>NC_040102.1:15243721-15868721 GCF_003369695.1 Bos indicus x Bos taurus | reverse complement strand
CCAAAACTCAAAAGGAAGAAAGTAGAGAACTTCTCCCCATAGATAAAAGGGAGGAGGGAAGACTAACAAGGAGCAGATCAAATAAGACTTTAACTGTATATGTTTAAATATGTCCAACAATCATCTTAAGGAATATTCCAATCATTTCTAGTAGTGAGTGTGTCTAAGGTGTCATGAAATGGCACAATCTTTGTTCAAATAATTTTCACTGTTCCCCAATGTTTAATTTAAGTATAAATTTGTATGCTGTTTTCTTTGCCTATTTTTGGTGGATTGAGTGAAAGTTTTAGCTTTAAATAGTGGCAGGGTATAAAGGACTATATTAGGTATTAAAAAGTGAAGAATGCTGGGAACATGTGACTTGGTTAAGACCTACAAGTGAGGTCATTTGAGTTGGCATCTTGTTGAGCAAAAGAGTAACAGATAGCAACTCCAGTTTTGTTGTATAATGCAGAATTATTAAAGCCCTTAGTTCTAGGATAGAGTTATTTATATCCTTTCTGATGAGAGTTATAAACCAAATCATTTAAAACCCAGCATTGAGAAATAGTTGCATTTGGACATAATAGAGCAGTGGGTTGCCATTCCCTTTCTCCAGGGCATCTTCCCAACCCAGGGATCAAACCCAGGTCTCCTACACTGCAGGAGGATTCTTTACAGTCTGACCACCGGGGAACATTTGGACATCATGTTTCTTAAATTCAGGTGCATCCTAGTTCAGTTCAGTTCAGTCGCTCAGTCGGTCCGACTCTCTGCGACCCCATGAATCGCAGCACACCAGGCCTCCCTGTCCATCACCAACTCCTGGAGTTCACCCAGACTCACGTCCATTGAGTCAGTGATGCCATCCAGCCATCTCATCCTCTGTCATCCCCTTCTCCTCCTGCCCCCAATCCCTCCCAGCATTAGAGTCTTTTCCAGTGAGTCAGCTCTTTGCATGAGGTGGCCAAAGTACTGGAGTTTCAGCTTTAGCATCATTCCTTCCAAAGAACACCCAGGGCTGATCTCCGTCAGAATGGACTGGTTGGTGCATCCTAAGGGATACTGAAACTTTGTGTTACAACTGTTATTCTTCTCCCTGTCAGTGCAAAGCCTAAGTGTGAATAATTTAAGAGTATTAATCCTAAAATCATCACTGAGATGATTTCCCTGAGATGAAAAAACAAACAAACAAAAAAATAAGGGTACTGTCAATAATTTTCTTATGGCTGCTAACACTCACATGACAGCACTTTCCACCGAATCACTCAGAGGCCTCTCCACTTCCCTTCAGCATTCAGGGCTACCCTCTAAAATCTGGGGAGATACTCACATCTGCAGCAGGCTGGCTCATGGACAAAACCAAAAGAACAACATTTTTTTTTTTTAATTGAGGCCATGAGGTGCCAACGTGAGTGTAAAAGTGAGATCATAATCTTCCTTGATTTCTACAACCACTGCTCATTTTTATATTGATACAATCACATTTTTAAACCCCTGTGTCACACTGAGCTCGTAGCTCACTAAAGTTTGCAGACGTATTTCCGATAAAGTTTTGAGAAATCAATCTCTTCAACCTTATCATGAAATAATTTGGTATAGCTGAGTTGCAAGACTTTTTGTTTATCCCTGTTAAAGTTTAACTCAGCCTGTTAAGATAATCTTTCTACTCGTTACCTAGTCCTCTCTTGGGTATATGCCTTCTGTGGAACTGCTAAGTATGCTAGTTATTTTCCCCAAAAATAAAAATGTTGAAAACACACAGCCGGGGAAGGGTGCTCCTGAAAATGATTTTTCATTCATCTGTAATTCCATCTAACACTTTCACATTAATACATAGAGATGTCATGAAGCATTTTGCCAGATTTCTTGCTAAAGATCTAGTGAACTGCTTTTGCAGTCTGAATATTACATTTGGATATAAGAAGTCAATAATTTTAACAATGAAAATAGAAGATATCTGTCTTTATTATCTATTTTCTTTGGCTCCAATGAAGAGTGTCACAAACTACCCAATCTTCAGCAAAAATACCAAGTTTCAACTTTCAATAAATTCAGAATTTCTTCAGAGGCAGTATTTTCCTTCAATGGCCTCTTATTTTCTTCCTTGGATTTTCACAAATTAGTCCAATTATCTTAGGATATTTGTGAACTGATTTGAGATACATTTTCATTCTAAATAAACTTTGCGAGAGAAATATTATTTAAATGTTAAGTGACCCAATTAGAGCAAAGTTGTACCACCACCAGCACCCCCAAATTCAAATCCCACATAGGGTAGCAAATAGAGTTTCACCATGTCATATCTGAGACACACACAAACACAGGTTTGTACTACTGCTGGCAGTATACAGCAGGCTTTTTGCCCTTGCTAAGTTATGCAAACATTATTTCAGGTGTTCAGGAAGCAGGTGTGTTCAATCAAAAGAAAAAAATGTGACTCTTTAATAGTCAATTAACAATAAGCAGATTATTTAAAGGTAGTTATTTCATAAAATAACATTGCCATGGAAATACGTCCAAATAAATATTAACTTAAAATTCTGAGGTTTTCTTAAAAAAGAAAAACCAATAGTTATTGATCTAGGTTTACGCCTAAATAAAGCTGTCTATTTAGGCTTGTGCAGTAGTTGGGCAAAAGAAATCCTTGTCATAAGCAACCATTATTTCCATGTTAGTTCTAGAAGAATAAATCTATGGTCTTCTGTTAACAGTCCTTACTTATTCATCAACCAGGTCTGTGTTTTACCTATAGAATCTACCACACCTCCTCATATGTAGGAGGTACATATATCTCTGTCTTGTAGCCCCTGCCATGTAGGTAGGATTCAGCACTCAGGCACTGTGCCTAATGTACTGTATTATAATTAATTGTAATGTGTTGAGGGGAAGCAGCTTGATTTCAATTACATTTGAAGATGTCTTAAAAGGAGATGCCTTTTCTTCACTGTCAGGAGAGCTAAGTCAGTTTTGAGTGTCAACTTGTTACTATTGGATCTTGGAGCAGTCATTTCTCTGAATCCCCAAAAGCCTAAAATCAAAAATTGAAATGACTGATCCCAGGTCCTTTTCAGAAGTTGAAATTTAAAAAGTAAAACACACATAAAATTATACTTCTTTACTACTACCACAGCATTTAATGTTTGCTTCCCCTTAAAGTCTAAATATGATATATATAAAACTAAACTATTTAATTTCCTTTTATATCAGCTGACTTGTGATATCAGTGTATAAAAATTAAAATGAAAGGTTTACAAATAAAAATAGGAAATTTATGAATAAACAACAAGATCCTACTGGATAGCAGAGGGAATTATATTTAATATTCCAGGATAAACCATAATAGAAAACAATATTAAAAAGAATGTATATATGTATATAACTCAGTCATATTGCTGTACAGCAGAAATCAGCACAATATTGTAAATCAATTATACTTTGATAAATAATGTTTTTTTAATTTTGAAAATGGAGGAAATATTTCAAAGTTCAAATTTTTTAAAAATACGGTTCTTTTGTTTTTTTTACATTGAACATAACTAATTAACATTTTTAAATTTCAACTTTATGGAAGCTATAAATGACATACACAATTGTAAGATGTTGCAAGTGTACATAGAGATGACACGTGTACACTGTGAAATGATTCTCTCCATTTGTTAACACATCCATCATTTCATATATTAATCTTTTCTTTGTTGAGAATATTTAAATTCTACTCTCTCGGTTGTCGTCGTTCAGGCATGAAGTCTGTCTGACTCTTTTGCAACCCCATGGACTATAGTCCGCCAGACTCCTCTGTCCATGGGATTTCCCAGGCAAGGATACTGGAGCGGGTTCCCATTTCCTTTTCCAGGGCACCTTCCCAACCCAGGGACCTCCTGCATTGGCAGGCAGGTTCTTTACCACGGAGCCATGAGGGAAGCCCTCTACTTTCAGCACATTTCAATTCTGCAATACAGTGTTATCAACCACGGTCACCACATCATACATTACAGCCTCAGACCTTATTCCTCTGACAGCTCAAAGTTTGTACAGTTTTACCAACCTCTCCCTATCTCCCTGCCCCACCCCCAGCCCCTGGCAACCACTTTCTTACTCTCTGTTTCTATGAGTTTGATGGTTTTGTTTTTTCTTCTGTTTTAGATTCCACATATAAGTGATAACGTGCAGTATCTGTCTTACTTCTTTTGCTTAGCATAATGCCCTCAAGGTCCATCCATGTTGTCACAAATGACAATACTCCCTTCTTTCTCACACTTGAATAATGTTTGATTGTGTAAATACACCACATCTTTATTCATTCATCAGTTGGCACACATACAAGTTGCTTCCATGTCTTGACTACTGTGAATAATGCTGCAGTGAACGCAGGAGTGTAGGCAGCCCTTCAATACTCTATCTTCATTTCCTTTGGATATATTCCCTCAAGTGGGATTCCGGGATCATATGGTAGTTCTGTTTTTAACTTTTTGAGGGACCTCTGTATTTTCCCCTGTAGTACCGGCACCAGTTTATTGCCACCAACAGCGCACAAGGGTTTCCTTATCCCCACATTTCACCAGCACTTGTTATCTCTTGCCTTTCTGATAGCAGCTGTTCTAACAGGTGTGAAGTAAAATCTCATTGTAGTTCTGATTTGCATTTCCGTGATGATTAGTAATGTTAACACTTTCTCAGGTACCTGTTGGCCATTGTATGTCCTTATTTGAAAAATGTCTCTTCAGTTCCTCTGTCCATTTTTTAATCAAATTGGTCTTTTTTGAGTTTTGGCTTTTTGCAGTTGATTTATAGGAGTTCTTTATATATTAGCTCTTTATCGGATATATGACTAGGAGGTACTTTCTCCCATTCTGTAGGCTGTTTTGTCCTTCTGTGATGATTTCCTTTGCTGTGCAGAAGCTTTTAGTTTGCTATATACTCTTACTTCTGTATTTGCGTTTGCTGCTTTACTTTTGTTGTCAAGTACAAAACAAAATATTGTGAAGACCTAAGTCAAGCTTATGCCTTGTATTTTCTTCTGGGACCTTTATGGTTTTAGACCTTATATTCAGATCTTTTATGGATTTTGAGTTGATTTTTGTGTATAGGGTAAGATAGGCGTGCAGTTTTATTCTTTTGCATGTGGCTGTCCAGTTTTCCCAGCACCACTGAAGGGACTATCCTTTTCCCACCATATATTCTTGGCTCTTCTGTCATAAATAAACTGAGCATATTTGCATGGGTTTATTTCTGGGCTCTCTATTATGTTCCATTGGTCTGTGTGTCTGTTTTTAAGGCCAATACCATATTTTTTATTTTATAGCTTTGTAATAGAGTTTGAAATGAGGAAGTGTGATGTCTCCAGTTTTGTCCTTCTTTCTCAAGATCACCTTGGCTATTCATGATCTTCTGTGATTCCACATAAATTTTAGAATTGTATTTTCTATTTGTGAAAAATGCCATTGAAATTTTGGTAGGGACTGCTTTGAACCTATAGATTGTTTTGGGTAGTACAGACATTTTATCAATATTCTTCCAACCCTTGAGCATGAAATTATAGCTTCATTATTTATAGCTTCTTCCATTTCTTCCACTGATGTCTTACAGTTTTTAGTATACAAGTGTTTCATTTCCTTGGTTTCATTGATTCCAAGTAGTTTGTTATTTTTTACACAATTGTAAGCAAGATTATTTTCTTAATCTTTCTTTCTGATATTTTGTGATTAGTAATATTAGTGATTCGTGGATAGAAACACAACTGATTTTTGCACATTGATTTTGTATCCTGCGTCTTCACTAAGTTAACTTATTAGTTCTAACAGTTTTTTTGATAGAATCTTTAGGGTTTACGTATGTGATATCAAGTCATCTGCAAATAGAGACAGTTTTATTTCTTTCAAATCAGAAAGAAAGAAGTGTATCTTTTAAAAGATCATAGATTTTCTTCTCAAAGTAGAAATTTATGGTACTCTCTGCAGTGGTGGACGGCAGGGGAGACACATTCATTTAGTGAAATAAACAAGGATGGCTGTCATCAGGATGTTATCACTCTGCAATTTGCCACACAGTTCTTTATGTGACATTTAATAGACATCTCTTTCCTCCAACCATCACCTTAGGTTATAAGCTGTCAAAGGTAATTGAAAGTCTTTTTTTAAAGCTAATTGTCACAACCTTTAAAGTGTCCCTTCCCCTTAGGTTCAGTAGTAAGAACTTCACTGGGACAAGAGGCTAGTGTTTGATTCAACTATTTCTTTGGATCTGTCTCCTCTTATTTGCTGCAGTGGGCAGAGGGCATGGGGAGAATCTCAGCTAAAAGAAGGCTCTGTTTAAGGAAGAAAGAAAAGCTGCCTGGAAAGCAGAATTCCTTTTCAATTCCAATATGTCACTAAGTTGAGCATGGAGTAATTGAGTAATGGGAAAATACACACAAATTAACTTTATAGACTGTGGTGGCTTAGTTCAATCTAAAGCAATAAAATAAAGTCTGTGTATTTTCAGGAAAGTGTTGATTACATTCAATCAAAGGTAAAGGTCTGTCTCAAAATATTGGTGAATGGGAATGATGCCAGTTAACCAATCTGGGGATGGTTCACAACAGTTGGGGGGGTGTTTCATCCTGCTGCTGTTGCTGCTGCTGAAGATGACAGTAATGTTGCTGTAAATCGTTTTTAAGGGCTTCCCTGACGGCTCAGACAGTAAAGAATCTGCCTGAAATCCAGGAGACTGACCCAGGTTCAATTCCTGAATTGGGAAGATCCCCTGGAGAAGGAAATAGCAACCCACACCAGTATTCTTGCCTGGAGAGTTCCATGGACAAAGAAGTCTGGTGGGCTATAGTCCATGGGGTGACAAGAGTTGGACACCACTGAGCGAATAAATTATTTAGATGGCTGCAAATGGGCACAACTGTGTTTGAATCCAGGTCCACTTGACTTCAAGACCTATCGTTCCAACACTGTTCAGTTCACCTATAACATGTGTTTCTATAGTCTAATTCTTTACATGTCTCTTTGATGATGTGTCTGACTTACCAGGTCCACATTAAGGTTCTGGTTTATTTTCAGTAGGAATATATTTGGCTTTTGATTTATAGAATAGAAACCAACAGAAGTTTCCTAGTACTATACTATCAAGTTGATCAATAGCTTTGACTTAGAAAAAAATGCATTTGTAAGTACTTAGATGTATTCTATAATCATTCTTCAGTACTATAAAAGTAAAAGATATCATGAAAGTATGATACTAGAACAATATTAAATCACGTGATCATTTAGTGCAAAAAGAAACCAATATTCTTTTATCATTAAATAAGAGTAAATTACAGACTTTGGAACTTTGGAATAGCATCAGAAAGAAAATTATCTACCAGGATTGACCTTGAACTAGTATACTTTTTAAGGAAAATCTGTACATATTTGGACTAGCTTGCATTGTAAAGTCTCAGAAATAAAATTGCTAGTTTCCTTGAAAAATATATGGGCAAAACTGGGTTTGAATACAGGTCCACTTGACTTCAAGAACATGTGTATACCCATGGTGGATTCATGTTGATGTGTGGCAAAACCAATACAATATTATAAAGTAATTAGCCTCCAATTAAAATAAATACATTTAAATTAAAAGAAAAACCTATTCTTGAACCAACACTATTCAGTTCACCTATAACATGTGTTTCTATAGTCTTCAGGAAATTTTTCCAGGTATAATGAAAAAGAACACTGTACTTTTATGAAAATAATCAATGATCTCATGTCCTTTTGTTCAACACTATTCACAGTAATGATTTTGTCTTATTCCTATGAAATGACGCTAAATGTGTTTTGACCCCAGCATTCATGTGTGAATGCTATGGGTAATTTGACCTGCATACTAAGGACCCATCTTTAGGCAGCATTCATTCAGGAATGTCCAGAGGGATTTAAGTTCTTATATGGGGGCTGAGCAGGGACAACTGTGCCCTCATTATTGACTGAGATGATCTGTGCCACCCACTCAGAGGCAAAGGAGCCCCCGAGCTGGCATCATAGACTGGCTGTCAGCTCAGAGAAGCCATTCAGAAAAGGGTTTGACGTGGATTCTCATTTATCTAAGCTCAGGGATTGTAAAGAACATAATAAACAACTTGGGGTATTTTCCGTGAACATTTCAAAGCAGCCTATTAATACAGTAGAAAGGACAAATGTCAACAACTTAAATTATGTCATTTGGCTATAATTGAAAAGTGAAATCATTTGGCATTTATGAATACTGCTAGTCCTACCACAGAGAGAGAGAAATGCATTGACCACTCAGGGTAGTTTATGCAGAAAGAATGGTATATATGACCCCATTTCAAAGTAAATTCAGGCTAAACTCTGGTGCATAAAATTAATATGCACCATATTTTTATTCTTGTGTTTATCTCTAAAAAAAAAAATCTAACATTCCTCAATGTTTCCCACCGCTCTGTGTGTCCTGTCTTCTGAATTATATTTGAACTCTGAATAGAATAATTTTAAAATGACCTAGCAATTTACCGGATTAAAATTATTCCATGGAAAATCTTTCAGGCTCCAGTCTTAAAATCCTCATATTAACTGAGCTAAAATGTAGTCCTATAGTTGTACAGCTGGCCTTGGTGCTTAAATTCAAGTCTACAAAAATAACATAACTAACACAGAATTCTTGAGCAAAATTGAGGACAGGCATTGACCCTGCTCCTCTTCAGAATGGAATGCCCAATAATCAAAAGAATTCAGGCAGAACTATAAGATTATGGACACAAAGTCATGTTGGTGCCCATGAATGAGCAATCAAACATCTTAAGATCCTCATTCAAAACTTAAATGACCCAATCTGCTGTCATGTTGGAAATAAAGGCTACTCTGATACATTAAAAAAAAGAGAGAGATCTGATAATTGAAGGTAATTCAAGGGAAATTAAGAGACCATAGCCACAAAAATCATGTCATTGCCCTCTGACCTCTGAGCAAAACAAACCCACTGCTATATACAAATTGTTGTTGTTGCTGTTGTTTAGTGCTAAGTCGTGTTGGACTCTTTTGTGACCCCGTGGACTGTAGCCTGCCAGGCTCCTCTGTCCAGGGGATTTCCCAGGCAAGAATACTGGAGTGGGTTCCTTCTCCAGGGGATCTTCCCAATCCAGGGACTGAACTCAGGTCTCCCACGTTGCAGGCAGATTCTTTATCATCTGAGCCACCAAGGAAGCCTTTATGTTGCCTTTTACATAAAAACTTCAGCAAAAACTGACCTCAAGGAAATACAGCTCCACACCACCTGTTGAATATCCTTCCGACACTCGAATGCACAGATAGTTCTTTGCCCTGTGGATTATCTGCTGAGGTTCAAGGTAGCCTGCATTTTGTGGTCAGTTTTCATAGTCTCGGCCCTAGTATAATTCCAATTTAAGAGAATACTTGAAATACTGTCTCTCCTGGTAGCAAGTAAACACTCCAGGAATTTGATGCTTTCCAGAATAATCTGTGCTTGTTATGTAAGTACCATCAAAGGCACTTTTTCAAAACAGAACAAAAGAGATTAGATTCGCCTTAGTTCTAACTGTCTAAAGAGAGTTCTCAGCTGTAGACTTGTTAATGGCTTTAGCACAAATAATGGAAATCAAATCACGCATTTTTACTAGTCACCAAAGAAGCCTTGGGTTTCGGGTTCTTCTGCAGAGCTCAATCACTGTGACTCTTCTTTTAACAACTTGGAAAATGTCTTTCCTGATTAGGAAGTTAGTCATTTCACGTTTTGACATCTAAAACAATGCGAAGTTTAAAAAAAAAAACAAACCCTCACAAATTACATTTATAAGTAACAGGATACATCACTTTAAAGATGACAAGCTCAAGGGTTTGTGATGCCTTTCTTTGTTCCCAATAACCCTATTCTACTTTTTTGAGTGTCAGATACTTTGTAAATATCAGCATTTGAATTCAAACAACAAATGCTGATAATTAGTTCCTTAAACTTGGTATCAAAACATTATTACAGTAGCAGGTTTCACGTTTTGAGAACTAACCTTCCTTCAGTTTCATGTTTTCTGTAGCAATTATTACTATCCCAGTTCAAACACTGTCTTTGTGATTCAGTTTTAAAATTTAAAACATTATTTGCTTATTTATTTATTTGAAGAGGAACTGCTTTGCAGTGGTGTTGGTTTCTGCCAAACATCAACATGAATCAGCCACAGGTTTACCTATGTCCCCTCCCACTTGAAAAACTTCAAACCGTTTTAAACATCAAGTGTTTTGAAAAGGCGTGATAAATAGAACTGGGGAAATGTCTTTCCAGTCCTCATTTTTCTGGAGGCTTGTTTATTCCTTCTTGTTTTAGCAGTTGCTTCAGCCTTGGCCACAGACATCCCCTGAGGCTTCTCTTTTCTATTTATTTTGCCCATTTAAGGTTAACATATTAGGAGTTTTGCTACTGAGACATTAAAATAAATACATCTGGGGCTTTCTCAAGGCTCCTGCACTGACCACTGCCTTCTTGCCTGACTTCACTGGCATCCCCTCAATCCAGGCGGTATTAAGGCTACAGAGTAGAGCTCCTTAGCTATGTACCACGTTTATTTTTGTATTCGGAAAAAGAAAATAGAACCCTGCCTCTTTATTTATACTAGCTGAAAAACAAGAGTTAAAACTCATCATAATAAAGTGTCCTGCAATCACTATTTAAAGTCAATTGGCATGAAATTTTACGGTAAAATTCAGTGTAATGTTGTGACTCTCTTGGTCCTGGATGTGGCAGCTGCAGTGTCCTTCAGGGTGGACGGGCAAGAATGTAACACTAAACACAATCGGGTGATACTAAAACACTACGTAATGAGGATGTCATCTGTGTTGTTTTCAATGTAAGCTCTAAAAAATAAATTGCGGTGAACATCAGTACTCTCATTTTATCAATTCTATATATTCCCTGCTGTAGTATTCATTGAGTACCGGAATCTTGGAGAAGAAAATGGCAACCCACTCCAGTATTCTTGCCAGGAGAATCCCATGGACAGAGGAGCCTGATGGGCTATAGTCCATGGGGTCGCAACAAGTCAGACACAATTGAAGTGACTTAGTACAAGTACCAGGATATTAGAAATTCAGTGTAGGCATAAAAAAGATAAAATCCTTCTCTTCTTGCTTCATATGTACATCTCATATCATTTGAGTGTATTGTTTTCATGTCGGTTTATTTCTCGAATTTTCCCTCTACCCTGGGGGAGAAGGTATCATTTTATTCAGGTTTAAATAAACTTTTTTCCAGTTTATTGAGATATAACTGACATACAGTACTGTATAAGTTTAAGGTAAACAACAAAATGATATGACTTACATACATCATGAAATGATGACCACAGTTAAGTTTAGTGAACATCCATCATCTCATATAGATACAAAATTAAAGAAATAGAAAAAATACATATTTTTCAATGTGCTGAGAACTCTTCAGATTTTCTCTCAACAACTTTCATAGATAATTGCAGCAGTGTTAATTATATTTATCATGTACATTACATACCTGGTACTTACTTATCTTATAAGTGGAAGTTTGTACTTTTTAGCTGCCTTCATCCAATTCCCCCTACTCCTTCCTACCAGTGGCAACCTCAAATCTGATCTCTTTTCCTATGAGTTTGTTTGTTAGTTTATTTGTTGAGGTATAACTGACTTACAATGTAGTATTTTAGCTTCTGTTACACAGCATAGTGATTCGCTATTTCTATACAATTCAAAATAATCACTACATTAAGTCCAGTTATGAATCTATCCCCATACAAAGATATTACATAATTATCGACTATGTCCCCCACACTGTTCGTTTCATACCATGACGCCTTTATTTTGCTGCTTGGAAGTCTGTGCCTCTTAATGTGCCTCACCTATTTCTCTGTTCCACCCACCCTCTCCCCTTTGGCAACCACCGGTTTGTTCTCTGTATCTGTGACTCTGTTTCTGTTTTGTTATGTTTGTTTATTTGATTTGTTTTTTTATTTAAAAAATTTTTTTGCTTTGCCATCTGGGTTGGCGGGATCTTAGTTCCCTGACCACGGATTAGCCCTATGCCCTCAGCAGTGAAAATGTGCACCACTGGACCACCAGGGAATTCCCTATCTTGTTTTTTCGATTTCACATATAAGTGAAATCATACACTATTTGGCTTTCTCTGCCTGACTTATTCACTTACATCCTCTGCTGCTGCTGCTGCTAAGTCACTTCAGTCGTGTCCGACTCTGTGTGACCCCATAGACAGCAGCCCACCAGGCTTCCCCGCCCCTGGGATTCTCCAGGCAAGAACACTGGAGTGGGTTGCCATTTCCTTCTCCATTATATCCTCTAGGTCCACCCATATTATCACAAATGGCAAGATTTCATTCTTTTTATGGCTGAGTGATATTCCATTGCACATATAAGCCACATCTTCTTTATTAATCTATGGATGGGTGCTTGGGTGGCTTCCATATCTTGGCTATTGTAAATAACACTGCAACAAACACAGGGGTGCATATGTCTTTACTAATTAGTATTTTTGTTTTCTTTGGATAAATACCCAGGAGTGAAATTGCTGGAACTTAATGGTAGTTCTATTTTAATTTTCTGAGGAACCTCCATACTCTTTTCCATAGTGGCTGCAACAATTTATATTCTCGCCAGCAGTGCGCAAAATACCCTTTTCTTGATGTCCTTGCCAGCACTTCTTATTTGTTGTCTTTTTGATAACAGCTATTCGGATGGGTGTGAGGTGATATCTCATTATGGTTTTGATTTGCATTTTCTTGAGGATTAGTGATGGTATGTGTCTTTTCATGTGCCTGTTGGCCATCTGTATGTCTTCTAGGGGGAAAAGGCTTTTCAAATCCTCTGCCCATTCTTACATGGGTTGTTTGATTTTTTGATGCTGAGTTGTATGAGTTCTTCATATATTTTGGATATTAATCCTTTATCCGATAAATTATTTGCAAATATCTTTTTCCATTTAGTAGGTGGTCTTTTCGTTTTGTTGACAGTTTCTTTTGCTGTGCAAAAGCTTTTTAGTTTGATGTTGTCCTGCTTGTTTATTTTTGCTTTTGTTTGCCTCGCCTGAGGAGACATAGCCAAAAATAATATTACTAAGGCCAATGTCAAAGAGCATACTGCCTCTATTTTCTTACATTAGTTTTATGGTTTCAAGTTGTATATTTACGTCTTAATCCATTTTGAATCTATTGTTACTCATGATGTGAGAAAGTAGTCCAGTCTGATTCTTTTGATGTAGCTGTCCAGTCTTCCCAATTGGACATTTTAATTTTATTATTATTTACTGATCCATGAGGTATAGATACTTTTTTTTTTTTTTAACCTATCAGATATTAGAGTGCACATGGAAACTGAATGTGTGGTATAGGGGAAGTTCGTGTTCATTGACAATAGGCCCTACTCAGGAGCTAAGGCAAAGTGACCAGGGTTAAACAACTATCAGAGAGCTCTTCCTCTTAGAAGCATTGCTTCCTGAAGAGCCTATCCTTTTACTTTGGCTACAGGGTATAGAGAAATAAGAAACTCTAAAAGTGAGCACAGAGAATATGCCAGGAAAAGAACTAAGTCATGTTATACATCAAGAAATACTATAAATATTTTGAAACTTGTTTTCTACAACAAGTACCATTTTCCCAACCATTTCCAATAAATTAATCTCAACTGTCATACAGCAAGCACTCCAAAGGGGAAAACCACCACATCTGATACTGAAACAGAACTGGGTTTAGTAGTCATCATTTATTTCTTGCACTTTAGTAAAAATAGATGAATCTTACCTTTGAATACTTGCTCAAAATACCAGTACATTGCTTAAATACATTAAATATTCCCTGGCAATAAATTAACTCAATAATAAATTGAATATAATAAATGAAATAATGTAAAGTAATAATCTCAAATAAAATTAAATAATTCAATAAACTGAATAATGTAAAGTTAATGATTTCAAAGTATCAGAGTGTTTTTTAAAATTCTGGTAGAGGGCATTTAACCATCAGTGATCCTTTCTGGCTTAGAGAACAAAAACTGTTACTATAAATGTTTGAGAAAGCAATTTAATTTTTAACCATGAAAACCCTACTCCATTTTCATCCATTAATGATCAACATTAAACAAAAACATGAGTTTATGTTTATGATAATAAGACCAATAATAATTGAAGTTTAACTTGAATAGAATTATAAATTCTGCCCACGTTATTAAACTCTCATTTAAATAAAACTAATGATAATGTGATATTAGCTCACAGGTACACCAAAACCAAAGAAAAATACTTTCTTGATATTTTGCTCCCCACGCTAGTGAACAAATTAATACATCATTTTCTTTCTACAGGAAAACTGAAGACTTAAATAACAAACCCTCCAAGGTCAAAATGAACACAGGTATGCTGTCTCTGTTAGTTTTAAACTCTTCAGCCTCACTCTCTAAAAATCATCTTGGCCCTAAATCATTAGTTTAGCACTTGGCTGATCCTAAATGTGATACTAAGTTTCTGAGATAGATAGTCAAAGTCATTATTTGATTTCTTTGTTTTTGTACTTCAATCTTACAGCTATCAAAAGTAGAATTTTCTGTTTTGCTGTCTTTTACTCCTTTTTTTCTATAATTATATCATGACATTAACTCCTATAAACCCTAGGAAAAGGTAGTATATCATTCAATGCATACATTTGAAAACTCTCACTTAAAATAGGCTAAATTCATAGGCAGGTTGCTCTAGCGAGAGAACATTTAAAATTCTCCATTCTATAAACATTTTACATTGACAGCAGGAGTAGATAGAGTGCCAAAACCCCACAGGAAATCAGCTTAATTAATCCATAGACACACTTAGAGTCCTAAGTATTATATTTTTAGATGTGAGAACAGTATCTCCAAATAGCTTAACATTGGTGCTCAGAACCCCAGACTGTATACAGATTAATTGTAAAAAAAATTTTGTAATACTTGCTAGATACATATTATTTTTCCCCATAATTATTTTAACTTATATTTTCACCTTCTCCTTCTGAAATTCTTATAGTCAGTATTGAATAATTCTGGAAAGCAAGTTGAAATTTTCTAATTTTCAATTGTATTTAGAAAATACCACTTCCCACCCATAAGTGATCACTCCAGAGCAGAGGATAAAGCATCAGATCAGATCAGATCAGTCACTCAGTCGTGTCCGACTCTTTGCAACCCCATGAATGGCAGCTCGCTAGGCCTCCCTGTCCATCACCAACTCCTGGAGTTCACTCAGACTCACGTCCATCGAGTCAGTGATGCCATCCAGCCATCTCATCCTCTGTCGTCCCCTTCTCCTCCTGCCCCCAATCCCTCCCAGCATCAGAGTCTGTTCCAATGAGTCAACTCTTCGCATGAGATGGCCAAAGTACTGGAGTTTCAGCTTTAGCATCATTCCTTCCAAAGAAATCCCAGGGCTGATCTCCTTCAGAATGGACTGGTTGGATCTCCTTGCAGTCCAAGGGACTCTCAAGAGTCTTGTCCAACACCACAGTTCAAAAGCATCAATTCTTCGGTGCTCAGCTTTCTTCACAGTCCAATTCTCACATCTATACATGACTACTGGAAAAATCATAGCCTTGTTGGCAAAGTAATGTCTCTGCTTTTGAATATGCTATCTAGGTTGGTCATAACTTTCCTTCCAAGGAGTAAGCATCTTTTAATTTCATGGCTGCAGTCACCATCTGTAGTGATTTTGGAGCCCAGAAAAATAAAGTCTGACACTGTTTCCACTGTTTCCCCATCTATTTCCCATGAAGTGGTGGGACCGGATGCCATGATCTTCGTTTTCTGAATGTATGAAAAGGCAAAATGATAGGAGAAAGCATAGTGGAAGATATTTTTCTCGCATCAAGCCAGTTGCTTTTTTGCTGTCTCTTGTTATCAAAATGCCTCGAGGGAGGATTAGCAACCACTGGTGAGAACCAATACCTAATCCCTAGATCAAGTGTAGAGACATGCGCTCTGAAGGTGATTCTGTGGCTGCCCCTTAGCAGAAACTGGCTGCAACCGACCTCTGAGAGTTTGAAGTCAGCTGGCCCCTGGGGATGCAGTCAGCTCATAGGTGTGCAGGCAAGATGAGGACATTGGAGACAGTCAACAAGTACAGGGAAGGCTTAGAAATCAACAGAAATTGTAATCCTGGAAATGAACCAAGTAAAGTCATTTGGACAATTGGAGATGTGAGAATTATACATGGGAAATGAAAGGACAAATCTTATTAGGCAAAGGAGACTAAAGAAAGCAAATAGAACAAGCTTGTCTAAGTCATACTGTGAAACTGCAAAATCACCCCAGTGGGACATGCACATGAGGAAGTTATATTCACCGATTGTTCTGCAGCATCTTCTTGCAGACTTAAGTTGAACGTAATTTCCCAATATCCTTCATGTTGTGGAGTCCGATTTTTCTATTTATTATAACCTTATTATGACAGATGTATAATATGCAATTATACTAATATCATATTCATTACAATGCATTAAATAATTAACCTTCCTATTCCTAGAATTCAATCCCCAATAACAAAGTAGGCAAATAGCAATTTGTAAATTTGTTTAGTTCTCCAGGGTACTTGAATAAAGTTACTGCTCTAGTAGCATGAATATAACCCTATAAAGCATCCTCTCATTAAAAGGTGTGAGCTGGGCTCTATATGGGATGTTAATTTGCAGATATTTTGATTATATGAGTGAATTTACACATCCATATATGCATGTAAATATGTTATTCAAACATACACATACAAAATTAATTAGAAGTGACTGGAACCCTTTGTTTAAAATGCCAAAGTAATACTACAGTGTTGCTATAAAAACATACCACTTTTGAAAATATATATAGAACTATAAGAGCTTCCCAGGTGGTGCTAGTGGTAAAGAACCCACCTGCCATTGCAGAAGGCATAAGAGATAAGGTGTGATCCCTGAGTCAGAAAGATCCCCTGGAGGAGGGCATGGCAACCCACTCCAGTATTCTTGCCTGGAGAATCCCATGGACAGAGGAACCTGAAGGGCTACAGTCCATGGGGTCACAAAGAGTTGGATATGACTGAAGTGATTGAGCACATGCACCATAGAACTACATGCACACACACACACACACACACACACACACAGAGTTTTTCAACACTGTAGGAAGTTGAAGAAAGTGTTGTCACTGTATCTCAAAACAAAGTAGAAATTAGGTCCCAAGTATCCAATAAATAAAACAGGTCTCCATTATCTACCTACCTGCTGCTGCTGCTGCTAAGTCACTTCAGTCGTGTCTGACTCTGTGCAACCCCATAGACGGCAGCCCACCAGGCTCCCCCCATCCCTGGGATTCTCCATGCAAGAACACTGGAGTGGGTTGCCATTTCCTTCTCCAGTGCATGAAAGTGAAAAGTGAAAGGGAAGTCACTCAGTCGTGTCCGACTCTATCGAGCCCATGGACTGCAGCCTACCAGGCTCTTCCATCTATGGGATTTTCCAGGCAAGAGTACTGGAGTCGGGTGCCATTGCCTTCTCCGCCATTATCTACCTATCAATCATTAAAGAGAGATATTACTATTTCAATGTTCATTTGTCAGTCACTAAAGTTTTTCCAAAAAAAAAAAAAAGATTCGTTCAAAGCAGCTTTATTTTTAGCCCAATACGTAATAAACCTGCCAAGGGAACTGTGACACATTTCTCATACTAAAGTATCTAAATAATGTATAAAATATACAAAACATGCTGTATTTGTACTCTTAGAATTTTTGGTCCACTATTTTTGAAGGAAAATCTTTGCTGGGGAGGAGAGAGAGAAAGACATCAAATGCTCCATTGTATATGGCTTACTCCTGTGAGTGTTTTCCAGCAGTAGAAGCAGCTCCCAAGGGTCTTTCCACTGCCTGGAAGTGTGAACAGGTTATGAGTGAGTGTGAAGGTGAGGGCAGCGTTAGTGTTCTTTCGGATGACCTAAATATATAAGATAGCATCCTCATTCTGAGATCTAAAAGAATATCTTCAAGAAATTGCAGGAAGTATCAATGCATAAGTAAGAAGAAACAGGATATAATAGATTTCTTCATTCCAGCACTTTCACCAATGCCTCAACTTTTCAAATTAAGCTCTTTATTAAACTGTTAATCAAGAAAAATTCTCCAATCATTTTACCGAGTTCTTAGAGTTACGTGGAATACAAAAATTATTTAACCCAGAGGTTCCCACACTTTCTTGGTTGACGGGGCCAAGAGAGCTCGGTAATTTTTCACACACCCTCAAGCCAAAAGAAATATCTGACAGTTGTGCTTAGTAAGCAGTTAGGTGCAGACAGGTTAGTAAGTGCTCATATTCTATCAACTCAGAAGCAAACTGAACAAAATCATAGACTTCCCCGGCATCTCCAAACAGCCAAGGTTATTTTAGAGCTTCCCTGGTGGCTCAGATGGTAAAGAGTCTGCCTGCAATGCAGGAGACCCGGGTTTGATCCCTCGGTTGGGAAGATCCCCTGGAGAAGGAAATGGCAACCCGCTCCAGTACTCTTGCCTGGAGAATCCCATGGACAGAAGAGCCTGGTGAGCCCCAGTCCACGGACTTGCAGCACGTTGGACACAACTGAGTGACTAACACTTCACTTCATTTCATATTGTGCGATATTCAATTGAAAAAATAATCATTTATCCAATTCCCGATGACCACAGTTACTTGTTACTGGGATGCCTGTGTGTACTGGGCGCTATAAAATTTCTCAGACTCAGAATTAGATGGTATTTCACTTCTGTCAATTACTGGCCCGGATGACTTTCCCAGGGCACTTGCGCTCCACCATAACCATCACCAAAAACCCAGATTTACAAAAGATGTGACGTCACCTAAAGGGAGATAACAGGATCTGTGATGTTGAAACTGGGAACTGCCTCAGGCTAGTGGCGGATGCAGTGTCTGTCTGATTCACATCATTTTCCTCAAAAATGTGAACTATGTTCGCAAACCCTTGTGAATCCACTGTGGTGGGTGCTTAATACAGAGTTCTGGAAACCAAAGGTTTAACCAGTGACCTTGGGTCTCTTCATTCTGAATTTTTCCCTTTGCATCTCTGCTTCTTCTTCAGATGTTCAGAATTAAAAGAACTAGAAAATGTAATCTCTAGTAAATGAGAGCTTTCCATTCACACTGTCAACACCCTGGAATACGTAACCCTTTGTGACATTGATAGCTGCTATATATTGTGTATTCAATAATATTACCTCTATTTTATCAGAAACATTCATCCCCCATGGCTATTTTCAGTTTGCAGTTTGCTAAAATCCTGTTGGTGCCTCTTCTGAAGATACATTTGGTTGTATGTTTTTACCATTTATGTCTTTCTATATTTGGTCTTTGGTTTATTTACTTTCTTTTGTTGTCCCATTTCTCTGTTTTAATTATTATCTGCATTACAAAATTGCTATTTTAAGTATATATTTAAAAACATATTTTGACATGAGAATCATTCTGTCAATTTAAAGGTCTGCTGACCTTACTACTTGTGATTTTACCAACAATTAATTCAAATCATACTTTTCAGCACTCAATTCCCTCATGTCCAATAAACGAAGTGGATACACTCCTTAAGAAATAAAGGAAAGCAATGTGCAAGACTAGCATGTGGCAAAATATAATAATTATAATATTGGTGGTTATAGAATTTATCTTTTTGTTATAGCTTTCAAAAAGAATTAAATTTAAGTTCTTTTGGTTCCAGGGGAATGAGCAAAACTATTTATTGCACATTCCAGCTACAAAGGAATGTGGGAATGGAATTGGAATCTGTTCCTAAATAGAACATTAACCTTCCAATTTTAGAAGTCTTGTTACACTAAGCTTCTCAAATCATATTAAAATAGCTGATGCATTTTCACTTCTTTTGCTTCATGTTGTGATTTGCATTAAGTGTAAATACATAAATCATATACTTCTTGTTCAAAAGTACAAAAACTAATTTTTTAAACATGGTTGTTTCAGTACTGTATGTATCAATATTGTTTTATCTCAAGGAGGCAAAATTTCCCATAACTAATAATAACTGGGAAGACACAGAATATTTTTCTTTATGAATCTTACATATCAAATGTATTATGCCTGTAACAGGTAACAACTTTTACTTCAAGAGGTCCTTCAGGAATCATAATAGCTCAAATACAGTAAAACCTAAAATGATGGATATGAAAGTATGTTATACCTTAGCTCTTAATCCTGAAATACAGGATATTCATAACTCTAAAAGCTAGTTACACTGCTTATAAATTTAATAGTTGAATTCAAATGGTATACACAAAGTTCAGTTCTATACATGGTATTCCTCAAAGAAAAACCATAAAACATTAAATATAAAATCTGAGTTTTTTTTTACTAAATCATTGGCATCTATTTCTAAGACATAACCCTGGCGTTTTCCTTGTTTTGTTTCGGTTTAGTTTGGGGTGGGTGTAAATTTTGCAGACGTGTTCCGTGGTTACTAGTGCTGACTGTTCATCTCTCTCATGGATGTCTGTTACATTTCACTGAGATGCATGGTACTGCATGTGCTTTCTCCTTTGCTGTGGCCTCTGCTATGTCATTTTTTTGCTTCCAGATAGCGGTGGGTGTGCTCGCAAACGTGCCGCCATGTCTGTTACATTAACATCTGTGAAGAGAGTTCAGAGTTCTCCAAACCTGTTGGCTGCAGGTATAATATCACTAACTCACAG
Organism: Bos indicus x Bos taurus; assembly: GCF_003369695.1. Classification (NCBI taxonomy): domain Eukaryota; kingdom Metazoa; phylum Chordata; class Mammalia; order Artiodactyla; family Bovidae; genus Bos; species Bos indicus x Bos taurus. The sequence continues at coordinate 15,848,042 of NC_040102.1, read as the reverse complement.
AATGTCACATTTGAATGGCTTTCTCTGACCTTTCTCTCTTTCCAGAATTATCCTGTTTGGATGATGAAAGTGGCTGTAAATACCTTTCTAATGCCCCACAAGTTCTTATTTTTCTTGTCTCAAGAATAGCTCCTATCCCTTATGACTGTTTTGCTCTAAAAATAAAAAATGTCAAAGGGAACTGATATCTTGTAGAAAATATTTTAAAAACATAATTAAAAACAACAGTCACTTGCCAAAAATGTGTTAAGTAGCTTCAAGTTTTAACAACTAAGTTTTTGTACTGCATGGACTAAAGTAACATAATATTTAATTAAGATAACTCATGGGTACTTTTCTTGTTTTTTACCTAAAAACTATTGAGGGTGGAGGCACAGAGTGTCAGAAGTGGGATTTGCAGGAAATTGAATTTTTATTAATTTGCTTCTCTGTCAAAGGTTGCAAATAAAATGATAGAATATTAACTTACAAAGAGACTTTAAATCTTCCTTTAATCCAATCAACAAAGAGCTTTCTAATATATATTTTTAAACATCTTGGTCCAATTAAAATTAACATGAACTCGCAAGTATAAATATACTCTAGAAAGTAACTGGGAGTGTGATATTTCAGCATCCACTGAAGTGTGTCTTTTTACAATAAATAATCTCTCATGACTTCAACCCTAGTCTCTCTAGACCCTGAAATATACCCGTATCACTAGGTGACTGGTTAGTTGGTTGGTCAATTTTATTTTTCCTGGGTTAGTTGGGGTTTCCTTTGATTTTTTAAATAATATTCATGGGTTTTGGAACAGAAGTGGGAAAGGGATGAAGGATATTTAAATAATTCTAATTCTCACTGTGCGTATTAGTGTCTTTTATACACATGCATTTATTAGTTAATTATTCAGGATGTCCTTAATTATGAAGCCACTTGACCCTAAACTATCCAGTTTTGTTGAGGAAAAATCAAGCTTCCATGTGGAGATTCCTACTCCTGCCCACCACCTTCAATCCATCAATAGATTTCAATGTCTAAATTTAAATACAAAACCAGGTGGTTCCAAAATATAAATTGCATTGCAATGGATGTAGTAATGATCTCATTTTGGTTTGAAAAAAATTATCTTTATATATATATATATATATATATATATTTGTACATGTTTGTTCATGTGTATGTGAGCATAGAAAATGTTAGAAAAACAGTCATTTCCCCAACTCATAGGATTTGTCAGAATTAAATGAGGGTAAATGAAGAAAATAAATGGACAGGTTTATCATAGTACTGACAAAGACAGTAGCCATTCAGTTAGTTAACTTGAATTTAGTTAATACATTTAATTCTTACAAGGCACTTGAACCCTTTAAAGAAAGGGGCTATAAGAATTAAAATCAACATAACTTTAAAGAAAAGTATCATATAGAATATAGCATATCATAAAGAAATTTAAGTAAAACCCAAGAGTAGAGACTATGAGGTAGTGGGTACTGCAAGCACAGCTACATAAAAATCATAATGTTCGAATCATAAGGGTGGAAAGGACCGCTACGAACATTAAGTCCAGTCCCCGACACCAAGCCAGGAAAGCCCTGACAACTGCTCTGATGGGTTCGCTACCTTCTGCAGCTCACAGGGAGTGCTTGTTGTAAGAGGGAAGAGCAGTTAAAGTTCTTAGTTCTCAAAGACTATTTTCATGCACAGAACAACCAGGGAACGTTAAATCTGTCCCATTTACTCATTCTTAAATTTTCAAAGAAGCAATGACCACCCACTAAAGAATACTAAAAATTAAAGGCTCTGATCCCTAGAATTCTAGCTGGTTTTTTTTTTTTTTAACAAGTGAATGGTCATGAAGAGTGTTCAAGATATTAGACAAAACCATTTTCTCCAAGCGTCTGCCAAGTTATGTACCTGGCCAATTCTTAAAAAATAACCAAAAAGCTCTATTCTCTTTACTTGACATGTGTCTAGGACGCTTCTTATTACCCACTCCATATCACACCTGCCCTCCCTTTCCCAAGCTTTCCTGGCAGGGGTGAAATAAAAACAGAGCTATGGTGAACAGTGTCCACATGGGATGCTGCATGACTTTCAGTTCCTCCGAAGAACTATAATATTAGTAAAGTAGCAAATTGGCACTTGGCATTTTATATATCTAAAATTAGGTTTATGTTAAAGAAACTGAAATATTTGAACACCTAAGGGTTCTTAAAGGACCACCACTTAAAAGTAAATCTGAATCATTAACGTCCAGGATCTGGACAGAAGATTAGGCTGAATGACCTCTAAGATCCTTTCCAAAATTAAGGCTTTATGATTCCAGGTGAAGTTGGCCCCGTGGTATCATAGAACCAAGCAATACCAACTGAGTACCTAAAATTGTGCATAATTTATAGGAGATTCTTGAAAGTATAATTGCAAATAAAACTGAAAATAAATATGTCATCGGGCTGCTTTCCAGCTGTATTATCAAAAGCAATTTATTAGTACTGAAATGCTTACTGCAAGACAGTGGAATACTTGAAACAGCTTTTTCATTGTTGAATATAAAATCACTCTTAAATGGCAATAAGAAGAAAATTCAAAGTCTAGAGAGTGATTTGAAAATATCACATAATATGGCAGTGTATTTTACACTTTCTTAAAGTAAAGAAGAATTAAAGCTACAAAAAATTGATGGCATTGAAAGCTAAGGATCTGGTGGTTTGATTCATTGTTAGGAGAACCATTCATTGTTTTCCAAACTTTTGATCCTTCAAACTGATATTAAAAACTCATATATTCACCGTAAGCAATAATAAGATAAAATTGAATTCTTGCAATAATACTAAGGGGAAAATCAGTGTTTGATATATGTTTTAATTATATATCATATTTAATTAATTCTAGTCTAATTGAAGTAAAAACAAATGCACAAATTTCAATTAGTATATTTTATATACCCAGAGTTTTAGAACTGAGATAATGTTTGCTCAAAAAACAAAATGTATGTGGTTTTTTGCCAAATGATCTTTACTGCATTGTTCATTTTACCAGAGAACTAATTTCGACATTTCTTTTTCTTTTAGGGCGTGATTCTCAGTCACCAGACTCAGGTACCAAAAAACTATTCTGAATAACTACTACATTTGTTGTGAGTTTTTTAAAAAACATATTCATAGCCACATTGTTACTCTTACAGTAAACTTCAATTGCATACACAGTTATGCATTTTTAATGTCTAAAAAGAAAATTTCAATTTTGGAAATAAAAATAAATTTTATTTTAAAAATATGTTAAAAGTGGATGTAGATATTTTTGTATCCGATTTGTTTTCTCTTAATAAAAGCTTGGAGATGTTTCAATGATCGAAATCAAGAGACACTGAATGGAGATGCTACATGTTCCTCTCTTGCAGCAAAAGGTTTTAGAAGCGTTCGACCAAATCTACAAGAAAAAAAATCACCAACTCAGGTAATCCTGCACACTGCTGTCCACTGTGTTATTTTAAACCACTGCTCTAGAGTCTCTTTTCTAGTAACATGCATGTTTTGATATGTTTTATTCTTATTATGTTGCTTTTATATTTGTATTGACTTGTACTTACAACATGGAAGACAAGTCTTAAGTTCAAAACAGGTTATTGATTTTTCTTTTTTCTGATTCAGCTGATAAAAGCACATCAGTTTCTGGTATAATTTTCAGGATATTTTCTAATTCTTAAAAAAACAGCCAGTTGATGATTTGGATTTCTAAGTTATGAGGCCTGCAATATATTATTTACTGAATAAATATGAGTTATGCAATTGCTCGTTAAACATTAACTAAAGAAACTCAGTGTTGGAGATATTAGTAAAACTGTCACAGGCATGAAACATGTTACCAAAACAATGTGAGTAAATACTGTATATATACCTCAAGGTCTAGAAATATACCAAGAGAAAATATTTTCACTTTTAACCTAATTTCCCAGAAAGTAGATGGAGACAAACTTGATACTGTATTCTCTATAAAACTATTTTCCCCCAGAAGGCAACTATTGACAGTAAATTAAAATGCATTCTGAATGAAATAAACATGATCTCTCAATCTGGCCAACAAAATGTATAGCATAAGAAGAAGGTGTGACATTGCTTTACTTTCTTTAAGGGTAGAGTTAACACTGGTTTCTTTAATGATTAACTTTGACTTTCTCTCTGTTTTTCCTTCAACACTATTTCTTTCTCTGGATGCTTTTGGTAACCCAGGCACCCCTTCCACCACCCAGAAAAGAGAGCTTTTGTAGCTCCTTGATAACCAATCATACAAAGGGTGACATTTTAGACCAATTAGTAACTAACACACAAAGTCCATCCTGTACAGAGTTCTTTACTAACAAAACACCTCTCCAGGGAACTATGTATTCTAATGATGATTCTAGCCAGACAATTGTATATTCTGAAGAATCTAACACAACCGTGTCATATACACAAAAAATCACTAACCCACTACCACCACCTTCCCACACAGGTCCCCCACCAAAAGCTGATATGAGTACCCCATTTCTCCAAGAGGACTACACCCAAGATTCTCAAACTCGGAGAATTTCCACATTGAAACTAATCCATAACCAGGACCCAGGAAGCAGCATCACCTTTAATCCCCCCCAGTTTCCCAAATCTGTTGAAATACCATCATTGCTCAAAAGGCCTTGCTCACCACCCGCTAACCCAGTGCCTGAGAAACACACAGCATCTCTTTCCATCCAGATAGCTCCCCTTTCGGGACACGATCCTGAAAGCCACAAACAGCCACCTGAGCTTTCTCCAGAGACTGCAAAGATACCTCTTCAGCCAGAGAGACAAAGACCTGCAGTTGCTGCGGCCTCTCAGTCCTCAGACTGCCAAGTGGTACCTTACACCTTCCAATCTCTTCTTACAGCGTTCTGTAGAGACCCTAACTCCTTTGGTTTGGGCTTCTTATATAACCCGATGCTTTGTTAGTTTGCAATCAGGAAAGGAGAAAGAAACCATCTTCCTATTTAAAACCCCACCAAATTCATCAGTAAATTTCTAGGGATCTTTTAATTTAAAAAATCTACAGATCTTTTACCCAGAAATAATGTTTTATAGGCATCTTCCTTCTAGATATTTATTAGAAATCATTGATGATTGGTTAACAATTAAAACTGAAAAATACCTTTAAGTTTTAAAGAAATATTGTTCATGCCAGGTTTCTGAGTACTTAGATTTTACTTTATCTACATGGGTAAAATCTCTTAAAATAATTGTCCATTATAATTCACTTTGAAAGAAACAGTTATCTTAATTCTAGCAGAATTTATTTTCTTATAGTTCAAAATTCATTTTCATTGAAACTCGATAAATTTCTATGTTTTTAAGTTTATTATTTCAGAAAGTATATTAATAAATCTTTAGTACTTAGACTATTCAGAAGTAAATCTATATTTCCTTATATGTTAAATTCTCCCATAGTGTCATTCTGCTGACATTTATGAATCTAGTTAGAAGAGAAATGTGTTCCTCTTCTTGGCTTTTTCACAGAATAATGTAATGTGAAGAGCATAAGCTTTAAGGCTAAACTGTAGATTCCAATCCAAACGCCATCACTGGCTATGTGATAAGGCAACCATCCTAACTTCTCTGTGAGTCTGAACAAAGAAATGAGAGTATTAATTAACCCTTAATTCATAGGCTATGATAAGAGTAGGAAGTTAGTAGAGGTACAGTACTTAAGATTCAGCAAACTCTGCTTAAATGGTAGCCATTTATAAGGACATGCTAGCAACTGCAGCAGTAGTGGGAGTCCAGAAAACACTCATACTTGAGTAAATAATTTGAAGAATGGTATCTACTATAGCTGTACTATTAAAAGTCATCCAAGACATATCCTTGAAGCAATGTATTTTTTATCTTTATAGAAAGTCTTCAACAGACATCTGATTGACATCAACATCCTTCCCACACACACCCACCCATAAAGCAGAAACCTTAAGCTTAGATGATTAAAAAGACAAGTGGGTGTTCCTACTAAAATACCTTCTTTATCAGTGCAAATTGTTTGAATTAGGGTAATATCTTCTGAGAGCCCCTATGAAATAATAATAAAAACAGTAAAAACGACAGTAGCACCTAACAAATACCAAGAGTTCACTATATGCAGGTACTGTTCCAAACCACTCACATTTATTAACTACTTCCACAATCCCATGAGGTAGGGAGCAAAATCAAACTGAGACACCACAGACAGGGATGGGCTAGTGTCAGAGAGCAGGCTTATTTGTGTCCAAAAACATGTCCCTGGGAGCAGATGTAGAAGTCAGAGCAGACACCACCACATTCACAACTCAGTTCACTCATCTGACATAGTCTGCTTTTTAAAATTGTTTTATTATGCTTAGAAACTTAACTTGAGAACTTTCTTCCCTATGGTTTTGTCACCATCCAGGCTGACCAGAGACGGTTTCATTATACAGTCCTCAGGGAATCAGCATGATCCACAAATCAGGATTTGAGATGCTGTCACTTTGACTCATTTAGGGCTTCCGAGCTGGTGCTACTGGTAAAGAACCTCCTTGCCAGTGCAGGAGTCATAAGAGATGCCAGTTTGATCCCTGGGTTGGGAGGATCCCCTGGAGAAGGGCATGGCAACCCACTCCAGTCTCCTTGCCTGGAGAATCCCATGGACAGAGAGCCTGGCAGGCTATAGTCCATGGCGTCACAAAGAGCTGGACATAACTGAAGCAACTTAGCACACACTTTATTCATTCAACAAATATTTATTGGGTGTGTGTCGTCTATTCTAGCCACAGAGTTGCATTTGAAACCATTGATGATTAAAGTCTTGTCGATGGCAGAGGGAACAAATATTAATAAAAACTTAGATAAGTAGAATCACATAACATTAGAAGGAGATTATATCAATAAACTAAACAGCACTGACCAGGATTGAGGGCAGCAGAGTCCGTGTTAAATAGGGTAGTCAAAGAGCCCTCATGCAGCAGACAGAGCGGCTTTGAAGGGGGAAGAACTTTCCAGGCAGAGGGAATATTTAGTAGTGTAAAGGCGCTCAGGCTGAAGCATGCTGGGGCTGTTCAAAGACCATCAGGGAAGCCAGTGGGAAGGAAAGGAATCAAGTGAGGCTCAGAGTAAGAGGAAGTCAAGTCCGAGGTAAGAGAGGCCAGATGGCAGAAGTTCTAAGAAGCCACTGAAGGATTTCAACTTTTACTCTCAATGAAAATGGGAGTCAGCGGGGGAATTTAAGGCTACGACTGTCACTATTTGACTTACAGTCTAACCGAATCATTCTGGCAGCTCCATGGAGAGCAAACTACAGGAGGGCAAGATGGAGAGTAGGCAAGCCAAGCAGGTGGCAATGCAACAGCTTAAGTGAGAAATGGCGGTGGCTCTGAGCAGGGTGGAAGCAGGGGAGGTGGTGAGAAATCGGATTCGGAATGTATTTTGAAAATACAGTACATAGGACTTCCTGACAGATTGCATGTGGGAGGTGAGGGAAAGAAAAGAGGCAAGGCTGCCTTCAAAGTTTTGCATCTTTGCAACAGGGAAACGATGGAATTTGCCACCCTCTGTCCCCTGAGACTGGATAACCATGGGTACAGCAGGTTTGGGGAAAGATCAGAGGTTCCATCTGGGACCTGATAAGTTTGAGGTGAGTTTTAGACAGCCATGTGAAGAGGTCCAGGATGCAACTGGATATAGGAGTCTAGAGATCCAGTGAAAGGCCCAGGTTGGAGATATAAGCCATCGCCTTATAGATGCTTTTGCAGCCATGAGACTGAATGAGATGACCAGAGCATGGCTGCAAAGAGAGGAGCAGGCCCAAGGACTGAGCCCAAGGGCGTCCCGATAGTAAGAGGAGGAACCAACTCAGGAGACTAAAGGCAGTGTCTGCTAAGGGAGGAGGAAATCCAGAAAATGTGGCCTCCTGAAAGCCAAGTGGAGAAAGTACATTAAGAAGAGATGGTTAACTGCACAACTGATGCTGCTGGTATGTGGAAGATGAGATCTGCTAACCTGTCGCTGACTTAGAAGTGGGGAAGGGGGCCTTCTCAAGTTCTCTTGTGAGCTTGAGAGAGACTGGGAGGAGAAAAGTTGGACAGTCAGCTCCTTAAGGGGTTATTAATGTTAGACCATTCACTGAATGATTACCCTTTCCTGAGCCTCATCTTACATCATCTATAAAAACCTTACTTCATCTATAAAATGGGGATAATGATGTAGCATTCATCGCAGACTATTGCTGGGAGATTTCACTGCCTATAAGGAGCTGGGTACAGTGACTGCCATGAAATTCCCTCAATATGGAGTAACTGTGGTTATTTTTAAATATCCTTTTTCCTGTGTATCTGATTGGGAAAAGGAAATATATTATTTTCAACAATACATTTTTTGAATGGGTGGATTAAAGTTTGTTTTATAACACTTTGTCAAAAAGTGGTATAAAACCGTTGCAGTTCTGACTTGTTTTAATTGTGTAAGAATACGGAACTGAGATCCACCCACTTAACACATTTTAAAGTATACAATATAGTATCGTTGACTACAGGCACGGCTTTGTACAACAGATCTCCAGACTGTAATCACGTCACCATCTTGCATAACTGAAACTCCTCCTGTGAAGAGCAACTCCCATTTCCCTGTCTCCCCCATTCCTGGCAACTACCATTCTACTGTCTGCTTCTATGAGCTTGACTGTTTTAGATCCCTCATAAAAATGGAGCCATGCAATATTTCTCCTTCTGTGACTGGTTTATATCATTTAGAATAATGCCTTTGGATATCATCTGTGTTATCTCATGGGACAGGATTTCCTTTTTTTAAGGCTGAATAATTTTCCCTTGCCTGTATATACTGCGTTTTCTTTATTCATTCATTCACTGATGAGGATCTAGACATGTTTCCACATCTTGCCTATTGTGATATACTTTAAGTCTCATTTGCCATGGAATGGCCTTTCACAGCAGTGACCTTTTGTTTTAAATACCCACATTCCATGTTCTTGTAAGAAAGTCTCAGTAAATGCCAAGAACTATGAGCTACATATCGTAAATCAGCCAAATATATGCTCTATTATAAAGAATCATCCTCCCAAGAAAACAGCAGTCCCGAGAAACAAAAATGCTCTATCGAGAGTAAAAGGGAAACTTTAGTGCTCTAGAAGTTTCATTTATATACTTGGGTTTTTATTAAAGTCTGACCATTAGTGTAAGAAAAAAACTATAGCCTACCATTAGGAATTTTCGTTCTCTCCATATTTGATAATATAACACATTGCTTTATAAGCTGCATATGTTACAATTTACCTCCCACACATCTATGTATAGAGAGAACACAAAATGAGGTATGTTACCCTCTGTCACTATGTGAACAGATACCCTGTTGCTAAAAATGTTGCATTGTTCTCAATGTCAGATAAGTTCAAGTCTAAGTCAGGAGCTTTGAAAGACAGCAAAATCTACACCTCACACATTTTCTCTGGCATTTTTTACTGCTGTGTCCTTTGCTTCAGGAGAATAAACTTTATGATACATATAATATATAACAAATCTATTATGAAATAAAGTTATTGATCATTTGCCAAAGCTTTACTTTCACAGCTGCTGATGCACAAATGTTAGGGACTCACAGAGGACTTTGTCTCAGTGTCATATAGAAGAGGGAGAGAACTCACCTCTGTGGCTCCATGGGGTCAAGATGTAGAATGTGAAGGAAGGCTGATAACGAATAAATGCCAGCAAAGTGGGATGCAAGAAAAGGTAGAGAATACAGAGTATACTTTCTGGACCAGTCCCATCAACACCAGCCCCAGTCACTCATGTGTTCTATTAGGATGGCCAACCAATATTTCATGACTTCTTCTGTGTGAGTTTGTTATGAGATCAGTTGATCAGGCGTTTCACTCACAAACTGATACAAAATATTGGTGACCTTTGACTTACATTCAAACACTTTAACCTTACATGGTCATGAAAAGACAGAGACACAAAACAAATATGATGGATTTTCTGCAGTCATCTATCTGCCACCAACTCAGTAGGGGGAAAAAATCTGCTCTTGTTTTAAACTAGTTTTTCCTACTTCAGAGTAGTTCAGAATGAGAAAATACTTCCCTCCCCTTTTCATACTTTCATCTTCCTCCTCTTATGTTCTCTTCAGGGAAACATTTGTATTGTGATTCTTTCTCCCCCTGTGTCTAAGAGGGCATTTCATTAACACAGGCATCAGGGTTATGTTAAAGAAGCTCCAGCTAGTCTACGAGAAAAGTTTTCAAAGTTTGTGTGTGGGTGCCCAATCGACTGTTGAACTTTCCAGTTTTATCCCTGGAAATTTAACTGTGATATGAGTCAACAAGAGGCATTTTACTGTCATCTACACACACATACATGTGAAAATTGTAAGCATATCAGCGGCTTGAGAGAAATTCAGAAAGTGAGATAGCTCTGTTTTCTATAGACCCTCTCTAGAAGAACAATGAATAAGGACCCTTCCTAGTATACAAACTGATCATATTCCCCATAAGTATGGTGGTTTTAGAGATGATATTCTTCAGCTTTTGACAGGTTTCACATCCAAAGAAAATGGGCAAGCCAGTCCCAAGAAGGGTACAATCATTAATTTTTCTTTTTATTTTAAAGGAAAAAAAAACTTGCTTTACACAGATTACTCAAATATTTTTGAATGATTTAATTTAAAAAAATTTTATTTAGCATAAAGAGAACTAAAGAAATTTATATTATATGAAAATGTCTTAAATGAAACTGCATTGTTATGAGGAATTTCATTGACATTATCCAACCCAAGACTGTTCTATACTGAATTCCATTCAGACTTGTAGCAAAATTCTAACCTATTAGATTGTAATTATTATAGTTTCATAATGTTACAGTTTTACTTGCATTAAAATCTAAACTTACGACTAAAAATTTACTAATAAAAAGGATGCAGTCCTTCTAAAACATTTCAAGTTCTGGGTTATTTTAAGGTTCCTATAAGTTAATTCTAAAATCTTAAAACTATACAAGTATAAAAGTGTCATTTAAAATGAGTGGGGTTTTTTTACTTTATAAATGTTTAATTTTATATTGGCTTAGAGTTGATTAACAATGTTGTGTCAGTTTCAGGCGCATAGTAAAGCGATTCAGGTACGCACATGCATATCTATTCTTTTTCAAATTGAGATGGACATGTAGACACTGCTGTATTTAAAATGGATAACCAACAGAGACCTACTGTATATACAGGGAACTCTGCTTAATATTATGTTACAACCTAAATGGGACAAGAAGGTAAAATGAGTGTCTTTAAACAACAACAACACAAGCTTACTAGATAAGAATAGAATAGAGAAATCTGACTTTTATTCAGGGTTGGAGTTTCTTAACCTGTTAAAGATATGCTTTTGAGTATTCATTAACTCCTAAAATTGACACGAAATTTTATGAGTGTGTGCATTTTTCCTGAGAAGGATCAATAGCTCTCAGATTTTCAAGGCATCTATGACCAAGAGATCATTTTATATAGTGGGTTTTTTTTTTTTAATTCTTCAATTAAATGTCTGAGGAAAAAATTAATTTTAACTTTTTATGAGATCAGCAGTCTACATGAGATCAACTGTTATAAACATGACGACTGGCCAAGAACCACTTAAATCTTTACTAGGCAAGATTTTTACATTGATACAGTTCTGTTTACTGTATTCCCCATCCTTGTATTAATATAATATTTTGGCTATCTATGTTACAACCGACACCATACCAAACACTCAAAAATCCTCTATTCTGGAGGTGGGGGTTTCAGAGTGAGGAGTAAGAAAAAATATTTTGGTTCAGTGTTTCATTTACTCATGTTGAGTGAATACATTTATCATCATATTTGACCTGTGTGGTCAGATAACAGAAGGTTAGGACGAATAATCTTTAATGGGCCATCCACTCTCTTCCTTTTACAGACCACCCTTCCCACCATGTTCAGCCTCTTGGGTTGTATAGCCTTGGAGGTATTAGACCTTCTCTTTCGTCTTCAGTTTCTTTCTCCTTTACCTAAGATTTAAAGCCAACAGTAGTTCTAACCAACTAGGATGTACTCTAACATCATCCATGGCTGGTTTTTGGTTTGTTTTGTCTTTTTCCATTTTCACACAAAGATACCACTATTTCCACTGCTAGGATACCTTAAAGTTCAATCCTTTTAGCATCTTATAGTGGTAGGCTGCAGTCCATGGGGTCGCACAGAGTCGGACACAACTGAAGCAACTTAGCAGCAGCAGCAGCAGTGAAATCAAAATAGAGATTCAATGAGTGGAAAGGAAACAAAATTCCCTTTCCACTTAGTTGTGTTTAGTTTGATCAGTCTCTAGATCTGTAAATCAACATAACACAAGGCAAACTAATTTATAGTTGGGGGACACTTTCCAAGAAGGAGGCAGGAGGAGAAAACTGCTATAAGATTTTTCTGATGAAGGGAAACTAATTCTGCCAACCGATGGATAACCAGGTATTAACTTGCTGTCACCAGTACAAAAACTAAAACTTAGGAGAAAAAAATTCCATTATGCCAGCACTCTTAAGCTCCTACCCACAAATGAAAGCTGTGTGAAAACTGGTCTTATTTCCAAAACGCACTGGATTCATTTTCTGCATGTTTTCATGCTTTTCCTCTACTGTGTGGTTGGCACCTAATCCTTCTAAATATATTTCCTTAAAGTGCTTGCAAATAAATCTGTGCTTTGCCTTCTCTGTCACACTGCACAAAAAGAGATGTTTTTATTAATTGGATAATTTATCTCTCTTCTCATTATTTTTTCCTCAAACTCAGCTTGGAAACCAGAACTTAACTGCCAATGTGTTGGAGGTAAACGCTTCACAGACAAATCTGACCAGAAGCCTCTGCCCCATGCCCACCTTCTGGGGTACCTCATAATCCTTTTTCACAAGACGGTGGCTCCAGCCCAGCCTCACTTACCCTGCCACCACCTGCTGATTTGGGGTCTTCACACCTGCAAATACCCCCAAACCTTTTCACACTGTTTTTATAACCACGTCTCCCGGGGCGAGCACTCCTCCTGCTCCTCCAGGGAGTCCTCCTCAGCCACCCCAGATGAACTGCAGATAGCTGACTCTGACACCACTGACCATTCTGAAACACCTTCCCCAACCTTGGGTCAGCAGTCTGCCATGACAGATGGTGTCACCTTAACCACCCCTGCTATCATGCACGGAATTACTCCTCTTTCCTTTGCTCCATCATTTTTTAAACAGATCTCCAAAAGCCAAAAGGACCAGTTTCTTGTCTGCCATCTGATTTTGCACCTGAGCATTTTTATTTGCATAGGTGTTGATTTCATCTAAACCAATCCTGTATCATCTATTAGGGAAAATTCCACTAGAATCATCCTCATAAGCCTATTTTGGGCTGAAAAAGTCAATTATATTCTCCTAATTCATTTTGGAGTCACTTACGTTCACACTGTGTTGCTCTAGTGAGTTGTACAGTGATTTGCCTTAATAAGTTTTCTCAAAAATTTAGATATCCATATAATATGATGATGATTCGATTATAAAGTCTAAATCCTAATTTACTTCAGAGACTCATATGAATGTGCCCTGTGTGAGCAGTTCACATCTCCTTATTCATCACATACATGATTACTCACTGTATGATGTTAATTCTTGCTGCTCCTTCATTAACAGCTACATCTTTTGAACCCATTTGTCCAACAGGAGTAAATAATGTATATAATCTACACTGCAGAAATTTAGCCCTATGAATTTTTTGGAACCATTTTCCCAAGCCATTCCAATACAGAAATTTATGAATATTTATTGTTTTATATAGCAATAATTTGTCTTCCATTTAGATTAAATATAAATATTTTCCATACATATTTATATCATTTACATATGTCTTATTTGACAAGCAGCCCCTAATAAATGATTTATGAATGACTGAAGTGCTTCAAAATTTTATGGTGCAGATTTTCAATTATGTATACTGCATGTATGCCTGAAAGGGATACATATATCCTTGTGGAGCTAATTGTAACTGAACTTACTTTTTTTTTGCAGTGCAATAATAAACGTTTATTGTTTTAGATTCTGTCTTAGGTGGCTTGTTAAGCAGCAATAGCTAACTGATACAAAACCCAACACTATATGAACTTATTTTAAATTGCATATACCTTCTCCATGAGATGGCTTTCCTAATAATCATTTCATATAACAATAAAATATATTCTAAAGTTCTAATAGTAGCATTCAATTAGTAAAATCCTAATTGATTTAACATGATGAAAGACTAAATCTATTTGCAGTGTTTATTTTTTTTTTTAACCCATAGCCATTGTTATTGAAACCATCAATATAGAAGGAAGGGCAGCTTTCCTAAGTTTAGTTACAAAACATGATAGTTTTTAGTTCTCCTACCTTTAATGTTAATTCAAACACATTATAACAATAATATTGAAAATATATTTACAAAGATCAACCAAATTGGATTTGGGCCACGAGGCAAAAATATTATTGAATAATTCATCAAAGGTATATAAGCATTCTGAAGCATTTGGGGAGATCTGTGCATCACACTTATTTGAATGGCCAGTGCTCTAAGTTAGAAGACCCTCAAGACAGAGTTGCTTATGAGAGTAATTTCTGTAACAGCTCAGAGAAGTACTTCATCGTTAAGCACTATCATTGTAATGAAATGCTTACTGACTTTAGGACAGATGTGGCATGGCTAGAAAGTAACAAAATTGGATTAATTCTACATGATTTGAAAACATCTGCTTTAAAGTGAGAAATCATGGAAATGTGAAATTAATTGACTACCTATGTTTCAGGCCTGTACAACAAAAGTTTAATTGTTTTAAAATAAGTAGATTAAGTTCACAAATTATGGTTCTTTATCTGTATGCATATGTGTGCTGTGCGTGTACTATATTCAGCTGTATTTTAACCAAGTGCTCTTGCTAACGTTTTATCTTATTTGCATGCATCTGCACAGTGCCCAGTGCTGCACTGTAGACAGACAGGCAAGCTTAATAGCAGTGAGTTCAACCTCTCTGAACTGAGCTGATTCAATTCAATTTTAATATGTATCTACTGAATATCTACTATGATATTAGCACCAGATTGCATGTTATACAGGAAAAAAAAATGTTTAAAAAGCATATGTATCACAATTTAAAACAGGGATCTTGAAACACCAATGGGGATATGAAAATACTCAGATAAAAAGCTATCAAAACAACAAATTAGTATTACTATAAAGGGCTAAAAAGTGAGATGAGAGCTGGAAGTAGCCAGAGATTTAACACATCTTTCTGATGTTCTGCGAAGTATTTGATTCTTCCAGAATAGATTGCTTCAGGACATATAAATGCAAACAATTATCCTCCTTCTGTTAGTCACCTTGCCCTGGAGACACTGATTCACTAGAGGGTATATATCCATGATTAAACCTGAGAGCCAATCCCTTTCTTCTCATCAAAGAACATTCATTTCAAATCCGACACGCAGAGCAGTATGACAGTGTTCTGACTACTTAAGTCATGACATAGGAACAGATTCACCCTCGTGTTTATTGTAACTGACTCCTATGAGATCTTTGGACATCACTGTTGGCAGAGTGCTGTGCCCAGTGGTCAGCTGCTTCCATTCCCTCATCACCTCCTATGGTCTCTGACATAAAAAGAAAGTGATTTTCAAAGTAAAGGAAAATAGAGAAGACACTGAAAAGAACGTGCCATGCCCTTCTAGACATCAGTTTCAAAGTAAATAAACACTTGACAGCTGATTGCTGTCATGTGAGTGGAAGTCTTTATTGCCAATTAAGGAGTGAGGCGTATAGGGGAATGTGTGCTTTAACAGGATGTCTTTGCACTTTTCTCAGAGCCAGATAACAGTGAATGGAAACTCTGGAGGCACTGTGAGTCCAATGAGTTACTATCAAAGGCCGTTTTCCCCTTCTGCTTACTCGCTACCAGGCTCACTCAATTCAAGCATGATCATGCAGCATGGCCGGTCACTTGGTAAGTCATCTGATTTTCATGACAATTTAAATATAGCAGGTACAAACCACATGAGAAATTTATAAAGCATCCAAATAATTTTTGGAAAAGGAAGAAGAAATATGCAACACTGCATTTTTTTAATGAGCCTATCCTAGGGGAGGAATTAAAGGCAGAGGATTCAACACTGGAGAAAATAGACACCCAGCTATTCCAAGACAATGACTGCATCTATGTCTGTGTGTGGAGAAGGCTATTAGATATTTGGGGTGATGGCGTAGAAAGACAGAGATGGCCATTTAGGGAGAAGCGAGTGCACATACAGCAGGAGAACTTTCCATGAGGGATAGATACCATCTGTGTTTGAGACAGCCCTTTCTTTCATGGAAAAGCTTTCATTATAGAACTGTTTAGCAATTAAAACAGCCTAACAAGGGGACAGGCGCCTCACAGAGTAGTAAACTGCTGTTGGAACCGAGACCAGAAGACCATCAGACGGGGGTGTGAGTTCCTTTAAATGATTCCAGAATTTTATAGGAAGTTATTTCTAAATCTTTGGGGAATTAAGTCAAAGATAGAGCTCTCCTCCAGAAAAAGAAATGAACATTAGAACAGCCACATAAATATTAAGACATAATTTCATGGGGCTAATGAACTCTTTAGAGCCTCCTGGAAAAGAAGCTGTGCTATGTAATTCTAGAAACATTTTTATGCAGCAAACTATGTTAGGACAACTTAGAAGATAATGTAATAAGTATTTCTTGGCTTTTAAAAGGGTAAAGAAAAAACCCCAAACATTGGGAAACTGACCGAATCAAACCATCATCTGAATTGAAGCTGAAAAAGGTTTCATGCTTAGCAACCGGAAAGCCTCCAGGACAGCTGGAAACAGGGAACCCGGCAGAGGGCCATGTGACTTCAACCTACCTCTCAGAAAAGCAGGAGACCAATCCTCTGGACACCACCAAGCAGCAAAGAGAAAGGAACTAGACAGGGCTTTAACTCCCATGTCTTCATTGACAGTAGACAGCATCTTCTCACCCCTGACACTGTATTGAAAGAAAATGAGGGTATTAATTTACCCAGGAACACCCAGCCTATGGATTATGCAACTCAAACTTTTGTGGCCAACAAAAGCTCTCTAATTATAAGACTTACATGGAGCCATGAGACTCATTAAGCAGAAGTCTAAATATACTTGCTCATTCTCTAAGGCTGCTCCTGGGATCATCTGTGAATCTTATAATGATGTCCTTTTAGAGTATAAGAAAGTAGAATGTCTTTGTGCCAAAACACTGCCCTTATATAAGCAATCTGTGGTGTAGTATTATAATAGGAGTCTGTTATATTTAGATTCTTTATGGAGCTATGCATGAACACATATCTATAGTAAAATTCTACAAATTACTCTTGCCATAATATTTTCCCAAATAATTATTATCAAAATTAGACTCTCCTCTTTATCTTTCTTAATGAACACAGTTTTGTCCCTCCCACTCCAACAAATAAAATATATAAATACTTGATAATGGACAGATTTTTATATTAGAACATATCAATGGGTCGATTTTACATATAAACTATACTACACAGAAAAAAATTCTGTAGATAAATATTGAACAAATTCTGCCTAGAGGAACTATTCTGCCCTAAAGGAACTTTATACAGTTGAGGACAAAAAGATTGAAAATGAGAGTTAGTAACCATATAAGAGCACAATAAAATAAAAGGCTAACTTGTATTATGTAAGCTATTAGTTCATAGAATCTTAGGAATCACATATTAAGACAGAGTTAACACCGATGGTGATTGCAGCCATGAAATTAAAAGGTGCTTACTCCTTGGAAGAAAAGTTATGACCAACCTAGATAGCATATTCAAAAGCAGAGACATTACTTTACCAACAAAGGTCTGTCTAGTCAAGGCTATGGTTTTTCCTGTGGTCATGTATGGATGCAAAAGTTGTACTGTGAAGAAAGCTGAGTGCTGAAGAATTGATGCTTTTGAACTGTGGTGTTGGAGAAGACTCTTGAGAGTCCCTGGGACTGCAAGGAGATCCAACCAGTCCATTCTAAAGGAGATCAGCCCTGGGTGTTCTTTGGAAGGAATGATGCTAGCTGAAACTCCAGTACTTTGGCCACTTCATGCGAAGAGTTGACTCATTGGAAAAGACTCTGATGCTGGGAGGGATTGGGGGCAGGAGGAAAAGGGGAAGACAGAGGATGAGATGGCTGGATGCCATCACTGACTCGATGGATGTGACTTTGAGTGAACTCCGGGAGATGGTGATGGACAGGGAGGCCTGGAGTGCTGAGATTCATGGGGTCACAAAGAGTCGGACACGACTGAGTGACTGAACTGAACACCGTTTAGACTGGGACTTTGCACATACTCAGTGCTCAAAAAATATTTGATAGAAATACTAGCATCGTGGTGTCCACTCAAATCCTTTCCATAATTAAATGCAAAATCAGAGTCAAGTATCACTTTGCATCTTAATTTGGAGTTGCTTGGGAAAGATATTACTTTTATATACAATAGCACATAATGCAGTTTTATTCTTAGCCTTATTTATCCTTCATCATGAATTGAAATGGACTGAAAAAGCCTTTCTGTTGCAAACTAAAACATAATCGGAGTATAGAAGTTATAAATGTTACAATGGATTTTAGTTTGAAGAGGTCTTATCTTTATTTATCCTTATAATGATGAGTCAATTTTTAAAAATATCTTATGAAGTTCTGCTACAAAACAGTCATATCTTTTTAGATTTTTTTTAGATCTGCTATATCTATATCTATACTTATATGTAATCAATGACTGCTACCCTGACATAAAGACTTCCTTATCCACATAAAAAAAAAAAAAAAAAAGACCCAAGTTACATGAGTAACAGACCTGCAAAACCATGGCTGAGAGTCATACTTGGTCAGCAAAATTTTGAAATTTACTGTAGAAAAACAGAAAGTATATCATCAATTGTACTAAATAAATGATAATAATGTATAAATACCCAGGTACTATAAGTGGAATATATAGTACACCTATGTCCTCTTTGTTTCTTACAAAAGTACACCAAAAGTTAACAAAGATGGCTTGAAAATAAGAATGTGATAAATCTCAGCCACACTGTATGCTTATGGCAACTTTCACATCCCAGGGGTGAGAAGTCATGGTTTTTGCTTCTTTAAAGTAAAAACAAAGCTATTCTGGCCATCATAGAGTCTTAGATAAAAATTAATACTAATAGCTTATGATCATTTCTTTAACCATATGCCTTAACATCCAAGTATACGTTTGGATGTGAAGATTTCCTGATGTGATTAGGAAGTCATCATCACTAGACCCACCAGAAAAATCTCAAAAGCACTTTCTTAACACAGTGGTGGCCACACGGCCACATGGTCTTTCAACAAATACTATTCTTCCCTTAACCCCTGTCACTGAATGATGAAGATCTTGTTTTCAGAGGTCCGAACAGTATATACCTACATGTTAACAAAGAGTGGCTCAAATTTAAGATAAAGGAGTTAAAAGAAATAGTGATGGAAATACACTCTGTATTTATTTATAGATATAATACGGAGCTTCCCTGGTAGCTCAGCTGGTAAAGAACTGCCTGCAATGCAGGAGACCTCAGTTCTATTCCTGGGTCAGGAAGATCCCCTGGAGAAGGGATAGGGTACCCATTCCAGAATTCTTGGGCTTCCCTGGTGGCTCAGATGGTAAAGAATCTGCCTGCAAAGCAGGAGACCTGGGTTCGATCCCTGAGTTGGGAAGATCCCCTGGAGGAATGCATGGCAACCCACTCTGGTATTCTTGCCTGAAGAATCCTCATGGACAAAGGAGCCTGGTTCAATATATACCTACATGTTAAAAATGAGTGACTCAAATTTAAGATAAATGAGCTAGAAGATATACTGATGCAAATACACTCTATATTTATTTATAAATGTAGTATTACATGTGTGTTATTGGCTCAGTCATGCCTGACTCTTTGCAAGCCCATGGACTGTAGCCCACCAGCCTCCTCTAGCCATGGGATTTTCCAGGCAAGAATAATGTAGTGAATTGCCATTCTCTTCTCCAGGGGATTTCCCTACCCAAAGATCAAACCTGGGCCTCCTGCATTACAGGCAGGTTCTTTACTGTCTGAGCCACCAGGGAAGCACATAGTATTACATATTTATGCATAATTAATCACATATAACTATGTAATTACAGATAATTATAATATACTGTATTATAGTAGGCATGAATATGAGGCTTCATTACTCTGATTCCCTGTGCATCAACTATATTTCACATCTTCTCTGCAGATTCCTCGGAGGCATACCCCCAGCATGCTCAGTCTCTGGACGGCAGCGTGGGCAGCTCGGTACCACTGTACAGGTCCTCCGAGGAGGAAAAGAGAGTGACAGTCATCAAGGCACCCCACTACCCAGGGATCGGGCCAGTGGATGAATCCGGAATCCCCACGGCAATCAGAACGGTAGGAAATGCCAGTGCCCGCTTTGCTCCGGGGCTGTGCAAATCTCCACAAAGGATGGATTGTCGGTGGCTTTGTGCATTCCTACACTCTTATATAATGAGGATTGCCCTCTGTGCCATCTGAGTTCTCATGAATATTATGCTGTGTGCAGCAGAGAAAAGGAACTGTCCATTGAAGATAATGGCCCAATCTGTTTCTCTATTTCAATTTAAAAAGCACGAAAATTGTGATTCTGTGAGATGATAGAAGTAAGCTTTGTTTGCCTTCACCTTTTACCAAGGAGTGTTAAGGCAACAGAGAGAGAAGAGAGAAGGGAGAATTAAATGTGAATTCTTTGGCTACACTGAATTCCCACGTGCACAGCAAATAAGCCAGTGATTTGTGTCTGGAGATGGATGTGCCTTACTGCCAGGAGATTGGGAGCCCTGGATTGGGAGTTGAGAAGCCTGATGATTGGAGGGAAGGGAGTTCATGTCAGAGAAAGGAAAAGCTGTCCGAGGAAAATACACATCACATTTGAGTGTCCCTCGTCGGCTGTGCCTGCCGAGAGCTCTCCGGGGCGATCAGTGGAAGTGTTTGGGTTGGGTTTTTTTTTTTTTCCTCCAGTCTGTAAACTCTGCCAGACCATTGCTCAGTGCGTCAGGGCAGCCCCTTCTGGCAAAGTTCAGCAGCGGCAGAGGCCGAGCTCGGGCAGGCAGCTGCTTGCTGAGCCAGTCCACTTGGAGAGGAGGTTTGTGCTAGCCTGCGGGGAAGAAGACCGGGCGCCAGGATGAGAGCCGCAGCACCTCTGCAGGTGAAACTGGGGGGCGGGGAGGGACCGCAGCGCCATCTGCATACACGGGTCCGCATACCTGGCTGGGAGGTTGCGGAGGGCTCCTGGTTTGGAATGCAAACCTGCCTGCTGGGCCAAAGACGAGAGTGCAGAGAGGAAAAGACGGGCATTAGATTAGAAAAAGATCTGGGGCAATTGGAATCTGCTCAAAATGAACGAGAGAGTGAGGGTGGGTGAGGTTCTTCTCTTCTTGAATTTGCATTTATTATATGGATCCCACGATCTGAGAGAAGAGTTAAAAAGTGATTATTCCAAGCATCTGTATTAGAAAGGGAAGCCAGAAGGTAAGTCTGTAGAGTCATTGCTAGGGCTTTAGACTCATGAGATTCTGGGAATGTTGAATGTGGCTAATTATAAAGACCTAAAAAAATCTATGTTGGCACCAATGGTTGTCATATTTAAGTGACAGGAAAAGTTTGCGATCGGACAAACACTTTTAATCTTACAGTGACTGCATGTTTCTGGTGGTGGCGCTTCCTTGTATATTTCTTTTTTAAGGTTTCCCAAATACTTTAATTAGAATGTTTTTCCCCTAATAGAGTAGGGATACAGTGTCAGACTGGTACAGTGTCACTGGTTTTGTTAAATTGACCCTTGAAACATAATAGTTACACAAATTAGAGATTCCTGATTCTGCACAGTTATATAGACTCTCTTATTTTATCTGAGACCTCTAGGTGTGTTTTTAAGTCAGTACACTGCAAAGTTAGAACTGTTTTTATCCATTAGATATAATTTTCTTAAATAACAAGGCCTTGCTTTTCACATTTTAAAAGGAAAAAACCGAGATGTTAGAGATGGTTAATGAAAAGTCAAAAAATATTAAAAATCTTATATTGTGTTTTATCTACTGCCAAATGGAAAGCATGTTTAGATATGCATAAACAAACGCATATACTAGACATTCAATGCAAGCTTCCCTTCTATAAAACAGAAAATAAAATATAAGCAACTCAGAAGTTCCTTATAAGGAACCAGCATTTTTATGTACAGCCAGGCTCCTCTGTAGACGTTTCAAAGTTTACAAAAAAGGTACAGGTCTGAAGACTCATTCACATTTCTTATTTGTCAGCCCCGCACAGCACATCCCCAAGTATAGCTGTGTTTATAAATGTGGAGTCAGGCCATCTCGGAGCCACAGCAGGCCAAGAATCTCCAAGGCTGTTTTCCCTTCTCATCCGCATAGAAAGCAATGATTATCTGACTTACATTACTTCACATGGGCTTTCTGCTCAGGGTGCACACCAAAGGCAGTGCTGTGTCAGTGTACCATTTTATAGTCTCACGGTCTCAGTTAGACAGTTTAGACTGTAGGCTCATTTTAGACATATTCTAGGTATGCTGCTGCTGCTGCTGCTGCTAAGTCGCTTCAGTCGTGTCCGACTCTGTGCGACCCCATAGACGGCAGCCCACCAGGCTCCCCCACCCCTGGGATTCTCCAGGCAAGAACACTGGAGTGGGTTGCCATTGCCTTCTCCAAGGTGTTGTGCTAGGTCCCTTTATACACATTGTCTCTCTCGATTTCCATAGACCAAGGACACAGAATTTTGTAAAGTCACCTAGAAACTCTAGAAAGCCAAGAGTTAAACAAACGCACCTTTGAGCTATTTGCAGGAAGGGGAGCAGCTCCCCAGACTGCCCTCTCTCATGTGACCTGGGACGTCTGTGCCAGCCTTTTACTGCCATCCTTAACGACAACAACAAAACCCGCTGGGGTCCAGCTCCCACGAGACTGTGTAATTAAGGCCAACTAGTTAAGTGAAATACAAGATTCTTTTCTTCTACCTCAAATATAACACCAGTAGAGCCTTTTCAAAGCTGGAAAGGGGCAAAAACAGAACAGAACAATGAACACTGGTGGGTAGAAAATACGTGTCTTTCCCCTTTTTGGAAATCTCTGCCTGATAAATCAATGTAGAATTCTGATGTTTTGTAAACTAGAGGAATATAAATTTTCAGGTTTATTCAGCCAAGTTAGAGAAAACAACCAAAGAGTGATTTACTAATAGCTACTGTCAATGCAAAACCATTTTGAAGAACACATAAGACAGTAAACTTTTCAAATTCAAGTAGACTTCTGTTTACTTAATCTCACCATTTGCTGTAACAACCTACATGAGGACATATATAAAAGGAACTTTAAATGCTTAGAGGACTTCTTTGAGAAAGAGATGGAGAGGTTAAGTGTTCCCATTTACCAGGTTCATATTCCTCTTTGTCAACCAACTTGGGCATTTCCTGGTATCTCAGTGCTCACCATATAAAGCTAGCAGATGGCACAACGAAGATCCTGCCTGATATGTGCCCTCTAGCAAGTGAAGGGAAAAAAAAAATCCCGTCTGTCAGGATACCTTGCCATATACAGTGATATAACTCACTTATTCAGCTTCCCCATTGCCATCGGTGGTGTTCAGGTATGGCTGGGAAACATGTTTACACAGTGTTATTTCTTATTTTTTATTGCTAAAGACTACAGAGGAATCAAAGCTTAATAAAAAAAAAAGAAATCCATCTTTTATGAAACTAAATGTCCCTTAAAAATACAAGTTCAGCTACTTTGTTTAAACAAGCAAATAACAGCTAGACTTTGCTTTGTCACTTCCTCCCCCACCAGCTCCCACCATTTGAGTATAAGTCCACCCAATATTTCCACTGTAA
Source organism: Bos indicus x Bos taurus (assembly GCF_003369695.1). Lineage (NCBI taxonomy): Eukaryota > Metazoa > Chordata > Mammalia > Artiodactyla > Bovidae > Bos > Bos indicus x Bos taurus. Next base: position 15,824,073 of record NC_040102.1, on the reverse strand, counting down.
AAAGAGGCTAAAATGAATGAAGAAGCGATTTCCAACAAAGTCAGGTAGCCCTTGATGGTACTCTATTTGTCGTGATTATCAGAATCAGATATTCTTAGCAAAAGAAATTTAGATATAGGACAAACTCTCAGTTTCCAGAAGAAAAACACAATGTCCACACTGGAGAGAAAAATCAGGATACAAAATGTACACCAAAGCTCAGTGTAACAAACACATGATTACTTTTATGGCTGTCCTAACAGAATATTTTGTATGAAGAGAACCATCTAAAAAAATGGTATATTTAGTTACTATAGACAGAACAGTCATGTTTCTTACCGGAATAACCCTGGAAGAGCTGAGGTGAACAGCTTGCCAAGCAAAATCTTGATTATGATTATAAGGCATATGCACCCATTTACAGGTATACTATTAGGCAGACTTCCATCCAAAAACCTAGGTCATCCATTCTTTTATTCTGTAAATATTTGAGATTTTCTACTATTATGGCTTATGGAACATTTCTTATATTCTAGCCACTGTTTTAGATCTTTTTGCATACACTGTCTCTTTTATTTTCCATAACAATTCTATGATGTGGATATAATTATTTCATCTTAGAGAAAACTGAGGCTCTAAAAGGTTACCTCACTCGCCCAAATTCACATTGCTGGGAAATATTAAACAGTAATTAAAGGAACCAAGAATTGAATCTAGGTTGATCTGACATTAATCTCAGCTTTCCAATGTAGCCTACTGTTTACATTATGTCAAAAGCAGAGTGGATAAGAAGCTTCTGCTTTTAAGGAACTTGCAGTTTAGCACAGCAAATTCTGCCAACATTTTATTATTATGTTAAAGGAGTTTTGAAGCAATAGCTAAATTTTTGGACTTGCTCCAGGACACTAAATTATTTACTATATTCAGTATTTTATTAACTTACACTAGTAAATATCAAATTTTTATTTCTCTAATTCTAAGCCAATGATCAGAATACAGTTTGCATCCAAAATATTGCCCAGTTAATTTTAAAAATAATGTATTGAATAGTATACTAACAAGTTTTTATGGATAATGATAATTATCACCAAAAGGAGTGCAACAAAAAACTATAACTATGAACTATAATTACAAAACTATAGCTTTGATTCAACTTGTTGTTGTTCAGTCACTAAGTTGGGTCCAACTCTTTGTAACCCTGTGAACTGCAGCACACCAGGCTTTCCTGTCCTTCACTGTCTCTCAGAATTTGCTCAGTTTAGCTAATTTTATATAAATAAGCTTGTGGAAATATCAACTACCCAGGCTTGGGCACAACTGTGATCTGGAAAAAAACCATAGCATATAATATTCCAGCTCATCCTAAACTCAAACAAGGGGTAATATGCTTACAAACTGTGGGTCGGTTCAGTTCAGTCACTCAGTCGTGTCCGACTCTTTGCGACCCCATGAGTCGCAGCACGCCAGGCCTCCCTGTCCATCACCAACTCCCGGAGTCCACCCAAACCCATGTCCATTGAGTCAGTGATGCCATCCAACCATCTCATCCTCTGTTGTTCCCTTTTCTCCTGCACTCAATCTTTCCCAGCATCAGGGTCTTTTCCAGTGAGTCAGCTCTTCACATGAGGTGGCCAAAGTATTGGAGTTTCAGCTTCAACATCAGTCCTTCCAATGAACACCCAGGACTGATCTCCTTTAGGATGGACTGGTTGGATCTCCTTGCAGTCCAAGGGACTCTCAAGAATCTTCTCCAACACCACAGTTCAAAAGCATCATTTCTTCAGCACTCTGCTTTCTTTATGGTCCAACTCTCACATCCATACATGACCACAGGAAAAACCATAGCCTTGACTAGACAGACCTTTGTTGGCAAAGTAATGTCTCTGCTTTTTAATATGCTGTCTAGTGATATCAGCTTATTGACCAGAGATGTATTAATACATCCTTTGTTACCCAAACAGTATTGACCTGAGTGTTTCAATATTTACTTACATAACAAATCACCAGCCACAGGTGTTAGTTTCTACAAAAATCCCCTGGTCAGTAATGTGATACTGTCATCATGAAATAATAAAGAGAAAATTGTATTACAGAACCGAATCTGCTATGAAAAAGGATAAAATATAGAAAGCGGAACAACATCTATTTGTGACCAGTTTTGTAACTTTGGGACATTTTCTTTTACAGACCGTTGACAGACCGAAGGACTGGTACAAGACCATGTTTAAGCAAATCCACATGGTACACAAGCCGGGTATGTAGTTCTGTTTTCTGATCAGGTCTTTGTGGGTGGAAGAATAAGTACTCTTCTGTGCAGTTTTGTTTCACACAAAATGTCAAGACTCTAGCAAACTTCATGGCCCTCCCTTCTTTTCAACACTCCTCCTTACTCTTAGTGTTAAGTGTTAGTCACTCAGTCTTGTCCAATTCTTTGTGACCCCATTGACTGGAGCCTGCCATGTTCCTCTGTCTATGGAATTCTCCAGGCAAGAATACTGGAGTGGGTTACCATTTTCTTCTCCAGAGGATCTTCCCGACCTAGGGATCAAACCTGGGGTCTCCTGCATTGCAAGCAGATTCCTTACCGTCTGAGCCACCAGGGAAGCCCTTATTCTTAGATCACCCCTCAATTCCCAGACACCTGTGCTTCTTCTTCACCCCTGAGCTGCCAGAAAGCCTCTTAGAAGATGACCCTCAAGGAGTACCAGAGGTTCTGGCCTTATCCATTCATCCTTCCCTGTTCACAGTATAAACAAGCCTGGCTATTGTCTGCTTAAACAGACTCATGATTCCTCTGTCCTCACAGATCCAACCTGTGTCAAGAGAGTGGGCCATAGCTGAGTCTCACCAAGTTGATAAGAGATCTTTAAAGCACTTACTAAAGGAAATTCATGATCCAGAACAGGTGGAAAGGGGGGGAAAGGACTGACGTCCATATGCTGTGAAGTGGGCAGCAGAGCAAAGCTGTTACAGCCCAGAGAAGTCAATTTGCAGAGGGCCAGCAAAACAAACCAAAACGTAATATTTGAACATTTTAAACTGGCATTATGAACTAGGCAAACCGTGTTAGCTTTCTAACAGATCTGTTGTTTCCCTGAAGTTCTGCCATCTCAATAGGATGTGGTGACCGAATCTGTATTACCATAATATTTATGTTTCATTTTCTAGATGATGACACAGACATGTATAATACTCCTTATACATATAATGCAGGTAGGCTGGTTTCCTTGCTTGCCATGAATACACTGTGCCTTGCCATGCGTGGAAGAACTTCCCACTTTTTTTTTAACCACTCTGAGTGCACGATTTCAGTTTCTACAATTAGGAAGATGCTTTTGTGCATGTGTCTCTCTCTTTCTTTTCTCAGCATGTGTAACAAAAAAAAGTGGATCTTTTCTCATGCAAATGAGAACTAATACTATTTTATCGGCTTCTTCCCCACTGTTAGTTTATTCTCAGCTTCAGGAATGTTTAACCAAAATATGAAGGACAGCAGGGAAGAACCTACTGTAATAGGGGTACAAAGTAAGATAAAGGTCTCCTTTTATCAGTAAAGAATCCTTACAATTGCGTCAGATCTTTCAGATTACACTTCACTATAAAACAAGTCAAGCAAAGTATTTTGTGACCCTGTCCATGCTTTTGCTCCAAATGCAACCATTCATAGAAAGCTTTTTAAAAATCCCAGTTTGCCAGACCACTCTTCTGACTCAGTTGCCAGTGGTCATGATGGAACGGCTTCAGCCCTGGGCGTTTCCACTAGTGTTTCTGTGAGCTGGTGTCTTGGGAATGGCTGCAGGCTAGAATGAGGGGCCCCTAAAAAATGTTTCTGATTACAGCTGTCTTCTAAATATCACATCGGGGGATCCTGCACAGGGCCTCCAGTTACTTGCCAGTTCCGGGCTCAGGACTACAGCACAGTGTCTGTATTCCCCTCTTATAGCAGGCTTGGGGGCCTACGTCCCCTTTGGCAGCTGCGGCCTCCTCTCCCTGGGTCAGCCTGGCCCCTGAACTAGATGAGGTTGCCCTCTCTGTGACACTTGAAGGCCAGCACTTGGGCCTTTTTAACTGTTGAGGATTTTGCTACTAGCATCCAAGGACAAATAGAGAAAAAAAAAATACAAGCAGAACAAGCTCAACAAGCTGCAAGAATCTGGCTTTCAGCCCTCACTCCTCTAGATGATAACAGGCGACCGCCTAAGAGTCCCTCAACTTTTATATACTGGTCAGAGGTACTCCCAACTCCCCTCTTGGGTTTAGCCTGTTAAAATGCAAAACCCAAATGAGAAAATTTCAAAGATCTTATTGACTTTATATGACAATTCATGAATCAGGTGGCATTCAATCTAGCAGACAGAAAGGACCTCCTAGGAGCTGAACACAAGGAAAGAATTTAAATAGGCAGAGGGAAGCAGGAACAAGAAGTCATACCAAGGAGAAAAGCCAGCACGTTGCTAGAAGGTCACTCTCCTTGAGGGGAGGGTAGAGGTCTGTCAGGCAGAGTGTCTAACTCATGCTGACCAGGCAATTTCTGATGGACTGGTTTAAGATTCTGTTTCTGGGAGAGTCAAAACTGTAACTAAGTTAAGTCTCGGTTTCATGACGTGGGGCTTAGCATGAGTGACTCCATTTTGGGTCTGTTTTGTTCTTAAAAAGCACTGTGGAACTGAAGCAAAACAAAGTGTAGAGACTGTATCTTATTTGTCATAGCCAATGTGCATGGGCTTCCAAGAGAAGCAGAGGAGTGAAATTAGTAATAGCTCAAAAGACTGAGGTGGCAGGAAATTCAGAATTTTTATAATTATTTTTCATACTGAGGTTTGCATCCATGAATAATTAACAAATTGAACAGCAGTTACCTATCAACTCACAGAGCCCTTTAGAGAGCTTTACCATTTAATCCGTAGACAAAGCAACTCTAGTCAGTCTCTTCCCCTTTTACTAACCTTGTATGGTGCTGTTCTATGCTTTGCACTTTCTGCCTCTTTTTTTCCTCTGCTATCTCCACAACCTCTTCCCCTACCAGCCCAAACCGATCCTTCAGGGCTCACTCTAGTGCCCTAGGTTTTTTATATCTTCTCCAACTATCAACCATCTTCTAAAATCTTAATTCCTAATATAAGTTTCCGCATGTGGCCTTTATCATATGTAACCAATTATTTTCAATCATAATTCTAATCATGTCTCTTTTCCAGAGATGTACTATGAGCTTATTGAGGGTTTAAGTTTCCTTATGCCTTGCACAGCATGTAGATAACTTGCTCAATATTTTATATGATTGTAATTAACATGTCAATTACTATATACAAATCAAAGCTTCTAAAGTAACAGAAGATAATTGGAAACGTGTTATTAGTTTACATTATCCTGGAGCAAATTTGCTAAGTATCTGTAAGTCTGTTTCTAGTACCAGTCTGAATTATTACTAATTCCATAATAATTGATGAGGATTCACTGTAACCAATGCTTGTGCCTATAGTACATTAATGAATTAATAATGATTAATAGTATTAATCAAGAGCATATCATTCAATGCATGCATTATGAGTATGTTTACCGATAATAATCTTGGTAAAATCATGGGATATTTTGTAAATAAATAGAAGAATTTTTATTTATTACAAATAGTTTAATGCACTTTAAAAGCGTTACTTGTCTCTGTTCTTTTCTTGTTCTGCCGTGCTGTGCTTCCCAACAGGCCTATACAACTCGCCCTACAGTACCCAGTCACATCCTGCTGCCAAGACCCAGACCTACAGACCGCTCTCCAAGAGCCACTCAGACAACGGCACCAATGCGTTTAAGGATGCTTCGTCCCCCGTCCCTCCCCCGCCCATTCCTCCTCCGGTTCCACCATTTCGAGCAAGAGATCGGTCTTCAACAGAAAAGTAAGGCTTTCCCCCTCAAAGTGCCCAACAGTGAGTTTAGGATAAAACTAATTCCACACGGCATTCAGCAGAAGAATCGGTGCTTACCTTACGAGATAGTTTGTGTATAACCTTCTACATATCATCTTATTAATCAGTAAAGGTGCCATGGTGACCTCCTCTATCAAGAGTGCAGCAAACACTTGCCTCATAATATCCTAGTCACCTTAGTTAGACTTGAAGTAACTGAGCGCCATCTCCACTCTTTGATCAATAAATGCATATGACAAACAGAAATAATGGACACCCACTCCCTTTGGCATAGCAGGTCAGAGACTATGCAGTTAAATTTCAGGTTCCCCAAACTGTTAGGACTATTAATGATTTAAAATTTCCCCTCTGATATCCAAAAGTACAGAAAAGGTTATTCATAAGTAAGGCATTAGTTAACAGGTGTCCACCTATGACTCATTTCTACACACTAATTTTAATTTCCCCACTGAAATAATTTATAGAAACTATTCAAACAAAAATAAAAATTTATAAACACACTTTTATTGTGCCATTTTTATTAGGATGATGACTAATAGCCCTACTTATAGGTAACCTTCATTGAGACCTCACTACGAGCACTCATCTAAGTACTTTTCCTGTATAATATCACTTAATTCTGAACACAACCCAATGAGACATGCTCTATTTTAAACCTATTTTAGAGAGGAAAAAAACTGTAGTTTCAAAAATCAAAGTAAGTTGCTCAACTCATGCAGCTAGTATGTCCAAGCCAGACTCACACTTGGCTCTGACTAAAGTCACAGCTCATTCCATACTAGCAATAATAAATAAAAATGTAATGATTATTTAGTATTAATGTGGTTATTAAGCATCCATCTAACTGACCCATTCCAGAAATTATATTCAACACCCTGCTGTACCATGAAGAGTAACTGACGATCAAATAGGTTACAAGACAGCACAAAGACAAGATATACATTATATGTGAAGAGATTCGACTTTAATGCCATCTCTTCATGATTATTATATGTTTACAGGTATGATATCTTAAATTTGAGAAATAATAGTCTAGACACAAAACAGTATCTCTACCATAAAGAACCAAGATTAACTCAGACTTAAATGTATTATTTGTCCTATATGTCTAATAAAAATTAATCTTTCCTTAAGAAACATGGTAATCCCTTAACATTTTCTAGAATGCTTTCTTCTCTGCCGAATAGTGCTCATCAATTTACTAGAAAGCCAGGACCTGCTTTCCCCTAGCTCTCCTGTCTTGAAGAATATGAGTGTCTCCAACCTCGCACAGAGTCAGAATTTCATCCTGTTCCATGGGCCAGAACTGCCCCCATCTATAGGCAGAAAATTCTTCTTTCTCAAAAGTGATCCTCCCAAAGGAAGCCTTCTTCAGCCTCAGCTACCTAGAAGAGTTTTACTTTTGAAGTCCCTCTTTGACTGCCTCTTGAAGGATGTTAGTTCAGGAAAAAGAGCTGACTCCAAGGTCTCCTATGCACAGAATAGATGCCAGGCTCTGGTTTCTCAAGGGTAAAACCATGGAGGGTCTAGCCTGTCACACAATTTGCTCCTACGGACAGCAACCCAAGTGAAACTTTTGCACTTTTTGCAGACAAACTACGATGCCATTTGCAAGATAAACAAGATCAAACACGACGTGTACATTACTCCCTGTCACTTCAGATCAAGGACGCCAGGTCACAGAGTGATGGGATAAACTCACAGGACTTAATGGCGGGTAGCCGCCACTTACTCTAAACACAAACATACACAGCTGCTATTTGTGACCCCAGGGTTCACTAGCACATCACTGTCTGCATATCTATTGCACAGACCCCTCGTGTAACGTACTGAACCAGCAGGAGGCACATCCTTGTAGGAAAAAAAACAGAGGAACATACAACATGAAAACAAAGAAATGGCTTTCTTTAAATCATTTATGTAAAACAGAACATACATGTGCTTTTTTTTTTTTCAGCATAACATTTTATCCTGAGACACTTTTAAAAAGTCTGTATCATAATTAACTTTGAAAACAGATATTCAGTGGTTTTATCCATGGCTTTAAGCATAGAGAATGATTTTAATGTGTAACTTGTTGTTGATTTCTAGGCATGACTGGGATCCTCCAGACAGAAAAGTAGACACAAGGAAATTTCGTTCTGAGCCGAGGAGTATTTTTGAATATGAACCTGGGAAGTCCTCCATTCTGCAGCATGAGAGACCAGTAAGCACTTGTCATTAAACAGAATGCCAGTTCTCTAGGCTTCCTGGGTTCCCAAATAAACCTGAACTTCATATTGTTTAGCAATTTTTATCACCAAGGTAATTTATTTAGTTGGCATTATTAAAAAATCATGCTTGTTGTACATCATGACTTGTGCATCTTATCTCAGAATCAAAGATGCACTCACTATTATACTGTCCAAATATAGGACTCATTGGCATGGAACTATAACTATGCCTAATCATGATCCTGAATTTAATTTTTTTTTAAAGTAAAAGAACACTCAAATGCTGCACTAAATTGCCCATCTACATTGCCAGTGAGAACAATCATTCCTGGACCTCTCTGATACAAAGGGATCAAGCAGTTCCATCCCTTCATTTCCATTATTGGTTTCTTAATATTTCTTTGACTTCAAGGGAAATTTTCCAAATGCCCGTTTTTATAACAATTGTTTTAATTGATTCTTATTAAATCTCTCTCAGGTTACCAAGCCTCAAGTCTCCTGACTGATTGTCAATCTAATGGATCAAGATTATATTTAACTTTGCAGCATTTTTTCCAATTATATGTTTTAATTATCTGCAAAGGAAAAGATCTATAAAGTTGAAAATAACCGCATGTCTCCTCAAAGTGCAGTTTAACAAACAGGCTCTTCCTTGGCCCTCTTAATTCCCCTAATCCTCCTTTCTGAGTCCTCTGCTTTCCCTCCTCGACCAATGCCTTCAGGATCTCTTTGAAATTATGAAATTCCTCTGCGTCATTTCTATCAAAACCTGCTTCTAGAGAAACCATTGTGCAGTTTACTCTTGTCCTTGTCTTGAAAGAATGTTAGGTGTCAGTGAACAGAAAATAGAGAGTTTTCTTTGTTAGTGTCTTTAAGAGTACCCAGGAAGCCACATCATTATATATAAGGTCAGCCCTGAAATTTGATTAGAAACCGTTGCGCACCACACCCAAGATGAGTGTCCTTGATTTAGTTTTCAAACCCTGTATTTATGCTTATATTCTTGAGAAACATGTTCCAGAACCTTATAATCACATAATTCATACAGGATATTTTTCTAAACCTTCTTTGCTTTTCTTCAAATTAACTTGTATCTTTTAGAGTAACAGGACTTTACCAGAAAAACTGAAAGAAAAAAAAAAAAAATGAACACCACTGAATTGCAGGTTCCACTGCAAACATATAACTCATTCACTAAGTTATATGATATAATATCATGATCTTTGAAATTTTTAGGATGAGAACTAATATCATGGTCTTTGAAATTTTTAGGATGAGACCATGAATTCACCATTGCATAAAATGGAAAAGATCAAAATCATCATGCAATATGAGCCTCAGATTTAAATGTAATTACCAAAACATTAATGATCATTCTAACAATGTCTGAGACCCTTAGGATGATGGGGGTTGTTACTGTCCCGGAATGCTTTTGCAGCTTTGGTGTCAGGAAACAGGATTGATTTTGGAAGCTGTCCATCAGGATATTTCTAGTATTTACTCATGCAACAAAATTTATGAAGCACCACCTATGTGCCAGACATTGGATTAGGTGCAGGGGACATGGCAATGAGCAAGACATAGTCTTTACCTCAAGGAACCTGGAGTCTGTTTAACCAATATGCAGAGTAGACCCACATTTGTAAGAAGTAGACCATCTCCAGTGTGGTTAAAACGGAGACACGCAGAATGAATTTGCCCCCCTCAATAGCTTATTCACAGTCCCTGTCATTGTGAATGAAATGTCCCTTTAGTCATGTCTTTGGGTTAATGCCTTGAAGACTCCAAGTTTAAAAACAGCAATGACAAAAGCAGTAGCAATAGTTGTAGCTCCTTACTGAGCACTTACTTAAGATGTCAGGCCTTGTAATTCATGCCTTATTACCATATAATGATCCCAACAATTGTATGAAGTAAATGTATGGAATTCCCATTTTACAGGTAGAGAGACTGAACACTTGTTAAGCAACCTTGCCCAGCTTCCCGTGGCTGGTTAGCACTGCACCTGGGAGCTGAGCCCACAGACTCACACCTGGTGCATTTCATCACCTGCACAATGCTAAACTGCAAACACATTTAGCTAGTAGTCATTATCACCTTAATTAGATGATTTGATTAACTATTTTATAGTATAAGTTAATTTGTTCACTTATAATAAATTCGTGTCCTGGATTTATTTGACCAGCAACCTGGGCCCTGAGTATTGTAGTTAAGACACAAAACCAATACACCCAGTATACTGAACTAGTTCTAAAAGGAATGGAAAGATCTGCAGGGCAGGTGTGGTTGAAGATTTGGATATTGATAGCTCTCTGCTGCCACAGGAAAAGGGCAGTGAAAGGAACCTAGAAACTTGGGCAAAAGTGAGAATGGATATCTCATGAAGAAACAGAAAGAACCAAAATGTTTATGCCTCCTAAACAATTTTGCTGAGGGCCAGCCTTATGCAAGATGATCTCAGCCAGTCATCTGTATCATTTTGGCCAGGCTTTTTATTATAGGGCTCAGCTAGTCTAGTATCTTCTTCTTTTCATCAACCCTGAATCCATTCCAATTGCCTCTCTAAACCAGGGAAAAAAGGGGGGGGGGCAGTGGTGCCATAGGGCATGATTGCAGAGATTGGCTATGTCTTGATATTTTGATAGAGTTTACATAAGATTTGAGACTGTCTTAGACACACGAGAGAGAGGATAGGGAGCAGGTTTGCTAAATAAGAGGGATGGGACAGCAAATGGACAGCAGGTAAGCTGTGAGGTTTAGCACTCTCACGTCTACTCCAAGACAGTTTGTGAGCATTCCTTTGCTCTTTTCATCTTTAATTTCTGTAAAGTATACACCACAGCTAGGGTACTCTTTGCTTCTCTTTTGAATTCCAAGATGACGCCATCATCTGCCCAGTCTTCCCAAATTGTCATCTTGGATTCCCCTCTCCCCAACCATCTCAAAGTCCTGCCTTCTGGAAGAAGCGCCACTGCCCTTCTCTGTCCATCTGGCCCACCACTGTCCACATCTGGATTACAATGTCAGCCACTAACTCATTTCCCTAATTCTCCAATCTCGTCTCCACACCATAGCTATGACAACCCTAGAAAGCCTCTTGCTCAAAACTTTCTCCTGGCTCTCAAGGGTCCTTAGAGCAAAGCCAAGTTCCTTAACATAATACACAAAAAACCTCGTAGTCTGGCCCCGCTGACCTCTGCAGCCCCGAGTACCTCCCTGCCCTTCCTGTCTCACCACATTGCAGCTCTACAGAGAGCTCTGCATGCCTCCTCCCTGAACCTCTGTCCAGCTGCCCCTTGGCCAGGAATGCTCTCTCTGCCACCTCTTTCCTCCCGTGGAAAGTCCCATATCTCCTGCTCAGCCTGGCTCACTTCGCCCAGGGCACCACCCTAACTTCTAGACACCAGATGCCTGCTTCCCCTGCTGTGAGGAGCCCTCCTAAAGCACGCTGCACTGCCCCTCACCACCCTGAATTGTAACAGCCTGCTCACTTGTCTGTGTCCCTCATTAGACTTTAAGCTCCTTGGAGGCATAGACCATATCTGGTGCACCAGTTGAATCCCTAGCACCTAGAGCAATGCCTGGCACAGGGTAGGTGCTCAGTGAACACACATTGAATTAATAATAAGGGAACGGGGATAGGTTTTACCCTTGGAGTTAGTGGTCAAGTTGGTGGGATGGAATCCTTGTTCTGTTGCTTATCTGTGAAGTCTGTATGATTCTAAGGACGAAAGGCACCCCCGTCTCCATCAAAGCACACACGAGGGGTCTCACACACTGCTGTTAGTAACTGTGGTTTCCTGATTCCCTGGCACATGAAGTGGGGAGAGGAGACAGTGCTATCTGAACAGAAGTCCTCTCCCAGACCCTGGCCAAAGGGATCCTCCTCTTCCTTAGAAATCAATGGAATGTATATTCATATTCTTTAATAGGAAAGTAAAAATGAATACAGTTTTTTGGAAGTGCCTGCATTCTCAACTGACTATAAATTCAGGAATGACGATTAAATGGCCCTAATGTTTGATCTAGAAAAGTACTCTGCAGTCACCAAGAATTTATCTTAAACTGACTTGAACCACAGTTTATTCCACGAGACAATTATATAAACTCTCTCCTGGGATTATATTGATAAAAATTCTACATCCTCTCTGGCTTGGATATATTTACAGGTGAACCACGTTAAATTCAATTAAGCACTGGTTTAGAACACCTTTCCCACTCCAGTACTCTTGCCTGGAAAATCCCATGGACGGAGGAGCCTGGGAGGCTACAGTCCGTGGAGTCGAGACTGAGCGACTTCACTGTCACTTTTCACTTTCATGTATTGGAGAAGGAAATGGCAACCCACTCCAGTGTTCTTGCCTGGAGAATCCCAGGGATGGCGGAGCCTGGTGGGCTGCCGTCTATGGGGTCACATAGAGTCGGACACGACTGAAGTGACTTAGCAGCAGCAGCAGCAGAACACCTGTATGCTTGAAAATAGAAAATAACGTGGAGATGTAATCTTTCTCTACGGTAACTAAACCCACACATGATAATGTGAGCAAACAATCACTGAAAATACAGTGCAGAGTTGAAATGCAATGTAAATCCTCAGTGAAATTAAACTTCTTTAGCAGTGAAGATTGTCACTAGAAGCTTAAGCTATAAAAATTGAGAGTTTCATCTGTTGGTTTAAATCATAAAAAATTGTCCTAACAATGTGTAGAGCATTTACTGTGGAATCTCAGTAAATATAAAACATAGTAGCCAATATCATTAAAGCTTAAAAATCTAATGAGCCTAAGTTATAAAGAACCAAATGACAGTGGCAATTTCTTTTTGTTCAGAACTGCAAATAGAAACCCCATGCCTGCAATAAGAATACTGAGAACAGGAGAATTTTTATAATCTGAAAAGCAGCACAATGCAACTGTAGAAAACAAACCTTGAAAAATAGGTTACCTTTAAATAAGAATTGTATGTGATGCATAGTTTTCAGTTTTCTTACACACCTTCCTCATGCGCTGTTGACCCAGCGTTCACTGTGAGCACAGGTGTGCTGCGTTTTTCACAATGAGACGAGACCCAAGGAGGGTAGAAAGAGGTGCAGCAGTATTGCAGCTCTTCTGTTGTCTTGTATGAGCATGGTTGTGCTTCCTAAATAGTTCTGAGTGTTAACATTTGTGTTGAACAATTGAAAACACTTGATTCACTCATGGAACGTGTTGTTTTGTGGGATCATGAGTATGTCTGTCTGTCTGTGGGCTGACCATCCGAATGTGTATCACTGACTTCCATGAGGCCCCTGTGTGCCTTAGGGTGACTCTAGGTTGCTACATAATACATTTAATTCTTGCCTGATTCAAAAGGTCAACCTCAGCAAAGAGAAAATTCCAGTTCTGCCACTTAGCATTTCTTTACCTGGCAGGCTCTGCTCAAGCCTGTGCCTTTCATTACGTCCCAAAGTTAGGGATAACTGCTAATGATCATTGTTCGGCGGGCGGTGGACAGGGGGGCGAGGTTCTTTTCTAATTTCTATTAGCATGTGCCCATTGAAACAGTAAATTGAAGTTTTATTCTACAAAATTATGTCATGGGAAGTTGGTGCTCTAAGGTGGGATGCGGGATGGTAGATAGTATTCTCCCTTTTCCCTAGTCTATCATTGAAATAGATTTCTATAAGTCAGAACTTAGTATATTTGTTTGCTGTATATATATACTTTTAAGGTGGAAATCAGAGTGAAGTTGTAACCACTGGAAAATATACTTATTTGTTTGGTAAATTTGCTGCCCTCTACTGTTCAAAACGTTTTTTTAAACAAATGTTTTCTCTTAAGAGAAGCTTCTGTCTCCCCTTAACAAAAATAAAGTATCGTACATGAAAACAGAGATTATAAAATCAAGAATTAACAATATTATTAAAGGTGTAGCATGAGAAACAGTGAGATTTGAAAAAGTTAAAGATTATTCTCCTCTGGAACCAGTACTGGGCCTCTTACACACAGAACAAAATTACTGGAAAATTCTAATATCATTTACCCTAAAAATCAGCTCCAGCCAAACTATTCCACAACATGCCTACATGCTGCAGCTATAATCTAAATGATAATTGGAGAAAAATAATATTTTAGTACAATCAAAATCTCAATGACTACTTTTGCACTATCGACTCAGAAATAAATTGAAACAGGTTTTTTAATTAAGGAAATGGTAAATTAGTTACCAGAATATTTTCTGTCCATTTCATTACTTCTGAAATGTAAACCAAACATAATGCTTACTAAAAGGAGAATACATCTCAAGATATCTGCAGCATTTTTCATAGTAATCATACAGTGTTTTCCATAATGTTATAATAGTAAAGGATAACAATATTTGAAAAGAAAGAAGTCTCAGCACTGTGTTTGTCCAGGCACAAGCTTTGTGACACTGCCATAACTAGTATCATAGTGTGTTTTGACTCACTTAGCACCCCATCGTAAATGTGTTACAAGGTTACTACATGGTCTTTATCACTTTGTTCATCACATATTTTGGGTATTGTAGGCCATTTCACTCTTCTGTTATGATGTCTCAGACTTTTTCTATCACTGCCTGTAACTACTATCACAATCTCAGAAAATACTGAAATAAAAAGCACATCTATTAAAAGACTTTGGATATAATTGATTATTAAATACAGACCGTGTGTTATTAACAAAACTACTGGGAATGCAACAGGCCAACAAAACACTTGGACAAGCGAGGCTCCAACATTGGCTTCTGTTCGAATATGGCGTACCTCAGAGGTTGTAGAGCACTTCTTCTGGAGCTGACGTGCAGTTACTCAGTGCGGGTCCTTGAGAGCTTTAGGGATTGGAAGAGAATATAAGGATCCACTTTGAGGCCGTGAGCACATCACAGACCTCTTGGACTATGTCCTCTCCTGGCCCAGGTGAATGGCTTTTAGAAAACAGGAGCTTTTTTTTCTCCCAATTTAAAATACTATCATCCAACTGCTCCACATTTAATTAGTGTCATGTAATGGAGTGGGAAATGCCAACCCGCTCCAGTACTGTTGCCTGGAAAATCCCACAGACAGAGAGGATCCTGGCCAATTACGGTCCATGGTGTCACAAAAGAGCCAGACACAACTTAGCCACTAAACAGTGAATTCTCAAAAAAGTCATAACCCACACATAGTACTTTAAGCATCCCTTTTGAATGTAAAATCAGTAGCCTGAATCAGTCTGGTCAGGCATGTATTATTTAAAAGCATTAAGGATATTGCTGGGTAAAGTAAATGCTCTTTTTTTTTTTCTGTTATCAAAGCAATTGTATATATTTTCTCAACCTGCTTATATTTAACAGTCCTAGTTTTTGTACCTTAAATATGACATTCAGAAACCACTGGAGAGGTGAAAGTCAACTATAAAAAAATTTTTTTTTTTTTAGTTTTTCTCTAGAATGTTAACCAGGGTTGGATTTTCTCTCTTCCCCAACCCTTGACTGACCATATGAAAAACCCCTCCCCACCCACATCCATGTCTCTAGCTCAAGGTGGACAGGTAGGTGATACTTGGGGTATCATAAAACGTGACCTTTCTTCGCTTTGTGAAGGCTCTCCACACTGTCTTCAGTGTTCTGGATCAGTCCTAAATTATCTGGGGGCCCCTGGGGCATTTACTTTCCTGGAACGTTTTCTTCTGCCTGACTTAAGGCAGGGCACGACGCACTGCTAGCTGGCGTCCTGTTGGCTCCCACCAAGAACCTCTATCTAATGAAACAGTTTGTCCTTCACCCCTTTTTCTTGCAGCCCCCTCTCCCAACCACTCCGACACCTGTTCCAAGGGACCCTGGCCGGAAGCCTATTTCTATGTCACCCTGCGGAG
The DNA here is from genome assembly GCF_003369695.1 of Bos indicus x Bos taurus. Taxonomy (NCBI): domain Eukaryota; kingdom Metazoa; phylum Chordata; class Mammalia; order Artiodactyla; family Bovidae; genus Bos; species Bos indicus x Bos taurus. The sequence continues at coordinate 15,808,110 of NC_040102.1, read as the reverse complement.
AAGTAACTGGTAGCCCCTCCCCTCCGCCCAGGACCAGTATCCCCGCACCAAGCCCGTGCGCCCCGGCTCTCTCCCCCATCCGGGTGAGCTCCTTCCTTCTTTAACTCACGCCGTCCGTCGGGAAGTTCAGGTGTAGCCCTTGTTCCCCAGAAGCTGAGAAGATAATCAGAGGCTGGCTACTCACCGTCACCCCCCACCTTGCTGCCCTTTTCTCTCCCACTGAGACTTCCGGGTTCCTCATGTCCAGGGCCGCTAACAATCTCCCAGCACTGCTCACTCCTCCCCCGACATTGTATCTCTTCCCACGTACCCCCCCCCCCGCCCCCCGCTTCCCTCCCCGAGGCTCTCCAAGTGCCTGCACCCAAGTCAGCTGTGAGCAGAAGGCAGGCTCACTCACTGGCACCCCTGAGGGCAGGGGCGATGGAGGCACTCGCCCAGAAGAGCTACCTGGGGACGGAGTTGAGCCTGTTTTAATACCTTGCTGGGCTATCAGTGCTCAACCTCACTGTCACAGAGAGTCTGTCATAGTTTATGCGTCCAGCTAAGGAGAAAACCAGAAATGATGGCAGAGAAAACAACGAGGGCCTAAGTGATGCCCTCGAAGCTAAACCTTCATATCCTAAAGTGACTCATTTTACTTTACCTCCTCTGTTCTCTCTGGCTGAGATTTGTTGGATGAAAGTTGATGCATGTTTATGTGCGAACGTGTGTGTTTTTCATGCCTCACAGCGTTGCCCTCACTTAGCTCAGTGTGACTTTTCCTTCCCTTTTCCTTCACATCTGCTCCAGACTGATCGCATAAATCCAGATGACATAGATTTAGAAAATGAGCCCTGGTATAAATTCTTTTCAGAACTGGAGTTTGGACGCCCGGTAAGTGAGGCTAGACTGTTAATATAAAACAATTAGGAGAATGTTGTTTGATTTTTAAAACATAATTGTTATCAGAAGAGATAGGTGTCATTTAGAGAATAAGAGCTGAATTCTATAGACACCAAAAACCACTGAAAAAAGTATATTCTATATACACAAATTTGGTACAGCTTAGCTCACACTTACTTCTCTACCAAATGGTTAAACATGTTCAGACACTGCCTATATAGTTCTTTTTTTCCCCCACCAAATCATACATTAGGATTACTTTATATCAAATTGCAAATTCAAAATGTTGAACCAGTATCTGTCTTCCCATAGTCTGACAATTCTTGATAGAAGATTTGTATTTGTTTACAGTCCATTTAGGTCTAATTCAATCAGAAGAGCATCCCGTGAAATTTACGATAATAAAAATTACTATGATGATAGCTTCTGTTTGCTTTGGAATCACCAAGCACCTGCAGAGGGCCTGTTCTGTGTGATCTCAGAGAGACCTCACAGCATCCCTCCAGTAAGAAAAAGCCAGAGGCCAGAGGGTTAATTAATTTGCCCAAGATAGCAACTGGCAGAGTCAGAAGTTAATCCCAGACCTATCAAAAAACAAACAAAAAACAAACATCCTGGGAAATCCCTACTATAATATACTGCTAGAATATCACCACCATAAAATGTCTCATTTGGTCTTAGCATGAAAAGAAAGGGAAAAACAAGGAAACCCTGTGGACCTTGATATCCCCTCCTGCTACTGAAAATCACAACATCTCTAGTCCCCAAAACCCCACCAATAAGAATTGCTTAGTCTGGGATAAAGAGTTGACCCAAGCTTCAAATAACAATTTCCTCTATCAACTCAAATTTTATTGGGGAAGTGCAGATGCCAATAGCCGTGCATTTGATGTCTGTCAACTACACAGTTTTTATACTTTCATTGGTGTTTCTGAATTTTACATGCCTGAAGAACATACTGAATGCACTGCACAGAAGTTTTAGTAAATCTTTCTTTTATCATATCATGTACTGATTTATACACTCATATACTGACCATGTATTATATACTAGGTGGTTATAGTGGTTAGTTCCTTTTATCCATTAAAATGCAAAGGAGACTTGATTAGACTCATTATATCTTATTGAACTGGATCAAAAGTGACTGTAAATGAATATAAACCAAATATTTTTTAGAATTTCTATAAGTAATAGGAAGAATATTTTCCCTAATTTGTATCTAAGTATTCACATAAATTGGGCTTCCCAGGTGGCTCAGTGGTAAAAGAATCCACCTGCCAATGCAGGAGACCTGGGTTCGATCCCTGAGTTGGGAAGATCCCCTGGAGAAGGAAATGGTGACCCACTCCAGTATTCTTGCCTGGGAAATTCCATGGACAGAGGAACCTGGTGGGCTGCAGTCCATGGGATCACAAAAGATTAGGACACAACATAGTGACTATAACAACAACTCACATAAATGCATTTCACTTTAGAGAAAAAAAATTTCCCAGCTTTAATTTAAATGTGTTGTCATTACTGTTGATTATAGACAGTTCACAGGGGATAGAACCAATTTCTGTTCTGAGCCTAAATTGTCACCATTTTTCTACAATCGTTTTCAGCTACACGTGGAAACTCACCAGCATGCTATCCACCTGCTCCTTCGGTGTTTCTTTAATGTACCTTGCATTCCTCTGCGGCTAGAGACTAGGAGTGCTAATTTTGGTTTGATGAAATGAGTTTATACTAATCAAATCACTCGTGATTTTGCCCAGTGCTTGAAAATATTTGCGAGCATTGCACTCCTCCTCCTGGGCCCCCGGCCCCCGCCTCGCCGTTTTGCTCCGTTCGTGTCGCTCTTTTGTGTGTATCTGATGCTGTCGGCCAGGCTCTAACTGTTGTCACCTTTCCCACATGGTCATTCCTTGCTGCCATTGATTCTCCTCCATTCCATCTCTACACTTCTGCTTATGTGGTGCATCTACACCCAGCCTCCCAAAAAGGCTCTGGACTATGTTCAAGATCATTCTCCTCGTGTTTCCAATGAGGTAAAAAAACAAATTACTTTCTTTTTCAGATTTCTTTCTTGGGCGCTGTTACTGTGATTCTGAACATCCATGTTTTACGAGTCACTAAAGTATCTATAACCTGTTTTTTAAAATCTATCTTTGCACCATTGTGTTGTATCCAGTATCACTGCTTGGACGTTAATTACATCACAGTTGTTGGCTCTTTAGGTGAACAATCATGCCAATCGCTACTTTCAGGTGAACTATTCAATGCATCCTGGTATCTGAGTGTGATAATCAAAAAGCATTATTGCTTATATCTGATTATACTGAATAAAATACTGCCGGAAATCTCCTCAGAGCCATTTTATCATCATGCTTGGAGGTACAGAATGACAGTTTAGACTCTTAGATGATCAGATTTTTTTTTTTGGTTGCCATACTATGTGGCACAAGGAAATTCCCTAATCAGGGATCAAAATCACATCCCCTATGGTGGAAAATGTAATCTTAACCACTGGACCACTGGGGAAGTCCCATAATCAGATTTGTTATGTCTCATATATTCCTAAAATTTATTTCAATTCTTTCTTTTTCACAGATACAACTTCTAGATTTTAACATCAGATAAAATCAAGAATAGGACTGACAAATAACTGGCACACATGTTACGACTTCCTAGGCAAACATTACTACGCCCTTGGCAGACATTACGGATCCTTCTCAATGCTGTGATCCAGGAAGCCACTATAATAGATTAGATTACCACTGGCACATGAGATGAAACGTATTTTCCATCTCTGTATATGATGTTCATGACAATCTGATACATAAAAAAATATTATGCCTGGCAATGTAAAGTATTATTTGAATTAGTCAAAAAGAGTATAAGAAATTATACAGAGCCAAAAGCTTCTTCTCTGCAAAGAAGAATGAAATTATTTTGGAAAGTAGATTTAGGACTCATTAATAAACATAAACAAAAGTGATGGTGGTTTAAACATTAGCTAATAAGAAACAAAAAACCTCCCGTGGGAATTTATAGACGCAGCTGGATGAGAGCAAAGTGAATGAACTGGCTTTTGCAGTAGTTTTTACATAGTAGTTTCTCTGTGATCCTAAATAAATTAAAAAAACAATATTTTCATCAAAAAGTCTTAATTCAATTAAATATATTCAATTAGAAAATAAAACTAGTAGGAGACCTATGCTGTGGGATGTACTACTGACACACGATGGTGATAACTGGAATTGCAGGCACAGTTGCAGGAGAAGATACCCAACTATTTAGAGCAATCTGCAATTCCAATGACTCTCCCTGAGGTATGCATCAGAGTGTATGTTAAAACAGAGAAGTGTATAAATATTTATATATTAAATAAAAAGTTATATAGAATCTGAAGAAAGAATATCATTTCAACATACAAACAAAGGATTTACTTCAGAATTCGATAAGGTCACATATTTCTCTTAGATATCCTGGCCAAATATTTCCAGGATATTATTAAGACAGTTCATTGAGAACTGAGATGGAATTCAGAGATCACCATGTCTAACCCACTCATTTTTCAGTCAAGAAAGGTAGAGTCCAACTATTTTAAGAAATACATTCAAAACTAGATGATAGTATGATGGCAAATTAAAGATAGAAAACATCTCCTAAACTTCCTTTATACCATACTTCTTAGCACTTCCAAGAGATGTACTAAGAACTAAAACCTTTTAGATACAAATTTGTTTTATTTGTTTATACTATTATACAAGTTATACTACTTAATAATTATAGATTTCTGTAAAATACATTTCTATAATTAATATTACATAATAATACTTGGTGTAAAAATAGTAGAAAATTAATTTATGCATTCTGTAATGTTAATGATAGTGATGAAAATATCACATATAGACGCACTTGGATATTTAAACTGATTTTCATCTTCTCTTTGGGACTGAGAAGAGGGTGTTATTTGTTCTGATAGCATATTAACTATATTATTAATTTCACATCATGGTTTTTCAGTGTTAAAAAATACTCTGATAAGGTACTGAATTCTGTCTCTAATAACCTCATGTAAAACATTTCTGGTAAAATTTGTAATTGATTGAACATCAACCTAGCTACCATTTTTTATTCAGTGCCTAGTATATGCCACGAATAACACATTTTTAATCCATAAGTATAAGTGAGAAACTGACATTAATAAGGAACAAGTAAGGATTTTTAAGCAAAGTTTAACCACATGATCACTTAGACTCAATGTCTGTACTTTATTAAATGCCCTTCATTTGGGTGTATTAAAATAATGGTAAAATGTAAATAGTCAGTACATTATAATAGATAAAACAGGTACCTCCTCTCTGAAGACAATTTCCATTTCAGAATGAGTACCAATCATATACAAAGATTTCTCTTAGTCATCTATCTAAACTTCTTATTGCTTCCTTATAATTTAATACTGAACCATTTCCTTTGAGCATACATCACAATACTGGTTTCAGTTTATTTTACCTTGTGGAAACCAGCACATGGAGGAATAATTTTAGCTTCTTAGCATAAGTCTAAAACACAGTTTAACAGCATGGAGTCTTCGCTTCTTACACTATGTTTTATTTCATATTACAATACTGTTTAGGCTCATCTCAAGCTAGTGATTCAAAATTTCTGATCACTTTAAGGGTATTCTAAGAGTGTCCACACATGGACACTTTTTTTGACCAACTGGGCACTGTGGTTGGGTGTCCCATGAAAGCTGTGAACCACACAGATGTTCTGAGGCTCTTTGGTGCTGCTCTTCTGCAAACATGAAAAACTAATATTTATAAATCAGAATATAATTATCTGGTTTTATTTATTTACTTGTTTTCCATCCTTCTTATTTATATTTATCTTTCCACCCTGCCAATATCCAATTTACAGTAGCAAGTTAAAACAGTCATTAAACTTACCCGGTTAGCAGACCAATTTTTTTTTCTATCTTTTTATTTGTTGAGAACCTCAGAATCTAAGTATTTTATATATGCTTTTTCTCCGTCTAAAAAGAGGGAGTAGTATTCTCTTGCATAGGGATGCTTTGTTTGTTTGGGGGCAATTCCATTCTCATTCAGTATAAATGAAAATAATAGTTAATAGAAGATATTTTAAAGTCGTGTGTAATGGGGCTTGTGAGTATATATATACACACATACGTGGTATGCATTTTCCTAGACATCCTAGACATCATACATCATACCACAACTACTTACCTCTCAAATCCATGTCTAACAAAAAATTGTTAATATATATTTCATTGTATTGCTCAGAATGAAGGAGTATGAAAATGGTGTGTACAATAAGCATTTGGAATTATTTATCAAATTTATAGTATCTATTTTTCTTTGTTCTATATCCATGGACAACTGAAAGCTGCTTTTCTGACTAAAAGATTAAAAGTCCACTTTTAAAGAAAAGTTTATACTTTGATTCATTAAATATTCTATTTTAACCTAACCCTGAATGTAAATAATTGCAAAGATACAAATCTGTACCTGATTCAAGGACCAGGTAGTTTAATTTCAAACCAAATTCTGTGGTTTTTTTATTTAAAAAGTCATGTTTATGTTGACAGACGAAAGAAGTCCTGCTTAAATTTTATGTCTACATAAAAATTACACCTGGCAATATGACAAAAACGTATAAAGATTTATGCTTTATAAGGATTGAATGATGGCTACAAATACTTCTTTAAACATCAAACCATTTCTTTATATGAGAAATTTCTATTTATAGTCTGTTTCTACATGAAGGGGTAATTTTTCTTTTTCTCACCCTAGGCAATGTTTGATTTATGAATATTTTTAGTTACACAGAGAAAAGTACAGTTGGCCCTCCATATCTGTAGGTTCCACATTCATGGATTCAACCAACTTAGGGACAAATATATTTTCCCCACAAAAAAAAAAAAAATCCAGAAATATCCAAAAAGCAAAACTTGAATTTGCCATGCTAGCAGCTATTTCTATAGCATTTACATTGCATTAGGTATTATAAGTAATCTAGAGATGATTTAAAGTATACAAAATATGTGGGTAAGTTATATGCAAATAGTACACCATTGAACATAAGGGACTTGAGATCTTCAGATTTTTGGTATCCTTGGGGAGCTCCTGGAACCAACTCCCCTCAAATTGTATATCAGATGAAAAAGTAGATAAGAGGAAAGTAGAAATTAGGCTTCATGACTTCTTTTTGGGAAAACAATTTAATGCCCATAATTGGTATTTTTAATGTCAATTTTGACAATATTCTTTTTAGAATACCTAACTTAATGTCCAGGGATACACAAAATTTTGCCAAGGTAAAAATTTTCATGTTAACTACCCTTCTGTCTTAACAGGCCTCATTGTATCAATCCTCTATAGACAGAAGCCTGGAAAGACCCACTAGGTAAGAATCTCTTTACAGGCGGTGAGGTGGGGAGGGAGGCTCAAAAGGGAGGACATATGTGTGTACTTGGAGCTGATTCACATTGTTGTACAGCAGAAACCAACATAACATTGTAGAGCAGTTATTCTCCAAATGAAAAATTTTTTAAATCTCCTTACATTATGCAACCAAAATATTTTATGCCAGTAGTTTCTTTTTCAGTGAAATAGTAATGATAAATTTTTTATCCTTTATTTTAAGCACCATAATTCATGAAATTGTTTTAACTTGTTTCTGCATCATTTTATATGAGGAAATATTCAAGAATGTATAAAGTTTAAGTGAAATAATTCTAGGTCACTTTACAGGCCGAGAAACTCTTGCCTTTCCTGTCTCCTCCATACTCAGTTGTCTTCTCCTTAGATAAGGATTATAAACATCTAATTTTCCATACTGTTAGATGATATGATGAGGATACATTTTTTAAAACTGTAGTAAATGATAAACAATTTTATAAATTATGTCCTGCATATATTTGTTCATTATACTCTGACCACACATTTCAAAATACCATGGAGTCGTTGTGTGCAACTCCATGGACTGTAGCCTACCAGGATCCTTTGTCCATGGGATTTCCCAGGCAAGAATACTGCAGCAAGTTGCCATTTCCTTCTCCAGGGGATCTTTCCAACCCAAAGATCGAACCCACATCTCCTGTGTCTACTGCATTGTCAGGCATGTTCTTTACCACTGAGCCACCAGGGAAGGCCTAGAAATACTGTTACAACTGATAAATGAGAACTTACCATATACCAGGCATTCTAAGTACATAAAATATACTCAAGCCTTAATTATGAATTAAGTACTATTATCTACATTTTATCTCTAGTAAATGGAAACTTAGGCTTCATAGCATGCCAGGTTTACACAGTCAGCAAGGGACAAAGTATCAGTTCAGTTCAGTCACTCAGTCGTGTCCGACTCTCTGCGACCCCATGAATCGCAGCACACCAGGCCTCCCTGTCCATCACCATCTCCCGGAGTTCACTCAAACTCACGTCCATCGAGTCGGTGATGCCATCCAGCCATTCCATCCTCTGTCGTCCCCTTCTCCTCCTGCCCCCAATCCCTCCCAGCATCAGAGTCTTTTCCAATGAGTCAACTCTTCACATGAGGTGGCCAAAGTACTGGAGTTTCAGCTTTAGCATCATTCCTTCCAAAGAAATCCCAGGGCTGATCTCCTTCAGAGTGGACTGGTTGGATCTCCTTGCAGTCCAAGGGACTCTCAAGAGTCTTCTCCAACACCACAGTTCAAAGTATAACTGAACCCAAATTACCTGTAGGTCCTAACTGTGCTAAGAGACTACCAAGGCAAGTTCTGTTTGTAGGCCTTCAACATCACCCTTACCTTAAAGTACTACAGAACTTCAGACACAATTCAGTGACAATACTGAAAAATGCAGACTCCCAGCCATATCATATCATCAGCAACAAATATTCAACAATAATTTGCCCTTCTGCAAATTTCTATCAACATAAATGAAAAACGTGGTAAACTGGATCCTTTGTACATTGGTTTCACGCATGCCATTTAACAGCATTAAGGTCACTAAGAAAAGAGCTCACCAAACCCCTCCTTTTATGTCTTGTGCAATTATGTATGTACCTAGAATATTTGAATTTTAGAGTTCTAATCTAACTTCAATAAAGACACACAGACCCTGACAGGATAATAATAGAAGATGGGCATCCTCTTTGGAAGAATGCAGACAAATTCCAAGGTCTGGCTCCACCTCTATACGTGCATAGTCTGTAGGTTCCATTTATTGAAATACCTCATAGGTTACTGTGCATGCATGCTGTATAAGACAATAATGTCAGTAAATAGCATACTTTGGTCATAGGACCTGTTATACTGTTGCTGCTGGTGGTGGTGGAATTGTATCTAATGATTTGACAGACAGCATGCTATGTGATGTACATATTCGTTCATTAATGTTTGTCTTAAACAATGCTGTACTCAGAACCATGATAAAAAAAAAAATCTGCCCTTACAGGCTATCAGCATCTTTTAATACAACTAAGTGAAAGGACTCTAAATAGTTTATTTGATGACCAGATTATTGGTTATTCATTAATTAAATGTTGGAATTGCAGTGTAAGATTTTTAAAGCTACGATGATTAGGAAAAACCTTATGGAAAGCTTGAAGTAAGAGAAATTGGTCTTATCAGATTTCCTCCTTCTTTCCAGTCATCTCTTCCATTTCGGCATCCCTCCTCTGGATATATTCATGTTGGTGCAACTCCTCTATATAGAGAAAAAATGTATGGTACAAGTCATGGCACTGAATTGTCAGTAACAAAATACTACTCTAATAGGAGAATTTTTACTTTAAATGGTGATTATAAACTTATGTTCATACAAAAACCTGTACATGGATTTTACAGTAGCTTTATTCATAATTGCCAAAATGCAGAAGCGACCAAGGTGTCCTTCAATAGGAGAATGGATAAACAATGGCACATTCATATAATGGAATATTATTCAATGATATGAAGAAATGAGCTATCCAGCAATGAAAGGACATGGACGTACTTAAGAGCACACTGCTAAACGAAAGAAGCTAATCTGAAAACATTGTATACTCTTGATTCCAACTACATGACATTCTGGAAAAGGGAAAACTAGAAACAATAAAAAGATCAGTGGCCACCAGGTGTCATCGGGAGGCAGGGATGAAGGGGGTGAGCCCAGGGGATTTTTATGGTAATGACACTACTTTATATGATACAATATATGATACTTTATATGAGGGATGTATGTATGTGTATATGTCGTCATACATTCGTCAAACCCATAGGATGTTCAACAGAAAACATGGACCCTAATATAAACTATGGGCTTTAATTACATTGAATAATAATATACTGATATGATTCATCAACTGCAAGAAATGTACCACACTAACAAAGATGATAATAACAGGCGAAACCGTGTGCAAGAGAAAGGGAGTACATGGGAACTCTCTGTACTTTCCAATCAATTTTTCTATAAACATGAAACTGTTCTGAAAAATAAAGTCTAGGAAGTCCTAACCACAGCAATCAAACAAAATAAAAAAAGAAAAAGAAAAGATATCCAAATAGTAAAGGAAGAAATGAATCTGTCACTCTTTGCAGATGAGCCTGTTAATTTTCAAAGAGGTGACTGTAAATAAATAGTTTTTTATATTAAGTAATGAATTCCAAAAAATGCAGTTTGGGGGATGAAGGGTGAGAGTCATTCTGTGGCCACCTCTAGCACCTTCCACTATCTTTCTGGTTCACATTTGAATCCCTGCAACACCAGCCAAACTGAAGCCAATTCCTTCTTGCAGTTCTGCAAGCATGGCCAGCGACTTTAGGAAAAGGCGGAGGAGCGAGCCTGCGGTAGGACAGCCCAGGGGCCTGGGGGACCCGAGTGCAAGGAGCACTAGCCCAGGCCGAGCAGACCTCCCAGGATCAAGCACCACCCTGACAAAATCCTTCATTAGTTCTTCTCCTTCTTCTCCGTCAAGAGCAAAAGGTGAGTGGCAATAAATGGCGTGTAAATAATTTACTAGTTCAAGTTTTAACCTTGGGAGAGCTGGTCCAATGATGACCACCCAGAGATGGTTAGGGTTAGTATTTTAATAAAATATAGTTTCAAAACAATAGCTTTCCTATACACAGACTAAGTCAGGATGATGAACCTTCTGAATGGCTTAAAGGACTCTGACTCTCATCTGTTAATACTTTTCTTGTCTCCAAATATATCATGTGTGTTATTTGGAACAAATTTAAAGTATCAAAAAATGTATGGTCAGGCTATTAAAAGATTACATTTACAAACATTTGCATACTGTCAAAATTTTCTAATGTTACTACAACTAGTAAAATTAATCAGAGTTATAGAATAGAAATTAGTAGTAGCAACAGAGAGCATTGTTGCCTAAAACATAAATTGGGTTGGTTTTTTTTTAAATTATTTAATTCTAGACAAAAGTTTGTCTAACCTATGAAAATTGTTTCTTTAATCACTTGGTTTATATTTTAGTCAGTATTCATACATACAGTAGAATATCCATGTTCCGTATGTAACATGGTGTTCAATTCACAACAGTCCATTATTGTGGAGTTTGTTTATCAACAAGCCATTTTTCTATATGGCCTGTCTCCTCTCTGGAAGTTTAGTGAGTTGTGTTGAAAGGGAGCAGTCACTACTTCAAATCTCTGTTTACTTACATATTACTGCAGCTGTAACAAGAATAGTCCCAAAACAGAAACCTAGGATTGAACCAGCATCCATAGGTACCTACGATTTTGGGACCCAAGGTCTTTTCCAGCCCTCTGGGGTTGAAACAGAAGAGAGAAGCAATTTGAAGTGTGGAAGAAAGTGAGCTGTAAATGAAGTTTCCATACAGTAGCAGAGATTCAGCTACACATACCAAAGGCAGGCACTGAAAGTGCTGCCACATAAAAGTAAAGCTAGGAGTTAGCTGGTTTGTGAGAAAGGATTTTTGGTTCTGATGACTGCGCTCTGGATAGGCAGGAGGTGCTAGCTCTTGTCCATGGCCTAGTAAAGCTGTACTTGCTGGAAGATCCAGATTCCAGCATTCAGAGGGAGGAAGTCCCTTTCAATATACCATTCCTCAAATTATCAGAAGCACTCTTACCAGATTCTACTCATTTATACAAACAAATATCCTAAAGAAACCAATAGGTCATGAAATGCCATTGACTTACTATGCTTGGATCCCTCCAAAAAGTTAAAAGGATTCTTTCTGATTACTTTAGATCTTTGCTTTTATCCTGGGGGCTGTTAACTTCCCTTCCCAAATACTACTTAGCTACTTAATGTGTTTATGTACTTTTGAAGAATTTGGGGAAGGCAGGAGCTGTCAACAGAGATATTTTCTTCCACTAGGCTTATTTTTAAGAACATGTCCCGTTAGATTTAATGTTGTCTGTCATTCATTAATTAGCTCAGCAACACAAAAGAAAAGACTATTTCCATAAGTACTATTTCCATCAGGGTTAGCTCTACATTATTATATTGCAAATGATTTTTTAAAAAGACCTTTCCTGGAAAAAAGCAAATGCATTCACCTCTGATCAAAGTTTTATAATACATCCAGTTATCCTTATGGGAACCTGCCTAATAAGAGGTAGAAGGTAGAGAAATCAAAGAGGTAAATTCATTTGTTTAAAAAGGTGCTAGTTGGTTTATTTCTTAGAAAAATATTAGCAGTAGTAGTTCACAGCAACTGAACTTAATTTTGAAATTCTGGAAAATATTCTGTCTTATAGCTTTTTCTATATAATGCCCATGAAAAATTCTTTGATATCATTATTGGAGTATCAATTAAACGTAAATGTGTAAGTTATTCTTTATGTCCGTATTATTATAAATCAAATAAGACTCAAATTCTGATCCTATTAAGATGATTAAATCTATAATATTTTTGGTATTAATTACAAAACCTTTAAACCACTACCAGGTCATGCTATTGGCTTACGAGGTACTATTAGATTTTTGACATACCATATTTGCATAAAGATGGATGAAGTATGCAATGGAAATAAATATATTTAGCAATACCAGTTACTTTTCATATATGGTTTGGTTAACTATTGTCTGCAAAGCTATGCTTATTGCTTTAGAATTAGACTTTTTTCTCTAAGTTGAAGCTACACGTATGACATTCAGTGTCTGGGTTGAACCCCACTAACTGCTTTCTCTTTGCTGTGCTATCTGATGCTAACTGACATGCTGTCCTCTTTACGAGCCTTTTAACTTCTCCAATGTCTCTTTTCCACCACGCTGCCTTGGACTAAAAGGTGGGGACGATAGCCAAACGTGTCCATCCCTTTGCAGTTTCTCAGGGCTCAATGGCCACCCCTCCCATGAGTTAGATTACTGTAACACTTACAGACAGCATCTAGATGTCCCACAAGACTCGCAGAGAGCCATTACTTTCAAAAACGGCTGGCAGATGGCCCGGCAAAATGCAGAGGTCTGGAGCAGCACTGAAGAAACCGTCTCCCCCAAAATCAAATCCCGTAGTTGCGACGACCTTTTAAATGATGACTGCGACAGCTTGCCTGACCCGAAAACCAAGTCGGAAAGTATGGGTTCTCTGTTATGCGAGGAGGACCCCAAGGAGAGCTGCCCCGTGACGTGGGCTTCCCCCTACATCCAAGAGGGCCGCAGTAACGGCAGATCAAGGCTCCGACACAGGTCGGCCCACGACGCCCCGGGCTTCCTAAAGATGTACAAGAAAATGCACCGCATCAACCGCAAGGATCTGATGAACTCTGAAGTCATCTGCTCCGTCAAGTCGAGAATAATGCAGTATGAGAAGGAACAGCAACACAAAGGGCTGCTCCATGGATGGAGCCAGTCCTCCACGGAGGAGGTGCCCAGGGACATGGTCCCCACCCGCATTTCTGAATTTGAAAAGTTGATTCAGAAGTCAAAGTCCATGCCAAATTTGGGAGATGAAATGTTATCTCCTCTAACCCTAGAGCCGCAACAGAATGGTTTGTGTCCCCAAAGGCGGTTTTCCATTGAGTCTTTGCTGGAGGAAGAGAATCAAGGTAGACACCCTTCTCAGATACCGCGAAGCTACAAGTCTAAAGCCCTGGTGCCCATCCACATTGAAGTCACCAGTGACGACCAACCGAGAACCCACGTGGAGTTTTCTGATAGCGACCAGGACGGAGTTGTGTCTGACCACAGTGATTACATTCACATTGAAGGATCATCCTTTTGCAGCGAGAGTGATTTTGATCACTTTTCTTTCACATCCTCTGAAAGTTTTTATGGATCCAGCCACCACCACCACCACCATCACCACCAGCATCACCGGCACCTCATCAGCTCCTGCAAAGGCAGATGCCCTGCCTCCTACACTCGATTTACCACGATGTTAAAACACGAAAGAGCTAAACACGAAAACGCTGATGAGCCCAGAAGACAAGAAATGGACCCTGGCCTTTCTAAACTGGCGTTTCTAGTCAGTCCCGTGCCTTTCCGGAGGAAAAAAAGTTCAACTCCCAAAAAACAGATGGAAAAGGCGAAATGTAAGACGTCTGTGTTTGAGGCTCTGGACTCTGCCCTTAAAGACATTTGCGACCAAATTAAGGCTGAAAAGAGAAGGGGAAGTTTGCCAGACAACAGTATATTGCACCGTCTTATCAGTGAACTGCTGCCAGATATTCCTGAAAGGAATTCATCGCTCAAAGCCCTAAAAAGGAGCCCCACGCACCAGCCTTTTCACCCACTGCCTCAAGAAGGTGCTATTCATTGTCCGTTGTACCAGAACGATTGTGGGAGAATGCCTCACAGTGCCTCCTTCCCAGACGACACCAACAACAGCTACCACCACCAAGACCACGCCAGCGCACTGCATCTCCAAGGTGGACCGACTTTCCTTTCCTTTCCCTTGTGGTTCACATACACACCCTCCAGTTCTCTCATGCTTCATCCCTACGTCTCATCATTCTTGAGTGGTGACCACCTGGGTTCATTATGTGTTGGGAAGCAAATGCTTGTTGTAAAAACATCTTACTGAATAGTTCTCATTTCTTCATGGGATATTTGGACTTGATGTGTGGCTTAAAGTGATCACAAAAATTTACTCATTCAGAATCAAAAGGGATAAACAGTTTTGCAGCTTGATGTTGGGGTTGAGATAACTGTTACATAGAAATGACAAATTAAACTTATTTTACCAGTTTATAAGAATTTCAAGACAAATCATAATTGAATATCAGTATCCTTAAGAAACTGACAACTTTGCATTAACTCTTTTTTCATTGTGTAAAATGAATCAAAATCACTAGTTTAACATCTTTTCCTTGATTCTATTAAATTTCTAGTCACTCGCCCAATATATAATTTGCTTACATTCTATATAGAAGATAAAAAATTAGCACACTCAGGAAGCAAAACCAAAATATGTAATGTAGTAATTGATGGGCAATTAAGAGAATAAATAGAACTTGTTTAATAACTTTCTTCTTTTAAAAGATACAACTGATAAAATTTTTGTGAATATATCTTTAAGCTGTATATGTAAAAGTCATATTTCCATCAGTCATGTATTCATTTTCTCTTCCTCTCCATTATTTAATTTATTTTCTATTTCTGCTAAAACAATCCTGTACTGACATTTGAATTAGGTTATTTAGGATAAAAGTGACTCTCAACTTCATTTTCATTGATTCCTTAAAGTGGAACACAAGGACAAATACGGAGGACATTTTTTCAGGTATACATTACTGGAAAACACAGGATGTTTTGATATTTTTATTCAATCCTTTTCAGTAATGCTTAAAGTGCATTTGTTTACTGTGTAAATTTTAAGAAGCTGGAATGAATTTTCCAGGCTTAAACTTGGATTGTTCACAGAATTTTTTATGCACCAGACATTCCAAAGTGCTTTATACACATTTTCTACATAACACGGCATAAACCTAGATGATAGATATTATTGTAAGCCCTGTTTTACAGATGAGGAAATTAATACACAAAGAGGACAAGAAATCTGACCAAATTCACACAATGAGTAGGTAGCAGAAACAAAATTCAAATTGATGTAATTCAGAATTTGAGTGCAGAATATATAACCCAACTGTTAGTAACTATTGCACAAATTTTCTTATCTTATTAGGATTTAGGTTTGTTTTCATTTACACCATATGACATGCTTCAAAAACAGTAAATTTACATTTTTAAAATCAAAGTCAACAACTTGAAATTTTCACTGATTGAGCCATGTCATAACGCAATGTTTTCATAAATTAGCTACCTTTTCCAGTTATTCAATATCATTTACATTTCCACATATAAAAGCATAAGATAGATACTTGCATCTTTACTTTATAATGCAATTAACTGTGTATATTTTGTTTTAAGGCAAACGAAAACAATGCAACAGTTCATAAGTCATTGGCCACCAATACAACACTTTCTGTTTAGAAAATTTTTATCCTTTGGTTTCTTGGGATAAATATTCACTTTCTAATAAGATAGTTGAACACAAAGGAAGCAAATAGATGATGGTCTATTAAGCCTTAAACCTTAAGATGTCATCTTCAGATTCAATAGGTCATTAAATACAGAGAGAAAGAGAGAAGAGAACGGTCACGATGTAGTTCTGCCATCATCATATTTTTTTTCATTACTACATCCTTAAATTGTTCCATAACATGCTCCAGTTTTTATAAATGGTTGCTCCCGTCTTCATCTTCTATAGACTCTATCATAGTAATTATAAACTGGTGGCAAAAAGAACAGCAAGTATTAAATCTTTGAGATGAAAAATCCCTGTAACTTTGAATTACCTATGCTGCAGCATAAATTATATCAGCAGTGTAACAATTAAACCTTTATATTTATAATACTTCTGAAATCTTAGATACTTTTCCTCTAAAAGTGCTCTGTTTTGTGTCTTACATCACATCTTTGTAATTCCCTATGAGTTTTAGGCCTGTGTTTTCCATTGTGGTATCTCTCCACGTTTGAAGGGGAATATAGTTGCCACCAGGAAAAATGCTTTTGATTACGTGGATACTCACTCTGGCCCTGTCCTTTCCAACAGACCATGAGTCCCCTAGGAGTTACTCGGCCACACTGACTGATCTTGGAAGAACCACACCCAGGGAAAGAAGAGGAACTCCAGAAAAAGAGGTAGTCTGCTTAGTGGCATCTGAGTCTTTTTCAACAATATACTTGAGAAAGCATTTGCCAGCCAGAGTTATGTCTAAAACCAGTAAAGAGCCCTGATTAAAAACATTAAAGTGTTGATGGAGAAACTAGAAATTAGTTTTCCCTGGAGCCCAAGCAAAGGATTTGAAGCCATGGCATTCTAACCTGAGCAGCACGTCTCCCCCAGTTGTAGTCCATTTTTGAGAGTGACTTTCTGAGTCTTGACCTGACCTATAAATTAATAGCTTTGTCTGAAACAGTCTTGAGCTGGGCCACCCCTTGGAGGAAGAAAGCTTTCCCTATCGAGATTTCTGGCCCAGCGATGAAGGGGACGGTCCTATCAGCTGTGCTGCAAATCAATACAAATTCCATGGAAATAATTTTTGCTGCCCTGCTTTTGTTGGGGAGGATCCCTGAAAAAAAACCCTGCTGTTCCTGGGAACCCCCAGCCTGCTGGCTCTTGTCCGTGGTCCTGAGCCAGGGCTGACGGTCTGGCTTGTACTATCTTGGAGCCATGAAGGTTTGATAGAAACAGAAGGCTGGTCCTGGAGTGTCAGCCACTCCAGAAAGTTCTCTACCAGTGTCTAACACAATCCAGTGCCTATGGATCCAGGATCCAAAGTCAGGAATGATCCAGGATGCCCAAAGTCCACCAGAGTCTCAGGGAAATAGCGGTGAGAGGATGATTGGCATCAGAGAGGAAGAGCTACAGGTACCCCAGGCAGATCTGTGGGCCCCAGAGCGTGAGTGTGGGCTCGTGTCGAATCTGGTCAGGACTCAAAGATAAGCGGCTGGTTTACTGGGTGCTGAAGAGTTCCTGGACTCCCCAGGCAATACAAAATGACCAAGCCCATGCTTTTGGCCACTAACTAGCCTCTCCATGATAACTAGGCTATATTTCTTTGCTACGATGTTAACAAGTGTTTGGTAAAAGGAGTAATGACTTCCTTTGTGACTTTTTCCAGTCCTGTAATTATGGTTCAGAAGCTGTGTCAATACTTAGGACACAGAACAATTGACCTTCCATGGTTATCCCAGGAAAAGCCAAAATTATACGTAGGACCAAATCCTCTGCAGGCATTTTATTTCCCTTTCATGGCAGACATTTACCTTAGTCCCTAAGATGAAATGTGATATTCAACAATTATGGTGAATAGGTCATCTGTTATAGTTTAACTATCTAAAAAGAACCAATTGATTTGCTTATAAATTGCATATATCATTTACATTGTATGTGTTTAATAAATCCTTCAAGTTTCATTTCTCTTTAATTCATATGAAACTGATTTTTTAATAGGAAATCCAAAATTTTAAGTTAGCATCAACCATTTCTTTCCTTTTCAGAAACTGCCTGCAAAAGCTGTTTACGATTTTAAGGCTCAGACATCCAAGTAAGTATAAGCATTCATCATATGATTTAAGTTGACTTTAAATACATAAATAATACTTTAAAAGACAAATATTGCACTGTGATGTGTTACAAATAAGACCTAGTTCCCAATTTAGCAATCAACTCTAATTAAATGGTTCCTTTAGAATTAATTGGGATGTGGGCGTAATTTTATTTTCATTTGAGTTTCATTGAGAAACATTGAGTTTTAAATTACACTAAATATGTTTGAGAACAATGAGTTCAAAAGGATAGGAAAAACAAAACGAAATTAAGGATCTTTGTTTCTAGAATTTTCATGTCAAGAATGAAGTAAAAATAAAGTGTTGGGGAGTAATTAACACTTAGAGAATTTGATAACATTTATTTATCCAGCTATATCAAGGATAGTTTGTGGTTAAAGACTATAACTGTGTACAAAGACTCCTATAGTAAAAATCTCCATTTCTCAATACTCAGAGCTTAAAGACTCTGAGCACATTTTTATCCTGTGGCCTTTTTTTTTTTTTTTCTTTTTTAAGAGGTTAACATTTTATCTATTTATTTGGCCACAATGAGGGTCATGTGGGATCTTAGTTCCTCAACCAAGGATCCAACCTTCCACCCTCCACAGTGGAAGCATGGAGATGGAGTCTTAACCACTGGACTTCCAGGGAATTCCCTATTCTGTGGTCTTTTAATGTTGGTGTTTTCATAACACAAATTGTGTTGGAATTTTTCACTTTTTTTTTTAGGAACTTGTTCATCAGATGGGCACATGGTTAGGGAAAGCTAATAGTAAGCACATGAGGAGGTTTAAATAGGAGCAAGACTTCCAGCTCTGTTATGGTCCATGTCACATGCCTAACTTAAGAAACTTTGTCCTCCAATAGACTAATTCAAGATACTGGCATTAAATTACACTATGCCATTTAGATGCACTATATACAATGGCCAAAGCATTTGTTCATAAAAATGCATATTATATGAATTAATAGTTAAAGAATCCATCTCTGGCAGAAGACATATAAACAATAAAACCACTCAAAATTTGGGAATGAATAAGAAAATGCTATTTAGAGGTGAAGATGTTGAACATGACTTAAATCTGGGGTTAAAAAAAAATTCCGAAAGAAAGCTTACAACTGTTTTTTTTGATGAGAGAAGTAACATCTGCTCTGTTTCCACTGCCATTCTTCGGATGTAGTGTGATCATTCATACAAGGCATGTCAGTTTATAAAATAATGATTTAAAACATGTAAATTTCATTTCTTCTTTATGACAAGCAAATGTGTCCTTAGATGTGTGAAGCCCTGAGGGATGACAGGATGTAGAGAAGAAAAAAGATCTACAAAAATCAACCCCAATTAAGAAAATGGCAATAGGAACATATATATCAATAATTACTTTAAATGTAAATGGATTAAATGCTCCAACCAAAAGACACAAGCTGGTTGAATGGATACAAAAATGAGACCCATATACATGCTGTCTATAAGAAACCCACTTCAGACTTAAAGACACATATAGACTGCAAATGAGAGGATGGGAAAGTATATTCCATACAAATGGAAAGCAAAAGAAAGCTGGAGTAGCAATCCTCATATCAGACAAAATAGACCTTAAAATAAAGATTGTTACAAGAGATAAGGAAGGACACTACATAATGATCAAGGCATCAATCCAAGAGGAAGACATAACAATTGTAAATATCTATGCACCCAACATAGGAGCACCTCAATACATAAGACAAACACTAACAGACATAAAAGGAGAAACTGACAGTAACACAATAATAGTAGGAGACTTTAACACCCCACTCACACCAATGGGCAGATCATCAAAACAGAAAATTAATAAAGAAACACAAGTCTTAAGTGATACATTAGGATGAGATGGATTTCATTGATATCTTCTGGACATTCCATCCAAATGCAGAAGAATATACCTTCTTCTCAAGTGCACATGGACTGTTGTTCTCCAGGATAGACCACATTGTGGGTCACAAATCAAACCTCAGTAAATTTAAGAAAATTGAAATCGTATCAAGAATCTTCTCTAACCACAATGCTATGAGACTAGATATCCGTTATAAGAAAAAAAACTATGAGAAACACAAACACGTGGAGTTTAAACAACACGTTTCTACATAACCAATAGCTCCCTGAAGAAATCAAAAGGGAAGTCAAAAAATTTCTAGAAACAAATGACAATGAAAATACAACTCAAAACCTATGGGATGCAGCAAAAGCAGTTCTAAGAGGGAAGTTTATAGCAATACAGTCCTACCTCAAGAAACAAGAAAAACATCAAGTAGACAACCTAACTTTACACCTAAAACAACTGGAAAAGAAGAACAAAATACCCCCCAAAATTAGCAAAAGGAAAGAAGTCATAAAGATTGGAGCAGAAATAAAGAAAGAATAAATGAAAGAAACAATAGTAAAGATTAATAAAACTAAAAGCTGGTTCTTTGAGAAGATAAACAAAATTGATAAAACTTTAGCCAGACTCAGCAAGAAAAAAAGAGAGAAGAATCAAATTGACAGAATTAGAAATGAAAAAGGAGAGGTTACAACAGACAATGCAGAAATACAAAGGATTATAAGAGACTATTATGAACAACTATATGGCAATAAAATGGATAACCTGGAAGAAATGGACAGATTCTTAGAAAAGTTCAATGTTCCAAGACTGAACCAGGAAGAAATAGAAATTATGAACAACCCAATTACAAGCTCTGAAATTGAAGCTGTGATCAAAAATCTCCCAAAAAACAAAAGCCCAGGACTTTTGTGAAGATGGCTTCACAGGAGAATTCTATCAAACATTTAGAGAAGAGCTAATGCTTATCCTTCTAAAACTCTTTCAAAAAATTGCAGAGGAAGGAACACTTCCAAATTCATTCCATGAGGCCACCATCACCCTGATACCAAAACCAGACAAAGACAATACAAAAAAAGAAAACTACAGGCCAATATCACGGATGAACATAGATGCAAAAATCCTCAACAAAATTTTAGCAAACAGAAATCAGCAACACATCAAAAAGCTCATACTCCATGATCTAGTTGGGTTTATTCCAGGAATGCAAAGATTCTTCAATATACCAAACAAATCAATATGATACACCATATTAACAAATTGAAAAATAAAAATCATATGATCATCTCAATAGATGCAGAAAAGCCTTTGACAAAATTCAGCACCCATTTATGATTAAAACTCTTTAAAAAATGGGCATAGAAGGAACCTACCTCAACATAGTAAAGACCATAAGCCTACAGCAAACATTATTCTCAATGGCAAAAAACTGAAAGCACTCCTCCTAAGATCAGGAACAAGACAAGGGTGTCCACTTTCACCACTATTATTCAACATTGTTCTCGAGGTCCTAGCTACAGCAATCAGAGAAGAAAAAGAAATAAAAAGGAATCCAGATCAGAAAAGAAGAAGTAAAGCTCTCACTGTTTGCAGATGACATGATACTGTACATAGAAAACCCTGAAGATAGTATCAGAAAGTTACTAGAGCTAATCAGTGAATTTAGCAAAGTTGCAAGATACAAAAATCAATACACAGAAATCACTTGTATTTCCATATATTAACAATGAAAAATCAAAAAGAAATTAAGAGATCAATCCCATTCACCATTGCAACAAAAAGAATTAAATATCTAGGAATAAACTTACCTAAAGAGGCAAAAGAACTGTACACAGAAAATTATAAGATGCTAATGAAAGAAATCAAAGACAACATAAACAGGTGGAGAGATATTCCATGTTCCTGGGTTGGAAGAATCAATATTGTGAAAATGACTATATTACCAAATGCAATCTATAGATACAATGCTATCCCTATCAAATTACCAATGGCATTTTTCACAGAACTAGACAAAAAAATTTCACAATTCATATGGAAACACAAAAACCCCCAAATAGCCAAAGCAGTCTTGAGAAAGAAGAATGGAGCTGAAGGAATCAACTTTCCTGACTTCATATTATATTACAAAACTACAGTCATCAAGACAGTATGGTACTGACACAAAAACAGAAATATAGACCAATGGAACAAGATAGAAAGCCCAGAAATAAACCCATGCACCTATGGGTACCTTATTTTTTACAAAGGAGGCAAGAATATACAAAGGGGCAAAGACAGCCTCTTCAATAAATGGTGCTGGGAAAACTGGACAGCTACATGTAAAAGAATGAAATCAGAACACTTCCTAACACCATACAAAAAGATAAACTCAAAATAGATTAAAGACCTAAATGTAAGACCAGAAATATAAAACTCTTAGAGGAAAACATAGGCAGAACATTTGATGACATAAAAAGCAAAATCCTCTATGACCCACCTCTTAGAGTAATGGAAATAAAAACAAGTGGGACCTGATTAAACTTAAAAGCTTTTGCACAGCAAAGGAAACTGTGAACAAGGTGAAAAGACAACCCTCAGAATGGGAGAAAATAGTAGCAAATGAAACAACTGACAAAGGATTAATTTCCTAAATATACAAGCAGCTCATACAACTCAATGGCAGAAAAACAAACAACCCAATCAAAAAGTGGGGAAAAGACCTAAACAGACATTTCTTCAAAGAAGACATACAGATGGCCAACAAACACATGAAAAGATGCTCAACATTGCTCATTATTAGAGAAATGCAAATCAAAACTACAATGAGATATCACCTCACACTGGTCAGAATGACCATCATCAAAAAGACTACAAACAATAAATTCTGGAGAGGGTGTGGAGTAAAGGGAACGATCTTGCACTGTTGGTGGGAATGTAAATTGATACAGCCACTATGGAAGACTGTATGGAGATTCCTTAAAAAAAACCTAGGAATAAAACCACCATATGACCCAATAAACTGTGGAAAATTCTGAAAGAGATGGGAATACCAGACCACCTGATCTGCCTCCTGAGAAATTTGTATGCAGGTCAGGAAGCAACAGTTAGAACTGGACATGGAACAACAGACTGGTTCCAAATAGGAAAAGGAGTATGTCAAGGCTGTATATTGTCACCCTGCTTATTTAACTTATATGCAGAGTACATCATGAGAAATGCTGGACTGGAAGAAACACAAGCTGGAATCAAGATTGCCAGGAGACATATCAATAACCTCAGATATGCAGATGACACCACCTTTATGGCAGAAAGTGAAGAGGAACTAAAAAGCCTCTTGATGAAAGTGAAAGTGGAGAGTGAAAAAGTTGGCTTAAAGCTCAACATTCAGAAAACGAAGATCATGGCATCCGGTCCCATCACTTCATAGGAAATAGATGGGGAAACAGTGGAAACAGTGTCAGACTTTATTTTTGGGGGCTCCAAAATCACTGAAGATGGTGACTGCAGCCATGAAATTAAAAGATGCTTACTCCTTGGAAGGAAAGTTATGACCAACCTAGATAGCATATTCAAAAGCAGAGACATTACTTTGCCAACAAAGGTTCGTCTAGTCAAGGCTATGGTTTTTCCTGTGGTCATGTATGGATGTGAGAGCTGGACTGTGAAGAAGGCTGAGCGCCGAAGAATTGATGCTTTTGAACTGTGGTGTTGGAGAAGACTCTTAAGAGTCCCTTGGACTGCAAGGAGATCCAAACAGTCCATTCTGAAGGAGATCAGTACTTTGGCCACCTCATGCGAAGAGTTGACTCATTGGAAGAGACTCTGATGCTGGGAGGGATTGGGGGCAGGAGGAGAAAGGGATGACAGAGGATGAGATGGCTGGATGACATCACTGACTCAATGGACGTGGGTCTGGGTGAACTCTGGGAGTTGGTGATGGACAGGGAGGCCTGGCGTGCTGCGATTCATGGGGTCTCAAAAAGTCAGACACGACTGAGCGACTGAACTGAACTGATGACCCAGCAATCCCACTCGTAGACATATACCGTGAGGAAACCAAAATTGAAAAAGACACATGTATCCCGTTGTTCATTGCAGCACTATTTACAATAGCTAGAACATGGAAGCGACCTAGATGTCCATCAACAGACGATTGAATAAAGAAGTTGTACATATACACAATGGGATATTACTCAGCCATAAAAAGGAACACATTTGAGTCAGTTCTGATGAGGTAGATGAACCTAGACCTTATTATACAGAGCGAAGTGAGTTAGAAAGAGAAAGATAAATATTGTATTCCAATACAAATATATGGAATCTAGAAAAATGGTACTGAAGAACTTATTTTCAGGGCAGCAGTGGAGAAACAGACATAGAGAATAGACCTATGAACATGGGGAGAGGTAAGGAAAGGGTGAGATGTATGGAAAGAGTAACATGGAAACTTACATTACCATATGTAAAATAGATAGCTAATGGGAATTTGCTGTATGGCTCAGGAAACTCAAACAGGGGCTCTGTATCAACATAGAGGGGTGGGATTGGGGTGGGAGAGACAGGAGGGAGGTTCAAAAGGAAGGGGAATATGTGTAACTTTGGCTGGCTGATTCATGTTGAGGTTTGACAGAAAACAACAAAATTCTGTAAAGCCAATTATCCCTCAAGAAAAAAATAAATTAAAAAAATGAGACTTCTAGAAATTCTAGCTCTGAGATGAGATGAACATAATTTTGAAAACTGAAAAGTAAGACCAGTGTCCTTTTTTCCCAGATGACTTGAAAAATTTAAGTACAAGTCTTCACACATAGAAAAGATATCTTTTCATATTTAAAAGAAAAATAACTAGCTGTCTCTTAATTACTCTTTTTCTAAAGCTAAACTTTCTGATCTCATTTCCAGATACAAAACGTACTTAGTATAAATAAAACTGTTGGATTATAAACATGAAAATACTTCGGTTTTTATTTTCTATATTAGCCACATGCATAATGAGGGAAGTACTGTGCTTGAACGTAAGGCTCTGTGAATCTTCTTTGCTTTTAGGGTTACTGAACATTTAACACACTTGCATTGTGAAGATTTTAGCACTTCTAAATGTGTGATAATTCTTTTTACTATGCAACTTTTTTCAATTCTTTTCATCAGTGTGAAATAGTCTACATTTACTATAAACCTCTCTGCATTATATACCCTGCACACATAAATGCTCCAACTCAAGATCCTGAACAAAACAACACAGAAGATTTGGGAGTGGGAAGGCAGATGTGTGGGACCGCTGGGCTCTCGGCAAAAGATCTGAAATAAGTACCCTTCAGCGAGACGTAATTGTGGAGGCAGAATAACACAGAGACACAATCACCTGGGTGACGAAGCCATGAAAACTAAAGCAGTGAGGGTGAGACTTTAGGCATGAATTATTCATGATGAGTAATGTCTTTATAACTTAAAATTAAACACCCAGTCTACCTACTGTCTCCTTAGAAACAGCCAAAATGGAAAAGCATACTGTTTCTTGAAATTATTTTTATATTTAAAAAACAAAAAAAAGGAGGGTATAAGCAATCTGTGCATGTCTTTGCACTTGAAACAAGTTTATCTTTGTGATCATAGTTCATAATACTTTCCTGCATATTTGAAAGTTTCTAATCAATCTTAAAGGTTCTCATCATAAGAAAAAACAGGTAACTATATGGGGTAACTGTTAACTTCTTGTGGTGGTCATTTTGAAATATATACAAATATTATGTTGTACATCCAAAACTAACATAATATTACATGTCAATTATACTCCACTTTTTAAAAATATTTCTCATTGTGCCTCCTTGGAAAATCAAAGTATAAAATCTTTCCTGCTTCACAAGATAAAATCATTATCAAGATACTCTACTTAAATGCCTGTCAACCAGCTTCAAGGAACCACAAATAAAATTTTTTCTCATGTTGGCATTTGTCTGCTAAGGCAAAATGATAATGAGCTTACGAGGAGACAAAGAGAGAGAGAGAAGTAACTAACTAGCTACCTAACTTCAGGACAAATAAAAATGAGTGCAGAATGAACCCAGCATTATTTCAAGCATCACAACTCTTCTCCCCTAAACCAAAGCCTAAATAGCAATCGTCTGTCCCCACCTTTGAATCTCATATTAATCTGCCTGTGATTTAAATCAGACATGATGTTTATATTTGCTCTTTTTCAGTCATTTCTAAAGTGATAATGTTTCAAATGAATTCTAAAAATCTTTCAAGGAGCATCCTTAGCTAACTGGGCTCAACAGATTTTTTTTCAATACTGGAAGTACATTAACCAGCCAAATGCAGATCCAGTGAGAATGCTCATCTGAAGAATAACTGCTATACATCGTGGAAAAAAAATAAAACATTTAAATGTATCTCTTCCAGGGAGCTATCATTTAAGAAAGGAGATACTGTCTACATCCTCAGGAAAATTGATCAAAACTGGTATGAGGGAGAGCATCACGGAAGAGTGGGCATTTTCCCAATCTCATATGTAGAGGTAAGCCCCTCCCCTTCCCCCCTACCTGATTATTGTTTCTAGAGTCACCATGGGTCAAGAATAGATAACTGCTTTGCAGATAAGTTCATCTGTACCATTGTTCTAGACTCCACAGTTATGAGTTAATATATGATATTTGTTTTTCTCTTTCTTACCTCACTCTGTATGACCATCTCTAGCATCATCCATGTCTCCACAAATGACCCAGTTTCATTCATTTTTATGGCTGAGTAATATTCCATTATACATGCACCACATCTTTATCCACTCCTCTGCTGATGGACATTTAGGTTGTTTCCATGTCCTGGCTATTGTGAATAGTATTGCTATGAACACTCGGGTGCACGTATCCTTTTGAAGTATGGTTTTCTCTGGGTATATCTCCAGGAGTGGGATTGCTGGGTCATATGTTAGTTCTAGTTTTCATTTTTGAAGGAACCTCCATACTGTTTTCCATAGTGGCTGTATCAATTTACACTCCCACCAACAGAGGGGTGGGGAGAGGCGTGGGAGGAATTGGGAAACTGGGATTGACGCACATACACTATTGATACGATGTATAAAATAGGTAACTAGTGAGAGCTTACTGTACAGCACAGGAACTCTACTTTGAGCTCTTTGGTGCCCTGATTGGTCAGGAAGTCCAAAAGAGAGGGGATATATGTAAACATATAGCTGATTCCTTTTGCTGTACGGCAGAAAGTAACACAACATTGTAAAGCAACTATACACCAATAAAATTTTAAAAAGAAAACAAAGAATAAAGAGAACTGTTCTCCTTTGCAGAAACTCACACCTCCTGAAAAAGCACAGCCTGCAAGACCACCTCCCCCAGCCCAGCCTGGTGAAATCGGAGAAGCTGTCGCCAAATATAATTTCAGTGCTGACACCAACGTGGAGCTATCGCTCAGAAAGGTAAGCGGCTTTCTTCCTTGGTGCATTTGAAAGGCTGCATAGTTTCAAAACTAAGACAGGTCATCTTCTTCCTTAGACAATTTTTGCATCTTCCTCGTTTTCTGCAAAGGACCCTGTAAGGCTGCCCTGAGTCACTGCTACCTACCTCTCCTGTGTCCTTCCTGATGAGGTCATTGTGAGATGCAAAGCTTTGCACAGAGACTTTTCCTCTGGGGGAGCTCCAAATTGTCTCCCAGGGGTGCCTCGGGCTAAATATCAGGAGCTGTACAAGTGAAAACATCAGAAGAAAATAGCACTTTAGTACACTTCAAAATATTGTTCTTCTGCTGCCTTGTTATTCAAAGGTTATATCAAACTGGGTTTTGTAGCATTGGCTTGATCCTTCAGGTCACAGAAATAGTGACTGTAGAAAGTCCTGCTGCTGCTGCTGCTAAGGCGCTTCAGTTGTGTCTGACTCTGTGCAACCCCATAGACGGCAGCCCACCAGGCTCCCCCGTCCCTGGGATTCTCCAGGCAAGAACACTGGAGTGGGTTGCCATTTCCTTCTCCAATGCATGAAAGTGAACAGTCAAAGTGTGTCCGACTCTTTGCGACCCCGACCCCATGGACTGCAGCCCACCAGGCTCCTCCGTCCATGGGATTTTCCAGGCAAGAGTACTGGAGTGGGTTCTCCTGTAGAAGGTCCTAGCATTGCCAAAGCCAGGGGTTTTATGAAAAACATTACTGACCACTATGGCATGGCCACCCACCAGTCAGAATGGATGCTGGTATTACAGCGTCTTAATGCAGACCAGGTGGACGTGAGTCCTGGCCACAGCTATGCATTATTTAGGATGCTAGCTATGCCCCATCCTGTCAGCTTTTACTTTTTCGTTACTAGGCAGTGCATTATATAAAGAATAAAAATGGTGCGCTATCCAACTTCATCCCTTCCAGAGGTTGCTTTCTGTAACCCTTTTCAGACACACTGTCATCGCCATCTCTGGTGCACACTCTGAAGTTCTGCCCACTGCAGCTCATCCCCTTGAGTCTGTCAGTGATCAGATGATGGTCTTGTCACCGACACACTGCAGGTTAAA
The DNA here is from genome assembly GCF_003369695.1 of Bos indicus x Bos taurus. Taxonomy (NCBI): domain Eukaryota; kingdom Metazoa; phylum Chordata; class Mammalia; order Artiodactyla; family Bovidae; genus Bos; species Bos indicus x Bos taurus. The sequence goes on along the minus strand of NC_040102.1, from coordinate 15,779,357 downwards.
CTACTGCACTTTCTGAAATAACTCACACATGACATTTCCCACAGGGCCAATCTGAACATGTGTAAAGCCCAAGTATCCTTAGGAAAGATTCTAATAAATGGATGATTACACTGTATATATGTTGATGAGCTGTAATTTAGAAGTGAGCTCTGGAGGCTTTAGTTGCATTCTCCTAACAAAAACAAAATGCTCAAAGTATAAGACTTTACCAGGTGGAAAACTGTTATTAAAAAACACTGACAATTATAACTTTTTATGTTATCGCATGTCTATTTCTAATGCATTTTCCTATTATTCATTACAGGGAGATAGAATTATTCTTCTTAAAAGAGTTGATCAAAACTGGTATGAAGGTAAAATTCCAGGAACCAACAGACAAGGCATCTTCCCTGTTTCCTATGTAGAAGTTGTCAAGAAGCATACAACCAAAGGCGCTGAGGACTACCCTGAGCTTCCAATACCCCACAGCTATTCTAGCGATAGGATCCACAGCTTAAGTTCAAATAAGGTAAGAAGACGTTCTAGCATATTAGTATAATACATGGGAGCTCGGAGTAAGATAACTGGTATATATTAGGGCATTATGCTACATCTTATCTATGGCAAAGTGAAAGATTTACATGTTGTGTTTCTAAGTGTGAGTGCCAGGTCAAGTCAGTGTAATTTAGTTTTTCTTATGGGTGCTAGCATAATGGTTTCAGCTACACAAAGGGCAATGACATAAAGACTCTACTATCTTAAGAGAAGCATTTTCTTTTAGAGGGCTAAGGCTGTGCATTTTGTTTATTCTACTTTTCTTTGAAGGCTGGGTTTAGGAGCAATTACTCTCAATCCTTTAGCATTGGGGAGTGAAACAGTTGACTACTTGCTAATTTTGTTTGACTGGTGACAAAATTTTCCACAATCTTCTTTCGTATGTTTACTTTGCTAGCAGAGCTCAGCATTTAGATAGCAATATCCTTCCTTTGGTAGTTCCTACTGATAAAAAGAAAAAAATCTTCATCTCTGTATTAAATATCTGTCTTATCTAGCATTCAGTCATCTTAAAAGAACTACTGGGTAAATTTCAAAGTGACCGCCCTTTCAAATAAAAGGTTATAAGAAAGAATCAGAGCGTATCTACAAAGGCTTACTTAAAATTAAAGAAATTTTTCCATGAAGTCTTAATAAATATTGGCAATGTAGTAGTTTAAATCACAATGTTTTGATCTTTGTTGTGAATAGGATTTAAATGTATTTTCAATTTCCTAGGTTTTTCTTAGGATATCATATTCTACATTTTATAAGTAGAGATGTGTACAAATTTCACTAATAACTAATTAGTGTTTTATTCTCACTGTGGGGGAAAAATACATTAAAAAGCTTATGTCCATAAATTTAAAAAAATATTTAACGGTCCACCAACTGGAATCCATACTATGATGTCACTGGCTAAATGAAGGAAACTCCTTAATAGTTTTGAACCGAATCATTTTCATAAAAAAAAAACAAAAACAAAAAGAAAACTGTAATGTACTTCTAAACCATGACACCCAAAATAAACTAAATGTTAAATATCCTATTTTCTAACTGATCTTTGTAAATAGAGAAGGGAATTCATTGTGATTTATGAATCACTCTTGGATATGCTCCAATCACATTTCTTTAGACGTACTATCTTTATTTAGGAGAGGTTCAGATGTAAGTTGGTATTATTTCTGATATTTCTGCTTTTAGTAGAGTAGAATCCAAGTCTAATGCTTTTAGAAGATAAGATAATTATAGGATACTTGTACTACAGGTATATTTTTTGTGATATAGGTATCTCAGGGTACTCGATTTAACTTTCAGTAGAGGCAAGTCCATGGTAAGGCTAAGCACTTTGAACCATTATCAAGTGTATTAGTGCCTGTGGTGGTAATGGCATTGGAGTAGTCGTAGTAACAGGTAGTAACGGTGGTAGTAATAGTAGTAGTAGTGTAGTAGTAGTCATGACAGTAATGGAATTTAAAGACCTTTCTTCCTCAGCCACGTTGTATTCCTGGCACTAAAAGATGCTATGTAGCCTTTAATCTTGAATCTTCTATAAGGAGGCTCATAAACGTTTTGTGACTCTTTGTCTCGTTTATCCCACCCCATGGTGACGTGACATCACGTTTCCTTTTTTTAAAAAAAATCTAGATAAATTCATTAAACCCCATTCCTCTTATAGGATAGAAGTGAAAATTGAGTGCTGAATGCCCTGTGTGCTGTCCATACTAAGGCCCGAGGACCGAGAGTGCTGAGTGCAGCAGGGACATGTCATTCAAAGCAGTCAGCTGGAAAGTGCAATCTCTCTTGAAGACTTTTTTCTTTCCAAACCCCAATCATCTACTTGGAAAGAGCCAAAGTAAAATGTCTTCCGCCAGCCTATCTCAAATACTTCACATGTGTAGCATATAACATTCTTCCTAGTCAAAATACAATATATAAATGTATTAGAATGTTCCTAGGCACATGTCAAGAACAATTTTAATGAATAAAAATTCTGTTTTGTTCAGTACATCCAAAATGCAATAGTCATATTAAGATACACAGAAGTATTTTTTTTTTTACTTCAGGAGATTAAGTTTCATAAATTAGACCTCCACTAGTTTACATAAAATGTCAACCTTTTGAAAAAGAGAGTGGAAGTCCTGCCAGAAGTTTACTCCTGTTCACATCTTCTGCTCCCTTTCTGTGTAAACATTTACTTTGAATTTTTTAAAACTTTGAAATAGTAGTTATGTAAGTTCAGTCTCATTTGATCATAAGTTTCTCTTCTTAAAAAAATCTTTCTCAGAACGTATTCATTTAGAAACGTGTTAACGTATAATGATGTAAAAATATTTTATGCCATATGTTATAATCACCTCGCAACCTAAGTGAGAAAATGATGAAAGTTCAAAAGATTTGGCACAGGAAGAACACTAAACAAATTCTGGGAATAAAAAAGGCTTAATTGTTGGTTTTCATCCTACATTAACATTATTCCAGAGTTGTTTATATTAAATCAATATCTAGAAACCTATTTTCAAAGAAGTAGTCTATTAAATCTCTAAATAATTTTCCTGTCTTCATAATCTCTATGACAGTTTTACCTTGTCATTTGACATTTAATGGACCTTTTCCAAATGCTAGCATAGTTCAGATCAATCTTTAATTAATATGCTAAGGATTTTATGTATTTAAATTCAAAAGCTATCAGCCAATCTACACCATAGCATAAGGTATTTTTTATATTCACCACGTCTTTCTGCATTTCTGTCTCTGTTTTGATGCATTATTTTCACTTTCATGTTTTCTGTAACATCATAATCCCTGCTCATCTCTAAGCTGGCTTCCAGTGAACCAGGCCCCCCTCTCTTGCACAAAGCTTCACGTGACCCAGATAGCGACTCTCTCCAGGGAACCACCCTGGGGTGGCTGTCCCTGCCAGCCAAAGGTGCACTGGCAAATCCTTCAGCCCCAACGCCGCCTCATTTTCTGGACAAGTTCTTGGATGAATTAGAGAAGCTTGGTGCTTTAGCTTTACCAGCTGACCCTGCCAAACCAGATACCCCAGAGGAGATCAACTTTGAGATTAAGGAGGACCCCTCCGCTCTCCCCCCGTGGCCGCGAGCACCCACACCTGCCAAAGCCCGCTCCTCTCAGCTGCCTTTGCTCCGCTCGGCTACGACCTCAGCTGCAGCCCGGCCTCCTGAGGCCACGGTGCTCCCGGATTCTAGAAAGACACCTCCGAACAAGTCTGCAGATGTGACCAAAATGAGAGAGGGCTCTGCAGGCCCAGAGAAGGTACTGGAGGTCCTAGGTGATAAGTTTGTGACCTCCGCACACCCTGTCCTGGGTCCCTTGCCCCAGACCCTCCCTGTCATTGGAGAGGAAGATGAGGAAGTCTATGAGGGGGTCAGGGCAGGCACCCGAAGAGGGCTGGAATCTCAAGATCCAGATGCCCTGTGCTGTGGCCGTGATGGCACAGAGGTGATATCACACCTGCACATTGAAGAGGAGGATGAGGAGAGACAAGCTGACTGCCCAAGATATCCAGTAGCCACCCTCACAGGCCCTAGGACCCCTAAGGAAGACAGCAATGCAGCAAAAACCAGTGATGAGGTATTTTAATGTTGCCTAATTCCTGAAGAACTAACCAGTCTTTCTACAATTAGCTAGGACAGTTAATCATATTAATAAACATCAATTCTGACATTGTCTTAGAAGGTTTTCACGCAATAAACACAGCACCATGCAGTATAACGGCAAGGTGGAAGGATGGATGAAAAACACATCAAATTTTAATAAGATGATGTATATATGTATTGTTATTCTGTTATTTATTACTATAAATCCATATTTAAACATTTTTATAAAGTCTTTCTAATTTTAGTATTAATAATAGTAGTTAATATTTGAGGTCTTATTGAGTTTCAAATAGTTTTCTAAGAACAGTACATCTTTACTTTTCAAAACTCAATAGGGTGGGTAATATTATTATCATCCCCACTATACAGATGAGGAAATTGATACACACAGAGAGAGATTAGTTCACCTCCAGAGTGCAAAAACTAAATACCATTTCTTTGATATAACAGCAGTCTGAAAAAGAAGGAAGGAAAAAAAGAGAAAGAAAGAAAAGAAAAATATATATACACACGCCAGTTCCCTTTCAATTCTCTGTGAAGACGTAATTTTTTAAGTTGGTAACTACTTAAGAATTGGGTCCTGGATATTCACCTTACCAACAAAGAGCCTTGGGCAATGATTTTAATCAATAAAGAGGGAAATGCTCTAAATCTTTAAGCTTCTTGTAAGCTTCTCTCTTCTAAAAAAGACAAAAACAAAACTTGATATCCCAAATATTTAATCTGTGAATTAGAAAAGCAAATGTGACTACTGGCAAATATTAAAATTATGAAACCAAATCAATGAGTCATATTCTGCTGCTAAGCAAGTCACTTTCTCCCATAGCTCCTCTGTTTAGAAATCTTTTATTTTATTTATTTATTTTTTTTTTATTGTCTATCATTTTATTATTATTTTTTTTAATTTTATTTTGTTTTTAAACTTTACATAATTGTATTAGTTTTGCCAAATATCAAAATGAATCCACCACAGGTATACATGTGTTCCCCATCCTGAACCCTCCTCCCTCCCCATACCATCCCTCTGGGTCGTCCCAGTGCACTAGCCCCAAGCTTCCAGTATCTGGCATTGAACCTGGACTGGCATCTCGTTTCATACATGATATTTTACATGTTTCAACGCCATTCTCCCAAATCTTCCCACCCTCTCCCTCTCCCACAGAGTCCATAAGACTGTTCTATACATCAGTGTCTCTTTTGCTGTCTCGTACACAGGGTTATTGTTATCATCTTTCTAAATTCCATATATATGCATTAGTAGAAATCTTTTAAAATGAAAGTTTTTTTCTTGTGCATTTCATTTATTTGAAACATTTTTACATTATGAAAATCATTTTTAAAACCTCATAATTTCCTATTAAAACCTTACCAATAACAAATATAGAGGTATTTGGTCTATATGGGGTATTCTTGGGATTAAACGATGTTAAGTGTCCATTAGGTCACTGGACAGCCACAAAACCCTGAGTCTTGGCAGTTCCCCAACCAGGTGAGAAATGTCAACTGGACAAAGAACCCAGCCATGCCTGCATTTGTATAAAATAAACACACTTTTTAGTAATAGAGGTCATTCATTGCAGTAAATCAAAAATATTTTTAAGTCACTACTTAAATAACTTATTTTCCCTTCAATTTAAACAGTTTTAAGATGTGATTAGATATGTGGCTTGGTTCCCAGGAACTGCTGCTGCAGGCTGCAGGCAGCACCACGGGTGTGGTGTTCAGAAAGGGGGTGCTGAGTTTCACAGCCAGTTCCCAACAAGCACACACAGGCACAGAGGTCCTAACTTGCCTAGCTTTGTAACAAACCTACTCTTCATAAATTGCGATCTACTTCACAAGCAAGTTACAGACAGTCATTGCAGGGTTTTACACTTTTTTCCCTTCATGGTTAGAAGGCCCCACCTCACAAATACCTTATAAAATTGTAGACTATGGGAATTCTGATCTCCAGCCCCTCATATCAGAAAAATGAAACTGATCAAACCCACTGGGAATTTTGAATCAAATTCAGAAGTTAGTGCTTTCAAAGCAAGAAGTGGTCATAAATGTCACACACCTAGGGTATGTAGTAACTTTAAATATATTTAGGTGTGTGTGGGGGGGCGGTGGTATTCTCTAAAAAGCATGTAACCTCCTCATTCTGGACACAAGCATAATCACATCTTGTCTTTCCTCAATATTTAAGCCATCTTCATTCTCTTCGGGACATCGAGTGTCTACATCTTTTTCCAGCTGTCTGCTTTCCTCCCCTCCCTTTCATTCCTCCTTGGCCACTGTCTCTGACCTGGTCCCCACACTCTCTCAGCCTACCCAGCCCTACTCATCTCCGCTCCTCCCTAAATACTCTTACCAACAGGAGATAAGTTCACCACAATTAAAGGTAACTGCATCTTGAGTGTGGTTTATTGCATGTCTTTCAATGAACTTCATTAATTAAATGTATGTCTTTAGATTCATGTCATCTTACAAGATTTAAAAAGTCATTCAATATTGGTTGCTAACTTTTAACATTATTAGCATGGCCTCTGTCTGAAAATTTGAAAGATACATTTGCATAGCAGCTATACATAAGAGTGAGGAGAAAAACAAGCTAAACTTTGTATAGTAATAAAAGGTGATCATTAGACTTTTTCTTTTTTTAAGTTGAGAATCAGCAGGAGAACCATCCCATTTAAAGGCATCAGCTATGTGCCTGTCATCTTCCATCACATCTTAGTGGCTCGTTGCCTCCTGAGTTTCCTAGCTAATCAGCAGGTTCAGCAGAGCCTGAGGGTTGGATGATCTTGAACTGACTGTCTTGAGCCTTGCTCTTCCACAAAATTGCAGGAAACTAATGAGGACATGGGAAGGAGGCTTCTTTTGTAGCAGTTAACAAAGCATCCAGCTCTGAGACCGGGCAGCTCTGCTGGTGTTTAACTCCCTCTTAGGATACCATGATAAAAGATTTTTAACACAATTAATGACTGACCTTGGAAAGACATTTAATGAGAACCACAACATGATATCAATCCATCACAGAAAAGTTCTACTTCTGTGTTCAGAACGATCCTCAAAACCTTTTCCTTTACACAAAAGGACTTCAGATAATGACTCATCCTCGCATGCAATCTTCTCCACTTGAAATGAGAGCCTCTCCAGATAAGTAAAAAATGAAACAAAACGAAGGCTCTGGTAGGCTCATGTTTTTGAACTATTAGTAGAAAGCACCAACACCTAAGAAATGCCATTTATGCAATCTTCCAAACCCCAATCACCGAATCTATTCACCAAAATAGTCCATCTATGTGAATTTTATCTTACTTAGAAAAGGAATCTTTTTTAGCGGGGGGGGGGGGGGATATAATATATTTTAAAGACTAATTGTTCTTTGCCCTTTGAGGTTTTATCTTAGCTGGTAGGAAATAATTAGGAAATTTTTAAAATAATAATAATTCTTTAGATAAGGTATAAGACTAAGAATTTGCCTTCTCTGTGTGTATGTGTGTGGTTTTCTTTTAGAGCCAAAATATTTATTCCTTGCCTCTCCCTACCTGTTCTTCAGCCAATCGGTTAGCCAATAAGTGGGCAAGTAACTTGAGAATCGGAGTTCTCTAATTTAGAGAGGTGGAACACTCACTGTTGTAGTGTCAAGGACAAAACCAGAATTTAAACAGGTTTATTCTCCTGCAAGAACCAAGCTCATCTCATACATTCTTTATGTCTCAGTTCATAAAATGATATGAGACCATGGAGATATTCATAGTAACTATGTTTTCAAAGAATACTTAAATAATTAATTCCAGAAAAATAGTTATTTTTCTCCTTTTATTTGAGAGCAAATGTTAATTTTAATCTCCTATTGAGTTTTTTGAGACTCTTATAAGTCAATTTTTTTATTCATAGAAAGAATACAAGTCAACTGAATTTATGCTTGTAAGTGTAGATACAAATTGAATCAACTACAAATTTTAGGCCATTGTTATGGTTTAATCCACATCTGACACAGTAAAAATTGATGTGAATCCTTTAAGAAGGCTTCCTAGTTCTCTTGTTTCAAGAATGTTAAAAATTAGGCTCGTTACAAAGAAGAAAAATAACCTACCACTAAAAACAAAGAGAAAATAAAATGGCAGTAATGTTTTAGTAGGCATATTATAGTATGCATGAAATCATTATAACATTTTTATCAATACTCATCAACCACTATTTTACCTAACCCATATTAATTTAATGCAGTTTTAGTCTTCTAAAGTATTTTCTGAGATAATATAAGTCTGTCACATGCAATGCAAAATCATTTGTAAAAGTTGCCACCACTTTATAGATTACAGAAGACTGAAATGTACATATAAATTATGAATTTGATACGTAAATCAGAATCCAACATTTTTCTAGTCTTTGAGCATCTTTTTGAAAATAATGTTTTTTCGCAAAAAAGAATTATTATAATCATCAGCTTTGATGTAAGTTGAACTTCCAATTCTATGTAAAACTCTTTTGTAAAAATCCATCTAGCCCATGGATTCAAACTGCAGTGGAAGTGCTTTGTAAAGAGATAGAAAGACTCTTCGTGTTTTTTTTTCCCCCCTAAGAAACTCAGTTATTACGGTACCATAAGGAAGTCTCCTCACCTTAAAGCCATCCCAGCAGTAGGTAATCCCCTTGAACACAGTTTCCAGCATGAAATTAAGCCCTGATTCTTCCTAATATGTTCAAATGATCTTTCCAGCTGTTTATCCACATCATTCCAATGCTACTTTTTTTTTTTTCTATGACTCTTAATGTTTATAGAAACCTCGTATTAGTCAAGATTGGGGCAGCTGCAGTGCCAAAAACTCAAAATAATTAGGTAGAAGTATATATTTCTTATGCATAAATGTAGGGCATCCAGGATTGGTATGTTGCTCTATGTTCATCAGGAGACTCCATTTTATTTTGGCAAATCACCATGCTCAATGAAAACCTTCCAGTTGGTGGTCCAAAGTGGCTGCAGCAGCTCCAACAGTCCCTTCCTCAAACCAGCTAGCAGGAAGGAGACAAGAGGAGGGGAGCTTATGCCTTCTTTCTTGAAGGACATTTGCTAGTAATTGCACACATCCCATCTGTCAGAATTTATCACATGCGCACATCTAGATACAAGGAAGGCTAGAAAATAGACTTTATTCAGAATGGCCGTGTGCCTACCTGACGTTCAGGATTCCATTACTGGGATGACAAAGAAGAGAATGGATACTGGATAATGTGAAGCATTCTCTGCCCCAAGACTTAACGAAAAGCGTCTGATGCATTTCATCCCCAGAGACTGAAGATAGGAGGTCAATCATTACTATTATGAAATTTGAGAAAACCACATGCTTTTATTTAAAAGTCCTTTAGTCCCGCTAAAGTGCCCATAGTACAGTACAGTGTTAGTCATGTCCAACTCTTTGTGACCCCATGAACTGCAGCCCTTCAGGCTCCTCTGTCTATGGAATTCTCCAGGAAAAAATACTTGAATGGGTTGCCATTCCCTTCTCCAGGGAAGATCTCCAGGGGATCTTTCTGAGCCAGGGATCAAACCCTGGTCTCCTGCATTGTGGGCAGATTCTTTACCATCTGAGCCAACAGGGAAGCCCAAGGTTCCCATAAGCCAAATCAAATACTAGACAATACACTGCTAGGTTCAGTCCATGAATGGACAGAAAATCAGACAGGCACCCAAGAAAGGTTAGCTTTTTCACTGTTGTTTTAAAAAATGTTACTTTGAAGGACCATGGAAACAGTCACAAGGCGTTGGGAGTTAGAACAGTATTCTGAATTTAATTATATTTCACCATTTCCTCCAGAAAAGCCATATTTTGTTCATATGTGTCTTACTAGAAAATTTGCCTTTGACAAATGATTGACACCATCTATGAAATCTGATGGATATTAAGTGAAATGTCCCTGGATCGTACCTTGGATCTATTCAAACAAACACAAAGAAAAGAGGCCAGATCTGAGAGTCTCTTGAAACCAATCGTTAAGCACTTCAATAGACATAAACTCCTTGCAGGTGCATATTGCATGCCATGCAATATTACATTCAGACATCTTCCCTATACCAATTTCCTTCCATAAATGTCTCTCCGCTTGTTCCATTAGCCATGCATATTACATTCAGACATCTTCCCTATACCAGTTTCCCTCCATAAATGTCGCACTGCTCTGCCCGTGAGTTCCTTATTAAAGCAGCAACTGATGCTTGTGCAGTGAAAACTCTGGGCCACCAGGCGAGCTGTCTGCAGACTGTTAACCTTCCGGCTCTGTTATTCGGGAGTTTGGCATGCTGTGTGTGCATGGGGGGGAACAAAAAAGAAACCAGAAAGCTCCTCTGAAGGCTGGATAATGAAGACGAGAACTAATCAACTTCTTATGGCTTTTCCAGGCTGATTTTAAAAGGGAGGTATTTGTCCTGGGTAAGCCTCCGCGTAGCCCAGTGATGTCCAGGAGGACCTCCGGCTCCCCTGTCAGAGGGCTCGGCGGTTCCCACAGGGTAGGGTCAGAACGCCCCGCCTTGAGCCAGGCTCCTGGCCACCCCTCCGCCCTCGGCGGGCTGGCTCTTCCTTAGTTGTCATTGCTCTACTTTGCCAGGGAAGTAGGACTGGACGTACCCTTGAAAGGAGATGATCTATTGATGAACAGCTATCTGATGAACAGACACGGAAATCCTATCCTGTGTCCTGTGGGCAGTGTGCTTCTCTTTTATGCTTGTATGCAAGCCTTCTAAAAGCCAAAAAGACATGTCCCAATTCTCCTCTGTACACAAAAGGGCGTGGTACATGTTGTCTTCTATCCCCCTATCTCGTGTAAATCATCGCTCTCCTATCACTATTTTTAGTGCAAAGAATAAAGCTGCTGCCAATCACATACTGAACTTACACCCTTCAGGGCATGTTTGCTTCTGGGTTGTTCAGTTTATTTGGATTTCCTTTAATCCATGATCCTTGTTGTAAAATATCTTCTTGCTCTGCTGGCATGTGCTGCATTCGCTCCATGACCCTTTCAAGCCAACACTACTTCTCTGGGCTCCAAGGGTCTCCCAGACTCTTGAGAGATTTGAATGAACTTAAAGGTCAGATTACATTCCCTTTGACTACTTAGATCTGTAGCATCAACAGCCCTTGAAAATAAATTGATTCTAACTGGTGCCATCAGTTCTGAGAATGACAGTGGAGGAGTTTGAGAATTTTCATCTCTGCATAAGTCAGTCCTTTCCCATTTCTATTTTAATGGATGCTGGTTCAGTCTCACATTTCATCACATGATGAAGTTGTGGTTCTTCAGGCTTTTAAGGGCTTGATGGCAAAGATTTCCTTTTCTGTTTTTTAGAAATGTAGATACTTCTCTGTGTTTAGGCCATTTTTGTGCTTTTTGCTTTGCATAGTAAGACCTGATTTTGCTTCTGAGGCAGAGATTTGTTGTTGCCATAGAAAATGAGGAATGTTGACTAGGAAAAAAGTCTCATGGAAGGGCTTTCCAGAACCAAAAAAAAAAGCATTTTCCAAAATTAATATGGCCCATCCATAAACTTCCTTGGGTCAGTGAGATGGTATGCTTTGGGTCACCTTAAGTTTTTTCTTTGCCAGATTTTTACATTATGTGCTTGTATGTTTTATTATACATGTTTGTATGAAATACAAATATTCTATATTCTTTAGATTTATGAAAAGTTGTGTTTTTCAATTTAAAAATAATTTAAATATTAAAACAATTGTATAATATAAGAAAGAAAAATACATTTATAAACATGGTACTGTTATTAAGAGAATTTCATCTAATTCTGCTTGGAAAGTACCACACCTAACATTTTCTGGGGGGAAAAAAAAAAAGAACTCTAGAACTGCTTATAGGTCTCTCCAAGATTTTTCCCACACTAGTATTTAAAGTAATGGTCAATATTTATGTAAGAATTATCTAATTTCAGGACAGACTTATTATCTGAACTAGAAAAGTATATATTTTACTGATACCGGAGATTTAGGATATTTCAAACCAGCTTTCTTATGAGCAGTGGTTTGTGGTTGGTTCTGGCTTTGAAATTAGCATGTATTTAAAACCTGTCTCTCTTGTATCTGCTTTTGACATCACTAAAAAATAGCTACACTAGGAGAGAAAAAAGAGATTGCTACGTTGTCAAGGAAAAAGCTAATATTTAGGATTCTACAAAAATATCATGTTTCATTGAATTTTCTAATTTTTATTGTGCGCTTAAGACTCATTGTGAAGTGAAAGTCACTTAGTCGTGTCTGACTCTTTGTGACCCCATGGACTGTAGCCCACCAGGCTCCTCTGTCCATGGAATTCTCCAGGCAAGAATACTGGAATGGGTTGCTATTTCCTTCTCCAGGGGATCTTCCGACCCAGGGATCCAACCCAGGTCTCCTGCATTGCAGGCGGACTCTTTACCTACTGATCCACCAGGGAAGCCTTGAATGTCACTAATGTATCTGGTTCTATATTTATCACAAAACCACTAAGAAGTTATGAGTAATAGAAATGCCTGAGTAGATAGTGAAAATACAAATGAACACAGACCGAAAATACTGGTGGCTAAAGACTGATCCTTTCTCAGAATTTAAAATCTGAGACAGGTCAGAAACACAGATGAATATCTATTCCACATCGCTCTGTGGTCTTTAAAATAGCCTTTCAAAATGACTCCAGGCTGAAGGAACTTGGCAAGAGCTGTCCAGGCATTAACACTTTTTAACATGTTGCTGCCATTACTCACCATTAGGGGGCAATAGAGTGCAGACACAGGTCTTTGCCTCAAGCTTTGTGCCCAGTTTCAACATCAGGAGGGGGAAAGCAAAAGACAGCCTCCCACAACAGTTCAGTTGAATATCCACACAGAACATAAACACTTGCCTAAGGAAGAAATTAAGATGTGACTTTAATAAGCCCATACTATCTATTCCATCCTAGTCATCTTTAATCCAATATGTGAAGTGAAGTGAAGTGAATGTCGCTCAGTCGTGTCCAACTGTTTGCAACCCCATGGACTGTAGCCCACCAGGCTCCTCCATCCATAGAATTTTCTAGGCAAGAGTACTGGAGTTGGTTGCCATTTCCTTCTCCAGGGGCTCTTCCCAACCCAGGGATAGAACCCCGGTCTTCTGCATTGTGGGCAGACACTTTACTGTCTGAGCCACCAGGGAATCCTTTAATCCAATATAGAGTCAAATTATAATTCAGTTCCTTCTTCTTACCTGTTTGTGGTATTAAGAAATTTTCTTTGGGCCTTGGTTTGCTGATCTGAAAAATGAAGTTTAATTATTGTTTTAAAATTAATTGCTTTTATGTGACAGAGACACTTGGAAATTAACCAACATCAGTTGTCACAGCTCTCTGACAATTGAATGGGTAACAAGGGAGAGACATCTGTGGAAATGTGGATTCCTTTATGGATTCCCTAAGGGGAACATGGGAGAAGGCAATGGCACGCCACTCCAGTACTCTTGCCTGGAAAATCCCATGGGCAGAGGAGCCTGGTAGGCTGCAGTCCATGGGGTTGCTAGGAGTCAGACACGACTGAGCAACTTCCCTTTCACTCTTCACTTTCATGCATTGGAGAAGGAAATGGCAACCCACTCCAGTGTTCTTGCCTAGAGAATCCCAGGGATGAGGGAGCCTGGTGGGCTGCCGTGTCTGGGGTCGCACAAAGTCGGACACGACTGAAGCAACTTAGCAGCAGCAGCAGCAGGGGGGACATGACCTAAACCATCATCATGTCTGACTCCTTGATTTCAGCAATAAGGAAACTGAGGTGCGTATCCAAGGTCACACAGTTAGTCACTGCCAATGCCAGAAAGACACAAGTGTGCCCTCACAAGTATCTATACTGCTCACTCCTCTGTTGACCAAATACTTCTAAAATAAATTATTTCAGTTGGTGTAACTGGTCATCTTTCCTCCAAACTGGTTCCCAGGTGTCCACATTCACACGGAGATGAGTCCTATCAAAGGTAACCTCAGAAAAGTTCTAAAACTCTCTATTATAATAGATACAGAACTTCTCTGCTAATAATAAAAGCAGTGATAAATCCTGGCCTGAGTATGTGAACAGTATAGAAAACCAGTGTCCAGGAAAAAAAAAAAAAGTGGGGGTGGGTCCTTTAAAGGATATGAAGGAAGTATTGGGAGAGACTGGTTAAAAAACAAGGACGTTACTGGCTGACACACCCAGGAACACGAATTAAGACACAGAGGCCTCTGGAATTAAGGTAGCCACATGATTCTGGTAAAAGCCTGACTTTGATAATTAGCAAAGAGATGGTTCATTTAAATGATTTAGGAGAGGAGTTGAATTAAAGAAATTAAACTAGTAGAACTACAATGACAACACTGGAAAAGTGCTATATGGGTTGTAATAAGTAAATGTTTTCAATATTAACAATCTGATTTTAAAGCTGTATTCACATTTTAACAGAGGCAGCAATGAAATTAGACCAACCGGTTTTACCAAGCGCTGATGCCACGATGTAGGAGTGAAGCTTTCACTCAACTCAGAAATATTAGAATGCTTTAAAAGTGTGAAAATAGGCATGCCATTTTTAGAGCACAATGAAATACATTTTACAAAACATTTTCTCTTAAAGCAAGAACATATACTATTTTCCTAATTATAACTTTGTTATACATTGTAAATGGCCCTGTGATTTTTTTGTGTGTGAGAGAATTAGTAGCTATCTTGGTAGGAGATTTGAAATATGGCATTTTAGATGTTTTTAAGTTGCATTTTTAAATGTAATATTTTTGAGTAACTAACACCAGCATTTTCAACATCATGTGGCTTGAATGCATAATCTTTGGCCTGAAATCTTACTCCTGGAAATGTGTTCTAAGGAATAGCTCAAAAGAAGAAAATATCTCTTTGTATAAAAATGTTTATAGCTTTGATATTTATGATAGTGAAAAAGGCAAGATCAATCTTAATTTCAAAAGCAAAAAAGAGAGAGAGATGACTAAGACAATCAAAAAAGATATATATACATATGTGAGGGAACATTATTCTGCAGTGATTTAAAATGAAAAAGAAGACTGAGAAAAGGAGACTGGAAATTATTACAAAACATAAATAGCAACTGATAAATACAAATCTTATTTCTGCATAAGATTATATAAGATATATATGTAATATATCATATATATATGATTGAATGAAAACTTGAAGAAATGTAGGCTTAAGAATGACTTAACTTTACCTCTTTATTGAAATTGATGTAGTCTTAATCAATCTTTAAATAGTATATTTTATAATTTTAATAATACATTGTTAGTTATTTTATATTTATGTACAGTCTAAGTATTATACTCTTAAGCCATACATGTGTTCAACAATTTTTATCCACTCTTTAATCTTACACTTATATATTCCATGCATAGACTGTTGAGTGAAATTTCTAAGAATATTGCTGGTAAATAGTAGGTTCCAATTACTATTAATTGAAAGCTTGAAGTTTTAGTAGTATAGTAACAAGCATCTAGTCTTCTATGCTAGACAGACAGCTTGGATGGGAAGGGAATGGATAAAGAATGCAGGAAGGGAGCAGGTTATAGACTCGTAGACTGAAAGAAACCCCAGAGTCACCCTCCATTCTTGAACCAGAGGGGTTTCGATGGACAGTTTGCAGGGGGGAATTCCCAGTCTCTCAGTTATCCATTTATAACTCCAGGATCCAGGAACTGACCCTGACGTCTAATGTCATGGATCTAAAATCTAATCATCAATAAGGAATTACTTTGATAATTGCCATGCAATTTGTCATTCAGATTCTGATTTATTTTTTACCACGTAGCCATCATTCATAAGAGAATGGTTTTGAAGTGTGTTGTGAATGAACTGTGATGCTTTTTTCCCCCTCTAAAAGGTAACATTTAGACAGTTGGTATAAATGACATTGAGTTTACATATTCAAGAAACGTGTTAACTTTCATTCATTGAAGTATTTATATGGATATATGGGATTCAAAGGCTTGTCATTTCCAATATTATAAGTATCTATTACAGATACTGGTCTTGATGCTTAGTTTAAAAAGAAAGGAAACTCTTTTGAGAGTTCAGTGCACTGGGAATTTCTACCAATATTTCTCTTCTCAGGTAAAATGTTACGTGTTACCTGGATATTGTTTGTTACATGCAATTTAAAACTCTCTGTTTTCTGTTTTTAAAAATGCATGTGTTTCCTCCACATTGAGAACAGAGAGTGTTAATTCAAATGTAGCATGGCATGTCTGCCTCTTGACATGTTCCTCTGTACCGTATGTGAAAATGTTGTCTGTGAAGGAAAAGTATATTAGAATGAATGTGGATACTTTGCTGTTAAGACTACATGTGGTTTATTTTTTGCTTGTTTGAGAAAATGCTGAAGAATAAGGTTGAATGAAGATGTCCAGACTCCCCAGTCTAGTTACTTGGTGTCTATGTTCTTGCCATGTTCCTGGCCTTTGAAAAATCAATGGGACTGAGCCCTGAGTCTTCCTTAAAGCTTGAGCAGACAAGATTGCAGATATGTTTCAAACATTTGAACTTTGGTTATTTCGACTTAATTTAAAGCACCCTTCAAAATATTTTAATTATGAATCCTGTAGAAACCCTTTATTTGGTTTTTCTTTTCTTCCTCTTGGTTTTTTACAACAGGAAATATTAAATGTCAAGAAAAGTGCCATGCCATTATCCAAATTATCTTTTAATTAGTACCAGTTTAAGCATTGATTACATTGAAAATCATTTCATTTCAGCCACAGCGTCCTGTGTTTACTCATGAAAACATTCAAGGTGGGGGGGAACCGTAAGTATTCTTCTTATCTTCTAAATTTGAGACTAACCTTGACCCACAAAACAGACCATTGATGTACCATAAGCGAGGATGGTACAACTTTGCACATGAAAGAGACCAGAGTAACTAACATGAGATAAGACCTCCCTGATTAAGAGTAATTGCAATAACTTCCATCTTTCACAACAGAGAACAGAAGCTACTTTTGAAAAAAAATCCATGATTTTGCAAAGATTGATTTATGCACTCGAAAAACCTTCCAATGCTGTAGTGATTCCTAAGATTTATGAATCTGTCTCTTTCCCTGTTCTAACTCAGCATGTAGATTCTAGTAACTGCAGCCTTAAAGACACTGAAAATGTTCTAACATTGTTTTTATACATATTTGAAAAGCAAGAGAATGTCAAAGTAGACCTACAGTGATAAGTTAGTGACATAATTCCGAAGTTCCAGAATGTTGGAAATGGCAGTCTTAAAACATGCACTGTTTAAGTTACGTGATGTTTACTACCCAGAGGACCAGGAAAATAAATGCCTTTTCACACTTTCTTTCAAATCCCCACCTACTGATACTAAGTCAAACCAACCCTGAAGGTGTCACATACTGTCTTTAAGGTTGTCTTTCTGTTCCATTTTGCCCTAGGAAGACAGTCAGAGGTTATCCACTTCCTGTTGGCTGTTGCCTCTCTGAGTCAGGAGGGAGCCCCAGGGAAGGTGCGGGTACAGGGCTAAACCTTGTCGGGCTGACCTGAGGACAAATAATGCGCCCCCTGCTGGCTGGCCAAGCTCCACTCCCCTCAATTCAGTTCAGTTCAGTCGCTCAGTCCGACTCTTTGCGACCCCGTGGACTTCAGCACGCCAGGCTGGAGCAGAGCAATCCAGCAGGGCCTGGCGATCTCCCAGCCATTGGTCCCTCCTCACTGCTCACATACCTGGTGCTTAGCTAAAAGCACAGGTCTCAGAAGCCATCTCCCAACCCCAAACTAGCTCTCACTGGGTACAGCTAGAAAGAAATTTTTGTTAATGAAAAGAAAAGGTTTGGAGGAACAAATCATTTAAAATTTCATTTAGTTGGGGGAAAAAAAAGTTTAAATATAATCCTTTTAAGTCTAAAGGTTGACTTTGTGTTCTTTTTTACACAACTGACTATGAGATGAATCACAGAGAATAAATCCAAGACTGATTAGGTTTACTGCCCTGCATCATCAATGCATTATATTAGAAGCTTTTAATCAATTTATGAATTAGGATATAGGTGATATTACTCTGTTTCATATCATACGGAGTTAATACTCGCATATGTTTATGAGCTCACAGGTGGGAGAGGGCACATTTTCAATGTCCCGCTTTGAACATTATAAAAATTCTTTATTAAGTTTCTATTTGATTACAATGCCAAGTATAGCTGCTTGTTGTTCAGTCGTTCAGTCATGTCCGACTGTTTGTGACCCCATGGACTGCAGGGTATCACTTAATCTCTTTCATTTAAGAAATAGGTTTTGATTGAAAATAGGAACAAAATGTTATCATGTCACTCCAATTCAGAAGTATGGTAAAATATGTTACAGAAAAAGCTGCAAGTTATAGACAGAGTTTCATGATTGGCCGAGCATTTCCTGTTTTAAAGACAAATTTCTTTCTGAGGCATCCTGGCCCCACCACCATCATTCATCTCACCAACACATCCTTCAAAACAGCATTTTTTTTTTTTTAATTGTAATTCGACTGCATTTCCTGTCGTGCAAAACTGATTTTGAAAGCCAACAGAGGCAGGAGTATTTCTGAAAGGTTTGTTTATGTTTCCATGAAACGTCCAATTTTTTTTTTTTTTTTTTGTGGTCTAATTAAACCAGAATGGTAAGTAAACTTTCACAAGCACACTGGTTTTCATCATGTTAAAGTGAAGTAGGAGTTCGTGCCAATTTTTTTTTTTTTTTCACTCTTGGGACCTTGAGATTCTTCAAGCAGCTGGGATTTATGGCCTTAAATAGGCTCATTTCTGGGAGTGGTTGGAGATGGGCCTGGGTCAAGGCTGAAGCCTGAAGAGATCCAGCGTTTCCCAAAGTGAGAGATGCAATGTACACCCATAGACTCGGCAGCCCAGGAATGCCTATCTCCCTCAAACGTGAGACCAGGAAAGGAACGGTGGTGAAACTAGCTTCCCCCAGGGATGGGCAAAAGGTACCATTCCTTCACCTAAGCATCTTCAAATCAAACAATAAAATAATCCGACCTCTCCAACCAGGGCTGGCCCCATGCAAACATCCAAATTCAGGAATGTTGGTACTCAAGACCTCCCTATTTTGCCACTGCTCTAGGATTTAGGCTATCTTTCTTAGCCCTTCCCCACAAGCAGAATCCTTTCTCTGTAGAAGACTTCAAAACCCCAAGTGGCTAAAAAGGTTTACCCAGAGAAAACAATGTTAACAGGGGAAGAAATCTCTAACATTGGAATTCCAGGCTTTGCTCTCAGGCCAGAGAAGATAATGTTTTCTAGGTGAGGCTGTTAGACACATCATCTTACCAGGTCTTTCCCCAGTACACCCTCCCCCAGTCCAGCTTTATCCAGACTCCCTCCTCCCCCATCCTGAAAAGTTTAGAGAAGCCAATGCAGCCTGTCTCTGATTTGTCACATGACATTTGAGTTCAGGTGAGGGAATAGTTTTGTTCTACCAAAGGATTATTCTCTTGACTGAATGAAGTAATCAAAACAAATCATACTTGTTCCTGAGCAATATCCAATATTATCAGCCTTTTAAAGTTGGCGTGAAAAAATCCAAAGTGCCCTGAAATGTGGTTCTTATTTCCTACTTTTCCAAAATTACATTAACTGTTAAGAAGAACAGCAGAAACAAATTCATTAACTTAAAAAAAAAAAAAATCCCCCTCACAATACTGGTAATATTTTAGTAGTAATATGTCATTTTCATGTTAACTGCATATCAAATACTTCCTGACCCTCTAAACTGTTAGAATCAGTGTCCTTCCAAAATGCCAGTCCATATTAATATGCATGCTATTTTATTACCCCCAATTCTCTGAGTTTATTACTGATTGATGCCACCAAAATATATGCTCTCAAAGAACTCAAAGAAAGAAAGAAAAGTGGCAGCATTCATTCAGTAATACTTTTACATACATTTATTTCAAGAGAGAGTTTTTACATTAAGCACAATTTTTCCAGGACCTTTTAAAAAAGAACTTATGTCTCTAAATCTACTGCTTGAGATCACCACTTACACTGATGCAAACTACGAAATTAAACTATTTTAAAGACTTCCTCCCAGGAAAAAAAAATAAACTTCTCTTTTATAGTAATTTCCACATAGCAATATAAAAGCTTTATCTGAGACATTTTGTACATCTCAATTTAGAATCATTTGAAATTCCACTTGCAAGTTGCAGTTCCTTGCTTCTGAATATGGCTAAAACCATAATTCCTTCTTGTTTTATATAGCTGAAAAGTACACATACCACTTCTCTTATAGTCTGTATTATTTTTTAATGTCCAAATGATAGCTATCTATGACTGTACAATTGAAGTGCAGATCAAATTTATAAATGTTAAAATGTTTTAATACAACTCATGAATATTAGAATCTTCCACAAATTGTCCTCATTGTGAGTTCTGAAATGCTGTTAGAGTGGTCTAATTCTTATGAAAACTTAACTACCTCTACTTACTTTACAACCTTACCAAAAACTTATACTACCTAATTAATATGTTAAGGATAGGTTCAAAGTAAAATAAATATTATATTCTTTCGGTAGTTTCATAGAAGTGCAAAAAAAATTTTTAACACGTGCATTTGTCTTGTTTAAGGTTTCAGGCTCTGTATAACTATACTCCTAGGAATGAAGATGAGCTGGAGCTCAGAGAAAGTGATGTCATTGATGTGATGGAAAAATGTGATGATGGATGGTTTGTGGGTATGTGTACATTTCCTTTCAGGCATTTGGCCATTTTATAATTTGCTTATGTTTGCTCCCGTGCATGGTTGGATGTGATAGTCAAGCTTTCTTTGATTTCATAATGCCTTTATCTTTCACACATCCATATGCATTATGTAATCCTAGGGCAACTGCATTTTGAATAGAATTTAGTATTACTGCTTCAGGTATATGTGGTTTCCTGCTGGTTTTATTTCCAAGTCAACTGAAAGAAGAAGATTTCTCTAAATAGCACCAATCAGTAAAGGCTGAGATCTGAGAACAACAACGAGCTGTCCCCTAGATGAGAAACACGAATATTCTATTCAGCACAGAATGCTGGTCATCAGCAGTGAGGATCTAATCTGAGAAAACAGACGAAATGAACAACTCATGCTTGACTAGGTCTGCTGGAGGTGCCCTTCATTGTTGTTCGGTCACTCGGTTGTGTCCCACTCTTTGCGACCCCGTGGACTACAGCATGCCAGGCTTCCCTGTCCTTCAGTATCTCCCAGAGCTTGCTCAAACTCATGTCATTGAGTTGGTGATGCCATCCAACCATCTCATCCTCTGTTGCCCACTTCTCCTCCTGCCCTCAATCCCTCCCAGCATCAGGGTCTTTTCCAATGAGTCGGCTCTTCACATCAGGTGGCCAAAGTATTGGAGCTTCAGCTTCAGCATCAGTCCTTCCGATGAAGACTCGGGGTTGATTTCCTTTAGGATTGACTGGTTTGATCTCCTTGCTGTCCAAGGGATTCTCAGGAGACTTCTCTAGCATCACAGTTCAAAAGCATCGATTCTTAGGCACTCAGCCTTCTTTATGGTCTGACTCTCACGTCTACTGGAAAAACCTTAACTTTGACTAGAGGAACCTTTGTTGGCAAAGTGAGGTCTCTCCTTTTGAATACATTATCTAGGTTTGTCATAGCTTTTCTTAAGAATTCACTGATCCACCTTAGCTTCAATATGTGGTCCAAGTAGAGAGAAGTTCCATTCTTACCACATACAAAACAACCCCATTCTTACCATCTTGAAAGAAAACTAGAGGTTTTCTGAGAAATTTTTTGTAGACAAGCATATCATACACTAAGTCACAGAGGAAAGAGATAAAAAGGAAACAGACGTAGGAAGATGAAGGATACAGCTGATGGAGGTACGAAGGCTTTCTGTAGACAGTCCAGCTGTGGGGAAATAAAGGAGCAAAGACCACATTAGCAGCCACAAGCCTCTGCCTCTGTTTATATTAATTCCCCACTGAGAAGAGTAAAATGGCTTACCTGTACAGGGATAAAGAAGATCAGTCATCAAACCAGGACAGTAAGCTCTAGAGGGTAAGTGAGAAAGGGAAGTACAGAGACTGTGCTCACTCTACGTGAGCTGGAAAACCTAAGGAAGAATTTGGTACACTTGCTCGTCCAAAAGCTTCAAAGGAATTATGATATTTGAATCCAAAGGCGATCATCATGATGGTCCTTTATGCATTTGGTTTTACTCCTCATATTAGAAACTTCCCCAATGATAGAACCCTCGCCCGCTAACGGTGGTCTGCCTTTTTTTCTTTAGTGATTTGGTAAGTTGTTCAAATTTTCTATATTTTATGAAGGACCCTGGCAGGGCTATTTGTAAATGAATGCTGTGGCATTCAGCACGATCTTCTATGAAATAACAAACCTGGGTGGTGACGGCATCCCTGATAAAGCTTTTGTGTTACACTGTGCTAAGGAGCCGTGACAGACTCCTGCTCACAGAACCAAGCTTTGGTGTGGGCCTTTTCCAGTCCATCCTATCCCACGGCCAGCCCCATCTTTATTGAGAAGATTGTACCCACATGCATCTCCTCTTCCGCTCCTCACTTCTGTCTAGCAGCCTCAGTGATGGAGCCCCATCATACTCAAGTATCCTTGTTCTTAAAAACCCACCTCCTCAGCGAGATTGTCTCTCCCCTCAGACCAAGAGGCTGAGCTTTTCTCTTTAGCCTGGTGTGATGGGAGCAGTTGGATGGCATCACTGACTTGATGGACATGAGTTTGAGCAAGCTCTCCAGGAGTTGGTGATGGACAGGGAAGCCTGGCGTGCTGCAGTCCATGGGATCGCAGAGAGTCAGACACGACTGAGCAACTGAACTGAACTCAGCTCAACTGATGGGAGTGAAGCCTTTAAGCTTAAGAAGTGATGAAGGCATCGCGCAGTAGAGATTAGACTGCCGACTCTGTCGTCCCATCCCTTCAATGAGTCTCTCTTCTTTTCCAAACTCTGAGGGCTTGCTCTCTTAGTGAGTTTTCAAGCCCACTTGAACTGATGAACTGGTATCTCACGGTTGTTACCCATCCCCCACCCATTTCCTTTATCATTTCTATTTTCAGGAACCTCTAGAAGAACCAGATTCTTTGGTACTTTTCCCGGAAACTATGTCAAGAGGCTGTGAATCACTCTCCTGGTTATTTATGCCGCATTTCAGCAGCACATCTGCATAACCTTGCCTGAGAGATCCCGCAGGGCTCCTGCTGTAATGCCTTCCATTTCCAACAGAAGTCACCCACCGTCACCATCTCCACCTGCCACCAGACCACCAGCAACTGAACTGCCACGCCTTGGGGAGATGGGTGGATTAGCCTCCGTGTGAAAGTGCATATTCCTGCTTTCTGCTCTAAACTTGGAAAAGTGGATGTGTGGCATCAGAAAGAAAACCCTATGCTTAATAAGGGTTGAGCAGTTGAGGCAAAAAAATAAGTGTCTCAAGGAGGCTCCCCGGTCCACTTTGGAAGCTGCCCTCCCTTCAGGCAACCAGATTGTTTCTTACTACTCGCTGTGGTTCGCATTTTCACCTTCTTAGCTTGGCAGTATATTTTCGTTTCACGAGTTTGCCTAGTGTCCTGGTTTACACGATATGACAACTGTACTTCAACTATTGTTTGCCTGCACTTATCTGTTGTAATATGCACAGTGATTACAAAATCTAAAGTAAGAGTAGGAAAGTTAATTCGAATGAGTGTGATTTTGTTGAATTGAATGTGAGTTTCCAGTAGGAGTCTTTTCCTGCAGGTTTTCTTTTTGTACTTTTTAGAAGTGCAAACAATAAGTGAATAAGAGCCTTTGGTAATAATCATGAGAATATAAGAGGTTTAGCTAGACTACAAAAAAAAATAACTATTGTGTTGTAAAGTTGCATTGCTATTTTATATTAAAATGTAATAATCAGCATAATGAACAATGAGCTCTTAGTGTTTTATTTATCTGATAAAAGTTAAATAAAAGCAGTGTTAGTGACAGAGGCAATGAATTATTCTAACATAGACACTTGAAAGTATGTGTGAGCAATATTCATAGGTAAGATTTCACTGTGTGTACACATGCACATCTGAGATTGTATGAAAACAGACAATCCATATGCTATGTTGTACATTTTATGGAAATGTAGAAGAATCTCACACATTATTTTATAGACATAGAGTACTTTGGAAGCATCACAAGTATTAAGGCTGGTTTTAGTAAGGATTATGATCAATACAATTATTTTTACTATGATAATTATTTTTCTTCTCTGGAACTCAGAATCCTGGCTACATTTGAGGACAGGAATATGTTGAGCCTGATTTTCCTGGTGTGTGTAAACTATTTCCTCGGAATACATTAGGCACTTTTGAGAGACAATGTTAAATCATTCAGGTTATATTTTCTGCCCTGAAGTAGAAACCTACGAGATGATATTGGGACCTGAAAGATTTAACGTGGTTAACAGTGCCTGAATTACGCATACCCTGAGAACTAGCTTTGTATTTCTTATGACTTTGCATAAGAACTATTCATATTTGGATCTTCAGCACCTTATAGATAAAACTTTTTACAGCATTTCTTCTGTGGACAGTGATTGATCTTTTCACAATGTATGTAGACTCTAGAATTTTGTACATACATTTGCTCTTTTTTTTGTACAGACTATTTAGTTGTTGAGAAGACAGGGGAATTTCCTAATTTGGTCTTTATCCTTCATTTAAACTAAGCTAAAACACCTTCAACAGAGCATCCTTTACATCTCCCACAAATCATTATTATGACTCAACAGTGCGATTCTGTAAGATAGCACTTTTGCAAAAGTTTATGAATATAAGATTTTAGCAGCCAAACTAAAATGTATATAAATACTGATTATAGAGGAATTTCACTAGGAAGAAGGTAAAGAAACATCTTTGAGTAGCCTACCTTGATTATGGTCAAGTTCACAGCCAGCTTTATATTTTAAAGGCTTTGGGTTTGAAATTAGGTCAACTGCATGCAGCTTTGCTGATAAATGAATAATTACCTTTGATGCCATTTATGAGAGAAGACTTCAATATCTGTTGCCTGTCATACTTAAGAAAAATTAATGTTTCTACTCTCTGTATCTGATTTTAAAAGGAAAAATATTCATACCAAGCTTTTAGGTAATTGACTTCAAATTCTTACAAGCAAAGGTCATTGTGTTTTTCTTGAATAGACATCTAATAAATTTTGCTTGGACATATACTTCAGCTTTTCTTCTTGACATTTATCCTTACATGAATTGTGTACTTTATTCCAACTGGTTAGATAAACTCAGATAACATGCATTTGCTCTGTGTTCTCTTGACACACAAATGGAGAAAAGATGCATTTGGATCAGCTCAGATAAGAAATATTTTTTAAAACCATCACCAAAGCTCCTTTGCTAAATACCCTTTGGCTAAAGATTGTTCTTCAGCTAAAACAACACATTTTAAAATATTTCTGCCTCAAAAATAGCTATTTTTTCCAAGGAGAAGTTAATTATAAGAAGTTGTAAGCACTTTACAAATTCAACAATCTTAAGTTCAACATCCTTGCCCCAAAAAGCTTTATTACCATTGGCATGGCAAACTGTTAATACTCACAAGTGCTCAATGAATCTCAAATTAAGTGTTGCCATTGAGTGTCATTCCTTTATCTCAACAGATAGTAAGCAGCTAGCTCTCCCACTTGGATCCTTTCTAATAAACTGGAGTCCTTTCTGGCTCTATGTGCTTCAGCCCTCTTCCATATCTATCACTCACATACTCAGAAACACGGACGTTCCTCTGTTGGCAATTTAGTTATCAATGTTGTCTTATCGTGTAGCTTCACCCTAAAACCCACCCTGATCCCCTCTATTCCACTGGGTAGTTTCCACCATGTATTAGCTTTCCACAAAAGTATGTTTCCATTGTAGGAAGAATACACGCTGTATTATTATTCTAGTCCCTGGTTTTGTGAGAACATTGATGGGTAATTTAACCAGGTGAATCTGATCAAATGCAGGATGCTGTTGGTGAACTTTCTGCAAGAGAATCTGCCAAATGATCGGCACTCTAAATACATAAATCTGGGATTTTATAAACCACGTGCATCAAAATCTGGACTTCCTTGTCTCACTGGAGAATTTTATCATCTGTGCTACTCTGCAGAATCTGTTGAGATGCCCCAGCAACTCTGTCAAAGCCCAAGCTCAAGAATGCCTACACAGGGACTTCCCTGGTGGTCCAGTGATTCTCAACCAGTGATAGATATCCATGCTGTCAGTGCAGGAGGCATGGGTTTGATCCTTGGTCAGGGATCCTGTATGCCACATGGCACAGGCGAAAAAAAAAAAAAAGAAGAATGAAAATAGTACAAAGAATTCCTAAACAGCTTTGCATTTTGCCCAGACTTCTGACTCAGCCACACCAGCACTGCTGTCAGATGCAGACTGCATAACCAGCGCTCAGCCCTCCTGCCGTGCTTCCTCACTCTCTGGGTTGAATGCTGAATTATTTTTTTTGTTCCAAAATTGACGCTTAGTGACCTATTTTACTTGATTTTATGTCAATGCACGATCATCAATGAAATTCCTCATTTACGCCATTAATGGTTGCCTTGGTAGGTAGAATAGGATCCATTTTGTTGTGAAACCAACACAATAAGCCCCGTAGAGCACTGTCTCTACTCGTCGGCCTCAGTGGGCTGCGGACTCACACCCGTGCACCAACCAGCCAGCCGGGTCAAGGGAGGGGCAGCAGGAAGAGACCTTCTGACGTTTTATGTGCCAAATTTTAATCCCTCCTTTGCACGGAGGGGGTGGGAATGAATACAAATATGCATGTCCACTTCTTATTTGATAAGCAGCAGAAAGAACCTGATAGAGTAACTGTCTGTTGCCATGATGATCCACGGCTTGATCTCTGTGTGTAGGTGGTCAGTTTGTGTGGCCTGATCACTTCTTCCTACTGTTTTTCTGATTTCAGCCACAAATGGATCAGATAGAATAAGCACTTTGTCAGCTTCCAAAAGCCTATTTACAGATTGAACTATTTCATCTTCCTTTCCAGATTGTAGCCCTTCAATTGTTGTTTATGTAGCAATTATGATTTCAAATTATTTACTCATCATGGATGACTGGGTTAGACCACAAGCAGAGACTAGCATTAGTTGTAGAGAGTCTACAATAAGAAACTGTAAACTATGGTCTGCGGACCAAATTCAGCCTGCTGCCTGTGTTTATTTGGTCTGCAAGTTAAGAATGGTTTGTACAGATGAACATGGGCAATCGATTTGATGATAAGGAGCACTGACTTGGAGCCCCAATTAAGTCAAACGTTTCTCCCCAGAAAAAGAATCCCTTTCTTTTCAATGGTAGGTCTATATTAGAGAAACTTTATTCTGTTATTATATTTGGATTTCATCAATTCAAAATTGGTAGAAATTAGTTTTCTCTCTGTAATGTAAATTCAGTTCAGTTGCCCAGTTGTGTCTGACTCTTTGCAATCCCATGAACCGCAGCACACCAGTCCTCCCTGTCTATCACCAACTCCCGAGTCCACTCAAACTCATGTCCATTGAGTTGGTGATGCCATCCAACCATCTCATCCTCTGTTGCCCCCTTCTCCTGCCCTCAATCTTTCCCAGCATCAGGGTCTTTTCCAACGAGTCAGCTCTTTGCATAATGTGGTCAAAGTATTGGAGTTTCAGCTTCAACATCAGTCCTTTCAATGAACACGCAGGACTGATCTCCTTTAGGATGGACTGGATCTCCTTGCAGTCCAAGGGACTCTCAAGAGTCTTCTCCAACACATAAATTCTTCAGCACTCAGCTTTCTTTATAGTCCAACTCTCACATCCAGACATGACTACTGGAAAAACCATAGCCTTGACTAGACGGACCTTTGTTGGCAAAGTAATGTCTCTGCTTTTGAATATGCTATCTAGGTTGGTCATAACTTTCCTTCCAAGGAGTAAGCGTCTTTTAATTTCATGGCTGCAGTCACCATCTGTAGTGATTTTGGAGCCCAAAAAATAAAGTCAGCCACTGTTTCTCCATCTATTTGCTATGAAGTGATGGGACCAGATCCCATGATCTTAGTTTTCTGAATGTTGGGCTTTAAGCCAACTTTTTCACTCTCCACTTTCACTTTCATCAAGAGGCTCTTTAGTTCTTCTTCATTTTCTGCATAAGGGTGGTGTCATCTGCATATCTGAGGTTATTGATATTTCTCCCAGCAATCTTGATTCCAGCTTGTGCTTCCTCCAGTCCAGCATTTCTCATGATGTACTCTGCATATAAGTTAAATAAACAGGGTGACAATATACAGCCTTGACGTACTCCTTTTCCTATTTGGGACCAGTCTATTGTTCCAAGTCCAGTTCTAACTGTTGCTTCCTGACCTGAGTACAGGTTTCTCAAGAGGCAGGTCAGGTGGTCTGGTATTCCCATCTCCTTCAGAATTTTCCACAGTTTATTGTGATCCACACAGTCAAAAGCTTTGGCATAGTCAATAAAGCATAAATAGATGTTTTTCTGGAACTCTCTTGCTTTTTCCATGATCCAGCGGATGTTGGCAATTTGATCTCTGGTTCCTCTGCCTTTTCTAAAACCAACTTGAACATCTGGAAGTTCACGGTTCATATATTGCTGAAGCCTGGCTTGGAGAATTTTGAGCATTACTTTACTAGCATGTGAGATGAGTGCAATTGTGCAGTAGTTTGATCATTCTTTGGCATTGCCTTTCTTTGGGATTGGAATGAAAACTGACCTTTTCTAGTCTTGTGGCCACTGCTGAGTTTTCCAAATTTGCTGACATATTGAGTGCAGCACTTTCACAGCATCATCTTTTAGGATTTGAAATAGCTCAACTGGAATTCCATCACCTCCACTAGCTTTGTTCGTAGTGATGCTTCCTAAGGCCCACTTGACTTCGCATTCCAGGATGTCTGGTTCTTGGTGAGTGTGAGTGATCACACCATCGTGATTATCTGGGTCATGAAGATCTATTTTGTACAGTTCTTCTGTGTATTCTTGCCACCTCTTCTTAATATCTTCTGCTTCTGTTAGGTCCATACCATTTCTGTCCTTTATTGAGCCCATCTTTGCATGAAATTTTCCCTTGGTATCTCTAATTTTCTTGAAGAGATCTCTAGTCTTTCCCATTCTATTGTTTTCCTCTATTTCTTTGCATTGATCGCTGAGGAAGGCTTCCTTATCTCTCCTTGCTATTCTTTGGAACTCTGCATTCAAATGGGTATATCTTTCCTCTTCTCCTTTGCTTTTTGCTTCTCTTTTCTTAGCTATTTGTAAGGCCTCCTCAGACAGCCATTTTTCTTGTTTGCATTTCTATTTCTTGGGGATGGTCTTGATTCCTGTCTCCTGTACAACGTCACGAACCTCCATCCATGTAAATAGGTTCATAATATCCTCAATCTTGCTTCCTGGACCACAAAACCTGAAATACTTGCTCTCTGTCCCTTTATAGGAAAAAAAAAACAAAACAAAAAACTGTGAACCCCTCATCTATTCAAATCGTCAGTCACAAACCTGGAAACCAACTAGAGAGAAAGGAAAGCTGAATGTCTGCTGTATACCAGACTGTCATTTACAAGCATTCTTTCTTCATCCTCACAACAGATCTAAGAGGAAATCTCTATGACCATTTTACAGACGAGGACATTGAGGCTATGAGAAGTTAATACAAAATATGCAATGGAAGCTGAATTCAGACTCTGGGGTCTATCTACCAAGCTTGTACTCCTTCTTCTAAGCCAGCTGAGCCTGGTGCTATACACTTTTGATCAGATCGTGTGCAGTCAGAGTCAAACAGCTACATCCACCCAGCTCCCTCCCTATCACTTCCCTCTCACGAACTCTGCCATTAGCAACAGCCAGCCACTCACAGTAGCATCAAGCTGTGCCCAAGATGACAAGAAAGAGGCGTCTGCTTTTGCCCACCACCATAGTGTTTCCCTGAGGAAAGCTAATTTGGGTTTCTAAAAGTACACAGTAACCAGTGAGGCTATAACTTCAATTATTGGCATGTCTCAGCTGAGCAAGATCCTGCCCGTGAGCTGTGATTCATGAAGGTCCTGGAGGCTGTTGACGATGAGTCACGTCAGCAGCTGATGGTGCTCAGGGAGATGCTTAGTATTGTGGAGCCATTTGGAGAAGAGTAAGGCCAGCATGCTCTAAGAACATGGTGTGCTTATTGGACCTCTTTTCAATAAACAAAGCCCCAGGATACACTAGCCATTCTCTGCTGGATGACAGTCTGAGTGACTGAGAGCCTTAGCTCACGGCTAAATTCAGCCCCGCCATGGCTCAGGAAAGTTCCATCTGAGCTCATGCACGTACATATATCTTGACCCAAAAGACTTTCAGTACAAGGCAGAAATCTGCCTAGCGAATCTTCACCTGTTCCTTTGGGGTTTCTTGTTTCATCCTTTTCCCTAAAATACGATGGGTGACTCAGTTGTCCTGGTGTCTTCCAAAAATAAGCACCACTGAAAACAAAACTCTGGTTACCATTAACAACACCCGTGGGTGAGTGTCAACTCTTGCACTGATCAGACAGAAAGCTGGAGAATGACTTTGCAAACATTTTTGTCTTTTTTAATTTACAAGCCAAACGTGTATTGTAGGAAAAATTAGAAAATATAAATGAGCAGAAAGAAAAAACACTGAATCACTCAGGATCTCATTCAGGGTAAAGATTATCATTTGGAATACATCCCTCCATAATGTTTTTCTGTACATGTGTATTAGCCTGTTGTATGTGTGTGCATATGTGTGTGTGTGAAAAAAAAAATGGAATCATACTGAACATATTACTTGACATTTAACATTGAACAGGACTCTGAAATACTAAATAAATAGTATTTCAATTCAACATTACCAAGGTTTACAAAACCTGTGAGAAAAAGTCAAAGTCAACCCCAGGATTCATGAAAATGTAATGAACACAAAGCCAAGAGGCAAGAACTACAGAATTACCACTAGGCTAGAAAATCTGCTGCAATCCAAGGAACTGGTAAATGAAAGAAAGAAAAGATCAAGAGAGAGAAGAAATAATATTTATTATCTCCCTGCCATAAGCCACCACATGCATTAGGCATTTTTATAGCTAAGGGGGTGGCTAAAGGAAGAGAGAGATTAAAATGAGAAATGTATGAACTACAGAGGAGTTGGATACAACATCCAAACTGTCTTGGGAGTTAGCTGAGTGCACAAGTTTTGAATCAAAACTGAGAGAATGGATAATAATTTATTTTGAAAGTAGATATATTCCAGAAAAGTTAGATCTAAAACATTTTCATAATGTACTAGCACAGTGCTTCCCACCAAGAGCAATTTTGTCCCTCTCCCAGGGGACATCAGGCAATGTATGAAGACATTTTTGGTTGTCACAAGTGGGGGTGCTATTGGCTCCAGTTGTTGACTGGATATAAACTACCAATGTTTCTCCTGAGGGTGTAAGTACTGATAAAGCCATGATGAGGTATAAGCTCAAGAGTTTACAGATAATATTTATCCTAGAGAAATTCCCTTAGACAAAATGGCAAGGAATCAACATACTTTTTCTAAAGACTCACTCACTATTTAACCACATCAACTAAAACTGGTCTCAAAATTAGATAGGAATAAATATTGGCTTTATTGGGTCTCTAATGAACATCAACCCATAGGACTCTTTCTACTGTCATTGCTCAAAACCATTAGTCTATATCTGAGCCTGTGCCCCCGGATTTTTTTCTGCAGATGAGCTTTGATACAAGGAATAGGCTATCAAGACCACATATTCAAGGCATCCTGGCTTGAAGATTCCTGACTGCAAGCTGCCAATATCTCAACTAAGCTCCCCTGGGGCCTGAGACCCAGAGCTCTGACACGGCCAGACACGACTGCTGTTGATCATTCCACTGGGCTCGTTTGGGGACTCATTATCTATAGAAGATATTTAACTCAAAACAAAACAAATACATACTTAGTCGTAGAGCTATTCAGAACCTGTGTGTGTCACCATAGACCAGACCTGGGACGTGAGGCTTGATTACTTTTTTTTTTTTAAACTTTACAATATTGTATTACTTTTTAAAATTTTTCTGAAGTATAGTTGATGTACAGTATTATGTTCATTTCAGGTGTACAACCTAGTGATCTGACAAACACATTACAAGATGACCACAACAAGCTTAGTAACTACTTGTCACCTGCAAAATTATTATGACATTGTTGTCTGTATTACAGTATTACTGTCTGCTACATACTACATCCTTGTGACTTATTATGTAACTGAAAATTTGCAACTATTAATCTCCTTTACCTATTTCGCCCAGTCCCCTACCCTTCTCCCCATCAGCAACACTTCATCTGTTCTCTATAAGCCTGGTTTTTGTTTGTTCATTTGTTTTGTTTTTTAGATTCTACATGTAAATGAGATCTTGTGGTATTCTTCTTTCTCTAATTTCACTTGGCATAATATCCTCTGGGCCCATCCATGTCGTCACAAATAGCACAAATTTCATTCTTGCTATGGCTGAGTAATCTTCCATTGCATATATACACCGTATCCTCTTCATGCATTTGTCTGTCAGTGAACACCTAGGTTGCTTCCGTGTCTTGGTTATTGTAAATAATGCTGCAATGAACATGGGGGTGTGGATATCTTTCCAAATTACTGTTGTTTTCTTCAGGTAAATACCTAGAAATGGAATTTCTGGGTCATTTGGTAGTTTTACTTTTTAATAATTTTGAGGAACTTCCCACAGTGGTTGCACTGATTTACATTCCTACCAACAGTGCACACAAGTTCCCTTTTCTCTACACCCTCATCAGTGCTTGTTATTTCCTGGCTTTTTGATGATAACCATTCTGACAGGTGTGATGTGATACCTCATTGTGGTTTTGATCTGCATTTCCCTGATGTTGAGTGATGTTGAACATCTTTTCATGTGTCTGTTGACCATCTGTAGGCTTACTTTGCTAGTAAGAAAATCCCTCCTTGGAAGTCTGCTCCTGTAAAAACCAGGCAGTTGTTAGATAGCTTATCAGAGTTGCTGATAGCATAGGCTTCTGCCTAGAATTACTGGCATTTTCCCCCAACTCATCAGCTAAGAAAGATAGTTACTGGTGGACAGAAATGAGTTGGGACTAGCAAGTTGATCTTTGACCTACTCCCTAAGAAAAACACTGGTACTATTTGTTCAAAGTATTTACAATGAAGCCCCTAAAATATCATCTTCTCTCCCTTTCCCTTCCTTCTTTCTTCTAATGGAGGAATCTCAAAATGCTTATGAATTCTGAGCTACTGCTATCTAGACTTCCCACCACCACCACCACCACCACCCCCCCCCCAACAAACAGTTAGCCTTTGGTCAGCTGTCAGACGATATGACAACAAGCTTAGCATACATCTGCCCCTGGATTAATGGGCTTGGTATTTCTTTCACTATTAAAGATAAATCACTAGACAGCTGTATTGAAAACCACAGCATACTTCTCAACACTGATGATGCATAGATGAGATGACCTGCTTTCTAAATGGGTTCATGAATAATCTTCCTACCTCAGGACCTATTTTCCCTGGCAAGAAAAGATTTAAAGAAGCAACAAGGAACACGGTGTAAACTTCAAATTCAAACATGGCGACTTTTTGACTCTGTAGGTGCTGATAATGACATATTTTTTGAGGATCATTCTGGAATTCAGGATTAATCAAAAGAAAAAGCATAAGAGAATGAATGCCTTGCTTTGCCAACACAAATCAGTAAAACAGTATGAAAAGCACATCGTTCAAATTCAGACTTGCTTAGGTTTCTAAGGAAGTTGCCCTGAACTAGTGACAACTTCAGTTAGCTGGTAAATGGATACAATTTTTAAAAATCACATAAAGCATATCTGAGAAGTAAATGAGATAAAAATATACAAGCAGAATTGAACACACAGTTGACCCTAAATAAAGGCTAGTTCCTTGGCCTTCTTTTCCTTTCGAAGTTACCATTTTGGCTGATTCTAATTAGCAGCGAATATTTGGATTTACTTATAGATACACCTCTTGGCTGCACTACTAAGTTTCAGAGTCTAGATGTTTTAAGAGGACAGTCAGAATATAGCACTAAAAAACATTTTAAATAAATAATATTTTAAAGCATATTTTATATAAAACAGGTATTATAATTTTTCATATAAGCTAATTGTTCTTAAGAAGGAAATGACATAAAAACAGAGCTAAAAGCTAGAAACAGAAAAATAACAGAGCAGGAAATGTGGATAAAGTGCTACCAACCATGAGTTATTCAGACAGTTCCAACACAGAGATCTAGTTCATCTGCAGAAACCCTAGTGGGACTGGGGGGTGATGGATATACAACCAGACTAGACGTCTAGAACAGCACTATGGAGCCTGAATTCTGTCCTCGTGTGATCTGTGACATTGAAAGCTACTGGAATGGCCAAAATGTCAATATCCTCACTGATAAAGTGAAGAATATCAACGGAATCATTGAGTTCCTTTCGTTTCTGAGCTGTCCATGAAGTCTTTAGGGAAAACACTTCCCCAAAGAATCATTCATCAGGATGAAAACGCTTGGACCTTCAGGCTAGCCTCCCCTCCTAGGCTTCCTTCCCAAGATAGTTCCCAGGTGAATGGGAAGAAGGAGCATTTAACATCCTCATGATGGTGGGCAAGATCCAGGGTCTGGGAAAAGATGTCCTCTACCTCTTCTGGTCTCCAGGGCTGCATCCCTTGTCCCCTGGGTGTCCCCTGGCCTCCAGGGCTGAAATCTGAGGATGGTGTGGCTAGCGATCTGATCTGCCTTGGTTTGCTCCAAATGGTCACTTCCTGGCTGACTCAGGCTTGTGTTAACTTCTGCAGGCTAACTGAACAATTGCCATGTCCTTCCTTCAGCCTCTGCCTCAGAGGTCACCTCACCTTACCATCGTGTGCATCACGATGAGATCTCTCCATTCTCAACTCTGCATCCCCATCAGATAAAGAATTATGGTAGCAGGGCAAAACTCAAACCCAGGGCCCCCCATCTGCCTGACCACACTGCTTTGCCCAGCTTACTTGTGATGTGCCCAAGGCCCAGATTGCTAATTCACCTGAAAGCACAGGCCTCCAGTGGCAGGCGGTGGGAGATGGTGGGGGAGGCAGGGGGGGTGGGGGGGGGAGGAAGGGGGGGTGGTGGGAGGAGGCAGGGGGGTGGGGGGGAGGCGGGGGGCGGGGGGCAGGCGGGTGGGGAATCAAGAGACATCCCACTTTCTTCACCCTTTCTCTCTTTCTCCATCTTTCTTTCATTTCATTTCCCAGGACAGCACATGGCCTAGCTTTTCTTTCTCTTCCTTTATACCCAGCCCCTTCCCGCCTACCTACTCCACCTAAATATGCAGGGGTCTCTTCTCTGCAGAAGAAGGAAAGGGCTACCCACTCCAGTATTCTTGCCTGGAGAATCCCCATGGACAGAGGAACCTGGCAGGCTATAGTCCATGGGGTCACAAAGAGTCAGACATGACTGAAGCAACTGAGCCCTCTTCTCTGCACTATTAAAAATCTCTCTGAACTGAAGCCTCTATGCTCAGTTATTAATCTGATAATAGGAAGTAGGAAGCCTTTCTCAAGAAACTGCTTGCAAGACAGTAGTTTATATCAT
Organism: Bos indicus x Bos taurus; assembly: GCF_003369695.1. NCBI lineage: Eukaryota > Metazoa > Chordata > Mammalia > Artiodactyla > Bovidae > Bos > Bos indicus x Bos taurus. The sequence continues at coordinate 15,743,587 of NC_040102.1, read as the reverse complement.
TCTGTTTTTCAATCATAATAATGAATATTACCTTGGTCTTTCTCTTGGTATTTCTCCTATAGAAATTATATTTAAATGAATACTGAGGGTAGAAGCAGCAAAGGTGTTTGACTGAAGAAAGCAAAAAATTATATATTTTGAAACTTTATCTCCATAATAAAGCTATTTAAAAAAAAAAAAGAGTCAGCCTAAATATTACTACATACCTAGATAAAACAGCGAGATGCCAGGAAAGGATGAACTGAGACTTGGAGGATGCTGGATGTTAATGAAGGGAATTAAGATAAATCAGTGCAAAATATAGAGAAAATGTGAGAGATAAAAACTAAAATGTCTGAAATTCCTCTGGAAGTCAAGTGGTGAAGACTCTGCACCTCCAGTGCAGGGGGTTATGGGTTTGATCTCTGGTCAGGGAACTCAGATTCCACATGCCCTGTGGCGTGGACAAAAAATAAATTAAATAAAATACCGTCTTCTAAAAAAATAAAGAAGAAGAAGAAAGAAAACATCCTGCGTACTTTGTGTACTTTCTCTACATACTCATGTTGCTTCATAGAGAAGTAATTATGCTACGCACAATCTTCCTGCTGCGGGCATGACACTTTCTGGAGACCAGGATAAATAATTAAGACACCCATGTCCATGGTTTATTTCTCTGCTCTCTTGTTCCAGAAAGGATTCCAAGCAGCTGACAGGGATAACTCTCAGCCTACAGGAAAAATGAATGGTATATGATTAAAGAGCTTCAGAAAAAAAAGAAAAGAATGTTTCTTCTTTTTAGAAGCATTTAAAGGTGTAAACTCTCTAGTTCACACAGAAAAAGAAGAAAGAAATGTTGGAGATGATATCGCTGTGTAAAGAAGACAGACCAAAGTATGAGAGAAAAATGAAGATTCAATCAATGAAAGCATGGTGAAGGGCATGTGGGAAGTGAGCTGGGCGACATGACACGAAGCTTAAGAAGATGACCCTGGAGCCTTTAGAGGGGGTGAGACAGAAGCCAAGAAGCCGGCAGCCATGCTGGTCCAGGTGGGGGGAGAGGAGAGTCTACAGTAAGGCAGCAGCCATGGAAAACGTGTCAGAGGAGTTACAAAAATAAAAGAAGCAAGACTTGGCCAATGACTGGGTTAAGGATCAAAGGAAATGGTGGGGTCCATGACAACTATGCGGCTCCAAGCCAAGCCAACTGCAGGAATGATAAAAACAATATGAGAAATGGCCCACTTCCAGTCTTGCTCTTAAAAAAGAGTGATGGTAATTTATTTTCCACATAAAAGTTTTCTGTGATAACAATATCAATAGACGTAAAAGTGAAAATGAAAATTTTTAAAAATTTGTTCTGAATCAGTATACTTAATAGTTGTGAGATGCACTCTGATTTAGAACATAACATGCCATTTGTTATCTTTGAAGTATAAGAGAAATCAAAAAGATAAAACACTGACTTAACCCAAAGTGTTTGAATTTGTAAGTGTCATCTCACACTGAGTTTATACACCTTGTGGATTGCTTTATTTTTGCAGAGCTGTCTATGATTACCAGTTGTGTTTCTTTTTGAAGTTTATTCTTTGGTAGAAATAATGTAAAGCTATATGTAGTCTGTTAAGCAACATGGTACCAGATTAGGATGGTACCTAATGGTACTTTCTGTCTCTATGAATTTGCCTATTTCAGATATTTCTTACCAATTAGATCATAGACTGTGTAGCCAACCAAACTGCCCCAAGAACTCTTACACTGTTGAGCAGCAGTAAAAATTTACTTTAGCTCAAACTTAGCAATTAGCATCTCAGACATTTCTGGTTTAAGACAATTTAATTTTGGTAAAGACTCATTAAGCGCAAAGCACACTGGCTAACCGGTTTTTTCTCCCTTCCCTCTTCCTTCCCGAATTGCTCTGGGTCCAAGGGAAACCTGAGGATCCTCCTAGCAATGGTGGGGGCAGACGTCGTCCTCTGCTGGCCTCTGCAGGGCGGCAGCCTGATGAGGCTGGACTCTGGATCTGTGCCCCTCGGGACAACTGGTCCGCGCTGGACTGGGCAGACGATGGCTTCCCTCGTTGCTGACATCTGAGCCTGACACTGCCTCCCGCCACCCAGATCACTGCCCATGGCAGTTGCCAATGCCAACTCCTGGCTTCTGAATCCACACAGAGGGTGAGCCTTTTTCCCCCCTCTTCACACCCTGTGCCTGTCATGGAGCCTACATAGAACAGGCATTCAACAATATTGTTGAATGAAGGTGAATACATCCTTCAAAATCCAACTAAAATATTATCTCTTCTATAAACCTTTCTTTAATGCTGCCACCCCTTCTCACCCTCCACTGTGTTCTGTGCTCCCGTAACAAGTGGATCTTGCTGCCAGTGGGGCAGGCTGTATCATAACCACTGTATGGGTATCATCTCTCACACGATAAAAATTCCACTGCCCCTCACTGCCCAGGGGACGAGCTTCCCAAGGCCACCCTCAGATCCTTGCCACATAAAAAATATGCTCCATACCCCCGTGGAGACACAGACACAGAGAACAGGCTTATGGACACAGCTGGCAGGGGAGGAACGAGAGGGTGGGATGTATGGAGAGACTAACATGAAAACATACATTACCATATGCAAAATAGATAGCCAGTGGGAATTTGTTGTATGACTCAGGGAACTCAAACAGGGGTTTAGTGACAACCTAGAGGGGTGGGATAGGGAGGGAGAGGGGAGGAGGGAGGGGACATGGGTAAACCTATGGCTGATTCACATTGATATTGGGTAGAAATCGACACAATACTGTAAAGCAATTACCCTTCACTTAGAAATAAATTTTTTTAAAGTATGCTCCATAAACATTTAAAGTAATTAAAGCCTTGTCATTTTAAATTAGATTTCTTTTCAAAAATAATAATATGGAAATTTTACAAAATAAATCATATGGGTATAAAATGAAAAAAAAAGTCTCCATTCAACCCCAAATAATTTCAAGAGCCAGTATTGAAACTCTTCAAATTTCTTTTTAAGTGAGTAAAGTAATGCCTAATAACCTGAGTTAGTAAAGGAGAAAATTTACACTAGAGGTTCCTAAGTGAAGAGGCCAAGAAGGATATAAAGGCAGAGAGTATTGCATTTGCAGACTCACGCACCGCACCAGAGGATGAAGAGGCAAGTAGGGCCCTTGAAGATGAGAAATTTGAATTTCCTCCTGAAGCCAAGGACAAACTCTGCCTAATCAGTTCTATCAACAAATATGTATCTTAATTCTCCAACGGAATGAAATGCTTCTGATAGGTACTTGAATTTTTCTCCACTGATTACCTGATAGCACCTGCCTATGGATGGTTTCTGACATAATTTGGATTCCAGAAAAATTAAATCTAAGCACTTGTGGGTTCAAGAAAATCTGAAGATGGTGGTACTGAACTGAGACGTTCAGATTGTGAATGGTACACTGAGTTGGGAAAAGAATTAACACTGAGAATTTTATTATTCTTTCCATATCAACATGTCCTCTGTTTTCTCTAAAGTCACTTCAGAATTTTTCATACGCAATGTCCCCTTAGAGGAGGCTTACGGAAAAAGAAGACAGGCAAGCTAGGTGGTCTTCCTACTAAATGGGCAGAAAAGTTTTCTCCAGGCAGTTTCCCCAGAACCAAAAGTGCTGTTGATCAAACTAAAAGACGGAGAACACAAGCTGAGGCTTGGAGAATGGAGGCCTCCCAACGGAGTCAACAGAGAGCCAGGGTTCTGAGCACTGGTTCTGAATCAAGCCGCCTGTATTCAGACCACAGCTCCACCATCCACTGCGTATCCTGGGCAGGTAATGTATGCCTTCTTCTGTTCCCTTGTAAACTGAGATCATTATGGGACCTATGGCTAGGGCTGGGGGAGGGGGTGGGGTGTGCATGACAGCAAAGTTGATATATGTGTGAAGGACATTAGAAGGGGTCCTGTCGTCATCCCCTCCATCATTCATCATTGTCTCTGTTCCTTCACATCACTGTCTGTTCCTCATCTGTCTACTATGGCCTCCTTTCCAATAAGTATTATCTCATAGCCTTCTATTTTATCCCAGATAACCATTTCTTTGCCTTGGAAATGAACAGAGATCATTCTGTCATTTTTGAGATTGCATCCAAGTACTGCATTTCAGACTCTTTTGTTGCCTGTGATGGCTATTCCATTTCTTCTAAGGGATTCTTGCCCACAGTAGTAGATACAATGGTCATCTGAGTTAAATTCACCCATTCCGGTCCATTTGAGTTCACTGACTCCTAAAATGTCAACGTTCACTCTTGCCATCTCCTGTTTGACCACTTTCAATTTGCCTTGATTCATGGGCCTAACATTCCAGGTTCCTATGCAATATTGCTCTTTACAGAATCGGACTTTACTTCCATCACCAGTCCCATCCACAACTGGGTGTTGTTTTCTCTTTGGCTCCATCTCTTCATTCTTTCTGGAATTATTTCTCCACTCTTCTCCAGTAGCATTTGGGTACCTAACGACCTGGGGAGTTCATCTTTCAGTGTCCTATCTTTTTGCCTTTTCATACTGTTCGTGGGGTTTTCAAGGCAAGAATACTGAAGTGGTTTGCCATTCACCTCACCAGTGGACCATGTTTTGTCAGAACTCTCCACCATGACCCATCCATCTTGGGTGGCCCAACACAGCATGGCTCATAGTTTCATTGAATTATACAAGGCTGTGGTCTATGTGATCAGATTGGTTAGTTTTCTGAGATTGTGGTTTTCAGTCTGTCTGCCCAGAGAAGGATAGAGAAGATAAGAGAAGGATAAATGGCTTACAGAAGATTCCTGATGGGAGAGACTGACTGAGGGGGAAACTGGGTCTTGTTCTGATGGGCGGGGCCATGCTCAGTAAATTTTTAATTCAATTTTCTGTTAAATAGCGGGGCTGTGTTCCCTCCTGCTGTGAAAGTGCTACACTCAATATGCCAGAAAATTTGGAAAATTTAGCAGTGGCCACAAGACTGGAAAGGGTCAGTTTTCATTCCAATCCCAAAGAAAGGCAATGCCAAAGAACACTCAAACTACCACATAATTGCACTCATCTCACACGCTAGCAAAGTAATGCTCAAAATTCTCCAAGCCAGGCTTCAATAGTATATGAACCGTGAATTTTCAGATGTTCAAGCTGGTTTTAGAAAAGGCAGAGGAACCAGAGATCAAATTGTAACACCCACTGGATCATCAAAAATGCAAGAGAGTTCCAGAAAAAAACATCTACTTCTGCTTTATTGACTATGCCAAAGCCTTTGACTGTGTGATCACAACAAACTGTGGAAAATTCTTCAAGAGATGGGAATACCAGATCACCTGACCTGCTTCCTGAGAAATCTGTATGCAGGTCAAGAAGCAACAGTTAGCACTGGACATGGAACAACAGACCGGTTCGAGATTGGGTAAGGAGTAACTCAAAGCCTGTATATTGTCACCCTGCTTATTTAACTTATGTGCAGAGTACATCATGAGAATTACTGGACTGGATGAAGCACAAGCTGAATTCAAGATTGCTGGGAGATATATCAATAACCTCAGATGTGCAGATGACACCACCCTTATGGCAGAAAGTGAAGAAGAACTAAGAGCCTCTTGATGAAAGTGAAAGAGAAGAGTGAAAAAGTTGGCTTAAAACTCAACATTGAGAAAACTAAGATCATGGTATCTGGTCCCATCACTTCATGGCAAATAGATGGGGAAACAGTGGAAACAGTGACAGGCTTTATTTTGGGGGGCTCCAAAATCACTGCAGATGGTGACTGCAGCCATGAAATTAAAAGACACTTGCTCCTTGGAAGAAAACTTATGACCAACCTAGATAGCATATTCAAAAGCAGAGATGTTATTTGCCAACAAAGGTCCATCTAGTCAAAGCTATGGTTTTTCCAGGAGTCATGTATGGATGTGAGAGTTGGACTATAAAGCAAGCTAAATGCCGAAGAATTGATGGTTTTGAACCGTGGTGTTGGAGAAGACTCTTGAGAGTCCCTTGGACAGCAAGCAGATCCAACCGGTCCATCCTAAAGGAAATCAGTCCTAAGTATTCATTGGAAGGACTGATGCTGAAACTCCAGATCTTTGGCTACCTGATGCAAAGAACTGACTTATTGGAAAAGACACTGATGCTGGGAAAGATTGAAGGCACGAGGAGAAGGGGATGACAGAAGATGAAATGGTTGGATGGCATCACCAACTCAATGGACATGATTTTGAGCAAGCTTCGGGACTTGATGATGGACAGGGAGGCCTGGTGTGCTGCAGTCCATGGGGTCGCAAAGAGTCGGACACAACTGAGAAACTGAACTGAACCATTTCTTTTGGGGGCTTCCCTTGTGGCTCAGTGGTAAAGAATCCACCTGCAATGGAGGAGATGCAGGTTCGTTCCCTGAGTCGGAAAAATCCCCTGGAGGAGGAAATGGCAATCCTCTCCAGTAGTCTTGCCTGGAGAATTCCATGAAGAGAAGAGCCTGGCAGGCTACAGTCCATAGGGTCGCAAAGAGTCAGGCACAACTGAGCGACTGAGCAACACACACACAACCGTTTCTTTTATACTATAAAATTAGGAAATGAAGAACCTAAATTCCTATGAGATATCAGTATTAGATAGAAAGACAACTTCATTTTTCTTTTCTTTGCACAATGCTTTTCCAAACTCCTACCCTAGGACCACTCCACCAGAATGGAATAAAGGCTCCCAAACGAAGGGTGAACATGAAGGACACTACACCTGGCTTACTTTTCTGGCTGGTGACACTCCAGCCTCTGACTAGAAGGTTCAAGAACCCTGTTGTGAAAATGGATATTGGAGATTTAGAGAATGGAGATTTGGCTCCCGTTCATAAGCAAAGGCTTCTTTGAGAAAGAAAAGACTATGTTATTTTACAACCCTATCAAGTTATACAACCCTGGCTGATTTCTGGAAATAAGTTTGTCATTGAAGGCATGAGGCAAGCCCCTTTTTAAATTATTGCAAGCAATCTGTGGAAGCATAATGCCAATCCCCGCTCTCAAAGGCCTCATTGTGAGCGCTGGTGCTCGGAGCTGCTAATTGCTGGCCGCCTTCCATCCTCCTCCTGCAAACACCATACCATATTTGTCTTTCAGCTGTCACTATTTGTTAGGGGCCTATAAACAGAGAAGATGCTTTCTTAGCAACCACTGTGAAAACGTAGAACACTCCCTTCCCCCACCTCCAAAACAAGCCTGAAATGAGGAAAGAAAGGAAAAGGGAACTGACCAAGGTCCATGTGAAAGTCAGAAGGACAATCCAGTACGGAAAGTTTCAAATACTGCTGGCTGCCTTTGGCTTGGGGGAAAACAAAGAAAAAAATCCACAAGAAGCTTTCAGAAGCCAGCTGCCAACAGATTAAAGGGCGACTAGAAATGATCTCACCGCCATTTGTAGACGTCTGGTCACACGGATATCTGCAAGATAACCAAGAATAATCTGGTTACGTTATTCAATTTTACTTCTTTGGAGAATGCTTTCGGCTTCATCTTGCTATTTTTAGTCTTTGGTGTCAGACACCATGGAAAGTCATCGCCAAGGCAGTTCAAGGATGACATGTTCCTCCAGAACAGGTAAAAGTTCTGGAAACCAAAATGACCGAAAAAGCAGCTGGAGATCAAAGCATTCAAGAGATTCTGGAAAGAAGGAGCAGGGAGGAGATAGGGAGGTTTTTGTTGATAACCACAGAACAACATGATGGATGCTACATTTTAGAGAGCATTACAGAAAACCATCATGTCTGTAAAGAAAGCAGAAACTTAAAAAAAAAAAAAATTACCACAGAGGATCTGTGGGAGCACCCCTGGCCATTGAAGCTTTCAGGAAGTTGAAAATGTTTCTGGAGTTAAATCAGTTCACTCTCGCCAGCCTGAGAACAGCCAGTTTGGAAAACAGGACTTGTAGGCATGGAAACAGCAGGCATCTTGGTAACAAAACTCATTACTGGGTTTAATGGAGGAAAAACTGTGGAGAATCCTCAAGAGGGAAGGATAGTTTGGTGCAATACTGCAAGGCCAGAGAGTGTGAAACCTAAACTGAGAGTAACTAAAATACGCTAAGCTTCAGTAATTGAGTGAAAGAATTAAACTTCTGTGAGCCACGATCCTTCAAGTGCTGCCTGTGGGCAAGTATCTGGGATGCTAATCATCAAAGCAATGAAAGTAAAAGACACCCAGAAGACATTATTTAATCCTATATTCCCACCATGTCCTTGAAGACATATGACATTTTAGAGATAGTTAAGAACTAACTCTCATAAATAACGTTTCAAAATTGGAAAAAGCAAAAATATTGTGAACAGAGTTTTTATATTGAATGCCAACTTTCATGCTCATTTTGATCCCCACAATAGCTCATTGATAAGGATATTATTTGGGCTTCCCCGGTAGCTCAACAGTAAAGAATTAGCTGCAATGCAGGAGATGCAGGTTCGATCCCAGAGTTAGAAAGATCCACTGAAGGAGGGCATGGTAACCCACTCCAGTATTCTTGCTGGAGAATCCCAAGGACAGAGGAGCCTGGTGGGCTACAGTTCATACGGTTGCAAAGAGTCGGACATGACTGAAGCGACCAAGCAGGCACGCACACATACAAGGATATTATCTCCACTGCATTACACATGAGGAAACTGAGGCCCAGAGGAGCTGAGGTCTGTAAGCATCAGAGCCAGGCTTCCAGCCTAAGCCAGGACTGCTCCTCCCCTTCATCCAGCCTCCATCCTGCACGTACTGATTCGGGTAAGGCTGCAGTGACACGTGTGGATACAACAAGCCACTCTCATGGTGCTCGTCCTACCCCCATCAGAACAGGCCACTGCACGAGCAGGCAGAGGGCACAGTGAGCATTTTTACTGTAAAAATGGGAAACTTTGTTGTATACTGTTTGTATTTTTTTAAAGCTCTTTTCCTTGGTCACAAATTTTGTCTTTTTTTTTTCTCTTCCTCTTTTCTTCTTTCTCTCTCCACTTTTACACACTCAACTTACACTGGAGCCCCAAGAGTAAAAGGAAGCTCATGAACTCTGGACTTCCCAGGGTACTCGCTGTGGCCAGTAATGACCACCCCACCCACATCCTCCTCCTTGCCCAGCCTGACTCCAGCTGCTTTGTTTGCTGATAACTAAATAGTAAAGGCAGCAGACGGGCAGCCTCAGGGAAAACTGGGGAATCGGTCACAGCTATTGCCAATTTCTCATGACCTCTGGTCTTCTAGGAGGCCCTGTTAACACGGCCAGAGAGTGATGGTGGGAAATGGAAAACTGAGTGGAAAGCACACTCACCATTAAGAGATAGGTTTGGTGTGATTTGGCTGCCCAGCTTCTGAAATCTAAAGGTGGAACTCTGGTCTGGGGACAGCAATGTGACCATATATGATCAGAACTACTGTGAAAATCACCATATTCTAACCTAGTCCCTCAGTTTCACATACAATATTTAATCACTTGTTGTTCCTTCTCCATTTTTCCCCAGTTGTAATTTAGAGATTTCTTTTTTTCTGCCAGGATACTAATAGCAGTGCTTTTCATTAACCTCAGCTACAATGGGTTTAACTGTCCACTAGCGTCTACGGGGTTACACAGAGTCGGACACGACTGAAGCGACTTAGCAGCAGCAGCGGCAGCGGCAGTAGTGACTAGAATATGAACTTCCTTTCCTTAGTGAAAAGAAATTGACTTAATACAACATAAGAGAACAAAAAAAGAGGGAGATCTATAAACTACTTCAGTTGCCTGTGTGCTTAGTCATGTTTGACTCTTTGTAACCCCATAGACTGTGTCCATGGCAAGAATACTGGAGTGGGTTGCCCTTTACTAATTCAAGGGATCTTCCAGACCCAGAGATCAAACCCACATCTCCTGCATTGGCAGGCAGATATTTTATCCCTGCGCCACCTGGGAAGCACTTTAGTTACAAAAACATAAAAATTCTTCAAGATTATTTTCAATACATGTAATTAATAGATGGGAATACCAGACCACCTGATCTGCCTCTTGAGAAATCTGTATGCAGGTCAGGAACCAACAGTTAGAACTGGACATGGAACAACAGACTGGTTCCAAATAGGAAAAGGAGTACGTCAAGGCTGTATATTGTCACCCTGGTTATTTAACTTATATGCAGAGTACATCATGAGAAACGCTGGACTGGAAGAAACACAAGCTGGAATCAAGATTGCCGGGAGAAATATCAATAACCTCAGATGTGCAGATGACACCACCCTTATGGCAGAAAGTGAAGAGGAACTAAAAAGCCTCTTGATGAAAGTGAAAGTGGAGAGTGGAAAAAGTTGGCTTAAAGCTCAACATTCAGAAAACGAAGATCATGGCATCTGGTCCCATCACTTCATGGCAAATAGATGGGGAAACACTGGAAACAGTGTCAGACTTTATTTTTTGTGGCTCTAAGATCACTGCAGATAGTGACTGCAGCCATGAAATTAAAAGACGCTTACTCCTTGGAAGGAAAGTTATGACCAATCTAGATAGCATATTGAAAAGCAGAGACATTACTTTGCCAACAAAGGTCCGTCTAGTCAAGGCTATGGTTTTTCCTGTGGTCATGTATGGATGTGAGAGTTGGACTGTGAAGAAGGCTGAGCGCCGAAGAATTGATGCTTTTGAACTGTGGTGTTGGAGAAGACTCTTGAGAGTCCCTTGGACTGCAAGGAGATCCAACCAGTCCATTCTGAAGGAGATCAGCCCTGGGATTTCTTTGGAGGGAATGATGCTGAAGCTGAAACTCCAGTACTTTGGCCACCTCATGCAAAGAGCTGACTCATTGGAAAAGACTCTGATGCTGGGAGGGATTGAGGGATGGAGGAGAAGGGGACGCCAGAGGATGAGATGGCTGGATGGCATCACTGACTCGATGGACTTGAGTCTGAGTGAACTCTGGGAGTTTGTGATGGACAGGGAGGCCTGGCGTGCTGCGATTTATGGGGTCGCAAAGAGTCGGACATGACTGAGGGACTGAACTGAACTGAATTATTTGCAACCATTCATTTACATGAATTTATACTTGAATAAAATGTGGTATATACTGACAATACCAAATGCTAGCAAGGATATAGAGTAACTGGTCCCATACACTGCTAGTAGGAATGCAAAATGGAACAACCACATAGAAAAACTATTTATCCGTCTCTTAAGTTAACTATACACTTTCCATAGGTCCACTCCTAGGAATTCACAAATGAAAACATAAGTCCACACAGAGTTAAATGTAAGTGTTCAAAGCAGTATTATTCATAATAACCCCAAACTGAGGGGAAAAAAAAAACAATTTTTCATCAATAGGTAAAGATAAACAAACTGTGCAATATCCACAGTATAGGATACTACTAAGGAAAAAAAATAACAGAGGAGGAGGAAGAATGGACAACTGATACAACAATATAGGTGAATCTTAAAATCATTATGCTAAATGAAAGAAGCCAAACACAAAAGAGTCCATACTGCATGAGACCATTTATATAAAATTCTAGAAAACATGAACAAAGTCATTGAGACAAAAAGCAGATGAGTGGTTGCCCAAGGCCAGGGAGAGATGCTGCCAAACATCTTACATAGCATGAAAGCCCCCACATAATAAAAACTATTGGGCCCAAATATCAATAGTGCTGAGGTTGAGAAACCTGAGCCAGTCTGACCAACCAAGAAGTGAGAAGACTCAAATTACTCAACTCAGGAATGAAAGATGAGACATCACTACCAATCCTACAGAAAATAAAAGGATTACAAGGACATGCTATGAATACTTTTATGCTAACAAATTAGGCAATTTAGATGAAATAAGAAGATTCAAAAAAGGTACCCAGTAACAATTGACTAAGTGAAAAGGATAAAATATGAACAGATCCATCACAAATACAGAATGTAAATTAGTAATTGAAAATCTTTCTTCAAATAAAAGGCTGGGGTCCAGATGTCTTCACAGGTGTATGCTATAAAATATCTACAGGACAAACACCACCACTCCTTCAAAACTCTTCCACAAAACACAAAAGAGAACACTTCCCAAGTAGTCACTCAAGGCTAGTATTCCCCTAATACTAAAACCCGACAAAGACATCACAAGAAAAGAAAACTACAGGCCAATATTTTTCACAAGTCTAAATGCAAAAATTCTCAACAAAATGTCAGCAAGCTGAACTCAGCAACATATCAAAAGGATTATACACCATGACTCAGTATGAGTACAAAGTTGACTTAATATCTAAAAGTCAATGTAAAGTAATTTTAATTAATATGAATAAAGGACAAAACCATATGATCATGTCAACACATAGAAAAAAAGCATTTGTCAATATCTAACACTCAGTCATGATAAGACTCAAAACTAGAGATGGAAAGAATTTTGTCAACTTGATAAAAGGATTCTTTGAAAAATCTGCAGCTACCATCACACTTATTGGTGAAAGACAATGCTGTTTCCTCTAAGATTGAGAAAAAGACCACATATTACATGACTGCATTTGTGTAATGTCCAGGAAAAGTTAATCTATAGAGACAGAAAAGAAGAGAGAGAGAGATACTTACAGGGTAATACGATTTTATCCTTGATAAATGGACTTTTCGTTTCTCAAGCTAGCTGGTAACTGCTGACTAAGCTCCTCCTTGGCCCCAGGATGTCTATATTTTTTCGGAAGCTCATCTCTGATCCCAAGGAGCAGGCACTGGCAAATGCCCTCTGCATGCAGAGGGATGTGTGGTTCCCTCAGAACCAGAAGGGGTTTGCTTCAGAAATATGGGAAAGGAACATTGAAGAAAATGCTGTTAAGGTCTCCAAACCTGAATTTTATCATTCAGAGGAACAGGTCCATGTCTAAGGAGACAAAGAGCACGTGTTCCAGGAAGAAATGTCACTTCAACACAAAGGCATTGCTCTGGAATCAAGAGAGCGAGAGAACCCAGCTATGATGGCAGTGCTTTGGAGATAAATCCCTCTGTCATCACACCACTTGATAAACAAGTCACACCAAGCCTCTCGGCAACTGCAGGAGTTTTCAGCACATCACAGAGAAAATAAAGGGAACCTAGTCAGAGGGGACTATTGAGAACAGAAAAACTGTTCCCTGCAAGTAAGCAGCACCATACCCGGAATGTTGTGAGCACTTGCTCATCGCATATGGATGCAGCTCAAATCCCTTCGCTGTCCTCACATTACATAGAGCATGGCAAGATCTTGAGTCCTGGACACCACTGGTGTAGGAGACAGATGTCACCATCCACCAAAATATCTATCTGCATTTCGGCTGGTAAAGTTACAGAGTGCTGCCTTTCCCCGTGTATCATTTTGCAACCACGAGCAACTAAGGGGCAGAGGACCAAGAAGACAATTGATTAGTGGCCTGATTCTTTCTGTTTAAAAGCCAAAGAATTTCAAAATCTGCCTGCTGAACTAGCATAATCTTATGTGTGTCCCAAGAACAGCAAAAGACCGTGGTAGACATTTATCATCATGATGGGAGAAGGGTGTCTGGAGGATGGATCCAGACACAACAGCGGGGCCTAGGTAGAAAAACTGCTGATCCCCAGCCAGGAGTGTAGCTGATGCTCCAGCCACACTGTCCCAATGTGTGTGCTAAAAGGCAAATGGTACTCATGGTAATGGAAAGAGATGTGTCATTAGAGCTAGAAGGCTTTGGTGTTTTGTTGTCAAGGAGGTTTGTTGTGGGATATTCTTGGCTGAATATAGGCTTAAGGAACCACGAGGAGTAAAAAGTCCAGTCAGTCCCCTTGGGAGGCAGAGATGCTGGTGACCACGGAGACCAGAAGATGCCTGGACCAGAAGTGCTAGCATCCAGCCCAGAGGCTCCATCATCCCAGGAGCCCCATGGGTCTACCTGTTATTTAAACACCATCACTTAAGTACCAGTGCCTCCTGGAACAAAACAGAAGCAGGTGTTTTCTCAACACCTGTATAAGGACTGCCTTCACGATGAAAGGAAGAGACCAAGAAAGAGCAAATTGGCCAGATTGGTCCTACTGTGTTGAGGGTTAGTGTCTGAAGAAAAGAGACCCAGGCCCACTGCAAAAATAATAACATTAGAAACCTTGGCGCATGTCTGCCCCACATTCTCCCAGCGACAGAGGCCTGGGGGCATCGCTCTCCGCGGACTCCAGCAGCACACTAATGCCAGTGAGAGGGAAGGGCCCCAGGGCACCGGAGCCAGGGGAGCGAGACCCAGTCCTCTCTGTGCTGGGCATCTGAACTGACTTCCCGTGGAGTCTCATCTACGTGGAAATTCACATATATCTATTCATTTTCAACACTGCTCTCCTGAAGTTTATAAGTTTATGACTTTATTCTTGACTTAGTCATAAGTACAGTCTGTGCTTATCTGGCCAAGTAACCCCCTCAAGAGAAAAAAAGAAAAAAGGAATGTATGTACTTTCCAGTTTGGAAAGGAATATGTACTTGGTGTACATTAGTCTTATTTATCATGTTTGCTGGCTTTCAAGCCTTTGCTCAGGAACTATAAAATGGGTTTAAATAAAGCAAAAAGGAAATTGAATTCCATCAATCAATACTCTGAAACACAACCAAAATTAGATGTCATAAGGTTATACCATTTCATCACTAATAATTAATATTGTCTGTGCAGGCCTCTTTTGAGAAAATATTTATGTTTTGTTTCATTTCCTAAAAAGAAATTCATCTTCTGGCCTCCCCACAAATTGAAAAGTTATATTGTGAGCTAGAAAAAAAACCCGAAAACTATTGTAGCCCCATTTGTTAATTTTAAAGTAAAATCTCTTACAGAAAAATATTCTTCCATCTGAATAGTCAGAAAATAAATTGATTTTTAAGCTCTCTATTTTTCTTCATGAAAAAATCTGACTTAGAGGAACTATAGACCATAGAACCACTATTTTGCTGAAATCAAAATTCATATTAAACTAATAGTTAAATCAGGAATAATTAAAATGTTTGATGTGCACTTTTTTCTTTTTCACTAAAAATGATCATTTCTCAGAAGATAATAGTTTTTCTTACGCTTCCTTCCTATATGTTAAATAGGGTCTTTGATTCACTCAAGGAATTACAATATTTAGTGATGAGAGACAGGAATTGTGTGGGAACCCAGGAAGGTAGAGCACAGCGAGGGGCCCTTGGGACTAGACTGAGAGTGGTAGGCAGAATCCTAAGGTGGCCCCAAAGACTCCCACTCCCCGGAGTACACACCCTGTGTAATCCCCTCCTCTTGAATGTGGAGCAGTGAGTATGGTAAGACAGTCACTCATGATTACACTGTTACATAAGACACTGAGTAGAAGACTGGAGTGAAATCCCCATGTAGGGCTTGAAGAAGCATACTGCCAAGTGCGGAGATGGCCATGCAGCAGGGAGTGGCAGGCAACTTCTGGGAGCTGAGAGCCTCAGTCCTACAGCCACAGGAACTGAATTCTGCCAACAACCAATGAGCCTGGAAGACCCTGAGCCTCATCTAACCACAGCCCTGCCGACACCTTGACTTCAGCCTGTGAGAGCCTGAGCAGAGGACCCCGCTAAGCTGTGCCTAGACTTTTGATCCACAGAAATCGTGGTAAAATAGATTTCCTTGTCTTAAGCAGCTGAGTCTGTGCTCGTTTGATATTCAACAATAGATGACTACTGTGTTAGTTACCGTCTTGCCCCTCAGGGATAGCAATGTGACGATGCTACCAACCCATGTGCGATAAGCAGCTCACGTCCTTGACTCTCTGCATTTTGGCTCCTCGTACTCATGGTTTCTTCAGGACTCTCCTACTTCATGCCCACATATCTGTTCTACTTAAGCTCCCACTCATAAGTGAATGTCTCTATCTCATAGAAGCTGGACAGACAAAACAATAAATGTCCTCAAAAGTGCCTTACCTTACTGAAGCACCTTCGTAATGTCAACTAATCCTCAAAACAGCCCTTTGGGGTGAGTGCCATTATTATTCTCACTTTTTTTAAATAAACCAAGGAGTTAGGAGACTTGAGTGGAGATTCCAGGCTCAAACCCAAGACATCCTGCCTGATGTCTTGGACACACAGATACTGAAAACTTCCCAGGAGAGTACTGATAACGTACACTGCATTCTCTCCTCTTGAGACAAACCATGGACAAGCTACTACGGAACCATCACCCAGCTTCTCTAATTATGTTGCTTTTGCATTCCCAGTAGTGCCCGAGTCAGGAAAACCTAGGTATAAATATTTGCTGTCTCTATGACCATGGAGAATGAGTTACTTCTGTGAGCTTCAACTTTCTCAGCTGCAAGATGAAGCTATAGCAGAACTTACTCCAAAATATTTCCATAACACCAACACCAAGACAAGGGCAACTGCCATGTCTTACACCTCTGTAGCTTAACAACAATTAAGCAACCTCTACGTAGGACTCAGACGAATAAGCTACTTAGTTAATTCATATTCTAATCTGAATGGATGTCCATGTGGGTGAGGGAGTTCCCATGAAAGAAAGAACTGACTCTTTTTTATTTGGGAAATAATTTCTCAAGAATTTAAGAGCAGTCAGAAGTCCTTGAAAGAGCATAATAGGAGCGGGTTTGCTCAAGGCACAGGGCAGTCCTACTTTTGGAACTCTATTGAGGGGGCCAGCTCATCACCATGAGAAAACTTCCAGAAGGTTCAACATCAAATTTAAACTATGTATAGAATCAAGGTTAAGATAAGAGCATGGACTTCAGAGTTGCATCTACCTGGATTCAAATCTTGCCTCTGGGTATCCCTTGGTGACTCAGTGGTAAAGAATCTGCCTGCCAGTGCAGGAGACAAGGGTTCGATGCCCAATCCAGGAAGATCCTACATGCTGCAGAACAACTAAGCCCACATACCACAACTACAGAGCCAGCACTCTAGAGCATGAGTCTCAACTATGGAGCCCAGGTGCTGCAGCTGCTGAAGCCCCAGGGCCCCAGGGCCCCAGAGCCCATGCTCCGCAACAAGAGAAGGCACCACAATGAGAAACCCCCACTCGCCACAACTAGAGACAAGCTCACGCAGCAACAAAGACCCAGCACAGCCAAAAATGAATAAATTATATTTTTAAAATATCTTGCCTCTACCATTTATTCCCTGGACTTGCCTCAATAAGTACTTAACATTTTTGTGTCCTGGATTCCTCATAAACAAAAGAAGGATATTAAGTGTTTTCTTCATGGTGTTACAGAGAGTATTAAATGAGTTAACATATATCTAAGTGCTTAGAACAGTGCCTGGATGTGGTAAACTCCTATATATGGCTGAGCACTGAGAATACAAATGACAAAAAAGGAGGAAGAAAAAAATTAATGTTTATTGAGTGTTCATGAATAAACCACTCTGATAGTGTTTTACATATATTCTCTTAATAACTTTTTATTAGAGACCTTATTAAGTAGATACAATTTGCCCTGTTTTTTAAATGAGAAATAAAGACAGATTAACCATGTTTTGTAAGGTTATAGAGCTAATATGTGGTAAGGCAGGGACTTGAAGTCAAAACTAGGCTTAATCCTGCTTTTGCTATAAACACAAGCTCTGTCCTTGAAGAATGAATAATCCACAGTAAAGGTTCACAAGTAAATGACTAAATAAAATAAGATGTAAGTGCCAAGGTAGAGCTGTATACTAAGTAGAGATACTTATCTACAGGAGTGAGGAGTTCCTTGGGGTGTCAGAGAAATGACATTTGAAACATGAATAAGATTTCTCCAGAAGAATGAGGGCTTTCAGGTGGTAGATGGGGAAAGGAGTGAAATACTCACAGATCGAGATGCACAAAATAATATCTGAAGTATTGGACGGCCAGCAAAGAAAACGACCAAGACTGCTGTCTCTGTGAATGGGGACTTGGGTGGCAGTTCAGCGGCCAGCCCACGCAGCATGCTGCTACTCACAGTGATTCCAGGAATTCATCTCTGCCTTCAGTGTCAGCACTTTCTAACTGTAAGCACCAAACTGCTCTGTGTCACTGCCTCTTCCCAGCAGCCCAACCCCAGGCCAACTACACACCTAAACTGCACACATCTTTAGGGTGTTTCTTCTGTCCTTGACTGCTAGCACCCACTGCAATTTGTGTTAGAGCGTGCACTCCTCTCATTGTGTCTCAATTTCTGTTATTCTGCAACAGCTTCCAGAGCCTGCTTCATCAGTTCCACCTGCTTAAGAATTTCTATTTTCCAAAGATTTTTCAGCCCTGCCTCTATTCCAGGCAAAATGAATCTTCTGTATTGTTATTTCCAACAGACCTTTATTATGTTGCAGTGACTGTCTATGTGCCTCTTTACCCTAATGTCAAGTCATTAGAGTAAGCAATGGGTATGTTCATCTCCGATGTCTTGTCCAATGCCTCACATATAAACATTTGATAAATAAATGAACAAATGCATGAATAAGTAATAACTCAAAGGCCCCTGACAGACATTGTAAGAACCTCCATCAGATGGATCCATCCATTCTATCCAATGTTTTCTTCCAATAACCTTCACAAGACAAATTTTAGGCTGGTCTTCTTACTCAGTCTTTCTCCTCCCACTCCAACCATTTTCCAAGCTCCCCACTGCCTCTTCTTTTACCTTTAATCACACAAGATGCGTTTTTCCACCTACCTAGTAGTTTTTGTAGTAGTTCCACCACCTAGTAGTTTTTGCTAATGTTTACCAGCCTGCAAAGCCAAATCTTCTCTTCTCTGCCAACTAAGATCAAACATACTCTTCACAATGTACAAAACACCCAGGAATCCTTCCCTGACTATTTCCCATCCTTGAGACTGTTGTTCAGAATTGTCTTTAACTTTTGAAACCGCTAACACTCATTTGACCCATTTACTGATCTCAAGTTGTTTTGTACAACCATATGTGTCTTCTCAAAGACAGGGAATGTCATCTTACATTCCATTTTTTTCTGTCATTATCCAATGCGAGACACATAGGAGTTTTTAAA
This sequence comes from Bos indicus x Bos taurus, assembly GCF_003369695.1. Taxonomy (NCBI): domain Eukaryota; kingdom Metazoa; phylum Chordata; class Mammalia; order Artiodactyla; family Bovidae; genus Bos; species Bos indicus x Bos taurus. The sequence goes on along the minus strand of NC_040102.1, from coordinate 15,724,658 downwards.
ATAAATGAATAATCGAGAAACTGGCAGATTCAGAATGGCTGCTTAAAGGCTAATCTAACACAGTATTATCCAAAATATTTTCAGCAGGAATAATAAACTACTATTCCAATTAAGTATGATATATGGACAGGGAATTTTATGAAAAACCAAGCTAATTTTCTTCTGCTAAGAGAACTGAAATATGACTGACCTTTGCCATGTGTAAGTATTTTCAGAGGAGATGATGCAACATACCTAGATTCAAGGCCATACAATTGTTCCATGAGCGGATTTTGCTGGCTAGAGAGCTCAACATTTGCTCACAGGCACATAGGCTCCCGAGACTGTAGATTCCATCCGCACTCCTGGGTCCAGCTCACATTGTACGTGAACTGCGGCCCTTGCTCTGATCCCTGAAGCTCTGGCTGACGGCCCACCATTTCCATCCAAATCTTCTCATCTGGAATGAGCAGATCCATCTTCTTTGCCAGAATAGGCCTTAGCCCTAAACCAAGTCAGGGCAGCTGTTTGCCAAACTTGGAGATGACGTTTGATTCTAACGATCAATATGGCACTGAGCCACTGAGGAGAAAATGACAGGATGGAAAATAATGACGCCCGATTTCCAGAGGAACAGCCATAATGTATTTTTAAAGGATCTATCTAGTTGGCTTTGGCCGGTAGGGCTTCAGTAAATCTCATCCTCATTTATATTCTTTTTACACGTGTGTAAAGAATGTAAACAGAATATTTAGTTTTACAAAAGTTTCTTTCAATGTAAAGTTAAGTTGGAAGTTTCTTGAAATTAAGCAAATTTTAAACATTTCTAACAGAAACAGAAGAAAGATGGAAAGAAAACAGGAACTGAAGGAATGCTTTATAATTCTCCCTTCTCGATTATTCACTGGTTCCCTCTAGATGCCTAAAACTTCAAAACGTAAGCTGATTATCTGGCCCAAACTGGTCAAATCTCATTCTCAGGTTGCTTTAATCTGAGATTAAAAAGAAGGCCACACTCAATGGCAGGAGACTACTATGTGACTCTGCCCCCACGACTGGGCAGTCCTCCCAGCTTCCCTGTTCTCCCCAGGAGTACCTCACTTGTACACCATGATGCCTTCTTTCATGGTCTGCTTCCTAGAACTGTTTACACTGAAAATGACAGCTTCTGCCAATGTAACATGATGAAGTCAAAACCACCAATGCCCAGAGAAGCTGCTATCACTCCTGCCTATGCCCACTGCATCACTGATCCAAATAACAGTTCCAAGAAGAGTGGGCAATACAGCTACACCAAGTCGACAATGTGCTTGCTCCCTCCCAGAAGCAATGATATTACTGCTAATGTCTACTTATGTTGTTGGGCCACCAGTCCCCAGGAGTGAACCATGCCCAGCGTTGAGGGTACTGCTGGCTAACGACGTTGCCCTCTGAAGCTACCAGTTTGTTCACACTAGAGTAACTGTCAGTGGTTGTTGTTTAGTAACTAAGTCGTGTCTGATTCTTCTGTGACTCCATGGACTGTAGCCTGCCAGGCTCCTCTGTCTATGGAATTTTCCAGGCAAGAATGTTGGACTGGGTTGCCATTTCCTTCTCCAGGGGATCTTCCTGACCCAGAGATCAAACCCATGTCTTCTGCATTGGCAGGCAGATTCTTTACCACTGATCCACCAGAGAAGCCTGTAACTGGCAGTATGTGTCTTAAATCACATTGACATTTTCATGAGATCACTCTTTCTCATTCTTATAACTTCTTGCCTTAGGGCTTTGAAACCCATTGATACATGTTATGATATTGATTAGTGTGGCTGACCTGAAATGATAACTACTAAGTACAACACCCCCACCCTTTTAAATTCTCCAAGCCAGGCTTCAGCAATACGTGAACCGTGAACTTCCAGATGTTCAAGCTGGTTTTAGAAAAGGCAGAGGAACCAGAGATCAAATTGCCAACAACCGATGGATCATTGAAAAAGCAAAAGAGTTCCAGAAAGACATCTATTTCTGCTTTATTGACTATGCCAAAGCCTCTGACTGTATGGATCATGGTAAACTGTGGAAAATCCTGAAAGAGATGGGAATACCAGATCACCTGACCTGCCTCTTGAGAAACCTGTACTCAGGTCAGGAAGCAACAGTTAGAACTGGACATGGAACAACAGACTGGTTCCAAATAGGAAAAGGAGTATGTCAAGGCTGTATATTATCACCCTGCTTATTTAATTTACATGCAGAGTACATCATGAGAAACCCTGGGCTGGAGGAAGCACAAGCTGGAATCAAGATTGCTGGGAGAAATAACAATAACCTCAGATATGCAGATGACACCACCCTTATGGCAGAAAGTGAAGAAGAACTAAAGAGCCTCTTGATGAAAGTGAAAGAGGAGAGTGAAAAAGTTGGCTTAAAGCTCAACATTCAGAAAACTAAGATCATGTGATCCGGTCCCATCACTTTATGGCAAATAGATGGGGTAACAGTGGCTGACTATTTTTCTGGGCTCCAAAATCACTGCAGATGGTGACTGCAACCATGAAATTAAAAGACGCTTACTCCTTGGAAGGAAAGTTATGACCAACCTAGATAGCATATTGAAAAGCAGAGACATTACTTTGTCAACAAAGGTCCATCTATTCAAGGCTATGGTTTTTCCAGTAGTCATGTATGGATGTAAGAGTTGGACTATAAAGAAAGCTGAGCCCCGAAGAATTGATACTTTTGAACTGTGATGTTGGAGAAGACTCTTGAGAGTCCCTTGGACTGCAAGGAGATTCAACCAGTCCATCCTAAAGGAAATCAGCCCTGAATATTCATTGGAAGGACTGATACTGAAGCTGAAACTCCAATACTTTGGCCACCTGATGCAAAGAGCTGACTTACTGGAAAAGACCCTGATGCTAGGAAAGATTGAGGGATGGAGGAGAAGGGGACGACAGAGGATGAGATGGCTGGATGGCATCACCGACTCAATGGACATGGGTTTGGGTGGACTCTGGGAGTTGGTGATGGGTAGGGAGGCCTGGCATGCTATGGTTCATGGGGTCACAAAGAATCGGACATGACTGAATGACTGAACTTAACTTATGGACTTGCACCAAACCTGTGAGTATTATCCAATTTCTTATTCTCTCTTGCTCTGGGATCAATTTCTTCAGAAGGGGTTACTCACCACAACTACCCAACAGGCTCCTCTGTCCGTGGAACTCTCCAGGCAAGAATACTGGAGTGGGTAGCCATTCCCTTCTCCAGGGGATCCTCCCAACCCAGGGATGGAACCTGGGTCTCCTGCACTGAAGACACATTCTTTACAATCTGAGCCACCAGGGAAGCCCGAACTACATGCAACTACTCTTCATTTAAAAATCCACTTAGCACCTAGTAGACAGCAACTAACACTTCAGTGCCTGGTCAGCTCATGAGTCCTTTATATATGCAGACAATCTGGAATTCCATGGCCTGCCTGCTACAACTATGTGTTTTCTTTTTTTAATATTTACTTCAAAGACAATAAGAAATGGTCTTATCTTTATTGCTGCCAAGTGGTGGACAAACCTAGAAGTTCAAAACTTGAGTTCCAAAAAGCACAGGCTATGGACAGGGAGGCCTGGCATGCTGCAATTCACGGGGTCGCAGAGTCAGACACAACTGAGCGACTGAACTGGACTGAACTGAACCAGCTCAATTTTCACTACTTGGCAATTTTGTTTTTCTTTGTTTCTTTTGTGGGTGTCTCTAGAAGTAACTTCACATCTTCTTTAAAGAAGTTAAAACCTGTGTCCTAATTCTGAGAAAACCCACCAAAACCTTAACAGAATATGGTACAGAAAGTTAGTATCAAGAAAAGAAGTTTCTAATTTCTTACAATTCATTGAATACCACAGTAATTAATTGGAATTTGAATTTCATAACCAGATATCACAATGTAAGGATCACAGGACAAGTCTGTGACAAGTCTCTTTGACAAGTCTGTGATAAAGAGTGCTTTTCTAATTTGAGGGTCACAAAGAAAGACCCACAAGAAGATACACTGCTGTCAGATGTGGATGCCCTGCTTATCACTGCTCCACCCACTCCTCATCACAGCTGGAGGACCAGGCGATATGAAAGCCCCCACAGACAGACTAATTCTTCGTCATCTATTTTAAACTGCTTGGTAAAATGAAATCAGACATGCCTGCAATTCTAAGAATGCCTGCTAAGCCTCCCACCAACCTCTCAAGTCAATCACCATTTCATCCACCTTCAAAAAATATTTAGCTAAAGGGATATCTCGCTTCCAGTGGGGCCCTGTGTTATTTAAAAGTATACCATAAGCTATGGGTGGAGATGTGCTAAATTTAACCCAGGAAAGAGAGAGAAAAACTACGGTGTTTTCCTAGGAAAAAAGGGTATGTCTCCACTAAACAGATGAGCATGTAAAATATGAATGGCAGGCAGTTTTTATAGTAGAGTCTCTGTGACATCCACAGATGCAGTGTTTTCTTTTTCGTGTTGGCTTCTTTTAAACGTCATGCTGCCAGGTAAATGTACAATTCATTATTTATGTTTCACTTGCAGACTAGCATAATCAAACTGTTTCACTCAGATTTTTAAGAAATACACAATCTTACGAAATATATATATATATATCTTAAGAAATACACAATCAACTAACATTTTTCAATATTTGACACATTTCAAAATAGCTTTTAAATCCTTTCATGGTTTCATTTTCAGGAAGCTTTTAATCTACGGTTGGTCAATTTGCTAGCTGGAGGGTAGAATTTAGGGAAATATAAATCAAAGGATTCAGTTGCCATATTAACAAGCTGGCTATAATCTATTTCATGCCCTCAGACCACTCCATGAGCCCAGCCAACCACCTAAAGTATGCACATACCCAGTAACAGGGAAATTAGACAAAATGTATGTACAGTTTCCCTGATGGCTCAGCAGTTGGTAAAGAATCTGCCTGCAATGCAGGAGATGCAGGTTCGATCCTCGGGTCGGAAAGATCCCCTGGAGGAATAAAAGGCAGCGCACTCCAGTATTCTTGTCTGGGAAATCCCATGGACAGATGAGCCTGGTGGGCTACAGTCCATGGGGTCACAAAAGAGTCGGACATGACTGAGCATGCATGTATGTACAGAACAGCAAAAATGCATAACCATTGATAGAAAACTCCCCAAAGCCCATGACCTCTTGAAAGGAATTCATTTTTTCACCTAAAGAAATGCATAATTATATCTACCTCTTCTAATTTCTAAGAATATAGATGACCCCAAGAATAATGCTACCTACCATTCATTATCTTGAGAACAGAAAATGTTCACCAATTTCATGTGCCTCATTAACTTTCAAGCAAACAGCTCCAAGAAGATAGTACTCCTTGATGTAGGAATTCAGAAAACCTTCAAAAAAGACTACAGACTCTGGCTGAGTATCAGAGTGGAGAGTTTAACAAAAGCATGGAAGAACTCCAGTTGCCTCGCTCATCATCTTTGGTAAGCTGATTAATGACATGTGAATTATGGATCTGATCTCGTTCATGATTCAAGTTAACTTTTTTGTGTGGTAAGGACACTTAATACGAGATCTACCCTCTTAGCAAAGTTTTAAGCGTACAGTATGGAATTGCTAACTAGAGGCACAGTGTTGTACAACAGACCCAGAACTTATTCACCTTACATAACTGAAATGTCACTCCCACTTAACAGCAGTTCCTCATTTCCTCCTCCCCTCAGGCCCCTGTTTCTATGAGTTTCTGTGGGTTTGACTATTTTATCTCATCTAAATTTCCCTCATGCCCTCATGGCTCAGCTGGTAAAGAATCCTCCTGCAATGCGGGAGACCTGCGTTCGATCCCTGGGTTGGGAAGATCCCCTGCAGAAGGGAAAGGCTACCCACTCCAGTATTCTGGCCTGGAGAATTCCATGGACTAGATAGTCCATGGGGTTGCAAAAGAGTCAGACACGACTGAGCAACTTTCACACACAAACACACACACACACACACACATACACACACACACATCCAAGTAACGTTACATAGCATTTGTCCTTTTGTGACCGGTTTATGTCACTTAACATAATGACATCCAAGTTCATCCAGATTGCAGATTTGGTGGCAGTAGGGGCATTCTCTGTTGTACAATCACCACCACTATTGAGTTCCAGAATCTTTTCATCTCCCCCAAAAGGAAATCCTGCACCCATGAAATAGTCACTCCCCGTTTCCCACAGTCTCCAGCCCCAGACACAACTAATCTGCTTTCTGTCTCTATGGATTTGGCTGTTCTGAATATTCAGATAAGTGGAATCATACAACATGTGGGGAGTGCTCATTACTTGCAGTGGCTGAGAGGAGAAGGGGAGCCAACACCTAGGTCCAAGCCTTGACTAGGAACATTGGGGGTGCTCCTCACCAGAATGGAGGGGAGAGGAAGAGAAAGAGGCAGAGGATTCAAAGTTTGGACAAGCTGAGCCTGCCTTTCTCTGAGGGAAAAGGTTAACAGACACTTCGATATATAGCTCTTACATCCAGAAAAAGAAAGTAATGACAGGATATATATCTCATTGGGGGAGACAGACTTTCATTTTTGTTTCAAAACTCAATTATTTATTATTATCACTCTAATACTCCCTGTAAGTTTAAAAGCCAGGGTACTGACCAGAATTTTAATCTATTATGAGGCCGTATGGTTTATGGTGACACCTCAATTTTCACCTCCCCCTAGGGGCTTACAGGGATTCTCTGTCACCTCTAGAGCTACTCTGCACACTGTCTGTGAACCCCTCCTTGTCTAAGCGTAGACAACATGTATAAGTGCACCACAGGGATACCACATGTACACAAATACTTCCCAGGCTTTGCCTACCTTTACCATGGTCTTGACCCAACACTCTATATCCATGGAGTTTTGTTTGCAATTATAGGAGTACACTAAGCTCTTTGGGGCTTCTGCAGTGGCTCAGTGGGTAAAGAATCTGCCGGCAATGCAGGAGACTCAAAAGATGCAAGTTCAATCCCTGGATAAGGAAGATCCCCTGGAGGAGGAAATGGCAACCCACTCTGGTATTCTTGCCTGGAGAACCCCATGGACAGAGGAGCCTCATGGGCTACAGTCCATGGCGTCGCAAAGAGTTGGACACAATGGAGTCTTCATTCATACATACATAGGTTCTTTCAGATTTCAGAAATGATCTGAAAGACTTGGTGAAAACTGACCCATCTCAGAAGCCTCTGATCAGAAATCAGTTCCACATTGAGCGCATGGCTTACCTACCCAGAAGGAATCAACCATGCTTCCCATGGCCCCACTCCACCCCTCTTACACATTGGTCATGATGCCTGTAGTCCTTCTGCACATTTATTTCTTAAACATCTACCTTTTAAAAAAAAATTTTTTTTGACATGCATCATTTTAAAGTCTTTACCGAATTTGTTACAGCACTGCCTCTGTGGTTTACGTTCCAGTTTTTTGGCCTGGAGGCATGTGGGATCCTGGTTCCCCAACCAGGGATCAAACTCACACTCCCTACATTGGAAGGCAAAGTCTTTCACTGCTAGACCACCTGGGAAGCCCCAACATCTTTCTTTTTTAGAAGTCTACCAAGAGCCATGTGCTATTGCCCACTGTCACTCTACGTTCTCATTTAGTGACTGAGTAAGTAATTAATCACATAACTGCTAGTAACATGGCCTAAGAAACGGATTGGTGGTGGTGGTGGTTTAATTGCTGAGTCGTGTCCAAGTCTTGAGACCCCATGAACTGTAGCCTGCTAGTCACCTCCGTTAATGGGATTTTCTGGCAAGAATACTGGAGTGGGTTGCCATTTCCTTCTCCAAGGGATCTTCCCAACCCAGGGATCAAACCTGTATCTCCTGCATTGCAGGAGGATTCCTTACCACTGAACCACCAGGGAAACCAGAGAAGTTGATCAGATACATAGAAAAGGGTGTAAGTTGAACTTGGGACTGAGACCGAGAGAGGAGTGAAGGTGAGTGAATGAGACAAAGACGAAATTGGAACTTATCCAGTGACCATCCCCACCCACCATAAACTACAAAGGCATATACAGTATATAAATATATCTTTTTCTATTAAAAAAAAAATATTTGGAAGGAGGCTCCGAAGCCACTCCAGCCCATTAACCCCTGTCCCTGTCAATGTTTCCTAAACAAAAAGGATGTTGCTACCGCCCAGTACCATGGTTAGTAAACACTTGTGTAGACTAGCCAGTATCATTCTAGCTCAAAATAAAGACTCTTCTTGGGGCCTGAAAGCAGATTTTTATAGGGGCCCAGAGGGCAAGAGGCAAGCAGTCAAGAAACACAGACAAAACAGAGATCTAGGGGACTTCCCTGGTGATCCAGTGGTTAAGCTTAGGGAATGCAAGTTTGAGCCTTAGTCAGGGAACTGAGCAGAGAAGGCAATGGCAACCCACTCCAGTAATTTTGCCTGGAAAATCCCATGGATGGAGGAACCTGGTAGGGTGCAGTCCATGGGGTCGCTAAGAGTCAGACAGGACTGAGCGACTTCACTTTCACTTTCATGCATTGGAGAAGGAAATGGCAACCCACTCCAGTGTCCTTGCCTGGAGAATCCCAGGGACGGGGGAGCCTGGTGGGCTGCCATCTATGGGGTCACACAGAGTCGGACACGACTGAAGCAACTTAGCAGCAGCAGCAGGGAACTGAGATCTCACACGCCATCAGGACAACTAAACCTATGCACCACAACTACTGAGACCCCTGAGCTCTGGGGCCCACAAGCCACAGCTGGAGAGCTCACACACCCCACGCACAGCCAAAAAACACAATAGAACTCAATTAGATACTGCTGCTAAAAATAAATAAAACAAACAAACAAACCCCAGACATCTGCAATAGTCAGTCATGCTAGTTAAGAACTAGGTGCCTCACTCAGGCAGGTACAGAAGCTGGAGGCAGATGGAAAAGCCTATAAAACCAATGTCTGAGCACTCACCAGAAATGCCTCGTTTGATAAACACCATGGAACGTCCACCTGGCTATAGCCATTATCGGTAGATAGGCTCAGCTAGCAAGGGCCCTCTCTGCCCCTCAAGAACTCCTGACCAGTGAGGAGCCCTCCATGGTCTCTGAGAGTGTCCGACTCCCAGGTGACAAGAAGACCTGGGTCCGAGCGGGGCCGGTCCTGAGCGGTCACCAGGCGAGTGGTCCGCGTCCCCTTGGCCGCCCTGCAGTCCGGCCCTCAGCTCCTACACGGAGGTCACCGGGCAGAGGCCCAGGAGCCGTCCGGGAGGGTTGAGTCCCCATCTGCCATGAGGAGATGGTGTCCGCGCACCACACCCGGAAGACAGACACCGGTTTCACCCTTGACCCGGCCAACCTGACCCCTCGGTCGCTGCCTGCACACCTGGCGCTCAGACTGCTCGCTGGGGCGGGACCAGGTACCATGCGGCAGGTGCTCGAGCAGAGGCTGCGCCTGGGAGAGCCCGCGGCGCGCGGTGAAGCCTCCTCGCTTGTCAGGACACACCCAGCCCTCGGCGCAGGCCTTGCACCTGGATTGCTTTTTCCTCCTGCGACCTCCCTCTAGCACCTCACAAACCCGCGGCCTCGCTGGAAAAATACTGCGCCCGACCTCACAGAGCTGAGAAGTTTCCATGCGTGCCGAGAAGGTTCCCGAAGGTTCCTTATGTGCAGAGGCCTGAAGGGGTCGGGGGCCGCAATGTACACAGAGGGTATCCATCTCTTGCCGCAGCCTCTTGGGTTCCAACTGTTCCTCCTCCGCCTCTGGTTTCCGGTCACTCCCTTCCCCAGGTTTCCAGCTCTGCGGAGCCCATCTCCGGGCCCTCTCCCTCCATCCTAGCTGTTAAGGGAAGCCAGACAGCCATCCAGAATTTTTTTTTTTTTTTTACATATGCTATTTTTAAAGTCCTTATTGTATTCGTTAGAACATTGCCTCTGTTTTATGTCTTGGTTTTTTGGCATGTAGGGTCTTAGTTCCCCAACCAGGGATTGAACCCACACCCCCTGCATGGGAAGATGAAGTCTTAACCACTGGACCACAGGGAAGTCCCCAGACTTTAATTTTTAAGTTGGAAAAAAAGCCACAGGCTTTTATAAAACCTCGCAGTGAGATTCCAGAACACGAGATGAGCCTGGAACCACTGACATTTAAGAGACAAATATGGAAGGGGACTTTTGAAGAAACTCAGGAGCTTCCAGTGATACGTGTCAGAAAAAAATCCAGAAAATTCTGGTATCACAAGGTCTAAGAGATGCACAATTTTAACAGAATAAGTAGACCAGAGCCTTCACTGAATTGGTTTTAGTTTGTACCAGGAGCATCCAATTCTACATCTAAAACTTAAGAGGTTTCATTATCCTGGAGGAAGAGCAAGTGTGTGTTCTTTGCAATGGCCTTCCTGTAGTGAGAAGGCTTTCCTCCAACCACAACCGCTTGGCCAGGACTTGGAACCCGGAATGTTCATTCGTGTGACCAGAACACTGGGACAAACGGGACAGAAGTACTCATTTTCCTCCACTCCACACAAGAGGAGGCTGAGCCCATTATTCTAGAACAGCAATAATATTGTCCAAATAATATAAACACAGATTGTATATACTAATTACTCACTAGTTATTGTCCCCATTTTTCATCTTAAAAGTCTTAAAGAATTTTAAGAAAAGAAAACTTGGGGCCACTAAGATGACTGTGTATGGAACCCAGTTCTATCTGGACTAAACTGATATACCAAGTACAGAACACACACGTTTTATTTGTTCAGACACCAGTCACGCGGCCCAGTGGTGAAGCAGGTGGAAACGCTCAAGGAGATGGCCAAGGCGTCTGTGATAGATTAAATTCTAGCCTTAGTGCTTCCCTTCAAACCTTCTGGGTGACTAAATCCAGGCCAGGCGTCCAGCCATCCAAGTCTAGAGCTCCCTGTACATTTCCCCAGGGTTCCCACTCACTCTGTTCTCATCTGAAATGTTTTTATAGTGATGATAAACTGACTCCAAACAGAAAAGCCCCAAAACACATGGTCTCTGTTACCGAAGCATGGGTTCCAATGTATTTCTACTATAACTATTATCTTGGCTCTTCTAATGGCTCATGAGTGTGTTAAAAAGAGAAATCTAGATAGAATCTGAGGGCAGTTAACCCTACCAAGTAAAATACCATTTGACTGAAGATTAGGTCTTTGATTTCCCAAGACCCATTTAGGCAGGAATTTCTAGGGACCCTGAAACATCAAAAACAGGTTGTGGTGAGCAATATCAACTTTCTGAGGAGTCCTTTTCCACTGGGATTTGTGACTCCACCTAGGTCCCCAGGGAAAACAAGCTTCTGGCTTCTAAAAGACCTCAAACCATGGCACTGAACGGCCAGTAGAGGTTGTTAGAGGCTCTCTGGGTTGGATAAACCCTAGCAAATGTGAATTAAGAGGCAACATGAAGGGACTTCCCTGGTGGTCCAGTGGCTAAGAATCCACCTTCCAATGCAGGGGACATGGGCTTCATCCCTAATCAGGGAGCTAAGATCCCACCTGCTGCAGGGCAACTGAGCCCATGCACCACAACTACCGAGCCCACGCTCTAGAGCCAGGGGCTCCCTGACTAGAGAGAAAGCCTGTGCACCACAGCAAAAACCCAGAACAGCCAAAAAGAAAAAAAAAAAGAAGCACTATGAAATAATAGAAGAAGCAGGAAGTGGCCAAAAGGGACAGATCTACGCTTGAATCCAACTCTGCCACTTATCAGGTATAAGATCTTAGGTAGCTTCCTTATTTTCTCACAGTCCCTATTTCTGAATAATAATTTCAGAATAATATCTATTCTGCAGGATTGTCTTAGGAATCAGAAATAACTAGCCTGTTAAATGCTTAGCGCAATGCTTGACACACCATAGTAGCTCTTCTGATCAAGTTCACTTTGGCAGAACTAGAAACAGGTAAGTAGTCCACAAAGAAAGAAGCTTCTTCCTCAAGCTGCCAGTGCCAAGAAGCAACCTGCCCTCACTCGGCTTGAAGTCCACCCAGAAGACAATCTAGTAAGGATGGAAATACCCCAGATAAGCAGCTTCAATGGGAAAACATGATTTAAAAAAAAAAAAAAAACTCTCATCCTCTGACCAACTCTCTTTCTCTATATGACACTGCAATTTGCAAAAGCCCTAGCATGCAAACGGCAGCCACCAGCAGTAAGAGAGGCTGGTACCCAGAAGTCGCCCCTCTTTGCTGCTCAGCCTATAGTGCCTCAATTCTCATTTCCAGCATACTGATGAGTCTCTTGATTGTTATTAGTTAATTCAGTACAAACAGTGGGAAAACTCAGTGACATTTCAGAGGGGAATACCAAATGAACTTGAGCTGAACCATCGCATGGTCCCAAGGAGTGTGACAACGTGGGAATGAAACAATGGAGGCTCCTGCCAGCACCGAGGGCAGGCACAGAGCATGGAATTCAGTGTGGTTAATTCTCCAGAGGAGATTTCACAAGGGCCCAAATCCTCCAAAGCATGAAAATCACACGGGCTCTTACCAAAGAGGAAGTCAGATACAATGCAGGGAAGGGCTTGGGAGCACTGGCTGGCTGCCCGGGCCCCTGGATAAGTTGGTTTGTGTGGCCCATACCAGCAAAGACACGCAAATACTTCACCAGCAAGGTAGGGCTGGGGAGACGAAACCCTTGTGAACAATGAGCATAACAGAAGCTGTCAGGGAAGGTGCTTCTTGGTAAGACTATTGTGGAAGGGAGAATCAAGAAGGAACAATGAGCTTCCCTAATCCAACCAATTCCAGTCAAGACTAAAACCTGCTTCTACCTATGGAAGATCCTCTGGAGGAGGGCACAGCAACTCAGTCCAGTATTCTTGCCTGGAGAATCCCATGGACAGAGGAGCCTGGCGGGCTACAGTCCATGGGGTCACAAAGAGTCGGACACAACTAAAGCGACTTAGCACAGCGCAGCACACTTATCAGTAATTACGAACCACCTCCTCAAAGCCCCGTACTAGATGGCAGTTTTGGTAAATTCCAATGAAATAGGATGCCTGCCCTGGAGGAACCTATTGTCTGGTTGGGAATGCAAAATAACTCTCAGGAAAATGTCAAACTTGGGACTCCCCTGGTGGGCCAGGGGTTAAGACTCTATGTTTCCAATGCAGGGAAATTCTTGATCCCGGGTCAAGGAATTGAGATTCCACATGCCAAGCAGACAAAAAATAAATAAATAAAAGTAAAAAATAAAAACAAAATAAAACATCATCCTTGGAAGATTATGTGCCTGTCAAAATCCAGACTCATCCCTTGTCCCTGTGTTTAACCCCAGCATCCATCACATTAGCAGGTGCTTGGTTATATTGGAGAAGAGCTGAATTCAAAATCAGGATATATTGACAAGAAATAAGAGTTAAGTCAAGAAAATGTCCAGGGAAGATACTGGTGGCCAATCAAGTCTTCCCAGAAAATGTGGGAAAGCAGTGGGCTGTGATAGAGAAAAGAGGACATTTCCAAGTGGATGAACCACACATATGAAGCCACAGTATAAGACATTAGAATCCTATGTGTTGATTTACTTTTTCTTACTTCACGTGTGGTCCACAGACCACCCACAGTGGATTTTGGCCCAAGCAATTGAATTCAGATCTCTGTAGAGTGGAGCCCAGGAGTCCACATCTCTAATAAGCACCCAGACTGTCTTGTGCTATGTGCTGTGATGAGTTGTTCAGTTGTGTCCAACTCTTTGAGACCCCATGGACTGTAGCCCACCAGGCTCCTCTGTCCATGGGGATTCTCCAGGCAGGAATACTGGAGTGGGTTTCCATGCCCTCCTCCAGGAGATCTTCCCAAGCCAGGGATAGAACCCAGGCCTTCCGCGTTGCAGGCAGATTCTTTACCATCTGAGCTACCAGGGAAGCTCCCCAGGCTCTCTTAATGCGCATCAAAATTCAGAACCACTGACTGAGGGGTCTCAGACTTAAACACATACTCTTCCTTTAAAGACAGAAAGAGAAGTAGGGAAGGAAGAAAGGATGAAAGAACTGTTTGGGACCAGAAAACACCTATCCGCTAGGATTTTATATAACCCGCCACAGTGGACAAAGTAGTTCCAACCCAGGATTTGTGATTTACATGATTTCTGGGCTGGTTGACTTTGCTCTCTGCTTCCTGAGTCTGTCCCCTCTCTGAGTCTTAAAACCACATACAAACAGACTAGGCTGCTAATAAAGCATACTGCAGCTATTCTTACCTGAAGTGAGACAGCCCTGTTGTACTGGGCATGAAGTCCAAGACACTCATCCTTGGGCTTTTTAAGCATTTCATACTTCTCCTCCCTTGTCCCTCCCCTTCTCTTTGGGAATCAGAGCATCCTGGAATATAACACAAGAAATACCCGATTCCACACGGAGCCTAGGCAGGACCCCCCTCAGACTATCCTGGTCTTCAGACCTACACCAGCCACACCCTGGAGTCAGGCAGACCTGGGTTTGTGATCACAACTGTATCACTTATTAGCTATGTGATCTAGGCAAGTCACTTCTAAGAAATTACTTCTTTACCAGAAAAAAAATTGAGAAGAAAAAGAGCAATCTGATGGGCTTGCCATGGGGACGAAGAGGACAGGGATAAAGCAATCAGCGCAGCACCTGGACAATTAAGATGTTCACTGAACACCCACCCCCCCCTCTTTCTCTATACCCAGTTTCATCCTGTTCAGGGGTCCTCTTGCATGGCTCACACAGGACAGTATCAGCTCCTATGTTTCTGTTACACTCGCCAGCCGTGTGTCAAAAACATAAGTTTACAGACTGAATTTGAGGGAAGTACAATTACTCCAATCAAAATTAAACGATACTTTGAGTATACTGGGGTTCCCTGGTGGCTCAGACAGTAAAGAATCTGCCTGCAATGCAGGATACCTGAGTTCGATCCCTGGGTGGGCAAGATCCCCTGCAGGAGGGCATGGCAACCCACTCAGCATTCTTGCCTGGAGAATTCCACGGACAGAGGAGCCTGGCGCAGGTTACAGTCCATGGGGTTGCAAAGAGTTGGACATGACTGAGCAACTAACACTTTCACTAACACTTTGAGTATACTGACGAATTAGCTTTTCATATACACTTTTAGATGACCCATTGGATTGGATACCTTTGCATAATATTTTCACTTTTAGATTTCTTCGTTTTTTTAAAAAAATAGAAGTTTAATATATTTATATTATCATAGATTACATAAGGGCTTCCCAGGTGGCATTAGTGGTAAAAAAGAAAAACTGCCTGCCAAGGCAAGAGACATAGGAGATGTGGGTTCTATCCCTGGGTGGGAAAGATCTGGAGTAGGAAATGGCATCCCACTCCATTATTCTTGCCTGGGAAATCCCATGGGCAGAGGAGCCTGGTGGGCTAGAGTCCATGGGGTTGCAAAGAGTCAAACTTGACTGAAGTGACTTAGTGCACAGGTACACACGCACATGCGGTGCGGAGCAATGTGCAGAAATAGCTCATTTAATTCTCACAGCAACCCTACCAGAGAAGGACCATAATTCCCTGCAGGGGAAACTGAGGCTTAAGAAATTAAAGTACCTTAGCCAGGGTCACACACTAGTAAGCCACCATTAAAGACCTCAAAATTGCTCAATAACCAATTGCGTTATGATGCTGGTCTTTTAACTTGAAGTATAGAGGCTGTGGTTTAACTGCTTTTAACTTCCAATGAGGTTCCCTGTGGCTCTCCAAGCAGGAGATAAACAGTAGGACAGGTGTTACTTTAAGAGAGGGATGGGAGTTGTAACCCGAAGCCTCCTCCAGCCTTAAGCCCAAGAAGTCTGGGAGGCTGCGCCCGGGCCGGTGCGTCTGTAAACTCCCGCGGGTCTGGCACGTCTCTTTCTTCCAAAGTTGGAGCTCTCCTTGGTGGGAGGGGGCGGGGAGGAGGGGAGGCCAGTGACGTCACACGGGAGCGGGGATAAAGCTCCCGGGTCGCGGTCCAGCGAGGACACTGCCCCGGGAGCGGAGTGGGCCGTGCCGCTCGGGGACACTCGCTGCGGCCCCGCCCGAGCAAGGCCGTGCCAGGAGGCACCATGCCCCAAAATGTGGTCCTGCCCGGGCCGGCGCCCTGGGGCTTCAGACTCTCGGGGGGCATAGACTTCAACCAGCCTTTGGTCATCACCAGGGTAGGTGTTTTCCATCCTTCGGCTGCAAGTCGGGGACTCTGGCGTGCCGGGCCCCCTCGGGAGAGGAGAGCGGCCAGTGAGCCACTGGGGTGTGCTGGGTGGGTCCTGGCTTCGGGTTCACAGGTCGAGGGACGGCAGCATCTCAGCGAACAAAGTTCGGAGGATGCGGAGCGGCTTAGAGAATTAACCACGTCCGCCCTAGTGGTCTCTGTCTGCAGCCTCTTGACCTCCCGCAGTTTTCCGAGGAGGGTGAACTGGCTGCGTGGTTTCCCTGCGAGGTGGGCTGCCTTCTCTCTCTCGACGCCAGGTTTCCTTTCAGTAACAAACGAGGTGGGGATCAGAAAAGCTTTGTTGGAGAGAGATGCGCGTCTGAATGCTTTCCTTGTCTGGATGAAAAGTTCAGGGCGCTGTTCGCAGGGCACCACCTGGGCTGGCCAAGTTGGAATCTATCATATCAGCCCAGACAAGGGAAAAGTTACTAATTTGTATTACTAGGTTTCCAGGCATTTTGAGTAAATACTTTCCAAAGCTGGAACTTGGCTTAGAAATCATCACCTATAACTCAAACTACAAAGAAAACGTGTCAGATAGTTTCCTTCACCTGATGGAGAGCCATCTTTCAGACTAGTAACTCTGAAGATAATACCTCATTATTAAAGTCAAGCTTTCCTTAAACTTACTATTTTCTAAAGTATTGTCCAATTAAGAAAAAAGGAAGTGAAAAAATTCAGGATCTGTCCTGTCAGTAAATTTCTAGTTGGTCTAGTTGATTTGTTTCTAACATCGTCTTAACAGAAAATTGTTATTATTTCAATTATCACATATAAATATATATATATTAAACCTAATTTTAAAACATAAACTTTCAGCATGTTTATATCTTTACTATGCTTTATTTCTTCCTTACTGCTCATACTATATTTTATAAATGTATACCTTATAATCTGACTCACATAGACTTTGAACAAAGAATTCTAAATTCTGTTCTACTTATGGGTTTTAAGAACCAATGGCTTTTAAAAATATCTCAAAACATACGGATGCATGGAACATTTCAAGCTTTGTTTTACATTTTTTGAAAACATAAACACATCTGACATGTGTTTTCATATGGACATAAGAACTTAACATACTCCCAAAATGTTCCTAAGTAAATTAGGCAGAAAATGGTTCAATGATCTGGGCCAAGCAATGCCTTTTATGGATTTACCAAAGGAAACAATTTCCATTATCTCTACAGAGAAATATTTTTAAAGTTTCTGAAGTATAGTTTTTGAATCCTAACAAATCCTATTTATATTATAAATCCTAACAAATCATATTGTAGTAAATCTTATGGAAACAACTTTGTCACAAAAATCCTTTCAGTGATTTATAAAAGAAGTATCTTGCTATTACTGTGGAACATATCAATATGATTAATCTTATGCTTGAAATGTTGAGTTGTTGACTTTATAAACAATGTTTATTTCAAAGCAGAACTTAACATTTTGCACTTGACTGCAGGAGCTATCAGTAAATATATTTGATATAATGACAACTATTATTTGGGAAGCCAATTCTGTTTGAATTTTTAACTCATAATTAATTTGTGTCACTCACAGTGACACTTGGTTCAATAACAGTGCATATGAACACATACGATTATTTCATTTGACTACTGATTTTCTCTTCAATTAATTTAACTCAAGGACAGCAGGTACCACTACACTGCTTTGTTTTCATCCACTTAATTCATTTCATCCACTTAATTTACCTACAACCTCTTCTTACATCACACCTTATACCACAATTGTTTGAATACATCTGTGTCCCAGATTGCATGTTCCGCCGCTTAGGACAACAACCAGCAGATTTAGGGGGCTACTCAGTGCCAAGCACAGTGTCTAGTACCTCTTATGTTACAGAATAAAAGTAGACACGATATGAGTGATTAAGTCATTCACTTTTGAGATAACTTTATAAATGTATCCTAATTGGTGTACCTTTTATTATTCTAATAGGTGTACACTTTATTATCCAAGTGTACCCAAAGCCATTCACATGGTAGATTCTTATTCAATAAATGAAAACATAGTCACTTGAACTTTTTTGCCTTAATGAGCACCTAATTGACAGTACTTCCACTGAAATTATTAGAATACTAAAAATCATTTGGGGAAAAAGACTAAAAGATATGAACATACTTATCAGTATTACAATTAGGTGGCAGAATAATTGTATTAATTTCATAATTTTTATACTGTGTTAAAAGGTAGTGGATGAGGTTGTGTGTGCATTGGTATACTTTTGCCTGCCATGCACTCTTCTAAGCCTTTCATACCCACTAACTCACTTGAATCTCACAATAATCCTATCAGAGTAGTAGTAGTAGTAGTAGTAGTAGTAATATCCCTTTCTGCAGATGAAGGGAGTAAGGCTTCAAGAGATTTATAACCTGCCGATGACCACGAGTGGTGGGATGGACTTTGATGCAGGTCGACTTGCTTCCAAAGCCTGCATCCTCCAAACACATGAAAGATTCTGCTTATTGTACAGATGTTTCCAAAGTGGTACTTTGTGCCATCCAACTCATCACCAGGCGACCTCTTTCAGCTCTACCACTTTCCTCTTTTTCTTCCACTGTCCCCAGTCAAGAGTTCATAAGTTGAAACCTAGTTGTCTCCCTGCTCGATTCACCATGCATATCCTCAACAGCCATCTCTGAGATGGGTGCTGGTTGATCCTATCTTCCCCATTTTTAAAAGTCCTTCAGTGGCATCCCCAGTTTATAGAATAAAATGTGTGGTTTTTAGCATGACATTCACGGCTTTCACCTTCTCTCTCAAGTGTCCAACTTCATTTCCTCCCTCTCTTCTCTCTCCTTTCTTCCTCTCACTCCATAAATACGTAGTGGGGCCCATACTCGGGACCACTTATGATTTCTCTAACATGGCTTTGCTCTTGCTATCATTTTTCTCCAGACTTCTCTTCCCCACCCATTACACCGTCCTCTGTGCCTCTGGAAACCTATTTAAATACCACTCCTCCAGCCTGATTCTGGTAGCCGTCATTTCATCCACTTAATTACTGTAGCTCTTGACCTACATCTCCTTACATTACTCCTTGTACCGCAGTTGTTTGAATATATCTGTATCCCACAGATTGCATGCCCGCCTCTTGGCAACAACCAGCAAATTTGGGGTGGGGGGGTGGCTATTCAGTGCCAAGCACAGTGTCTAGTACCTCATATATGTTACAGAATAAAAATAGACCCAATATGAGTTATTAAATTGTTCACTTTTGACATAATTGTTTTCCTAGTAGGTGCAAGTTATGTTCTCAGAAATATCCCACAATAAATAAAAAGGAAAACTTTTACTGTTCATTGATTTGTTTTATGTAAGTTCTTAAGCACGCAAAGAATTAAAACACCAGTGCCTGTACTGGACACCGGACTAAGTCCCATGAATGAGATATGCTCCTCAAGGCAATTCAATTTTTATCCTACAAGCAATGCCCTCCCTTCCCTTCCTCACACTCTACAAAAGCAGATGATAGCAATGCTACTTAGACAGTGGTCCTCTGCTCCAGCCTCTGCTGGGGAGCATGGTTTACAAAATAACTCTTTCCATCAGTTGAAATTACAATTCACAAAATTAGGACAAAGGGTCCCCACCCAATAATTGTTTACCATCCAATTAATCAGCCAGGTAAAACTCCGTATCATAAAAAAAAAATAGATGTATGATAAATTGGGGCTTCCCTGATGGCTCAGATGATAAATCAAATACCCGACAATCTCAAAAAATTTTTTGAGCAAATTGGTTGTGATCCGATTTGTCGGAAAGTAGTTTCTAGGCAAAGGTGCTCTTTACTTGGTGCAATGTGAATTTAAGTTGCGGATGTTTAGCGTGGGAGGGCATCATTACTGCAAACATTGTATACAGCTGGCCTAGGTATTTCACAGAAGTTTAAGGTTCACATCTCTAAGTGAGCAGCTTTTCTTTTTCTGGCAAAAGTTTCTAAGAAATCTCTCTCTGTCTTAAATGTTTGGACCACCCAGAAGGTGGATCTATTATCACAGCCAAGTTACAGACAGTTTGTTTTCACAAATGGTCCAGTTTGGAATAAAGCACAGGCTTCTTTTGTGTACATGATGTAAAATGACTGTATACATCTCCTGCCAGTATGTCTCTTCCCACTGACTTCCTCTTCCCTCCTTTGTATACCGAGCACACCCAGGATTGAGATCACTGTGACTGAGAATGCTGTATATGGACCTGGGTACCAACATGGAAAATGTTAGGCTTTAACACGGAAGAGTACCTTAATATAAACTATATTGGAAATTTGAACTTTTAGAAAGAAATGTTTACAGTTGAATGTGGTCTTTTCCCACGTATCCCTCGGTATCCTTGAGGAATTGTTTCCAGGACTCCACCCCTCTCTCTCCCCAATCCCCATCGCCCCTCAAGGATACCAAAACCCCAGGATGAACAAGTTTTTTATATAAAATAGTATTTGCACATAACCTAGGTACATCCTCCTGTATACTTGAAATCATCTCTAGGTTACTTATAATACCTAACACAATGGAAATACTATGTAAGTAGTTGCCAGCATGTGGCAAATTCCAGTTTTGCTTTTTGGAACTTTTTGGAATTCTTTTTCAAATATTTTCAATCCTTGCTTGGTTGAATCCTGGATGCAGAACCCACGGATTTGGCGAGGTGACTGTATTTAAGTTTGTTCTAACAGAGACGTGTCTGCATCCAAGCACGAGTTCTTCTGTTCCTGACATTCATACACCCCACAAGGATCTACCAGGTGCAGAATGTATTGTTTGTGTAAAGCACTGTGGGGGATACAGTTATAACTTAATGAGTTTCTACCCCTCTGAGAAGTTCATGTATCAGAAGAGACATGTACACACACTACCACGATACAACTTGTCCAGGATTCCATGAAAGAAGTGTGACCAAAGAGACAGGAGGAATGAGAGAAGAGAGAGTACCTGCAGGGGTGGCATTGTGGGATAGTGGAGGAGCTTGAGCTACAGAGTTAGAGGAATTTCAAATTTTCACTGGATGTGTGACCCTAAGCACATTTCTTATACTTTCTGAGTATTCATTTTCTCATCTTAAAAAAGACAAATACCAATAGTATAACATTGTTATAATATATAACATAATTATATATAATATAATATATAACATAATTATATATAATATAATATATAACATAATTATATATAATATAATATATAATAGTATAACATGGTTCTCAAACATGTCTGCACGTTAAACTCGCTCAGATAATTTTTGAAAATATCCATGACCAGTTGCTACTTGCAGAGATTCTGATTGAACTAGAAATGTAGATTGCAGCCAGGTGCTGTGGAGGGCTTTCAGACATTGGAGTTTATTTGTAGGCAGTGGAGAACAACTGAACAATGGGATTTCTCACTATTTAGATCCACGCCCCCACAGGACAGCCTTTCAGTATACACTTGTCTTGCTCCATAACCGTTTCAGTCATTTTTATTCTTAACACAAAAATCCCATCAGAGCCAAGGACTTCTTTCATGTCTCCCACAGTTAACAGGACCTTATAGATGGTTTACCTGTGATTTAGTTTTTTTTTTCTCGAACAGACCCAAGTAATATATTGATGTGAAAAATAGGAATCATCTGAAGGACTTGTTAAAAGCACAGAGTCCCTAGTTCCTCTGTTAGAGCTTCTGCTTCACCATTCTAGTCTTCTGGATTGGACTGGAATCTTTATGTTGAGTAAAGACTCCCCCTCTCCTCCCCCCTACCCAGTGATTCTTCTCATCAGACAAGTTTGAAACCATGTGTTCAGTGACTGGCAGAAATACTGTTTCCAATGATCTCTTGAAGGCTTTTGACTTTTGAGACACTAATGAAACTGAATAATAATCCCCTGAAAACCTCTTTGCCTCATTTTACCTCTCTCTTCTCCTAATTTGGGAAAATATTAAACTATAAGCAGTAATGTAAATGAAATGCAAAGTAATAATATAAAGTAACACTGGGAAATTATAGATTCTTGTGATTAAACAGATCGTTTAACTTCCTAAAACCAGGCCAATTTAGGGGTCACTTGCTGATCACTAGCCTTGCTGAACTTGAGACCCAAGAAGAAGGGACGATCCTGTTTTTTCCTTCTCTCTCATCCATCTCTCGACACACTTTTTTTCTTTCTTATCAACTCTCACCTTGGAGGTCCCAGGAAATCAATGTCCAGGTTGAATGCAAAGTCAGACTCTGGTTCCGGCTGCTGCTAAGTTGCTGCTAAGTCGCTTCAGTCGTGTCCAACTCTGTGCAACCCCAGAGACGGCAACCCACCAAGGTCCCCCGTCCCTGGGATTCTCCAGGCAAGAACACTGGAGTGGGTTGCCATTTCCTTCTCCAGTGCATGAAAGTAAAAAGTGAAAGTGAAGTCGTTCAGTTGTGTCCGACTCCTATCAACCCCATGGACTGCAGCCTACCAGGCTCCTCCGTCCATGGGGTTTTCCAGGCAAGAGTACTGGAGTGGGGTGCCATTGCCTTCTCCGAAGAAATAATGTTAGGCTTTTCTAAACCAATATTGAGTATTATATGTAAACCAAATTTAAGTATATTAGAAAAGCTAGGAGAGTCTTTAAAAGCAAACACATTGAGCCATGCTTTCTCATATTTTAACTCAAAGAAAAGCATTCTGGTCTTAGAAGTTTAAAAATAGACTGTATTGATTTTGATGAACTATAGCTAAATAAAATTAAAAGTTTGAGGTTATTTTTATCTCTACAAGCCACACTGGGGATGGAAACTCTTATTCTTCTAACAGTTGTGAGTCTGGGAGAATTTCTAAATGGAAAAATGGCATGTCTCCCAAAAGTTGAGATGTAATAATCTCCAGTTGTCTTCACCCAGGGCCCCATTATCTGTCCCTACTGGAAAATAATCATGATTGCTACTGTGAGATGATCAGAGACATGAACTAAGTACAGTAAACATTTTATTGATGAGACTGAAGATCTAGGACACATGAGAATTTGTTATTTTCTTCTTATGAATATAAATTTATATGAATTATTCACTTTTACAGGGCTTCCCTCATAGCTCAGTTGGTAAAGAATCCTCCTGCAATGTGGGAGACCTGGGTTCGATCTCTGGGTTGGGATGATCCCCTGGAGAAGGGAAAAGCTACCTATTCCAGTATTCTGAGCTGGAGAATTCCATGGACTGTATAGTCCATGGGATTGCAAAGAGTCAGACACGACTGAATGACTTTCACTTCACTTCATTCAATTATGTGAATCACGGATCTCTCTTAGAGCCATGAAGTTAAATCAATGACTAGTTATATCGATGACTAGATTAAGCAAGTGGAGAAAAAATGAAATAATGACTGATCCTCAGTTAAACATTAGGAATGATCTAATTTATTCCTGGAGCAGTTTGAGGTTTAAGTCAAGTTCCACATATTATCCAGGCTTACTGCGTAGCTCAGTTGGTAAAGAATCCTCCTTCAATGCTGGAGACCTGGGTTTGATTCCTGGGTAGGGAAGATCCCCTGAAGAAGGAAATGGCAATCCACTCCAGTATTATTGCCTGGAGAATCCCATGGACAGAAGACCTGGCATGGACAGAAGACAGTCCATAGGGCCGCAAAAGTCGGACATGTCTTAGCGCTCTTTCTTTTCTTTCTTTCCACATATTATCCTGCTGTAACCAGTGGGAACTTTCAAAAGGAGCAGTGACAGATTGACATTAATAGCCATCATCTTTGGGTGTGTGAGGACTAGTTCTTTTTTGTTTCACAAGCTCTGATTAAATGTCCATTTCATTCATCTTTCAAGTAGTTATTCATCAGTTCGGAACACTGAGTGTACACTGGGAAGCATTAGGAATATACATAGTATTGTCCTTCAAGAAGTTGAGGTTGGGAAGACACAATACACAAGTAAATAAACAAACATGCAAGAACAAGTTGTCTTCATAGAGGGAACGAAGGGAGCGTCACAGCGGAAAACGATGGGGAGGCGCTGGAGATGCTATATCAGAGGTCTGGGGAGATCTCTTCATGATGTTTAAACCTAAACCAAAAGGATGAGAAGAAGCATCAGGGTGACAAGCACTCGGAGCATTTCAGGCAGAAGGAACAGTGTGTGAAAGCCCAGAAGAGGATGCAAGCTTGGCCTGTCTGAGGAGCTCAAAGGAAATCTGGCCGTAGGGCAGTGGATGAAGAGGAGCAGAACGTTGTGAGACCACGCTAGAGAAGTAGGCAGGGTGACACCAAGTGAGGACTATTCGTTGTCAGTTGGGTTTACCCAGAAAAGCTGGGCGTGGGGATAGCGATCAAAAGCATCATTACGCTTGCTCCTTGGAAGAACAGCTATGACGATGTAATCAGTGGCACAGTTTAATTG
This sequence comes from Bos indicus x Bos taurus, assembly GCF_003369695.1. Taxonomy (NCBI): domain Eukaryota; kingdom Metazoa; phylum Chordata; class Mammalia; order Artiodactyla; family Bovidae; genus Bos; species Bos indicus x Bos taurus. Next base: position 15,700,123 of record NC_040102.1, on the reverse strand, counting down.
AAAGCTGCCGTCTTATTAGTTGTTTTCTACTTATTCCATCTCTTCTTCGTTTATGGAGAAGAGACTGTAAATGCACACAAACTTCTCTTGTGTCTGTAGTTCCCAGGGGTTCTAGACTCTCACTGTTTAACTCATACTTGGCCTTTAGCAATTTGTTCACAATTTTAGCTAAATTCCTCTCAATAGCTGGTACACTTGGCCCCATCTTCCTCCGTGCTCTGGTACAAGTGAGCCCGTACTTATATCTCGTCTTTCCTTGGAGATGCCCATCTTTCCTTAGATTCCAAGCTAGTTGGTTGCCCTGCAACTTCATTCTCTGGAGTCCGTGAGAAGTTATAATTTTGCATATTATCTGGCTTCTTATTAATACAAGAGTGATTCTCTTTCCAGCTTTCTATATCCCACCCAAGTGCATTATAGGGATGCTAAAGCTGTTTTAATTCAAATATAAAAGCACCCCAAATATATTAATAGTAAAGTTATATTCCCAAATAGAGAGTTTGGGGTGACCAAAGACTCTAAGAAAGCAAATTTTTATTTAAAGCAAAAATATGATTCAAACAGGGAGTCATGGAAGATGTTTTCAAAGAGAATTAGAAATGTCACGATGGAGAAAATGTGGTAAGAAGTGGAATTATCTCACATAGCAGGAAAATAGAATACAATTGGCCAATTAAGAATTAAGCTAGATATGATATTTTCTGCAGGGGCCTTCCCAGGTGGCTCGGTGGTAAAGAATCCACCTGCCCATGCAGGAGCTGCAGGAGACTCAGGTTTGATTCTTGGGTCTGGAAGATCCCCTGGAGGAGGAAATGGCAACCTACTCCAGTATTCTTGCCTGGGAAATCCCATGGATAGAGGAGCCTGGCAGGCTGCAGTCCCTGGGGTCACAAAGAGTCAGAGAGGACTGAGCACAGCGTTTCCTGCCCAGTGAAGCATTTAGAATGTTACCAAGGTGAAGTACAAATGTCAGGCACAAAACTCAAGATGCCGCAGGGTGTTGATTTTTAGCTATGCGATGATTTCTTCCAGATCACGCCAGGAAGCAAGGCGGCAGCTGCCAACCTGTGTCCTGGGGATGTCATCCTGGCTATTGATGGCTTTGGGACAGAGTCCATGACTCATGCTGATGCACAGGACAGGATTAAGGCAGCAGGACACCAGCTCTGTCTCAAAATTGACAGGTGATCTTTAATTAATGGGGGTAAAATTTGATCTGTTTTGCAGGAGAACCTGAACCAGAATGATAAATGACTTCATCCTCCCAGTGAGGAAGAATATTGCAGGACCCAGAATTTTAACTGGCTTTTTTATATGTTGGCCACTTTGGTCTGTCCTTCACTGAAGTCAGTCTGGTGGCTGTTAACAAAGGATTCCTAAAAAGAATTCTCTGGAATGTCAGAATAATGAAAAAGGCTAAAAGAATTTTTTTTCCTGCACTAACCCAGTTGGCCGGCCGAGAAAATATTACTGGCCACGTAAACACTGAATGGCATGTCTAGCTACACTGCTGTTCTAAACATGGTAGAGAATGGAATGGAATATCCCCAAAGAATCTTCTGCTTGCCGAAGTGTGATCCTATTAAAATCTGGTTGCTAATGTCCTGTATGCTGTTTTCTGTTTTGTACTAAATTCAGCCCGGAAGAATCTCACAAGGTACGAGAGGACATGGGCACACGAGGGTTTTTAGACAAGGAGACATTTCTGATCAAAAACAATATTAGGAATCGAACCTGATCTTTTGCCATCAGACCCGAGATCTGGGACCGAATTCTGAAAAGACTGATTTGTTGCCGTGATTAGCAAGTGTGTTTATCCTGCTGCTGTTGTATCCACAGTTTTCCCTGCTGTGGTCCAGAGGACACAATCCATCGGCCAGTCTGCCATTTCATGGGGTGAAACTGACCCTGTCCCTGAATCTGCATCACCTGTGTTCCTGCCAAGCACATAGTTCCGTAGGGGCCACACGACCCCAAGTAGATACATGAGAAGAGCTGGACGGAGCCCATTTCCTTGATGCCAGCAGCAAATCCACCTGGCACATCATTCACTGCCTCCTGTGGTGCCCTACATAGGACAGGAGGGAAGTTGAGGAGATCCAGGGGGGTTGCCCTGTGGTCATCTGCAGGGCAGGTCGCCAGGATCTCCCTCTCCCGTATGCTTCCTGCATGCACGGCAGACCCGCTTTCTCCAGAAACTCTACGGTGTCCTTGCCTTAGTTCAAGTTGCTACAGTCGAATACCATAGACTGGCTGGCTTAAGCAACAAACATTTATTTCTCACAGTTATGGAGGCTGAAAGTTCAACATCAGGGAGCCAGCATGGTTGGGTTTTCAGGATTCACAAACACAGGAAATTAAAGTGTATTAAAATTAGAAGTCCCATTAGAATTTGGCTTTACGAATTTTATTTTTATTTACAGGGCAGAAGCTCGCTTATGGTCTCCACAGGTAACTGAAGATGGAAAGGCTCATCCTTTCAAAATCAACTTAGAATCAGAACCACAGGTATGAATTTTGGAGTTAAACGATGTTCACATTATGAAGAGAAGTATTCTTAGGTAAATATCTTGTTAAAAGACAAATATGTTCTCATTAGGGGAAAAGAGGCTTTATCTATGTACAGTCTGCTTATTTTTTCATTTTTCATGATGGACGTCTGCCAAATGACCATGAGGTAACCCAAGAAATTTAAGATGTTAAAACAAAGCAAAACAAAAAAAGGGTCGACCATTTGAAACAGGTGTCTCTAATCTATTAGTTGTTGTGACCTTCAATTCCTCAAGGTCTTCACCCAGCTCTTAGGTTACATCCTTCTTTAATTATCAGTTCAGGCATTCTATAATTAAGTTTACTCTAGGAAGAGAGTTTTGCATTATGTAATCACAATAATATTCTGCTTATGCAGCTGAATTACAAAAGATAAAGGATTTTCCCTTCAGGCAACTCTAACAAGCTAAATTAATCTAATAATCTGATGCTTATCTGACTGTCTACTTTCAAAATCTCCAAAAAAAAAAAAAACCAGAAATTAAACTGACGCCCTATTGTGTTGTGTGGACAGTATAATCAAGAAAAGGAACCTCTGCTTGGTTAGATGCTCCCCACATTTAGAGAGACAGACAGACATAGTTTGAATAGTCCCTTTTAAAAACGTATCACTACTAAACTGATTATATCTAATGAAAATGAACTGAAAATATAATTTATGCTTCAGCAAGGTTTCCATTTTCAGGATCATCAACTCCTGAATTTGTCCCTCACATTTTCCACTTGAGGGCCTAAGCCCCCATTCATTTCATTCTTGGTGAAATACATGGAGAGTACATATTACATGTGTCTCATAGGGCTTCTAAAGATTGAAATAGAATAAGATATAAAAATAACTTGGCATATTGAATTCCTCTTAGAGAGATTCAATTCAGTGGCGCTCTCATTATTACTGGCCCACCCCCTCCTGCCAGGCTGCGATCAGAAGGGCTCCTGGCCTTTCCTGACAGTGAGATAGGAGGCTGCCTATGTGACAGAGGCTGAAGGCGGCTTAGCCTGGCGTCAGAGGTGGGTGGGTGAATAACACCTGTTGTCAACATCTTCTTTGATAGAAGAAAAGGTTGGAAGAAGGAGTGAGAGCGAAGTCCTCCAGGCAGAGCGGTCACTTGTGGACAGCCCTTGGCAGTAATGCCCAAACCCACCTGCTTCCTCCAACCCTCATCAGCTCATCACTTAGAGGCAACACAGGAAAACAGAGAGCATGTGGTGCTTTAAAAAACAAACATAAACAAACAAAGAAGGAAATTTAAGGTTCACATACATGCATATATCTACACCCCCATCTCCTATTATCACTAGGGCAAACTGGATAGAATTCTGAATTTCCTTGATCCATGTAGAGGACACATCGAAAATTGTACGGCACCCTTCTGCACATTTCTATTCAAAATTTCTCCTAATTTTTTAAACCCGATTTCATTGATACTAAAATAAGGGACCAACTACACATGTTTGACCAAAGTACCAAATCCCTAGTGATCCCTGATCGTGTTGGAGCACCCACGCAGGCACAGGGATGATTCGGCAAGTATGGATTTTATTAAGTACAGGGTAAGCTGAGAGCTTGATGTGAGCCTGCGTTTTTCTGTCATCTCCCCAGACCAGACTTGGAGCTTATCTGACCTTTATTCTTTATTGCAGATCCATGAGTTTTAATTTATGACTATGGTTATTCCAAGACTTAATTTTAAAAGATAATCCAAATGTTAAATACCCTGGCCTCTTGTCAATCATTTGTTAGCACATGTGTCCTGCATTTTGGGATCAGACAATATAAATATTTATGATACCACACATGGGGAAAAGATAAAGAATGGGATAGTTTTTATTAAAAAGAAAAAAAAAAAGAGGTGAAGACTGAGTTAAGGGCTACAGAAGTCAGTCAGATGGAGCCTTTGAACATTCCATTAGACTGAGTCATGACTAACTTCTTACTTGCACCCTCTCTCTAAGAGGCTGCTGTTTGAAGAGCTCAGAGATAAGGACCATTTCTGTTCTTCCCCTAAAGGACCAAAATATTCCTACTCCTTATGACCCTCAGCCAGATTTCTGCATGACCAGCTCACATAACTTGGCACTTCAGGAAAGACCTTTCCTACAAAATATAGCTAAATTTCAGCATAACTGCTGCTATCTGAAAATTCCATGGCACAAACTGGAACAAAATATAGGGATAAGTATCAAAGAGTGAATTAACTTGTAGACTGAGACTGAAGAACCGGCCAAACTGTGCTTATGTTGTCTTCTTTTTCTAAAAAAATTAACACAAAGTTATGCAAAGAAATATCTTGCAAACAGATATATTTTCTTTCCCCAAATGAGAACTCTACAAATAAAGCAACCCCTTCTGAGCAATAAAGGTGTGTCAGTCTGAAAAACAAATGCCAGTAAGTCTTTAAAATGGCATTGTATATGAATGGTAAAATGTTGCGTTTGAGTGATATACTAGTTGAGTTCTTGTTTCTCAACCCAAGTCAAACTTCTGTTGTAAGTTATGTGACCTTTGCTATTGAACTAAAACACTATTTTTTATTTTAAAGGCAATATATATTCACTGGTGGGGTGGTGGTGGAAACCATGACACCCTACCATGCAAGTACAGTCACAAATAATAAAATGTTAAATTTTTTTTTTTTCAGCTTTTCCCCCTAGGAATAGGTTTAAGCTTTGGAGACTTTTTCTTATACAGTTATAGTAATAAGTGATACTAAATTTTAACATCTAGGTTTTTTTCATTTTTCCATGCTATTATTAAATAGCTAAATTAGCTAAATTTTTATTTTATGAATTTAGATTCCAATCTTAGGCTTAAAATAAACTTTAGAGGCTGTTTAGATCAAGCCCTGGCCATTGGATAAACTCCTTCTACACAATCCTGAACATGCCTATGAGCAGATGGGTGCATTTTTCTATATAAAGTATAGAAAAGGACAAAAGGTATGTGTTAGAGTTCTTTGTCCTTCTTCAAAGGTTACATTCTCCAATAAGGCATTACTGTCATCTTTGTTTAATATTAGCTGAACTATTCAAAATTATAATGTAGTTATCACAAGACAGGAAAGATGCTTTTCAGAAATAAAAATGCTGTTTTCTAAGTGAGAAAAGACTGCATCTGCATCCTTTCCATAAAAGGCTTGACAATAAAAACATACTATCTGCACAGCCAAGTAGGGTACAGAAGTAGGCTTGAAGTTGTCATATTTTCATGAAATAACTTTATTCTGCAGTGTTTTGATAACTGGATGGCAGCCTGCCCAAAACAAGGTTTCATAAAATCCTCGTTTCCCCAAACTCCTCCCCACTGACTTATGGGAGAACACTTGAAACGGATCACTGAAGTGAAAATATGAGTGGTTTTGTTTTTCATTTAAAGGGTGAGCATGAGGATGGGACAGGGATTGTTGATAAATTTCAACCATGATAAAATACAATTATTTACTAAGTGTACCTTGATCTGAGCACTTGCTATAGTTTGTTTCCTAATTTTGCCACCGTTTTTTCTTATAAGCAGCTCTGCATACTGTCACACATGTATCAGGCATGTTGTGTCAAAGCTGGTTATTGCCTCAGTTCTCAGACCAAATATTTATTCAAGTAAGAGACTGAAAGGTGAACTCTTTTTGAATGACAACATCTCTGAGGTAATTTCAAGGCCTGGGGAGATTGCTGTCAAGAGCTGCATTCTCCCAGTGTCAGCAGATCCCTGTCAAGTTACTTAGCTTTCACTCCGGCAGCTCTAGCATTTCATTAATTCAAAATATTATTCTTTAATATGATATCCTACCATTTAAAATATTGAAGAATCTAATTAATCGCAATAATTACTTATTGAATTCCTAAGAGATAAGAATCATTTAGATGCTTTTGTCTGGGTAGAAGAAACACAAGAGCTGGACTATATTAACTGCTAGATAAAATTTTTACAGTATTTTTCCATTACTAATGATTTTCCAGGAAAATATGAAAAGGAATTAAAGTAGAATAGCAAGCTTCTAATTGGTCTTATCTTTTGATTCTGTTTGACCATCGATAGTGATGTAAGACTTGGATAGAATGTTGCCTCTCTGTGCCATATTTAAATTTTTTGTTTACCTTTAGTGCATACACTTCATTGTGCTTTTTTGGAATAACTCCAGCAGCCCATAAACTAATGCTTTGCAAAGCCTGAATACAAATGTTTGAAGCCTGTATTAGAAACATTTCCTTTTAGGATCTGAGTAAAAAAGAGAGAGGGTTTTATTGTTTCATTTTAACAAATTACACTTTTGTGACATTTGCAATATATAACCAAAACCGAAAATAGCAACGAAAAGCTTGGAGCTAATTAACTTATGTGCTGCTTTTTGAAGTACTACTAGGGGCTATTATTGCACAAATATTTTCAGAGAAGATGCCTCATGTATAGGTCAGTTGCCATCCATGTTTATTTATCGTTTTAAGACTAAGAAATAAGGGCAGAGATTTTTTTTCCCTCATAAAGCCACCACATTATGTTACCTAATTTTTTATAAAATCAATATTACATACCAAGATCTCTCAGGCATATCATTCTCACTTAAAAAAAAAAAAAGCTAAATTCCACAAAGCTTGAGTCCTTCAGTACTTCTTTATATGCTCTTTTAATTAACCTGAGAGATTTATAATACACCAAAACTAAATTAGGCAAATAGCCTTCTGTCTTTTTTCATATCCAAAGTAACAAAGGCTTGAATCATGTCTATTGTCATTATTTACAATTATTTCTTTCCCATTTACTTTTTTTCATGCCATAATAATGATTAATCATAATGGTTAATCATAAAACACAGCCAATCCAAATTCATTATTAAATCAGTCAAAGCAATCAGATGGTACCACTATATCAATCTTTGCACACGTTTTCACATGTTCTGGGATTCAGCACTCTTCTAAAGCCATATTTGATTGTTTCAATCATGCTTCTCTCTAATATCAGCAACTACATTGTCACTCAACCAACTCCTAGGCAGTGACCCATTATTCTGGAGATTAAAGATTGAATCAATAAGATATGAGTCAAGTCAATCATACTATAGAATCACAGACCTTCAAGTTCAGGAGGCTATTAAACTATGCTGTCCAAAGTAGTTGAGAGAAAAGCTCTTATTCACCACACTACAGATTTTCAGGTATCATGAGACTTGGGGCAGTTGGAGTCAAAGACTCTGTTAGGGCTAGTGTTTGAAGCTGCACCCCATTTGTCTTGTCATCAATGGCACCCCACTCCAGTACTCTTGCCTGGAAAATCCCATGGATGGAGGAGCCTGGGAGGCTGCAGTCCATGGGGTCGCTAAGAGTCGGGCACAACTAGGCGACTTCACTTTCACTTTTCACTTTCATGCATTGGAGAAGGAAATGGCAACCCACTCCAGTGTTCTTGCCTGGAGAATCCCAGGGACGGCGGAGCCTGGTGGGATGCCGTCTCTGGGGTCGCACAGATCGGACACGACTGAAGCGATGCAGCAGCAGCAGCAGCTACTTTGTAAGTGGGCTTTTTCCAACAGGCCCAAGTGGGGGAACAGGGAGTGTATGTGATGACTGCCTGCTCAGGAGAACCAAGAAGAAGCATTGTTCTGGTTGGGTCCCTGATGTAAGTTGTCGGCCTTCCCCGAAATCCACGCAAAACTGTGGCTCCACCCCTAAGAAAGGAACACAAGCTTTTTTCTAAAAAGCACACTCCCACACCTTACTCGTCTATAATCACAAGGGGAAAATGACACAAATAAGAATATTACTCGATGTTTTTAATTTTTAAATCAAAATAGTCTCCATTAACATTTCAAGTAATCATAAATGTTTGTACTATTTGAGATCTCTGTGAAACACTGTCGGTGACGTCACAAAAGTAAAGGAGGTTGATGTGAATGTGTGAGTGAAAATAATGTAATGCTATGCTATGCTAAGTCACTTCAGTCATGTCCGACTCTGTGTGACCCCATAGATGGCAGCCCACCAGGCTCCCCCGTCCCTGGAATTCTCCAGGCAAGAACACTGGAGTGGGTTGCCATTTCCTTCTCCAATGCATGAAAGTGAAAAGTGAAAGTGAAGTCGCCTAGTCGTGTCTGACTCTTATCGACCCCATGGACTGCAGCCTACCAGGCTCCTCCGTCCATGGGATTTTCCAGGCAAGAGTACTGGAGTGGGATGCCATAATGTAAAGATGGATCTTAACTAATTCTGCCAAATGAGAAAGTTTGAAAGAGAATCAGTTGTGTGTCTTTTAGCATTGGTTTTTGGTTTTCTTCTGTTGCTTAGAAGAAGAAAAAGTTTAGTGACTTGACAAAATTATCCATCTGTATAAAAATTGGAAAATTTGATTCCTACATTGAAAGATAATAACAGAGTTTCAGATCATTCAGGCATGTTTCAAACTCAGAGTTTTGGATTGAAGTTTGTTCTTTTTCCCTGAGCAATAAAGTGAAAATGCTTCCGTAAATCACCTACATTCACTGTCTCTGAATTGCTGACTGAAGTCTTTCTGCAACTAGAGTAAACTTGAACCCACAACATGGAATCAGCACAATAAAAAGGGAGGGTTTTCTGTAAATGTTTTTCCTCTTTCATAATGGAAGTCCTTTAGTTTCTATTATTTTTTCAACATTTAAGGTTATATCTCAATGCAAATTAAGAATGTTGTTTGTTGTAGGAATTAAGAAAAAACAGGAAAAAAAGACTTGATTAGTTACAATGATGCAGGACAGTTATTCATAAATGTTCACTCCCTTCTGATTGATTTAGTCTCCCATTTCCTAAAATGGGGGAAATGTTAAGAGAAATTTTATCTAAGTTCTACTTAAGACAGTGTTACATAGAATCATTTTTCTAAGCCAAAAATCTTATTTTTGACACAAAATTTCTGGATTGAAATGAGTCCTATGAGACTTTCTTAGATGAAGTCAGAAGTGAGCAGACAGGTACAATATTTGCATTATTTTATACTTCAAATAATATCAGTTCCTTTGCACCTTAACATATGGTGACGTTCACAACACATATGAAGTTCATGGCAAATGTAGTCCTCCTTTAACCCTGCCATTAATCTCGTAGTGGATAAAGAAGCCTTGATTAACAAGAGCGATGCTGTTGGTTTGCGCGCTAACGGCTTTGTTGTGCATTCTGTGGCTTTTGTGTATTTTGTCTGCCATTGTACAGGAGTTCAAACCCATTGGTGCCGCACACAACAGAAGGGCCCAGCCTTTTGTTGCAGCAGCAAACATTGATGACAAAAGACAGGTAGTGAGCGCTTCCTATAACTCACCCATTGGGCTCTATTCAACCAGCAATATACAAGATGCACTTCACGGGCAGCTGCGGGGGCTCATCCCTAGTTCGCCTCAAAAGTAAGTATTCCACTTGGTTTCTGGCTGCCATGCTCTCAATGGTGACAGTAAGGCTGCTTTTCCTTTCGAAAGTCCAGCTCTTGCTGTTTGATTTTTACTTTCCTGAAGGCACGGATCAGATTTTTCTTTTAAAGACAAGCATCTAGAACATGGTTCTAGGGTCCAGTCTGCCAGTTCCTGAACGTTTAGTGAATACATGGTTGAGAGGAAGAAATCGCTCTGGCTCCATCATCACCCTTCTTACTCATGTCAATATCTGGTGATAAATAATCCTTTCTGAACAATTGTGCATTTAATTTTATCTAAAATATATATATCTATTAATCCTCCACTGAGGGGCTCTCTAACGCTTTGTTTTTACAGGATGTGAACTACTTTGAACACAAGCACAACGTTCGGCCCAAACCTTTCATAATCCCAGGCCGAAGCAGGTCATAAGCTTTAAGATGGTGAAGTGTGGAGTGCATGCCTCCTTAATAAATCCTACTAATCACCAAGATACATAACTCTTAGGTGTTTGGAGTGACTTTTCTCTTTTTTGAAGCTTACTGCAAAAGCAAAAGAAACAAATTCACCTAGCAGAGACTAGCAGCCAACTCACCTCCATTTCTGAGAGTAAATATTGACAAGATTATAGAGCTGTGAAATATTATGCAATCGCTGTGTGTATTTATAACTGATACCCCGGCTGCTCTGAGAATCCCATCCAGAACACAGTGACCTTTGAAGTTAGCAGACATACCCTGTCCCAGGGCAGGATGGCCCAGTCAGCAGGAACAAACATGAAAACCAGCCCCCAGTTGCGAGTAAGGAAGCAGGTGAGGCAAAGGTGGAAAGGCTGGTGCAGCTTTCTGTGTTTAATGCAGTCCATTCATCCCATCTCAGCACCTAGTTCTCACTGTGTCATCAGAGCCTGCTGGGTAATCCCACTCATTCTAGCTCTTACATAAAAATAAATTTGCCTTCTTATGGATACTTGTGTGGCTTCCCTGGTGGCTCAGCTGGTAAAGAATCTGCTTGCAATGCAGGAGACCTGGGTTCAGTCCCAGGGTCGGGAAATCCCCTGGAGAAGGGATAAGCTACCCACCCCACACTATTCTTGGTCTTCCCTGATGGCTCAGATGGTAATGAATCCGCCTGCAATGCAGGAGACCTGGGTTCAATCCCTGAGTTGGGAAGATCCCCTGGAGGAGGAAATGGCTACCCACTCCAGTATTCTGGCCTGGAGAATTCCATGAACAGAGGAGCCTGGTGGGCTTCAGTCTATGGGGTCACAGAGAGTCGGACACAACTGAGCGACTTTCACACATGGATACTTGTGTGGCTTCCCTGGTGGCTCAGATAGTAAAGAACCTGCCTGCAATGCAGGAGATCTGGGATCAATCCCTGGGTTGGGAAGACCCCTGGAGAAGGGAATGGCCACCCACTCCAATATTCTTGCCTGGAGAATTCCATGGACAGAGGAGCCTGGCAGGCCACAGTCCGTGGTGCCGCAGAGTTGGACACAACTGAGAGACTAACACACATACATACACACACACACACACACACACATGGATACTTGCAAAGGAAGAGGGGCCACTTGGAATGTTTCCACTTGGGGAAAATAAGTATAAAGAGAGAGTTGGTAGGCAGGGAGATTTACTGGGTAACCCTCATGGATAACTGTGCATAGACTGGAATAATAATGAGCAAGATCTCTTCTTGTCTGTCAGAGAAACAGATCATCGTCAGACGATCCTTTACAAATCTTCTCTAGAGACTAAATTCCAACTTACGAGGAAAGAAATGAGCCTCCTGTATTGCCACATCAGGAAACAGTGACTTCAGGAAACCTGAAGTCCTCTGACCTCAGCTCCATCAACCAGCCCAGAGGAAGGAAGTGGGGGTTAGGCTGGATCAACCCTAACAGATCAGTGAACAATGATCTACATCAGGTGTCCCAATTGCTTGTCTGTAGGTGGAGTCAATTCACAATGTTTTATTTAACCCTCCCGTTGTTTAAAAATACAGAATTTAGGTCAGTGCCTTAAGATGGAACATCTACTCTCCATCTTGGCAAAATACCCTTAACTCCCAAGCGTATGACACCTGGCCCATTTTCATATATGTGTGACCCTCGTGGCCCCTGGAGACATCTGAGTTTATGCTGCTTGCCATGGATGGTCAGTCATCACTTGATATATGATTTCCATGTGCAGACCTTTCCATGAGCTAGACTCAGGGCCAGAAAATGACCTCAAAGTAAGCCAATTTTGTGATATCAGACTCAGAAAGAGGAAATGAAGTAAAAGAGCTGGAGAAAGATGCTATTAATAATAAGGCAATGACTACTAAAGACATCTGACCCCACTAGAATATAAACATATTGTATCTCCACTACCAAGAAATGAGGCTAGGACAGTAAATGCTCAGCAAATGTTCATTAGATAAAGGAACAAAATCTCGAGAGTGCCTAATTAGACTTCCTGATTAGCAAGAAGAATCAGGAGCTGTTATTCCTCCTGCATACTGGCAACTTTGAACAATCCTTTTTGGCTTCTTTTAGTTTTTTCCTCCTTCATATTTCATTCTCCTCTACATCCTTCTCTATTTCCCCACATTCAACAGTTTTCCAACCCCACTCTCAATAGCATAAAAAAAAAAAAAAAACTGGGTTAGAAGTTAAAATGCTCTTTTACTATTGAATAAATATATATACATACTTCTTCCTAAAGAAGCATAGTAAAACAGATATACTTGCATTCTTTTGAGATTAACATAAATGTAAGCTCACTAACATGAGCTATAGAACTCCACGAGGCTTGAGTAAAATGATACATTAGAGTAACACAGATCTTGCTTCTGCTAAAGACCAATTACATTTAATAGCAAAATTCAGGGTAAGTCAGAGATTCAGGTACATAATGCCCTTCTTTAATATTTTCATTTAATTCAAACATGGTGACAATGACAAGCTACTCATAATTTTTTTATTGTAAGGTGCCTTTCAATCTAGCTAAGTTTGGAAGAGGGGAAAGGAAAACCAGATATGAAAGGATTTGCTTAAAAAACAGGTACCAGTAAACAAACCTTAAAAAATTCTAAAATTGCTTCTATTATCCTCCCTGTCTTCCTGTGGCCCCTCACTATTTGCTCTAGCTTCCAAATTTCTTGTTCTTGCCAAATAATTCTTCATCAAGGTGGAATTTTGAGTGGCTACTTATCAAGCAATAACTACACCATTAATAAACAACTTTTGAATCAGATGTAAGTTGGAGATACCAATATAGTCATCTCCCTGGGTCTTAATACTAGTTGCTGCTGCTGCTAAGTCACTTCAGTCGTGTCTGACTCTGTGTGACCCCATAGACAGCAGCTCACAAGGCTCCCCCGTCCCTGGGATTCTCCAGGCAAGAACACTGGAGTGGGTTGCCATTTCCTTCTCCAGTGCAGGAAAGTGAAAAGTGAGAGTGAAGTCACTCAGTCGTGTCCAACTCTTAGAGACCCCATGGACTGCAGCCTACCAGGCTCCTCCATCCATGGAATTTTCCAGGCAAGAGTACTGGAGTTGGGTGCCATTGCCTTTAGGGTTCTTTTCATGGTTTCATCGTAACTGACCCATATTAAAAGAAAAGTATTTTAATATGAAAATATGTAAATGTTTAAAGCCAAAACTAACATTAAAAGTTCAGCAAGGCATTTTATAGATCCAAGTGATAAAATACAATCCAGTTAGTGGTTTTTGGACAAGCTGCATCCAGAAGCATGTCCCCAAAAGTCCATATACACAGCAGGGAAATGAGTTCTGTGTCTAATGATCTATCCAGTTGTATGATAGTAATTGAGTGTATCATCAGCCTTACAGGTTGCCAAGTCAATAGCTCAATGTCATGAAATTTCAGCAGTATCTACCTTTCCAAGTCACAGGAATAGGTCATGCTGACCCATGATCATCTCCACAGTAACTGGAGTCCATGAACACTATTTTTTAAGCATCAGTTCAAGAGCTCGTTTAAAATCGTTCCAGAAGTGTATAAAAAAGATAATTGTCATTTGCTTAGGTTTTATTTTCTATGTGAATAGATAGACATGAGCCCTTAAATAGAATGATTAAGAAACTAGGAAATAGAAGACACAATCTCTGCTTAAACAAAATTATATACACAGACATGCATGTATATAAGAACACTAATAAGAGGGGAAAAATAATATTAATTACAACTATAAAGTAAGTTCTATCTGTAAGTTCTGAGTTAACCATAGTTTACATCTCCACTATCTAACACCATGCCTGGGACACAGTAAGGTCAGAGTAGTTATAAAATGCTTGTGGAAAAGGTTCACTATTTTAAGCTCCAGTCTCCCAATACTGAAATTCAGTGTCTCAAACCCCTAAATTACAATTTAATAAACTTCATTATACTGAGGTCAAATCAATATGATCCTGACTGAATTGCACTCTAACTGAAATTTCATTTCTACTCTTTTATCAACTGAAGTCAATTTCAGCAACCAGTATAGTGTTAAGCCTATGAAAATGGTGAATAAACCACTTGATATTTGTGTGTGTGATCAACCAATTTATTGACTGAGTTTCAAACAGGTTCTCAACAGCCAGGAAGTGAAGGATCACGTTCATATTAACCTGCTTCATTTAGTCTGTGCAGGTCAAATTGGATAACACAACACAAAAAAATTTTTTGTAACTTATTTAGTGACAAGGGTTGCCCAGACTAACCAGGCTGCAACACTGATGAAGCCAACAAAATCAATCTTCAATATATTGGGTTTGGAGTTTTTGCTCTCTGTATGGGCCTGAGGTTGACATTAATAGCCCTGAAGAGTAAATGCAGGCAGGGGCCATACTTGAGCCCTAAGGGAACACTGACTGAGATAAACACACCATATAAACTGTTCTCTGCCTTGAGTTTACAGCAACACTAACTTGCAGACATGATAGAAGCTGACATCAATACTAATGTTTCCTTTGGCTTTGTCTTAAATGACTATGCTTTAAAAAAAAAAACAACAATATATTCCATTTCTCAAAAAAATGCATTTGTCATGCTGCATTTAAAATGCATGTATAAAAATGACTTTTAGTCATCAGCATGTCAGTTATAACTAACCTCATATCTGTAGAGAATTCTATTCATAAGTATATGAAGTTTCTGTAGTTGTTCTTAAAATTGCATGACTGGCCTTTCTGATGTTTTAGTAAGTTCCTTTGACTTGACTTTAAAAGGAAATGAAAAATATGCATGAAAATATATATGTGCTTTCAAAATTTTGCAAGAAAATAGCTATTAAAGAAATATATATATACATATCTTAGCCCTAAGTTGCATCCAAAGAGTCTGAGATCACTTTATTTGCTCTCTAATTATTAATTTCAAGGTGACAAGCATTTATTGGCTATTTCTAGGACCTATATTAAGTCACCAATTTCTTAAAGTGTAGTCTTCACAAAATTAGAGAACTAAATAGAAAAAGTTAAAATAGTAACAAATATTTATAAAATGTCATAAAACAGAATCTTTACCAGATAACTTCAAGTTGCCAATTACTTTGAATTAAGCCCAACTATATTTCTGAAAATACTTATTTTGCAGTGTTTAGCCTAAATATTTGATTGGATCTTCACACTGCATATTCCTATTACTATTTGTGTAGGATCATTCATTAATATTTTAAATACTGCAGCTCAGAAATGTAAAAGGATTCCAGCTAATGCAATTCCCCTGTGCCACTTCCTTTATACACAACTCTTTTCCCATGAAGCTTTCACCTAGCAGAGCATATTTTATAGTACAGCAGAGCCAAGAAATGCAGTATCACCGGTATCTTAATTCTGTGAAACTTTTTTCAATCGTGAATTTTTAAGTGTTCCCTTTCTAAAACAAATTCTAGCCAGAAATAAACATTTCTTTTCCATTTGATTTAATTCACCTCTTACTTTTAACCTCTCTGTACTTGTTCTCTGTGTTCCCCTGTCTGGATTTTCTGGTTCCCGTGTCGTCTTGTGTGTGACGTGGTCATTAACACAGTGGATGCAGCACTCTGTCCGGTGTTGATGGCGGCAGTGGGCGTAGCACCCCTTCTTCTGTCAGTACTCTTAGTACTATTTGCCCAGGTGACTTGAAAGTTGCTGCTAAGATGGCCCCTAACATTCCTTTGGAAATGGAACTTCCTGGTGTGAAGATTGTACATGCTCAATTTAATACACCCATGCAGTTGTACTCAGATGACAATATTATGGAAACACTTCAGGGTCAGGTTTCAACAGCTCTAGGGGAAACACCCTTGATGAGGTAATAAGAGCCTTTCTGAACCGTGGGCATATTAACTAAACACATGGGCAATGTTGACTTTACTGTTATCTTGTAGCATTGTCTTAATCGAAAGAAAGCTTTAGGCCTTGTGATAATGGTGATTTGAGAAATTAAGCAAGCAGAGTTTTATGTGACAGCAATAAAATGAAATCATGACAGGACGAAATGTACATGTCTTTTGAAAAACTACAATGTACTTTGCAAATGTCTGGTACAGTACTTCTCAAAAGTGATTTATAATCTGGGATACTGTGTTTCTTCTTTGGGTATCAAAAACTGGGGAAGGGATGGGAGGTTCAGAGAAGTTTTAAAAGAAATGATATCTTTTGTCTCTTCTAATGGCATCTTGTGGAAGAGTTAATTATTTTTGCCATGAGTAAGGGTTTGTAAGTGAATATCTCAGGCTACTAATATAGATATCTAATTTCCATTGGTCTCTATTTTGACTAATTTTTTCTCTATTATGCATATTTGTTCAAAGTACTTTTCAATTAAAAAGATTTATTAGAAGATAAAACCTTATTACTTCTTTCAATATTATAGAACCATTATAAAGTATTATAATGCTTACAAGTGTTATGTAACAATATCCCAAAGATAGTCCTTGGGATAAGATAATAATAGCATAATGTATTTCAAAGCCATTTGCAAGGAGCTTCAGATAGGTAAGATGATTATTTCCAAATATGATATAGGTAATAAAAATTTGTGCAAATAGCAACTACCTTTTCTAGATAATGCAATTAAATGACAAAATAGTAAAATATTACAGTGCCTGACATGTATTTTTATTGTCGCATTTTTTATTGTTCAACATGAATATATTTGTAGAAAGTTTATTAAAATAAATCATCTATCATTTTTGTAAATGAATTATAATGTAGCTATTTAGTAGCCTATACAACTGACTTCTGTGTGAAAGACACTGTATTATGCGCTTTCAAACACTGGGAAGTTGAATTCTTCCATTTACAGGCAAAATGTTACCTTGATTCAAGAGTTAACAAAACTAAACCATACACTTTTGGTTTAATATCAAAAATGAATCTGAATTTTATTAACATCTTTATGACTGAGATAAACTGGGCTCACTCATGCACTTTCTATCACACGTATGTGGTCTTTTATTTCTAAAAGGTTAATTTTGTTCATATTATAATTATATATCCATCAGACGCACGCATTGTTTTTTAAATTACTATTTCCTAACAACGTTTCAGTTGCCCTCCAAAAGGATTCTTGCACATGGAGAAGTGCTGAAGTGACCCCAGGTTAATCAATGATATTTTTTAAGGCAACCCGTGTGAATTCACATTATACTTAACTGTAATAGAGATTAACTTGAGAATACGGAATCTCTGTTGGGGAGGTGCTGTAAATACAGCAGTCACTGCTTATTGATATCTTGTGTCTTCCTGCGCATACGCACGCTCCTGACGCGGCTTCCCGCGGCATGTTGTTTCAGTGAACCCACGGCCTCCGTGCCCCCCGAGTCGGATGTGTACCGGATGCTCCACGACAATCGCAATGAACCTACCCAGCCTCGCCAGTCGGGCTCCTTCAGGGTGCTCCAGGAACTAGTGAACGATGGCGCTGGTGAGCAGTCCGTGAATGTCTGCTGAGACGTTGTTGACAGAGGTTATTGCAAGGGTCAGGGGAGGGGAGGGCAGCAAGCATAATGGGAATGAGAGTCTAAAAATTGATTTTCATCAGTCATCAAATGACTCTTTGCTGTAAAAGGATTTGGTGTTGCCTGGTTTAGGAGGAGAACATCCAGAGCATATTTAAGGAGCCACCAACTTGATGGTAAAAGAGCATCAAAGATAAATCCTATCTCAGTAGTCAAGGGCTAGTTCAGCTTATTGATCATAAAATACTGCAAAATTTCTCAGCCTCCCCCATATCCCAGGCTATCATAATCATCAAATTTTTAGACAACACTGGAATGAACAGCACAGTCCCAAATCCTGTGCTGAGCTGCTTTTCACATGTGATCATTTAATCCCCACAATAACTCAGTGAGGTAGGAGCTGTTATTTCCCCTATTTAACAAAAGAGAAAATGAGGCATAGAGAGGGTGGATTTGCACAAAGCCACACAGCCAGTAAGAAACAGAGTTGGGTCTCCAGCCCACTCCTGGGGTCTTCAGAGTTTATGCTCTTACCAATGGTTTTCCATGTCCAAAAGATACATACTGTCCTTCACAAGTTGCACAGAAATGCAAAATGCCCCATTAGTATAGCCATTATCAAACAAATGGAAACTAAGTGTTGGTGAGGATGTGGAGAAATAGGGACCCTTGTGCACTGCTGATGGGGAATGTGAAATGGTGCAGCCACTGGGAAAAACAGTATGGTGGTTCCTCAAAAAGTGAAACAGGAGAATTGCCACGGGATCCTGCAATTCCATTCCTAGATGTATACTCAGAAGAACTGAAAGCAGGGACTCAAACCAATACTTATGCACCAGCATCCACAGAAGCATTATTCACAACAGCCAAAAGTTGGGAACAACCCAAATGTCTATTTACACATGAATGGAAAAACATCATGTGGTATATATCCATAAAAGTACACTATTATTCAGCCTTAAAAGGGAATGAAAATTCTGATATATGCTGCAACATGGATGAACCTTGAAAACATTCTGCTAAATGAAATAAACCAGGGACATAGAGACAGATATTGCATGATTCCATTTATATGAGGACCTTAGAATAGTCCAGTCATAGCAACAGAAAGTATAATAGAGGTCACCGGGGTCTGGAAGGAGAGTGAAATACAGAGTTAATGTTTCCTGGTTACAGAGTTTCTGTTTTAGATGATGAAAATGTTCTAGAAATAGGTATCAGTGATGGTTGCACAAAATTGTGACCATACTTAATGCTACTGAATTACACACTTAAAATGGCGAAGATGGTCCATTTTATGCTATGTATCAGTTCAGTTCAGTTCAGTCACTCAGTCGTGTCCGACTCTTTGCGACCCCATGAGTCGCAGCACGCCAGGCCTCCCTGTCCATCACCAACTCCTGGAGTTCACTCAGACTCATGTCCATCGAGTCAGTGATGCCATCCAGCCATCTCATCTTCTGTCGTCCCCTTCTCCTCCTGCCCCCAATCCCTCCCAGCATCAGAGTCTTTTCCAATGAGTCAGCTCTTTGCATGAGGTGGCCAAAGTACTGGAGTTTCAGCTTTAGCATTATTCCCTCCAAAGAAATCCCAGGGCTGATCCCCTTCAGAATGGACTGGTTGGATCTCCTTGCAGTCCAAGGGACTCTCAAGAGTCTTCTCCAACACCACAGTTCAAAAGCATCAATTCTTCGGCGCTCAGCCTTCTTCACAGTCCAACTCTCACATCCATACATGACCACAGGAAAAACCATAGCCTTGACTAGACGGACCTTTGTTGGCAAAGTAATGTCTCTGCTTTTGAATATGCTATCTAGTTGGTCATAACTTTCCTTACAAGGAGTAAGCGTTTTTTAATTTCATGGCTGCAGTCACCATCTGCAGTGATTTTGGAGCCCAAAATTTAAAAAGGAAAGATGCAAAATGTTCTCTGTTCCTTTGGGCATTTTGTAACAGCTCCCTACAACAACAACAGTTTTTTAACTAATTTCGTTTTGTAAGGTCCCATTTCAGAATAAATTATGCTTGAACGAATCCTGGTTCTTTCCAAATGATATTGTGGGTGAAGGCTAAGAATTCCTCAGGTTAAAGTGCACACCTTAAAATAGAAGCAAAGTATAAACCGTAGCCAGCTGCTCCCTGGCCATAAATGGAAGCACTTTGTATTTCAGATGACCGTCCTGCTGGAACTCGGAGTGTGAGAGCTCCAGTTACAAAAGTCCACGGCGGTGCTGGCGGCACGCAGAAGATGCCATTCTGTGACAAATGCGGGAGTGGCATCGTGTAAGTTTCATTTTCAACCCCAAATTCACCACCAGTCTTGGCGTCAGTTCCCTATTTCCTCTAAAAGAGACTTGAAGTTTTACAAAAAACAAATTTCTATTCAGCGAACTGAAATATAAATGTCCACAACATTTAGGGCAGTCTGACCAGAAATCCTTTAGGTTTAGGTGTACCCCCAAATTAGCATAGAATGTGAGGTGGAAATCCTGACTTATAATTTCAGGTATATGTTCATGAAAGGAAACTGCCCCAGAAGTATATCCTAAAAGTCATTTCCGAGAATCATGACTTCACTTCACAAAGCCCTCCCTTTGTTGATGCATAGTCTTTGAATTCTTCCTTTTCTGTGTAAACCCAGGAAAACAAATATGGGGGTCATCCAGTTGTTCATTAAAACACATTATCCTTAGTCGATTTCTTAAAGTTGCACAAATACTGAAATATGATTTTTTAGACACAAAGTCAGCTTCCATTTTAAGGGGCTTTAGGTGTAAACAGCCATCCTTGCTAGTTTCAGACCTTCAGGTGAACCAGATCATTTCAGTCCCTCCACCTCCTGCCCGTGGGAGCATGTCTTCCATCCCCTTTTTCTGTTCCCCTGTCACTAGCTCTCACACTGAGGAGCTATCAGTCGAGTCACCCAGGAGGCATCCCAGGAGGGTGGGGGAAGGAGATAAGCCTGCTTATAGCACAGAGGGGGCTGGGAGACAGAGAAACTAGCAGGACAGGGGGCTGGGGGCAGAGAGGACCTCGTAACACAGGACAGGTCGTGATGTTACCTAAAGCATTGGGGTGGCCAATAAGTTTGTTTGGGCTTTTCCATACACCGCAATGGACAAACCCGAAAGGATTTTTTTTGGCCAATCCAACAACTGTTGCTCCAAAGTTGGAGTACACTGTTTTAACAGTTTACTGTCGAAATGCAAGTGTACCCACCCATGAAAATTCCATCTCTGCCCTTTGATCTGTTCTGTGTTCCATAGAGTGGACGCTGGACCACCAAGCTAGACAGTTTAAGCAGAGGGACTTTGGTTGTATAGACAACAACCTTGGTCACAATCCGATTCCTTTGCAGAGGATTATCTGCATCATCTCTCCTGCTTCCAAAGAAACAATGGGGAGAGATCATGAA
This sequence comes from Bos indicus x Bos taurus, assembly GCF_003369695.1. Taxonomy (NCBI): domain Eukaryota; kingdom Metazoa; phylum Chordata; class Mammalia; order Artiodactyla; family Bovidae; genus Bos; species Bos indicus x Bos taurus. Next base: position 15,678,856 of record NC_040102.1, on the reverse strand, counting down.
GTAAGATCCTATCATTTCTCTAAAAAAAAAAAAGAAAAGAAAATTTGTTTGAAAAAAAAAATCTGAAAAACATTGACACGTGAACAACGGAGAGAAAGCCATGAAGATTTATTGTTGTCTTGGCTCTCCCTGGCAACGGCATCAGTTTCACAGCTGCGCCCAGTTTTATAGCTGTTCTTTCCTGAATGTGAAACACCTGCCTTATCTATAGTGTTGTCTCCCTTTGGGTCATGTTTTTGGCTCTATGTGTGTGTTTGTGTGTTCACGAGGGTCTCTTTTTCCCCACCAGTGGTGCGGTTGTGAAAGCGCGGGACAAATACCGGCATCCGGAGTGCTTCGTGTGCGCCGACTGTAACCTCAACCTCAAACAGAAGGGCTACTTCTTCGTGGAGGGGGAGCTGTACTGTGAAACTCACGCCCGGGCCCGCATGAGGCCCCCGGAGGGCTATGACACAGTCACCCTTTATCCCAAAGCTTAAGTCCTGGCAGAACGAGCTCGCACACACCCATGCGCACCCACACAGGCTGGTATTAATGGCTTTGGGGCAGATTTATAGCAAAGTGCTGATGCCAAATCTAGAACCAAGATTTTAGACACTTACTGTATTTTTAGGAGAAAGAATGGGAGGTACCTGCCTGCTGTAACACAAACATGCATTCAACTGTTTGGGGGGGAGCTTAGCAATAACTTAATGGCATTTAAAGCAATAATTTTTTCTTGTCATTCTCCACAGTTTACATTTATATTATTATGACCATCAAACATGTAAACATCAACATATTTGGGGAGTCCAATTGTCTTTCCTTAACCAGCTGATTTTGCAATTCTAGTAAATACCAAATGACAATCTTGTATTCTAACAAAACCTGCAGTGTCTGTTATCTGTTTCAACAATTACAGTGCATGTCAGGGAGAAATTCTCTAGATCTCTCTAGTTTCATATTCAGTCATACTGCTGAATGCAACATAACATAATAAATACATAAAATATTTTAAAAATACCTAATGAAGTGGCACTTGCTGAATTCAGATAAAATCAACATTCCAATGAGGGAACCCAGTCCTAACTTGCCATGTACAACTCAGGTTGTACATGAGTGACAACTCGGATATTTTCAGGAAAAAAATATGGTTTCTTTAATTTTTTTTTTTTGGTTTCTTTAATTTTTATAACTCATTTGCTCTTTCTTATGAGCCCACAGTTTCTGCTGATTGGAGGGGAAGTTTTAAATTTGCTAGTTAAAGGTGATACAGTCTCAGATTAAAACAGTTTCTGTTGCTTTGAAATAGTCTCTTTCATTTTAAATGTCTCTCAGATAAATATTCAGACTCCATCAAGGCTAGTTCTTTATTCTCAAGGCTCACCACCACCATCTTCTCCTCCCAAAGATGGCACCTCCAAGAGGAGACATTCAGGGGACCCTCTGGGGAGGAAAGGGGTTGCTGCTCTCCTGGGGTCCTGCTTGTATTCTCTGCTGAAAATCCATGGTTCCACTCGTGCTGTTTTCTCAACATAGTTGGAACCAGGCAACAAGCCCAGCTTTACCACCACCTCCAAAAGTCTCTGCTCAGCTTTCTGTGGAGTCATGGTTTCTTTGCATCTCAGACACGAACCCCATCTGGCCCCTGGCTCAGCTCAGGCACCTTGCCCTTCACCATGGTGGTGCCACGGCAATGCCCCCTGACGTGCATGTCTTACCTACTTCCCAAGCTCGTCCCTGGGGACAAAGAAGACGTTACGAAACCGTCCTCTCCAAGTATAAACCATGGGAACCAGCAGGCTGGGGAGGTGGGGACGGTCTCAGGCCCTTGGTCTCACCCCCTTGTCACAAAGCCATGTCTACCCGACTGCAGCTGCTGCCTCTGGGCTGGGAGCAAGGACCCTCCTATTGTCCCAGATGGAAACCAGGGCCTGTGTTGTACTGCTCTGGGATTCTCCTACACTTCTCTGGTTATTTCTGACCCTGACCAGTCTGGGGTTTTGAACTAGTGACACAAGACAGAACAGCTGCCCCACCCCTCGGGCCATTTGAGATGGAAACTGGAACCCCTGCACCAAAACACAAATTCGTTCAAGGAGCAATTCCAAGAAAATAGAAAACGATGCGATCAAAGATATGACTGTATTCAAACACATTACTTTTTTGGTTCAGATGTTATTTTTAAATTTTTTTTTTTTCTGGGAAGGATATAATCTTAAAAGTTTGGAAGCTAGAGAGCAAAGGAGTGGTAACTGATTTAGGAAACCTGAGAAAGTTAAAATCCAAAGCAGCAATGGAGAAAACTGAAGACTCAACCCAGAATCTTGAAAAGGCGAGGGAACTGATAACATAGGCATTTCTAGACTAGAGGATAAAGGTGGGGTTAATGATAAGGAGGGTCATGGACAAGCTGTTTGAGAAGCACTTAATCCCCACTGTGTCTCCTCTCTGCCCCTCTCTCACACACCCATAGCCTTTCCTAGTGGAAGTTTGCCTCGTATTATCTGGAGAAAGTAAAACAGCATCTCTGGAGTCAGGAAGCAAAGTTGAAAAAGAAGTTAAATAAGAATGAAAGACTCATGAGAAGAAAAGTGTACATTAGACATTATGCTATACATTAATGCATACTTTATGTTAGGTATCAGACAGTATTTTCCTTAAAATTATATTTTACATATTTTATAATGAAGTTCTTAAGTTCAGATGTTCAATAATGAGGGGGAAAAGTAGTACGGTTTGAAAAATAGTAGTAGTATGGCTCTAATCTGAAATTCTGCAGCCATATGGCTTAAAGCTGCTAATTCAGTCTATGTGACTAAGGTCTGTGATTATTACTGTTTAGTCACTAGGTCGTGTCCAACTCTTTGCAACCCCGTGGACTGTAGCCCATCAGGCTCCTCTGTGCATGGGATTTCCCAGGCAAGAATACAGGAGTGAGTTGCCATTTCCTCCTCCAGGGGATCTTCCTTACCCAGGATCCAACTCGTGTGTCCCGCATTGGCAGACAGATTCTTTACCTGGGAAGCCCCAAGGCTTACGAAGCAAATTCTCAAATCGCATGTCCATTATTTTTAATTAAAATTATTCTTTGATGATTAAATCTAGAATTTGAACATAAAGATAACTTTATGACAATTAACCCGTAGAAATGAATGCAATATAAAAATCATTTTAAAACATACAAAGTACAGGGTGAAAATAGCAATGTTATAATGGAAAGGAATTAAAACTTTTTAAAAAAGTAAACAAATAAGAAAGCAATATTTCTCCCTGTACTAACACTTTGTCTTTCAATAATGAATTCACACCTGGGCTTATATAGGAATTCATGCCACAAACAAAGAATGCCAACCCGTTTTTATTTAGCTCTCAGAATACTATATCTTTGGAGAAAACAGATTAGTCACTGTTTTTATATTTATAAGCTTATTAAAACCAGCAGTGATCAATGAAATCATCTGTTTAAGAACTCTAGGCTCATGATTAACTAAATTGCTCTTTTTTCAGAGTAAACCCAGGATAGAGTTGCTACACCCTCTACCAATGGGACAACTGTTTGAATAAAAAACAGTTCTGGTTATCACATACATTTGCACCTGTGTAAGCAAAGTAAAGTTAATGGCTAACATGATATGCAAACAGTTTATTTATCTCTACATAAGATAATCTAAAGTTTGTCCATCACAGGAACATTCTAAGATAGGCAGGATGGAGCTTGGGGGTTCTTCTACTAACAACCTGAGTTGCAAAAGTTTGTCAAGCCGTCCTTTAAACAGATTTGATTCTAGCCTTGAGAAACTACTACTTTATAACCATTACTCTTTATTACCATGTCATCATGGCCTAATGTCCTTTCTTTTGCTTGTTTTGTCCTTATGCTGTGCTATCTGAATCTTAAACATCAAAAACAAAATTTGAGAAAGATTGAGAGCATTCAGATAATTCAAGCAAATAAACCATTTACTTGATCTACATGAATATTTCAAAATAATTGTCTTAAGCTTCTATTCATGTTGGAGAGCACTCAATACTTGGTTGACCCCCTACCAAGTAAGATATGTTGACACTGAACCCAACAAAATGGATTTTTGAATACATTGGCTATATTTACAAACTGACATTTTCAAGCTAGCTAGAATGCTTCATGTGATGAAGGTTAAAACAAAGCACCTATAAGAAGTGGTTGCTTTATCATAATTTCTTTCATTCAAATTTTGTAGTAATGTTATTAATCACACTTCAGAAGAACATAAAATGATTATATACAAATTGTTTCTGTGCCAAGGGCAAGAATATGTTGCAGAGTTTCAGACCTACCTCTTATGAGATCAAATTCCCATTTTATCTCCTTTCCTGAAGTGGAGGGGATTGAAAAATTACCTGTGAATTACCAGTGTGAATTACCTGTCGTGTGTATATATGCCAAAGCGCATGTGTATCTGTGGTTCACTAAAGCACCAAGCTTATGCTACCAATGTTGCATGCAAGAGCCTGCTTTGTGTACCATGATGCCTGGGGCACATGCTGTTCCGCCTACCCCTTCACACATCTGGGCTCCAGATGCGGCTGAGTTCCCGAGGCTTTCAGCCTTGACCCTTCCGGAACCCTGCTTCATGTCTCAAACCTTGTCGCTCCTCCACATGAAGACAGTCCTTGATTCCAGCGCTGCTTCTGCCAGCCAATGGAAAAGACTAATTGCCGCTAACAAGTACTATTAATTTTCTACTGCCCCCTTTATGTCAAATCGAATACTTGTGTTTTGTTCTGAAGACAGCCCTTTAATCTAAAAAAAAAAAAAAAAAAGACTTCAAGGGTAGGAATTCTAGATATATGGGAAAAGAAAGTTGGAAAAAGAACTTGAGGAATAGAGTAATGGGCATGATCTGGACCAATAAGGACCAAGTCTCTCTCTCCTTTTTTTTTTTTTTTTTGACTATGCTATGGACAGAGGAGCCTGGTAGGCTACAGTCCATGGGGTTGCTGAGGGTCAGGCACAACTGAGTGACTTCACTTTTACTTTTCACTTTCATGCATTGGAGAAGGAAATGGCAACCCACTCCAGTATTCTTGCCTGGAGAATCCCAGGGACGGGGGAGCCTGGTGGGCTGCTGTCTATGGGGTCGCACAGAGTCGGACACGACTGAAGCGACTTAGCAGCAGCAGCAGGTCTTTGTTGCTGCACATGGGTTTTCTTTAGATGCTGTGAGTGAGAGGGGACTACTCTATAGTGTGGCACATGGGCTTAGTTGCCCCAAAGCATGTGGAATCTTCCCGGACCAGGGATCGAACCCATGTCCCTTGCGTTGGCAGACAGATTCTTAACCACTGATCACCAGGGAAGTCTGGACCAACAGTCTCTTTGACCTTAGGAAGGTTTGTCCGATCTGTAGGGATGATGATACTGAACTTGGCTCTCTGACAGAGGCTGAAGAAATAGGGAATGCACTTTCTCTGAAATGAGGCACTTCCATTAGATAAGGCTGTTTGTGAATCTTACAGAGGGTGCCTATTTTTCCCACTCAGTCTTTCTGTGTCATGGACTCCTCAGCCTGCACGCATGCTCACATACTCTCCACCATGCTAAAACTCTCTCTTTCCCTTATATCTATTCCTTCTCAAGCTCCCTTGATAATCCTCTCTTTAGTACAGGCAGATCAACTCCACTTTCTGAGTGTCCCCACTACACCATTTGTAAGTCCCCTAAGGCAGCAATCAACTTCCTAAGAGCCAAAGCTACTGGCTATTCTTACTGAGTTGTGGGGTTTATTCTCCTATATAGATGAAATCAGGTTAAAATTAACTCTAAAACATAGCTAAAGATGGCTGTAGATTTGCATTTGCACGTAGTAGCCTTTGAGATGGTCCAGTAGCCATCCAAGACGTAAGTTCCCCTGACCAAAGCACTAACTGACCAAAGCACTAACCTTGTGACAATTGCCCAAATTTACCATGTCCCTTGTGGCTCAGCTGGTAAGAATTCACCTGCAATGTGGGAGACCTGGGTTTGACCCCTGGGTTGGGAAGACCCCCTGGAGAAGGGAAAGGCTACCCACTCCAGTATTCTGGCCTGAAGAATTCCATGGACTGTATAGTCCATGGGGTCACAAAGAGTTGGACAGGACTGAGTGACTTTCACTCGCTCACTTGGTCACTTTTTCAAACTACTATAGACCTCAGCTATGATTAATGATAGCCTTGTGATCTCAGGTTTTTAAAAAGATCTTCTGGAGCTAAAACCCCAGAAGTATTTCAGTCTGGTAATAAATTGCTAAGAATAGATTTGACTAGCTTGTTTTTGTGCAAGCTCTTGAATTTGTTCCAGATTCTTGATTCTGCAGCTGTTAGTCAACAGGTGAGAATGGATTCTGTAAGAAGAGCTACTATTTGAAGATTCTTAAATATTGTGACTCACAGATTTAAAAAAAAAATTGGCAGTACAGATTTTAATTCCAACCTTTAGCAATGAGCTTCACAATAAAAAATAAATAAATAAATCAGACATTTTCACAGCAGTTTTCTGGACTAACTGACATGTATGGCCAGAGAAGGCATATCCCCTGACAGAAAATTCTCCACTCTCCACATGATATGAGGTCAAATGAAATAGGAACAGTCTCACCATACTTAGAAAATAGTACAGGTGACATGTGACACCATATCAGGGAAACAAACTTTTAGTTCTAACATTAATATTTATACCTCCTCTATACTTTTGTAAAATTTAGATGAAATGTTGTCCTATATCATAAAACTGTGATTTGCTATGGGTAAAAAATAAATAAATAAATAAATTTGTGGCAAAACTAGGATTTCAGAATCAAGAAGTCTAGCACTGACCAGTTAGGAGAGTTTTTGAAAAGTTCCTAAACCTTCCCATGTTTCAGTTTTTCCCATGCAAATCTGGAAAATAACATTTTTCCATGAAATTCCACACTTCTCAGTACCACGAAGTATAAGCTAAGAATATTTCACCAAAAACTTAATTATTGGGGCAATAATTACACTAGGGAGGGAAAAAAATTGAGCATCCCTCAGAGTAAGTGTTTTGATTCTAAACTTTGCTCACCAATTTCAGCTGGGATGATCAACCTTTTCAGTGTCACAGGCCCAGGAACTATGATAGGTGGGGCCACGAATAATCAGATAAGACTTCCCTGGACATACATTCACAAATGCAAGCAGATCAGATCAGTCACTCAGTCGTGTCCGACTCTTTACTCCCAAATGTGACCAAATACATCCATTTTTGGGGTGACAGTTTCTCTCCTTAACCATCCAGTTTCTCTCTCTCACCAAAGAACAGAGTCTCCATGTGTCTCTTGGTGTGAAGCCCTCACAAGGGGCCTCTTCTGAGGGGATACCATTCATATCATAGACACTTTAATTATTAAAGATATTTTTTAAATGTATTATAACTTTGTTGGCTCCAAAGATAAGCTTGTTGTATATTAATGATAATGATTTTTGGACAAATAAATTATTTTTAAAAGTTATTCTTTAGTTTGCAAAAGAGAAATGAATCTTGTAACCAAATGATCTTGTTGCTGCTGCTGCGTCACTTCAGTCATGTCCAACTCTGTGCGACCCCATAGACGGCAGCCCACCAGGCTCCTCCATCCATGGGATTTTCCAGGCAAGAGTGCTGAAGTGGGTTGCCGTTGCCTTCTCCGAAATGATCTTGTTGACCTAACATCTAAAATCAACTGAACTTCTAAGTAAAGAACTGCTGCTCTCATTGATGAATTGATTGGGAAGTATCTTAAAATTAGAGTAGACATCTACTGAAATTAGCACACTGGCCAACTTTGAGTTTTTGATACTGTAACTCTTATCATCTGCTTTTTATATCCTGTACTGAACGGTATGGTTGAATCATCCCATTTAAATCCACAAGTAATTTCTGTGTGCACATCTGCCATCCTAACCCACAAACATTACACAGACAAATCAGCTATTGTAGAATATTACATTATATTAATTATCACATTATTAGATATTAATATTTGCTGCTGCTGCTAAGTCGCTTCAGTCGTGTCCGACTCTGTGCGACCCCATAGATGGCAGCCCACCAGGCTCCACCGTCCCTGGGATTCTCCAGGCCAAGAACACTGGAGTGGGTTGCCATTTCCTTCTCCAGTGCATGAAAGTGAAAAGTAAAAGTGAAGTCACTCAGTTGTGTCCGACTCTTAGCGACCCCATGGACTGCAGCCCACCAGGCTCCTCCATCCATGGGATTTTCCAGGCAAGAGTACTGGAGTGGGGTGCCATTGCCTTCTCCGAGATATTAATATATGATGTTGCATAAAATAAACTATTTTATAGTAATTTCTTATTTGTTATGGAAATTTCATTAGTATAGTGATTAACTTCCTAAAATGTGATGCTTTTTTATGACATTCTCCCTTCAAAATACTGAAATTTATTCAGAAGAGTAATTTGACAGATACATTGATGAAAACGTTTGCAGCTCTTCAGAAAAAGTTAACTTTGTCACCATCAATCATCAGTGGAGAACCTAAGTTCTCAAAATTACAGTTTGCTAAAACTGTCTACAACACCACAAGAAAGACTGCCAAATCTTCCAGAGGCCATTTCTATAGGCTAGGAAACAAGAAATTTACAGCTAGCAAACAATGAAACTATGATAAAGAACTTCATTTCCATGAAATCGAGGCACATAATTATTACATAATAAATTATTCCATCATGACTTGAAATTCCTTACTGTGACTTAAAATCTGAACTTTCAATTATTTTATATTCCATCTGTAATGGCTGTTATCACAAAATAATAACATATACTCATGTAATAGTTTCACTTAAAGAGCTCCATTTTCTGATGGGCAAGGGGATTGACTGTGGCCAGAGTCAGCCCGATCTTTACTTGAACAAGCCCCCGTTTCCAAGGCAACAACCATCTTTTACAAGTGGTTTACCCAGGTTCACAGGAAAGCAGCACGCTCTACAAATGAAGATTGGCGCCTCCGCGACAGCTCTAATGTGTACATTTCAATACCCTGGTATTGTAAGTTCATTACTGGAAATAGGGGTCTTTTAACCGCAGCAAACAGATGTCCCTGTCTAAGATAGCTTGAATCCCAAGTCGCTGAAACTGACCTGACAGATGGGTTGAAACAAGAGGAAGAGAACAGAATAAAACAATGAAATGGCAATCAGAGAGATCAGAGCAGGCGGGGAGTTCCTAGGTGTCTGTGTCTCTCCAAACACCCGACTCTGTCCACACAACTTAGGCTCAACAGGTGCTGCGTTAAGTCAGAGTCTGATCAATTTCTAGATGAGCAGGGGAGACGCGGGGGGCAGGGAGGGGGGCGCCCTAATGAGTTTGTCACTGGATTTGGGGGGCACAGCGAAGGTGGGTGGAGAAGGTAATGGCAACCCACTCCAGTATTCTTGCCTAGAGAATCCCATGGACAGAGGAACCTGGTGGACTGCTGTCCATGGGGTCGCAGAGAGTCGGACACGACTGAAGCGACTTAGCAGCAGCAGCGAAGGTGGGACCTTCCCAACACGCGACCGTTGCAGGCGCCGCTCGGGCGGGGCGGGCGTTTGGGATCCGGGCCCCAGACCCCAGCGCGCATCTTCCTCCTTCCCACCCCCACCGCTGCGCGCGCCCCCACTGCCCCTCGCGTGGTCCCCGCCACCCCGTTGCCAAGCAACGAGATGTCCGGGCTAGAAGCAACCGAGCAGAATGCCTGGGAGGAGGGAAGGCAGTTGGGAAGAGGCCTTGAGTAGCAGAAATGAGCCCGGGTAAGGGGGTGGGACTGGCCTTTGAAGGGGCGCCCTGGGAGGTGGACGGGTACTGGAGAGCGCCGCCTCCCAGACCCCGGCCCCTTCACCCCCAGAGAGAGTCGGGTCCTGGGTGCGGATCTGCAGGACGAGCCGCGCACCTCCGCTGGCCAGGAGGAAGGCATCCAGGCACCCGCCCAGCCTCTGGCCCAGCGCGCCCTCCGGTGGCCGCTCAGCGCGCCCGCGCCCCGCATCCCCAGGCCTCGTCTCCCTCCTCCCCAGGCCTCGTCTCCCTCCTCCCGGCAAAGCCAAAAGGCTGAAGCCCAGTGCTGTTTTGTTACAGAAAAGCGTCCTGAGGAAGAGGATGAGGTTGACTGCGTCCTCCTTTCAGCATCCAAGATCCTAAATTCTTCTGAGGGGATAAAGGAAAATGGTAGCAGTGAAACAGGTAAAAAAAACCTCCCGGCCAAGCTCGGCCCGCAGCAGTGTTTCTGCCTTTTTACTGTAGCAAAACTACAATAAATGACGTAGCAACCAGTACGCAGCCTAAATCCCCGGGCCCAACTGGTGTACTTCCGGTAACTGTTCAGCTGGTACTAACAGTAACTAACACGGAATATTTCCTTTGGGCCACGTACGGTCCTGAGCACTTAAATGGATCAACTTAATCTTCACAACAACCTTATGAAGTAGGTACGACTGTTCTTCTCATGTTACAGGCGAGGGAACTGAGTGAGGCACAGAAAGGTTAACTAACTCCCCCAAGGTCACACAGCAAGTGACAGAGCCAGTATTGAGCAGGGTAGCTGCAAATGTCCAGGCCTTAACACACCTGCTACACTCTTCTGCCTCTCTGAATATCAAATAAGAAGTTGCTGATTTTTATGGACAATCACTAAAAAGGATTCTTTCCAAAAGAACTTTTTATGGTAAATATCTGCGGACTACTGGAAGGCTGTATAGGGAGGGTGTTTGAAATAATTAAAGAGCTGCAGTTTTCAAGCTCCATATAAACCATGAATAAGATGTGTGGGGGTGGGGTGGGGCATCTGAGCACACTGAAGTTGGAGTCTGGCTTCCTCCAGAGAGGCTGGAGGAGGCTCCAGGGCTCTCAGAGGGGCCTGGTGTTCATGAGAGATGTCAGGTGAGGGGCAGAGCGCTGGGGGCGGGAGGCCATCTGTAAACTGATGGGCCACCTTCGGATCTACAGTTGCCCCTAAGCCACGTGGGACACGTGGCCATCCCCACGCAGAGGGGCTGGGAGAAGTAACCGGAGATCTGAAGTCAAGAAGGGTTTGTCCACCTTCAGAAACCAGGGACCTTCACAAAGGCTTTGTCAAGGGCTCTGAAAATAGGGCTGGCACAGCCACACCCTTGTAGACAAAGACAGCGGGATGCCCGTGACCACCAGGATAAGCCATACCTCAGTGGCCCCCACGGGAACAGTGGGCTGACCTGACCCCTCTCTGCTCTTCTGAGCACTGCCCATCTTCTGGGGGGAGGCCAGGCAGGCACCCCTGTGCAATGTGTGGGTGGGTGGGGGTGGTTCCAGAAGTCCTGACCCAGGGAGAAGTCCTCACAGACTGTTTAGACAGTTCCACACCACAGGGAGAGCATGTAAGGTCAGAAGAGACTGAAGGACTTGAATTTGGCAAGACTGTGTGTTCTCTAACGTGAGCGAGATGTAAGGCTCTGGAGGAAAATGCCAGCATTCACAGAAAATGACGTTGCATACAAAATAGCACATAGGCTTGGCTGAGAGATCCTGTCTTACTCACTAGAGCATGGTGCATATAAGGGCAGGGGCTCAATCAGTGAGAATTTCCAAGTCAGATGTGATGAAGGATGGCAGGGATCTTCTGCCTAAAGCTAAAGACGAAACTCGGATGTGTGACCCTGTGCCCTGCCCTCTTTCTGTTCTCTTAGCTACATTTCATCATCACCAAGAGGTCTGTTCTTTGGGTGCTGACCAACAGAACATTAATGTGATTTGCATAAATAACACCGAATTACAATGCCCTGCAATAGTTCTCAGGTCTCTGAACTTAAGTAGTTAATATATGAAGTGGTGGAGTATATGGAATGTCAGAGGTGGGTGGGGAGTGGGCAATTTTATTTCAAACAGGATGGGAGGAGACTTCATTAGCAGATGACATCTGAGCAAAGGCCTGAAGGAGCTCAAGGAGTTGTCAGTGCAGATTTCTGGGGAAAGAACACTCTGGGAAGAGAGAACAGCAGCTGCAGGGGCCCTGAGGTGGGAGGAGCCCTGGTATGTTTGAGGAATAGCTAGCGACAGGGGCAGAATGAGCGAGGAGGAGGAGGAGGATGGCAGGAGGGTTCAGAGAGGAAACTGGGCTTTGCAGTTCCATGTAGAATGAGAGGGCTTGTTCTGAGCAAACCAGGAAGCAGTGGAGAACTGGAGCAGTCATCCCTGCTCTCCATCTCAATTAGAAATTTTAAATTTACCAAACCATCATCATATTGATAACATCCTTGCTGCTACAGTAATATTAGTAAAGTTTTCTTGAGTACTTACAGTATACCATGCACTGTGTAAGGCTTTGCCTAGAAACTAGACACTGAGCCCTCACGGCAAGCGTCTGGTGAAGTCAGGCTTCCAGCCCAGGCAGCCTGGCTGCAGAGCTCCCGGGACAGCGCCTTGTGCAGGGACATACCCTCCCCTGTGCCCTACATTTCCCCATAGGAGTTACTCCCGTCCTACACACTCTATCCTCTGTGCCCCTCACTAGAAGGGAAGCTTCACATGGGCAGAGATGTTGCATGTTTTGTTCAACTGTAAGATCGCCAGCACCTTGGACAGTACTTGATAGATAGCGCTGTTCAAAAACAGTTGTTGCATGAATGAATGAAGGCTTGGATGGAGCAGCTCACAAGGCTTCAGAAAACAATTCCTTCTAGGAGTGAATGGGAATTGCCGCAGCAAAATTCAGTGTTTGAACCTGAGAATTAAAAAGCTTCAATTACAGAGTATCTAACATCATATATAGAATTATTACCACATCGCATTTTAAAAATTCATTTGTTCTTCCTGCTCCGTTAGCTACAGCTATGTCCTTAAAACTTTCTCTATACGTTGAATGGGCTGGCCTGGTGGCTCAGTGGTAAAGAATCCACCTGCCAATGCAGGAGACTTGGGTTTGATTCCTTCGTGGGAAAGATGCCCTGGAGAAGGAAACGGCAACCCACTGCAGTTTCTTGCCTGGGAAGTCCCATGGACAAATTTGGTGGGCTACAGTCCAAGGGGTCAGACATAACTTAGCAACTAAACAACAAAAATATGTCTACTATGACATAAGCTCCTTTAGACTTTAGAATAAATTCCCCATATCTTTACCTAAATTATCTCAAAAAGCATCCTGTTGCAAACTATCTTGTTTTTAAATTCTGACATTTAAATATGAAACAGCTAGAGAATTTAAATTGAATCTAATCTGAATAATATTTCTTTCAATCTGAATAGAGATTAAGCCTCTTCAGGACTGGCACCACATCCTCTACTTAGTCTAAATACTTCCCAATATTGTACATTTAGCAAGGACTTAATTAAACTGTGACGTGTGATTCTGTTCCCTCTCCTGTGCTTCATTCATAACTTCTCTTCCAATTCTAGAATCACAAAATCCTATGTGGTTCTTTAAGTATTGATGAATTTTAAAATTATCTTCCCGTTGGGAGTAAGGGGCAGCCAGTGTCTCTGAAACTCATAAGAAAAATAAAAAGTTCTTTTGATAGCTTTTTAAAATAAATGACTCTCTCTGCCTACCCTGTATCTTCACTGAATCATCAGAACTTTGGTGGAGAAAAACACTCACTCACTGTGTTTTACTGTGGTCATACTGTGGATCTCAATGCTATTTGGAAAAGTTACATTATTTCCCCAGAAAACACTTTATCAAGCCCTCCGCAAGATAACTGTTTCACTTTTCTTGTTTCATGAAATCTCCAGCACCTCTCACCACTACCTCTCAATGGGCAACATGATGTCATACTGTATGAAAAAATTAGAAGCAGTCAGACCCAAACACCCTGACTCTCAACCTTAAATTCTGCTAAGCTACCTGGCTGTGTCCCGCATTCTCTGCTGCCCCACTTCCATGGGAGGACTGTCCCTGCTCCATCACAGGCCATTCCCTCCAGATTATATCTCTCCTGGAATTCTGTAGTTCTTAATGTTGGCCTCATTCTCCAGAATTCTTTTTCGTCTCCATTTCCACTACATGGTTTCCACAGCAAGCAGGTAGATTAGACTCTCTCTAGTTAAAAAATTTCTTGGACCTTCATATCTCTTCCCCCAAATGCCTGTCCCCGCCAGGCACCTTATCCACTGCCAAAGTAAAACCAGAAAATGCTGCATATATATATATAATCTCCAGTGCCACAAACCTCCACCTTCCACAGGGGAACAAGACGGAGGGAGGGAGGTCCATGTAGAAGCCGTCTAGAAAGGCCATGCTCTTTCCTTAAGATCTTCATTCGCTGTATCTCTTGAACAAGTCTTTGGATTTCTTTTTGCCCCACATTTCTTACTCCATCTTAGCAAACGGAGTCCTTATATTTAGCCGTAAACTTGCAAGTCCTAACAAGACAAAGGAAATCTGTGCAGGAAAGGGAGACTGTTGCTGCGGGTGCAGGAAGAGATAAAACTGTGAATAGGAAATCCATTAAGAATAAAGCCAAAGGCTGGGAATATTTACAACAATAATATCTTATCTTTGGGTTTAAATAGTTTTGTGAGAATTATAGTTACAGAACAAAGTGTGAACATCATGAAACGTGAAAATAATATCCCTATCAAACATCATGACAACTGGGGAGGAAGGACGAGGCCAATTTTTTCATCATTTACCCCCTTTTTTGGCACGGATGGAGTGAATCACACTGAATATTCACATCAGAAATGTATGTTATTTGCAGGCGGCTTCTTTACCTGCTGAGCCATCAGGGAAGCCCCACTTAAAACATAAAATTTCCAATTTCTTAATCTGTTTCATGACCCATTTCCAATATTTTAGAGGGCTCTCATAAGAAATAATCTCTCATGTAGTGAGTAAAAATCTGAATACTAGCAATACATTTGACTATTTGCGGTTTTATTTTATCAAATATAAGTCTAATATTATTATTTAAAAGTAGAATGCGTAATATGATCCCATTGATTGAAAATCATTTGTTTTTTTCCATGTATGTGTCTAGAGAGCTGACTAAAGGGTGGGTACCTAAAATTTTGTTGTTGTTGTTTTTCAGTCGCTAAGTCGTGTCTAACTCTCTGTGACCCCATGGACTGCAGAACACCAGGCTTCCCTGTTCTTCACTGCCTCGGAGTTTGCTCAAACTCATGTCCATTGAGTCAGTGATGCTATCTAACCATCTCATTCTCTGTCACCCCCTTCTCTTCCTGCCATTAATCTTTTCCAGCATCAGGGTCTTTTCCAGTGAGTAGGCTCTTTGCATCACTTGGCCAAAGTATTGGAGCTTCAGCTTTAGCATCGGTCCTTCCAATGAATATTCAGGATTGATTTCCTTTAGGATTGACTGGTTTGAGCTCCTTGCTGTCCAAGGGACTCTCAAGAGTCTTCTCCAGCACCACCATTTGAAAGCATCAGTTTTCCAGTGCTCAGTCCTCTTTATGGTCCAACTCTTTCACTCATACATGACTACTGGAAAAACCATACATAGGTTTGACTATACGGACCTTTGTCGGCAAAGTGATGCCTCTGCTTTTAATATGCTGTCTAGGTGTGTCATAGCTTTCCTTCCAAGGGGCAAGCATCTTTAATTCTGGATGGTGGGATTCTAAGTGATATATTCGGAGAAGGCAATGGCATCCCACTCCAGTACTCTTGCCTGGAAAATACCATGGATGGAGGAGCCTGGTAGGCTGCAGTCCATGGGGTCGCTAAGAGTCGGGCACTACTGAATGACTTCACTTTCACGCATTGGAGAAAGAAATGGCAACCCACTCCAGTATTCTTGCCTGGAGAATCCCAGGGACAGAGGAGCCTAGTGGGCTGCCGTCTATGGGGTCGCACAGAGTCGGACACAACTGAAGCGACTTAGCAGCAGCAGCAACAGGTGATACATTCTTTTCTCGTTTGCATTTTGATCTATTAATATTTGAGTTCATCAGAAGAGGTTATTTTATTTTATTTATTTATTTTTAAAATTAATTTATTTTAATTGGAGGCTAATTACTTTACAATATTGCAGTGGTTATTTTAGAGTTTGAAAAACTTTGGGATGCCTTACAGGACTGGTCCAGACCTTAACTTGAGTTCCTTTTTTCCTCTCTGAGACGAACATTTCTGACTACCATTTTATTCCCAGTAAGATGCAAAGCTGAGCAGTAACCAGATGGACTCACTGTCCATCCCTGCTCTGTGATGAAGGTGGGATTCTTCAGTTGGCCAAATGACTCCAGGTTGTGAACCAGAGCTGCTCTCTCAGTGATAAGGGCCAGATTGGGACGGGATGGGAGGGAAGACGCTTTGCAACCAGTTTCTATAACATCTGGCAGACTTTCATTCCAAAGGAGCTATGCTGAACTCTTTAGAAACCTTCTCCTAAATATCAGAAATTGCCAGCCTAGGGGGAGCATTCTAATGTAACTCTCATTTCATTCAGGACATGTTTTTAAAATTTTTTAAATAAAAATTTTGCATTTGTCATGAAACTTGCAAACATTATATAGTCTCTCCTCTACTGCAGATCTATGATCTGTTTTTTAGGAAGGAACACACGGATGTTTATAGCACTTTGCTTAAGAACACAATAAGACCTATGTTCTATTAATCCAAACTGTTTTCCAGATTAAGGAAGAAAAACATCACATGGCTGTTTCATAGACACTGAGACCCATATAGTACTTTGCCAAGGGTCTCCCATCATATGAGAATTGTTCATTTTTATACCAAAAAATATATAGTTTATATCCCTGAAACAAACAAAGATATCTAAGTTTCAGAGTAGTCTAAGTTTGGTGTTACAAGTTAATGATTTATTATAAAAGTAAAACCACTGTTACAACGTCAAGTAGGTGCAGTATTTTAAGTCAGATGAAAATTATTTCTTAATTCGTTATACTGGTAGCACTGGGTTTATCCTAATGTGAACATCAGTCATCTCATTATCTCTTTGCCTCACCATCCAAGAAAGCTAAGAGATTGCTTTCCATTAACATTGTTTAAAAATAACAATTAAGAATTAAATCACATCATTTTTCAATTTTACTTTTTAGAACACGGCTGTGTATCAGAATCAGAAAATCAAATCCAACCACAATCAGCATTGAAAGTGAGTATATTTCATTTTATTTTCTCAGAAAACCTGTGTAAAGTCTGATCTTTCTCAGAATACTTGAGAGTGAGCAAGAATGATTAGTAAGCCAGCCACCTGACCCTCCACGTGATCCCTGTAATAGGCAACTTTGGGGGATATTTTTTTTTAATTCTAACAAAGTGTGCATTCATGCGTGCTAAGTCGTTTCATTCGTGCCCGACTTTGTTCGACCCCATGGACTAGCCTGACAGGCTCTTCTGTCCATGGGATTCTCCAGGCAAGAATACCAGAGTGGGTTGTCATGCCCTTCTCCAGGGGATCTTCCTGACCCAGGTCTCCTGCATTGCAGGCAGATTCTTTACCATCTGGGCCACTAGGGAATCCCATAACAAAGTGTATGTTCACCTACAGATGTTCAATTCCATCCCTGTATAACTTTGTTATAGGCCCTTCAGCAACAACTGGAATCGTTTCAGGCTCTCCGAATACAGACTCTGCAAAATGTTAGCATGGTATGTTTCTTTTAATTTACATAGAAAATATGCAAACTGAGGATACCATCGTACATGTCTAAGCTGACGACCCCTAGCCACTTGATTACTTAAAACTAAATGTGATAAAATAGAGCTGCAATCTATTCTAGACTCCAAATTTGGAGGAAACTACATTGTTATACCTGTATTTTTTTTTTAAGTATGTTTAAACTGCTACCTATATACAGTCTAAAAATAGGAACTCTCGTCATTAAGTGATACAAAATCTAACTCAAAGTAAGGGGAAATTGCACTTTGTTAGATCTGGCAATGAAAACCCCAGGGATAGTGCACTTGGGGATGGCTTTATCTGTGTGACCAGGACTACATCATCCAAAAACCAGCCTCCCTCCTTATCATGGTTCTGCTTTTGACAGTATCAGATTCTCAGACTCCAGGTGGTAGCAAAAGGGTTGCTAAAAGTTCCGGCCTTTATCTTTCCAGGCTCCAGTTAGAGAAGAGACTGTGCTTTTCTCTCTTAGCAGTTTGTCCTGATTCTGATGGCCCCCCATGCATTCTTGAAAGCAGTCCCTGTTCAGAGGGAGGCAACGCCCTAACTGGTCACATGCTCACCCCTTAGAGCTGGAGGGGGGCTCTCTACCACCGCCAAAGGCACAGGGTCTTTATCCAGAAGAAACAAGAGGTAGTGTTAACAGGACAGGGTGTGGATTCTGGGGGTACAGAACACAACACATACAACTGGAGGCCCTATATAAACTTCACCCTGACATTCCTGTACTAGAAGCAAGAGCGGGGAAACGGGAAGAGAAGACAAAAGCCTCCTGAGGCTGACAAAACAGAGTCCACTCTGATGACAAAGATCAAGGATCTCTGATTTATTCAACAACATAAAAAACAAACATCTAAAGTTATTTTAATTCAGAAGATTCTGCTTTCCTCAGTTAAGCCTTTCTCATTTTATAATCACATAGTAAAGGCATGCTTTTCTTAAAGAGTCCTTCAATAGAGATTACAGTAATTTTAATTTAATTTATATTTTATATGATGGTCAATTTTTATGTGTAGGAAATTTAAAGATATCTTTTAATTATAATATCTATTATTCTTGTGCATTCATAAGTTTATAAATCAAGGTCTGATAGTCTTAATTTGTCTTTTAAAGGTACAGTCTGAAATCAGTGAAATATTGAACAAAAGTATCATTGAAGTAGAAAACCCACAATTTAACCCAGAAAAAAATCTAGTATTCGGCACACACAATGAAACGGCTTTGGTATGTTCTTCAACATAGGATCATTTCTACATTTCGGTACTTCAGAAATGTTACAACCTTTGATCTTCATCTTTACATTCTCCCCTTCTTCACAGGGTGACTGGATTGTCAAAGGTGAAAATAAGGAAACTCCTGTCCTGAAAACCCTGAAAGATGTATGTTTTCCTCCTCCATACTTCTACAATTTTCTTGTTTCTCTTAGAAGAGCATAGGAAGGGCATTTGACTTAGTCCAGATATCTAAAGATTCCCAAGTAAACTGAAATGCAAGGCAGCTTTTATAGCCTTTCTGTCCACTTATGAGTTCTCCTACTTTTAGGATTGACTTAGACCTCTGAGTTCTCTAGAACAGGTCCAAACCAGACTCACTGTGTGTCTCCACTTATTAGAACTCACATTTCCAGAACAGTCACAGCCCTAGATACACTTGAAACTAGGAAGACAAGCTAAGGTTGACATACAGAAGGAATGAAACTTTTCATTTTCTTTAAACTTCCCTTTGAACTATGGCTGCTGTCTTCCCCATTAAGGTATGATGGTCTCTTGAGAAATGTTGGATTTCTATTTCTGAAATTGAGGGGTTGGCCCTGCTATCTCACTACTTAAGAAAATAAGTATAATTTCTAAGCAAACTGTGAAAACCAGAGTTACAGGTCTGTAATAAAGGTAGAGTTTCCTGCAGAAAATGAACCATACTTGTTAGGCTTCTCTGCTGCAGAAATGGAGAAAATGTTCATTCTGGTTGTAAAAATATATCCTCCCCAAAATATTGTCTTAATTTGTTGGTCATGTGGCGAATGATAGTACATAGTATGATTTTTATTTTTACTAGCCTATAGAGAATCAAGAAGAAACCCTTTCTACAGAGAAAATTCATCATTTTGAGGATTCCAGAACTCTTCATTCAGCAGAAGAAAAATTCAGTAGTGATAGTATTGACAGTCTTCCTCAAAGTATAGATGTTCCATGCCAGATACATTTCAAGGACACATTACCTCTGAGAATTTCGACAGATAATTCAGCTTCAGAAAATTCTGATGGGTTGAAGAATTATAATAACTTTTATAATTTTCTACCTAATGTACCTCAAAATGGGATGTCTCAAGCTGAGACGCTAATTCTGGATAAGTCCAGAATGACAATGCCTTTTCTCAAGAATGGATTTTGTGAAAATTTAGATGATATTTGCCATTCCATTAAACAAATGAAGGAAGAGCTTCAAAAGTCACATAATAGGGAACTGGCACTTACAAACGAACTGCAGACTTTAAAAGCTGTTCCAAGGCATGGGAATTATGACCTGCCCCCCGTTCACAAAGAAAAAAACAATTTCATTAAGGAAGAAAATATTGAAAGTAACTTAAGTGAAGATATAAAATCAAAGAGAATTTTGGAATTAGAGGCATTAGTAAACAAATTGCTCCCACTTAGGGAAACAGTGTCAAAATTCCATGTGAATTTTTGTAGGAAATGTAAAAAATTATCTAGGAGCGAAATACACAGGGGAAAAAGGAATGAGAAAAACAATAAAGAAATTCCTATCACTGACAAGAATATTGCAGATTTAAAACTCCATTCCAGAGTCCCGAGACATACATTGGCATTCATTGACCCAACAAAATATGAAATGAAAGACAAAGAAAAACAACCATTTACAGTAAAACAAGGATCAATAATATTTGAAAATGAGAAAACATCCAAAGTCAATTCTGTTACTGAGCAATGTGTAGCAAAAATTCAGTACTTACAGAATTACTTGAAAGAATCTATGCAAATACAGAAAAAAGTAATGAAACTAGAGAATGAAAACCTAACCCTTAAAACAAAAATTAAACCTCTTGTCTTTACCACACAATCTCTGATACAGAAAATTGAAATGTATGAAAAGCAACTTAAGACACTGGTTGAAGAAAAGAATACTCTCCAGTCCAAGTTAACTAAAACAGAAGAAGATGGCAAAGAATGTCTTAAAGAATTGAAAAAAATAGTTAGTAACTATAATGTTCTCCAAGGACAAAATAAAACCCTCGAGGAAAAAAACAGTCAACTTTCTTTGGAGAATCAACAAATTATAGAAGCATTAGATCAACTAAAAAGCAAGGAACACAAAACTCAAAGTGATATGGCCATTGTCAATAATGAAAACAAACGATTGAGCATAGAAATGGAATCAATGAAAACAAATATTCTATTGATACAAGAGGAAAAAGAAATGTTAGAGAAAAAAACTCATCAGCTTCTAAAGGAAAAAGGGGCACTGGAAAATGAACTGAAAGAGACCCGCCTAGAGACAGCGCAGCTGAAAGAGAAAGAAAGATTGGCAAAAATCGAACAAGAGACACTTCTTCAAATAGTAGAAACAGTTAAAAATGAAAAGCTTAATCTTGAAACCACCTTACAAGAATCTACTGCTGCGAGAGAGATGATGGCAAGAGAAATTGAGGATATTCAAACATACCAATCTACTGCGGAAGAGAATTTTCTGCAAGAGATAAAAAATGCAAAGTCAGAAGCAAGTATTTATAAGAATAGTTTGTCAGAAATGGGCAATGAATGTGAACTGTTATCAAAAATGTTAATGGAAATTAAGACCGATAATCAGCTTCTAAAAGAGGAACTAAAAAAAAATAGTCAAGAAAGTATAAAATTTGAAAACAGCATCAGTAGACTTGAGGAAGACAAAATACTCTTAGAAAATTATGTAAGAAGTATAGAGAATGAAAGGGACACCTTGGAATTTGAGATGCGGAATCTTCAAAGAGAATATTCAAATCTAAGTGAAAAAATCTGCAGTCACCATATTGACCTCTCAAAAATGGGTCACATTTCAAGGAAAGATAAATTCCATTTTGACATCTATGATATTTATGAAGACACCTCTAGTCCTGGGAATAGGCCTTTAGCCCTTGGTTTGAAAGGTATGTATATCTTGGTGGATTCGTAGAAATGTGTTTAAAATTTCTTTTGTCTATCAGGCATTAGCCAGAGGACAGTAATAAGAAGGTGAACACTATTTTTGTAAGATTTGTATCCAATTCATTACATAGTCGAATTACTTAGAGATTTTGGTCCTTTGATGAGATGTGTTATTTATACGACTTCTATATATTGTATATGGCTAAAGCAACTTTGGTAGCAAGCAGGAAATTTTTTTAATTATTATTTTTCCACAGTACACTTAGCAGTCCCATCTTTTCAAAAATTCTTTTTTTTTCCCCCAGGAACTCCAAGTAAACTGTATCAACTGCTTCCATCCAAGACATGTAAATAAATTTCTGAAAACAATATTTCAAAATCTTTCATCCAGGTGCTTTTTTCAACAAAAAGTTTTAAATTTACCTCCACATATGATCATGATTACCTTATAATTGATTGGGCTAGTTTTTAATTAGAAATTGGAATTAGGTATATATTCTCATGCTGTCAAGAACTATAAATACCTTGAGACTCTATCCAGTTTGTAAGCTAATAATGTGTTATAGCCTGACACGGTGTCATGGGTTCCAGTGGAAGACATGAGAATCCTGGATCAGAGACAAAGGAGCTTCTTGCTCACAGCAACAGCAGTAGGCAGAACTTTCCCACGGGTTCTTCCAATTCCAACAGGCAACATGAAAAAAGTCACACAGTGGTTAGTTCAAGAGAAAACTCGGAGCTTTTCCTTTAAATACAATAACAGGTCAAATAGCCATTTTAATGTCTTTATTTGCTAATTCCATCTTCTCTACCATTATGGGGTTCATTTCTATTGACTGATTTTTCTCCCGGTTGTGGGTTACATTTTCCTGCTTCCTGGCATGTCTAGTAGTTGTGTTTTGTTTTTAAACTGGAAGATGGATTAAAAAAAAAAAATAATTGTATTTACTTGTTTATTTTTGGCCATGCTGGGTCTTTGTTGCTGCACAGGCTTTTCTCTAGCTGCGGTGCGCAGGCGACTCTAGCACGAAGGCTTCAGCGGTTGCTGCTCGAGGGCTCCAGGGCACAGGCTCAGTAGCTGTGACATACACAGGCTTAGTAGCTCCATGGCATGTGAGATCTTCCCAGATCAGAGCGCGCAACTGTGTCTCCTGTATTGCCAGGTGGATTCTTCACCACTGAGCCACCAGCGAAACCCGATTTTTGTGAATTTTACATTGTCGAGCGTCTGAATTTGGTGTCTTCCTTTACAGATTGTTGGACCTGGTTGTGCTGGGTTGTGCTTACTTCTGTTGGAATTGGTTGTGCTTAATTCTCTTTCAGTCAGATCCTTATGAGCCTGGTTTTTTAGACTTTTGTTAGGGTGGGTGGAGAGTAGCCTCTAGCCTACCCTAGCAGCTCTGGAGCCACCACTGAATGCAGAGAGATGGGAACACCTTAGCCTTGGCTTGTTTGGTGACATTTATCACTATGTAACTTAATGAATTTTTATTCATTTATGTCTACCTGGAAAAAACTTAAGCTACTCTGAGACAAATGTATTCCGATCTGAGGCTCATGATACCCCTGATACTGTCTTTGAGATGTTCATTCCACACTGTCCTTTGGATAGGAAATAAAAATCTTAAATATTCCTTTAGAAAACTTTTTTCAGTCTTTAAAAATTTATTCTTTTAGAAAAAAAGTAAACAGTGATGAGGCATGAAATAAAAATATACGTTTGACAACAGGAAAACTTCTCTGTACCCTCTGAATCCCTTTCAAAAGTCACATGTGTATCTGGATTGACTTGGCTTCTCCACCGTTAGAAAAAATTGGGTCTAGAAGCAGAGCACTGCAGCCTCTACACATTCTGATTTTCTGCTCTGGGAGGCCTAGAATGGCAGAGGGACGAGTACTAAGAAAAAAACCATGAATCAAAAATAACTCCTCCAACACATTGTACTAATCAGTTCAGTTCAGTCGCTCAGTCGTGTCTGACTCTTTGCAACCCCATGGACTGTAGCACGCCAGGCTTCCCTGTCCATCACCAACTCCTGGAGCTTACCCAAACTCATGTTCATCAAGTCAGTGATGCCATCCAATCATTTCATCCTCTCTCCTCCCCTCTCTTCCTGCCTGCAATCTTTCCCAGCATGAGGGTCTTTTCAAATGAGTCAGTTCTTCCCATCAGGTGGCCAAAGTATTAGGGCTTCAACTTCAGCATCAGTCCTTCCAATGAATATTCAGGACTGATTTCCTTTAGGATTGACTGGTGTGGCCTCCTTGCAGTCCAAGGAACTCTCAAGAGTCTTTTCCAACACCACAGTTTAATTAATAGATACTGTAAACTTCCCTTTTATTTTTTTTAATTTTATTTTTAAACTTCACATAATTGTATTAGTTTTGCCAAATATCAAAATGAATCTGCCACAGGTATACATGTGTTCCCCATCCTGAACCCTGCTCCCTTCTCCCTCCCCATACCATCCCCCTGGGTCATCCCAATGCACCAGCCCCAAGCATCCAGCATCGTGCATCGAACCTGGACTGGCAACTCGTTTCATATATGATATTCTACATGCTTCAATGCCATTCTCCCAAATCTTCCCACCCTCTCCCTCTCCCACAGAGTCCACAAGACTGCTCAGTGTCTCTTTTGCTGTCTCGTACACAGGGTAATTGTTACCATCTTTCTAAACTTCCGTTTTAAATACCACCACTACCCCACCCCAATTGAATGAGAACTATTGAGAGATACCTCACTATGAATTACAGGAATGTATTTAAATCATAACTTTTAAGAACAGATTTTTTTTTTAAGTGATAGGGCCAGTGAAGAGGTAACATGGGAAGGAAAAGGATAAGACCTAGAGAAGCAGCTACAGAGGAGAATGAGAGAACACAAGGACCAACTTCATCCATTGAAACCTGGCCATTTTGTATAAGATACTGAACTGAAAGTGCATCCCCAGTCTCCCATCCCCCACACCGCCCCCCCCCCACACCCTCACCAACCCTGCTCAGCCTGGGGCTGCCACTGGCAGATCGGATGCTTTATACAGGATATACATAAAAGGCACCATACCACATTAACCGAGCTATCTGCCTCACTATACAACGCATGTATATGAGAATCTATTAAATAAGACTGGATCAGTACTTCCCTGATGTTAAGAATGCTTTAATGGACCGAGACACTTGGATAGCTGTCAACTCAACCTCCAAATACCTCCGAGAAGGAATAGCAAAATAAGAATCTACTGTAAAGCAACTACACTCCAATAAAAATTAATCTCAGAAAAAAAAAAAACAACAGAAAAACGATACCACTTAATAGAAAAACAAGCATTCATTGTGCACGTTCTACCCCTCCAGTCCCCATTTTCATACCTACCCTCCAACTCGGCAATATTCTTAATGTTAGGAGCAAAATATGTCAAATTAAAGAGTACACTTTGAGATTTTATAACAGTTTCAAACAGTCCTAAACATCTCCTCAGAAACACAGATCAAGAAACAGAGCAATTATTAACAAATACTAGTCATTTATTGATGTAACAGTAGGAAAAGAAGGAAGAGCATTAGAGTCACAGCCTTAAATTTCTTCTAAATGTTTGAGCTATTTGTTCCACACATCTTATATACTTTTTCAAATAATAAGCACTTGATAGTGTATTTCTGGTAGTCAGGACCTGTAAGGTTATTTGTCTTCCAGATGCTAATAGGACTGTACTGAAGCAGTCTTGTAGTTCTTCGTATTTAGTGCCCTAAAATTGGAAAATAAATGCACATTTAATTTGATAAATCTGCGTATTCTTGTAAAAAAAACATTTTGCAATTAAAAGTTAACAATCCAAACAAAACCAAACTTTCTCACTAAAGAAAAAGCTTCATGTATATCAGATATACTTTTAAAATGTAATATAAGAGGGAAAAAATGGTTTATGAGACTAAATACTACTACTACTTTTAAATACTACTTCTCAGAGTTTTAAAATTAGGCTAAAAGAAGCTAAAACTTGATTTAGGATAATATTTGTGATAATGTAAAAAAAAGATATTTTAATAAACTCAAAATACTAAACAAATGATAAACTTCTGAACAATCGATACTTTTTTCCTTTGCTTTAAACATGTGTGCTAGAGCATCATAGAATTTTCTCAGCTCTGTTCTCCGGATAGCCACACAACTTGAAACCACACTCCTCCCCACCCCACACAAAATTCCATTCATTTGAGTGTGAGTGTGTTGAGGAAAATTCTAACTTTACTGTCAGTTCGGTTGTCAAAGGATAAAGGTCAAAGGACATGGAAAAAAGGCTCCACATCTTTGTTTCCCAAATGAATCCTCTACCAACTAGCCTGCAAAAAAATATTCCTATAGACAACAGTTAAACTATATAAATAATGAAGGGCAGCCTTACTTTTGTGACTATAATAATGATGTTCTTACAATCATTATCTACAAGTAATAAAGATGCTAGTGTTTCTACAAAAGGCATATGAATTTGATGTCCTTTTCCCAATCCATTGTATGATTACAATGAAGTTAGAAATATGTAAGTCAGTCAAATTGGCATTAAAACTTTTTTAGTGAATAGGCAGAAAGGGAATCAAGTGAATTATTAGTATTTATGATCTTTCACATATAACAAAAGAATGACAGGCTGTCCTTTTCTAAATTATATTCTGAACTTCTAAGAACTTTTCAGTTTTGAGAGTGCTCAAAACCTAGGAAATATATCAGTTTTATGATACGTGAATAATATACATATACTTTTCCTCGAAGTATTTTTAATTAATCAGAATATTTCTAGTTCTCATAGAGGGTTATTTAAAAGTTAAAGACAGAATAAGTGTCATTAAGAGTCCACACAATCACTGAGAGTCTGGGGCCTATACAGAGATTAACAATTTAATGAGTCAAAAGATCCTTTTAAGAAACAGACAATGTTAATATGTACTGCTAAGTGAAATATATATATATATGCATGTATGCATGCTAAGTCACTTCAGTCATGTCTGACTCTTTGTGACTCTATGGACTGTAGCCCACCAGGCTCCTCCATCCATGGGATTCTCCAGGCAAGAATACTGGAGTAGGTTGCCATTTGCTTCTCCAGGGGACCTTCCCAACCCAGGGATCGAACCTGTGTCTGTTTGGTACAGATAAATTAAGCTTTTTCAATTGGGAATTTCAGAAGATGGGAAAGAACTTCTACAGGGGAGGGCAGGTATAAAGAAGCAGCTGAGATTTCTAAAGTCACCCAGATTTGTCAACTTTTAAAAGTATATATAAATAAAAGATATTACTCTGAAGAAATCTAAAAGCAGGAAATAATTTATGGGCTAATATTACTACCTTTTGACATTCAAAGCCATTATACTTTCAATTGGTCTGCTTTTTGGTCCACCTGGCGGATGGAAAACCTTAGCACTTTTGCTGGATGGGCTTTTCAATTTAACCACGTAAGGGTCAGCAGAATGTGAAGGGTAAGGATCAAATGTTCCTGCCTTCATTCCACCAGCCTACAAGTAAAAATGAGACAATTTAATGTGGTTCTGTCAAAATGCTTCTGACAAAAATTAAATGTGAAAAAGGTCATACATATTTGTGTACTGTACATGGAGCTGGTTTTACATTTAAAGAAAGCTGTTTATTCTGTTTAATTCAAATACCATCAAAGGGTCTTCCTACCACCAATTTTATGGGTTAAGACACAATAATTCCAAAAGTTCTCTATTAAAATGCATATAGTTATAAGAAGGTAATATTCTAAACTATTGCCAACAGTTAATATATTAGTGAGTTTATCAGATCAGGCTATGAACTACACAGGATGTGAGTCCATTCCTGAGGGAGTGAGAGCCAGGTCACATGTATTTTGATACAGGAAGAAGTTAGGGTTCAGAACCAGAGGATGAAAGATGAGGCCAGAAGTAAGGTTTATCCAAAAGGAAGCCTGGCACAAGACGAGTTCAGTAAACATCAGTAAATGATGGGGAAGATACTGAAAAAAAAGTTTTTAATATAAATAAAGGAAAAGCACATAGAAAAAGAGAGTAAGAGGCAAACATAACCCACAATCAGTCCTCCACACCAGCAAGGTCTGCATCCTCAAATTCATCCAATCTCAGGGTGAAAATATTTTTTAAATAAAGAATTCCAGAAAGTTCCCCAAAAGAAAAGTTGAACTTGACATGCACAGGAAACTATTTACATAGCATTTGCATTGTCTTAGATATTGTAAGTAGTCTAGAGATGATTTACGTTATACAGGAGGATGTGCAAAGGTTACACACACATACTAGGCCATTTTATGTAAGGGACCTGAGCATCCTTGAATTTTGGTATTCTGGTAGCGGGCAGTGGTCTTGAAACCAATCCCCCATTGATACTGAGGAATAACTGTACCATACGTTGTACTTTTCTTGTAATCTATTAAGAGAAGTCAATCATTTTTGACCTATATGCAAAACAAACATTTACTTTGACTTTTTAAACTGATACATATTAACAGGATTTTCATCATATATGGTCACCAAGAAAACTCTATTCAATCACAATAATCCATTTAATTAGGCATCCTTTCTCTTACAGTGTCTAAGCCAGATATATAAGAAAATGTGATTTATTTGAAAGATATGGTTGTTATTTTTCAAGTTATCAAGATTGAGACATGGATTAGTTTAAAAGCAACAAATAATAAGGAATCTAAAGAAAATACAGTTGATTAATTAACTGATGTAAAAGCAAAACAGATGAATAGAAAATGGAAAAATATATATGGTAAGTAAACCAACTCACCAGATGATGCTTAAAAAATTAACAGGTAAATCTATATTATGAAGATTGAGAAACAGGTGGAAGAAATCTATACATATATGGAATATCAAAAACTGTAAGATAGTATTTTTTTATACCTCTACATTGACAAATTTGAAAACCTGAATTAAATGAATGGTTCTCAAAGAAAAATATTGTCAAAGTGACTCAAAGAGAGGACACCTACAGAAAACAGATGGACATCATGTAAGAAATTAAGCTCAGAACATTTACTATGAGAAGTCTTTTAAATTTTCAAGGAAAAGATATATTTGATGCTATTAAACTCTTACTTTAAGATGCTAGCATCTACTTATATCAAAATACAACAAGGAATGTAAAAAATACAGACCAGTCACAACACTTATAATTGATGCAAAAATACTTAATAAAATATTAACAAATAAAACACAGTATCACACTTAAAGATTAATACAACACAGTCAAGTGAGAATCACTTCAAGAAATCTATTACTTTTACTCACCTTATAATAAGTTAATGGAGAAAAACATAGATGGTCTAGATAGATTATACTAAAACATTCAACATAATTCTACAAACATTCCTGATTTAGTCTTATTTATTTAAACATGAACGCTAGAGGTGTTCCCATGATCCCCATATCATGTCTAAACACTGGGCACAAGCATGACATGAGAGAGAGAAATATTGGAAAGGAAGGAGCAAAGTTATTTGCAGATAATATAATCATATATCTAAAGATCCAAAGAGAATCAATGAAATACCTATTAGAATATAAAATTTAATAAAGTGCCAGTTACTTTAAAAAAATCAGATGTTTTAATAAGAACAAATAATATAAGGGGATTGATGGGGAAAAGAAACTATTGACCAGGACCTTAAAATAAGAATAAATATGATACATAAATCTATGTGAAACAAAATATAAAAATCTACAAGACAAATAAAGGTTTCTGTAAGTAGCTTAATTCTAGATAAGAAGATTCAAAGTATAAAAATGCTAATACAATCTAAAATCTAAAGATCTCAATTTAGAGCAAAACACCAAAGGTCTTTTTTCCTCAGAACTTCACAAAATAATTCCAAAGTTCTAAATAATACTACTGGAAAACAGTCATATAAACTTATTTTAAGAATAAGAAGAGACTAGACCACCCAATATTAAAATGCAATAATAATTAAAAATAGTTTGGTACTGATAGAAATAAATATCAATTAAATAGAATGAAAATTCAGGGGGAAAAAAACACTAAAACTGGGAATTTTGATTTGATAAAGTGGCATTTCAAAACAGGGGTGTTAATTATTCTATCTGTGAGATCAGGAACAATTGGCTCTTTAAAAAAAATTTTTACTTAAGTCCAAGTATAATAAGCTGCACCCATTTTAAGTTTACAGATTCTGTGAGTTTTGACAGATGTGGTTTTTCCAGTAGTTATGTATGGATATGAGAGTTGGACTATGAAGAAAGCTGAGTGCTGAAGAATTGATGCTTTTGAACTGTGGTGTTGGAGAAGACTCTTGAGAGTCCCTTGGACTGCCAGGAGATCCAACCAGTCATCCTAAATGAACACCCTGGGTGTTCATTGGAAGGACTGATGTTGAAGCTGAAACTCCAATACTTTGGCCACCTGATGCAAAGAGCTGACTCATTTGAAAAGACCCTGATGCTGGGAAAGATTGAGGGCAGGAGGAGAAGGGGACAACAGAGGATGAGATGGTTGGATGGCATCACTGACTCAATGGATATGAGTTTGAGTAAACTCTGGGAGTTGGTGATGGACAGGAAGGCCTGGCGTGCTGCAGTCCATGGGGTCGCAAAGAGTCAGACACATCTGAGCTATTGAACTGACTGGCTGATACACCCTTGAAACCACAAAGGCAATCAAGATATGGAACACATCCTCCCCTCAAAGCATCCTTCTGTCCATAAAACTGAATTTTGAAAAAGATAAAAGCTCGATCCTTACCTTGTTCTTACCATCAAAATATATTCCAGATGAAAATTTAAATGCAAAAAGATAAAACTAGTTAAGAAATCAAGAATGCATATTTCACTAACGTTGCTGGGAAGGAAAGTTATTCTGAGAATGACACAAACTCAGCACAGAGGACTGACAAAATCATTATTTTATGTGTTTTTATCATTATAAAGTTTATATTTTATAATGATAAATCATTATTGCTATTTCTGAATAGAACAGAATATTATAACCAAAGTCAAAGACTCAACAGACTAGAAAAATTATTTTCAACAAAAATGATAAAACAATATCCTTAATATATGAAAAGATCTTACAGATCAATACGAAAAAGACAAATATCTTAATTGAACATTTGCAAGAAAAGGAACACACAATTCACAGAAAAAAAAACTAAGGTATAAACTAAGTCTATAAACTATAAGGGAGATTTTGATTTTTATTCACACTTGTAAACCTCAGCAGAAGGGAGACACTTCATTTTAACCACCCTTCAAAAACTAAAGATGGCCTAACTTTTTATGGTTTTGAGAAAAACTATACCTAAGATATAGACAGGTGCTTAGAAAATTCATTGTAAATTAAAATACTTTTAGAGATGAGTAATAATTATTTCAGCAATACATGAACCGTGAACTTCCTGATGTTCAAGCTGGTTTTAGAAAAGGCAAAGGAACCAGAGATCAAATTGCCAACATCCGCTGGATCATGGAAAAAGCAAGAGAGTTCCAGAAAAATATCTATTTCTGCTTTATTGACTATGCCAAAGCCTTTGACTGTGTGGATCACAATAAACTGTGGGAAATTCTGAAAGAGATGGGAATACCAGACCACCTGACCTGCCTCTTGAGAAATCTGTATGCAGGTCAGGAAGCAACAGTTAGAACTGGACATGGAACAAGAGACTGGTTCCAAATAGGAAAAGGAGTACGTCAAGGCTGTATATTGTTACGCTGCTTATTTAACTTCTATGCAGAGTACATCATGAGAAACGCTGGACTGGAAAAAACACAAGCTGGAATCAAGATTGCCGGGAGAAATATCAATAACCTCAGATATGCAGATGACACCGCCCTTATGGCAGAAAGTGAAGAGGAACTAAAAAGCCTCTTGAGGAAAGTGAAAGTGGAGAGTGAAAAAGTTGGCTTAAAGCTCAACATTCAGAAAACGAAGATCATGGCATCCGGTCCCACCACTTCATGGGAAATAGATGGGGAAACAGTGGAAACAGTGTCAGACTTTATTTTGGGGGCTCCAAAATCACTGCAGATGGTGACTGCAGCCATGAAATTAAAAGACGCTTACTCCTTGGAAGGAAAGTTATGACCAACCTAGATAGCATATTCAAAAGCAGACACTACTTTGCCAACAAAGGTCCGTTTAGTCAAGGCTATGGTTTTTCCTGTGGTCATGTATGTATGTGAGAGTTGGACTGTGAAGAAGGCTGAGCGCCGAAGAATTGATGCTTTTGAACTGTAGTGTTGGAGAAGATTCTTAAGAGTCCCTTGGACTGCAAGGAGATCCAACCAGTCCATTCTGCGGAGATCAGCCCTGGCATTTCTTTGGAAGGAATGATGCTAAAGCTGAAACTCCAGTACTTTGGCCACCTCATGTGAAGAGTTGACTCATTGGAAAAGAGTCTGATGCTGGGAGGGATTGGGGGCAGGAGGAGAAGGGGACGACAGAGGATGAGACGGCTGGATGGCATCACTGACTCGATGGACTTGAGTCTGAGTGAACTCTGGGAGTTGGTGATGGACAGGGAGGCCTGGCATGCTGCGATTCATGGGGTCGCAAAGAGTTGGACACAACTGAGAGACTGAACTGAACTGAACTGAACTGAATAATTATTTCATAAGGGCATAATTATTCCTTATGGTATCCACACTCTATGACTTATCATAATTTCATCAAAACGGGTTCCATGATTCATGGCATGAATATAAACAAATGGGAAATGAAATAATATGACAGCAAGAGGCAACATTTCTATATGATGCTTAATATTTTTTCATTCTAAAAACTTTAACTTGCCTTTTTGCCAGGAGAAGAGGGCTTAAAAGGGTTTCCAACTGTTTCTTTCTTCTCTACTTTTTTAATTGGTGGTAAAGGTTTCTCAGACATGTAAGGATTGGTATCAAAATATTCCCTTGGGTAAAGATTTAATTTGAAAGCTGTCCCTTTAAGTAAACGACGATGTTCTTCATTCTCTTTCTGTAAATTAAGGAGTTTGAAATTATATTAGATAGCAAAAATCACTAAACACTGCAAGTAACATAAAGTTAATTTAACTTTAAATTTTAATATAAGCATGTAGATTGTTTAAGTATATACTGCTGGGTTCACTTTTTTAAAACATTCCTTTGCTATGTTCTATTTTTATGATACAAAAGATTATGCTTAGGAAGAAGCACAGCTATGATTGTTCATCTTGAATATAAACTTATTTGATGTATATAGATATATCACTTGAGCAAATCTTTTATTAACTTTCTATAATATGATATAATGCATTAAAAATAAAAGTCAGTTTCTAGTTCAAGCCCTAACTCCTTCCTGCTTTCTAGCATTTCCCTGGGACACTGGGAAAGTTACTGACCCTTTCAGTGTCACATTTTCTTCAATTATAAATGACGATCATAACATTCCCCCGACCCTTAATGCTGCGACAAAGATTAAATGTGATCATGTATTCAAAGTACCTGGCACACGGTAGGCCTTCAAAAAAAAGTCAGCTTTTCTCCTAAGAATAAGGAATACTTACTTTTTAAATTACAACACTTTTATGTTACAATATTATTTTAGGAAATTCAGGGACATAAAATTTCTGACTTATGAATAGTAAGTTCTAAATGTGGAATGAAAGAGTTTTATTCTAAAGAGAGAAAAGTATCTTATATCCATAAACTTAGGATGAAAGATTAATTACTAAGCTATTGATAAAACTGCCTTGTACGTATTTATATCTTAGGTATCATTCCTATAGAATATATTATTCTAATCTATGTAAAAAGTAGTTTACATAGAATCTTATATAAAGTGAAGAGTCCATACTAGAAACAAGAGATGACTATTTTCAAATGACCAAGGTTTATCAATTTAACAGAAAACTTTTCCTGGGTTTGGACATGCCCATTTGCAAAACTGGCCACTATCCTTCTATCTCGTGTGTGCACGCATGCTAAGTCACTTCAGTCGTGTCCGACTCTGTGCGACCCTATGGATTATAGCCCGCTAGGCTCCTCTATCCATGGGGATTCTTCAGGCAAGAATACTGGAGTGGGTTGCCATGCCCTCCTCCATCTATCTCACTGCCATTTAAAGTCACCATAGCCAAAATTATTGAAGACTGCATGCTGAAAAAAAAATGAAAATTTAAAAGCTTATATTCTTCTCTAGTCTCTACTTCCTCCCTTCTCCCCAACACTCTTCCATTCTGTTCACTCACCATAATGGCCTGATCAGCCCAAAAGGACTACCACTACTTTCTTAGGTGCAAAATATTAGGGTGTGTTGGGAATACAGCTAAGGATTAGGATACAATGCTTAGAATCAAAATAGAGCAGAGTTGATCGGGCCACACTGACAGAAGTCTCACAGCTAGTTTAGAGAGATGGAAGATAAACTATGGCAGGAATTAAAGCTCAGCCAGGGAATGTAAAATCAAAATGGTAAAATTATTACAATTCCTAAACATCAATCTGCCATTGCCCACATAACACAAATAGATAAAACAAAATAAACCCTAATTGGATCACAAGTGAATTCTCTAAGTCAACTAAATAAGAGAAAGATTGAAATAAGTTACAGGAGATTCCTTTACCTTGTTATTTAGTTTTGCTGCATCATAGAGATCAGAAGAGTGTGAAAACTGCTTACCTATGGTAATATTTGCATAGCTAAGGAAGGAAAATAATGATGATGACTTCAGGGTTCAGAAATTAAATTTTTTAAATTCAAAACAAATGATATGAAAGTATTGGAATATCTTACCCATATCCAGTTCCTTTCTTTCCTGGGTTTGTGTATAAATTCTTTCCAGGTGGCTCATATTTTTCTTTGGGTTTAGACTGAGCACTGAAAAACGGGACTGGTCCCCCTATGGTTCCATAGTAACTTCCTAATCCACAGCTTAAATACAGTGTTAACGAGAACAAAAAGAAGCAAGTTCAAATAGTTAACTTTGTGTTATATGTATTTTACCAAAATTTATAAAATATTATTGAAAGAGAAGCAAAATATACGCAGTAGATTTGACTTGCCTAACTTTGGTAAGAAAAAAACAAACTCTTTTGTTATTTTTTTAATCTACTTTTCCCTATTATTCAAAGTCAAAAATTCCATTTTAAATGTTCTACATAAACAAAGCTTTAGCAATCTCTAGGAGGTTAGAAGAGTTTACATTAGTTCAATTAACCACAAGAATAAATAGACCCTTTGTGTGTTCTTCCGCTGTTTTTTCTAAAGTTATTTTTTATGTAAGCATAGTTTATTGACAATATTATATTAGTTCCAGGGGATGGGAAAGTTGAACACGAAAAAAGTTGTTTAAAGGATAAAATACATATGTTACATGAAAAAGAAATAAAGTAGTAGCCCCAAAAATACACATTGGAATTTACATCTACGAAGAAAAGAAAGAAACCCCAAAAAAGTAGTAATAATAATAATAAATAGTTCACACTTCTCCAAAGTGTACAAAGGTAGGAAAAGATAAACTATAATAACAGAAAAGAAGACATTCTCTACTTTTAATAAAGACAATTTACCTTGGAAGACTGAAGCTTTACTAATCTCAAAATCACAAATAAGCACAAAATTATTTTTCAACTAATCCTCATCTGTCATAAACTCTAGATTGAGAGTCAATGTTACTGAGTGTGAATTAACATCATATTATAAAACTCAGCTATAGTATATCATATAGATCATATGATTTTATCAGTTTAAGGATTTAAAGGTTAAAAAAAAAGAAACTTATCCTGACAATTTTTACAACTAAAATACCGTTAAGCCCCTACATGTAACTTCATCATGATTTTTAAACAATGTACCTTTGATAAATTATCCTTTTTACCCAAAAAAGATTTCTAATTTCACATTTTTTATTTATACTTTTTTAAAGTTTTAAAAAGCAGAAAAAATAGTCAAGGCCACAGACTTGATGACCCAAGGCAATTTTTTTTCTAGTCTGACTATTGCAAAATTTTCAACTAAAACTTATTTTCATTATTTAGTTGGCTTTATTAGTATAAACTGATAGAAAATAGTGACATAGATGACTAAAAATTTAATGTGACAATGAGAATCTACTTAATCAATTACCCCGCAACTTAAATCACCTAATATAATTGTCTCCATCTAACACAAACTTAACCTCAAAGTCACACTTTAAAAAATGAGTCATACATAAGTAAGTCCTACAGAAAAATCAACAATTTAGGCTGGAGGAGAGAGAGTGATGCAGGAGATAGATTTAAGATTTTCTCCCCAATACTTACGGCTTTTTCTCTCCATTACTAGGGAGGAACGCTTTGCTTAGATTTTTCTTGGCTTCTTCCATCATGTACCGTCTCCTCACTTGATTCGGATTGACATAGCTTTCACCTTCAAAAATCCTTACAAAATGGGGGTCAAAATAACCTGCCTGGAGATTGGACATTTCTTTGGATCCCCCGGGTAGAATCTGTCTATTTTTGCTTGCAGATTCATTAAAAGGTCCTTTAAAGATAAAATAGGAATATGACAATTTTGAGCTCACCATTAATAAAAGGACATGAAAAATAATAGAAAACTTTCCTGATCCTTGCCACTAGAACACCAGGGCAACAGAGAAAAGTTTCAAAATGTGATTCAAGCCATTGAGTTTTGAGCTCTTAAATGCTGTTTCAAAATGGTCACTGAAAGATCCATATCAAAGGCTTCACTGACAGTAAGAACTAAGGCATTTCCATTAAAACATTTTAATAATTAGATTGAGATTCTCTTAAACTCTGAATCTGAGAGCTGGAAGAGGCCTTACAGGTCACTGAACCCAATGCTTTCCCATAGGAAACTGTTTCGCATCTTGCCTTTTTAACAATTTATCTTAGAGATGTTCCGTATCAGCATATTCTTTTTTATTGTTTTATTTATGACTCTTCTAAAAATCTCTCAGGTATTTATTTGGCACTTCATTTTCAAGAAAGTGATCATACACGGCCATTTTAGATGTAAATGTAAATGCTATTTGTATAGTAGTGTCCCAACTAAGGGAAAAAAAAAAAGCCAATGGTTCAGTCCCTTCATGGCTGTGATTCCCTTTTTGGGCTTTCCAGGTGGGATGCCAGTGGTAAAGAATCTGCCTGCCAATGCAGGAGTGACAGGAGATTGGGGCGATTCCTGGGTCCAGAAGATTCCCTGGAGAAGGAAATGGCAACTCACTCTAGTATTCTTGTCTGAGAAATCCCACAGACAGAGGAGCCTGGAGGGCTACAGTCCATGGGCTTGCAAAAGAGTTGAACACAACTTAGCGACTAGACAACAACAAACAAACAAAAAAAATTTCTGGAAGAAAACTGCCAGGCACCTTGAAAATAAATACAAATACCTATGAGGAGAATATATGAAAGTAGGATAGTCCAAGAAAACGAGCTTCCTGATCTTACAAAAAAAAAGATCTCTTACTGCTACTAAAATTTCACAGGTGTTTTCAACTTTATACCTAAAGCTTTAAAATACAGACCATTCAAAAAGATCATTTAACAAACATTAAAATCAAAATTTTATAGAGGGAACATCCACTCTTAGGCTGTAAAGAAAACCAAATTATACTTACGATTAAACTGTGACACATATTTATCCCCCACAGTGATATATTCCATCTCACTGAAGAGGCCAATCCTCTCCATATCCGTCTTCCCTCCTTCCGCAGGCATGGCTGCTCCCTGTTGGCTGGGTGCTCTATGCTGGTGACTTCAGTGGGTTTCTTAGTGCTACTTCTACAGCAAAATTCTACTCTACACTGAAAAATACAGGAGAAAATTTAGGGAAAAGGTGATTCTAACTTTCAGTCCAAAATAGTTTCAGTCCAAACTATGAGTGTTAACATGCACATAGTTACATCATAAAACAACAGTCCCAAGCTATACATGGGGAAAGAATCTACTTTGTGGGGCCGAGGGGGAATAACAGAGACTCAAAATTATCACCACGAACCTTCCCCTTGAGTCTCCAGCTGAAATACATCCACAAATTACAAAGAAATGTTTATCTGTGGCACTCCCATTCATCCATCACAAACAGTAATATTATGACGGTACAGTGTGGTATAAATACTGTATAAACAACATCCTTCTTTTGAGAAGTTCAAAGCTGACTGAAAGATTATATAAGGCAGTCGTTTTTAGTTTAAACCCTTCTATCTAAACATACATTGTCCCTTGTATTAAAAATTATAACTTACTTTTACAGAATGCACAACACACCTAGGCATTACCCTATAGTTCTTGAATTTTTTCAAGTTTAAATGTATATAACAAATGTGCCACTTGGCAAAATCAGTTCACAACAGGGATAGGAAGAGAGGACAATTGACTAAGCAAGATAAACACGAAGAACAGCAAGACAAAAGCTACAAGGAATTCAGAGTATTTGTTATAGAGCAGACTGCAACTATGAGTTCTTGAAATATCACTCTAAATATGCAACTATGTTTTCAGATGTTTCCTTTAATTAGATACGTTCTAAAAAGTTGGACCAAAGAGCTAAGAATACTTGCCTCCATTTCATGGTAATATTTTTGAAGCCAACTATATCTAGATACTGGACACATAGGTTGATGAATAAAACAAACATTGGCTTACACTTCCCAGTTTATAATCCAAGGTAAGAAACTTCTGCCTTGAATTTAGAGCAAGCTGTTTCAATGACAGGATTGCCTATTTGAATCTGTGGCTCATCCTCTCCTCCTCCTTGCCATCCTGCCTCTGATCACCTATGCTTTAAAACTAAAAGTCAGTCCGTTGGAGGGCACTAATTCAATTTGTTTCATGTTTCAAGGCTCCATCTCCACTGTAACCTTAAAGTCTTCCTGTGCTGCTACAGGGGCTCAAATCCTTTAAATGGCTCATAAGGCCACTATCACCCTCACCTGTCACCATTGGAACCCCTCTCCCTGGAACCTAAGCTCCAACTGTCTTTCAGTTCTCAAGTCCGCCTCTCTCCAACCACAGGACACTAGCACATGCTCTTTCACTTTCGGCAGGTACTTCACTGTGCCTACCCCTTTCCTTCCTCAATAAATACTGGTCGTTCTGATTGTTTAGCTCATTCTTCACTTCCTTAATCCACTTCATCATAGCGCCATGTACTTCCCTCTCCCAGCCCTGATCATGGATGCTTATTTTATATTGGGTTATTTTACATTCACCTTGTAGGGATCTTAAATTAACTGCTGTTTTCCCTCACTTGGTTTTTCTAGTGGTCATGTATGGATGTGAGAGTTGGACTATAAAGAAAGCTGAGCACTGAAGAATTGATGCTTTTAAACTGTGGTGTTGGAGAAGACTCTTGAAGTCCTTTGGACTGCAAGGAAATCCAACTAGTCCATCCTAAAGGAGATCAGTCCTGGGTGTTCATTGGAAGGACTGATGTTGAGGCTGAAACTCCAATACTTTGGCCACCACATGTGAAGAGCTGACTCATTGGAAAAGACCCTGATGCTGGGAAAGATTGAGGGCAGGAGAAGGGGACAACAGAGGATGAGACGGTTGGCTGGCATCATTGACTCGATGGACATGGGTTTGGGTGGACTCTGGGAGTTGGTGATGGATAGGGAGGCCCGGCGTGCTGCAGTTCATGGGGTCGCAAAGAGTCGGACATGATTGAGCGACTGAACTGAACTGAATTGTAAGGATCTT
The DNA here is from genome assembly GCF_003369695.1 of Bos indicus x Bos taurus. NCBI lineage: Eukaryota > Metazoa > Chordata > Mammalia > Artiodactyla > Bovidae > Bos > Bos indicus x Bos taurus. Next base: position 15,639,476 of record NC_040102.1, on the reverse strand, counting down.
GAATTAACTGCTGTTTTCCCTCACTAAATTGTGGGCTCCAGGAAGATAGGAACCACCCAACGAAGTGTGACACAGAGGATAGAAAGGAAAGGGAACAAAAGGGGAGTTTTTGCCTTGAATTTTTCCACTACAGGGAGGCCTGGCGTACTGTGATTCGTGGCGTCACAAAGAGTCGGACACGACTGAGTGACTGAACTGAACTAACTCTTCTTGAACAGCATTGGCAAAATCACTCATTCACTTATTTAACGTTTTGCAAAACCCTCCTGAGTAGGGCTTGCTGGTAGAAGTCATAAAACTGAGATTTTAAAAGGCATAGATACTGCTGTTAGGGAGCTTATCTTGTCTTAGACAAGGCAAGTATAACACAGTGGAACACGGCAAGTACCCTTCCAAAGTTATAGATAAAGTGCCCTAGGGGATGAAGGAGGGACAGAAAACTTCTGGGGAAAATGATGTCCCATTAGGGAAACAGAGGTTCAGAGTAGCTAGGTATCTAAAAGACAGTACCTGATGGCTGCGAGTACCAAGTCGCCTCGGAGAAGGGTACAAAGATCAGAGATCAGATTGTCCCAGCTCCAGTCCAAGCTAAGCTGCAGGAGCGACCAGCGCCACGAAGCAGCCCCCGCGCGAGCTATTCCCGCGCTGGACCTAGCCACGCAGCCGGTCCGCACGCTCGCCTAGCCGCGGAGACCTTCTGTGGCGCGTTGCCCCGGCTACGGGAGAATCCATTCCGAGAATGAATGTTGCGGGAGGCTCGGTGGAGGGTTCGCATACGGATCGAGGAAGACACAAACAGAAAGACGTCAAGAAGATGCGGAGGACCTGCATCCATCATTCGTTAGGACTTTCGCTCCCCGCCCCGTTATCCCCCCGCGAGATCTGGCGTGGTGGTACGCCCCGTGACGCACGCCGCAGGGCATGTTGGGAACGGTAGTCGGCCCTCCCAAATCCCGCCCTCCGGCGGAACCACTTCCGAGCCAGCCTCCTGAGCGGTGGGCGAGCCTCTGCGTTGCTGTCGGCGCCGCGTAGCTGATATGGTGAGTTTTCCTCCCCAGCTCGCCACCGACTCCTGCGTGGTTACCTCCGAGCTCACTAGCTGCCTGCAAGTGGGGCTCTCCGGCCCTTGAAAGAACTGGATCTGCCGGGGACCGGTGGTCCGGGCCTTGGTCTGGGCCTTCTCGTCCTCGGCCTGGCCCCTCCTGGTAGAGCCGGAGGGAAGCCGCCCCCGGACGACCTTCGACTCCCCGGCTCCACCGTTCTCCCTGCACCTTCCCTTGTGCGTGCATTTTGAGAACGAGGGAATCATAAGAGGTTTTTAAAAGTTTCGAAGAAGGAGTGGACCTGGAAAAGAGAAGAGTAACTTTCCACATACCTCTTGTTCTCTCGGCAGTGTGGTGGTAACACTTCCCTGGTTTCCCCCCTGACTGCTCAGGCAGGTTCTGCTGCAGTCCGGTATCCCTAGATGTGTGTTCAGTACTTTTCTTTACACCCTGTGCTTTCTCCAGAATTTGTATCTCCAGCTTAGAGATGTATTCTGAGCTCCAGAGCCGCACATCTACTAACTGTACCTCCACTTGGTTGGCCCATTTATTTTTAACTCAGCAAGTTCAAAACTGACTTAACCATCCCCACCTCACCCTGCTTTTCCTCCAGTGACCCCATCTCAGGTCATTGCGCCACCACCCACCGCACCGTTGTTCATGCCAAACACCTGGAAATCATCCTTGACATCGCCCTCTTTGCAGCTCCTGAACATCTATGGAATGTCCCAAATACTATGGAATCTACAGGGGCCTCCCTGATAGCTCATTTGGTAAAGACTCCACCTGCAATGCAGGAGACCCCGGTTCCATCCCTGGGTTGGGAAGATCACTTGGCGAAGGGATAGGCTACCCACTCCAGTATTCTTGGGCTTCCCTTGTGGCTCAGCTGGTAAAGAATCCGCATGCAATGCGGGAGACCTAGATTTGATCCCTGGCTTGGGAAGATCCCCTGGAGAAGGGAACGGCTACCCACTCCAGTATTCTGGCCTGGAGAATTCCATGGACTCTATAGTCCATGGGGTCGCAAGGAGTTGGACAGGACTGACCTCTAAATGGTTGTCAGTCATCACAGTCTCTAACTATTCTTGTCCTTGGCACCATGAGATCTAACCATCTGCTATGGTGTCTTAAGTGGTCTTGTAAGCAGGCCTTCACCAGTCAGAGCCCCTCCGTGGGAAAGGTTCAGCCACTTTCACCTCTCTCTTTCCTTTGGAATTTTGGAATACTATTTGGAATATTTCCGTTGGAAATACTCTTATCTATTTACTGCTCAGATCTCAGTTTAAATGTTATTTCTTCAGAGAGAGTCTCAATTCAGAAGTGTAAGGAGATTCTAGTGTATTCACATAAAATGTCTTATGGAACCTTCAGAACAACCCTGTGATATTTTTCCAGTATTACAGAAAAGACACACTCGAGTGAGTTACAAGGTCATACAGAAAGTAACAGTGAAATGTTGCTCGTACTTTAATCTTCAGTATCTTTCAGTGCCATTAAATATTTTTTATTCAAATAGGTACATAGCATTTAATCAACTTCTTATACTTAACAGATTCTTATTGATAGCAATTTAGGTGGGATTTTTTTGTTTGTTTGTTTTTTGCTGTGATGAACAACAGTAAGATAAGTGGACAGCATTCAAGCTAACTTTGTCCTGAACTTTCCTGATTATTTCTTTAGGATAAATTCCAAGAAGTATAACTGGGGCACAGGGCATGGCCTTTCAATAGGTTATACTTGGTGGAAAATAAAAGCAGTCACCCTTGGAACAATGTGACAGGGATTATAAATGAGAAAAATAGTAATGGTACCTATTTTGAGTATCAGAGTTAGTATATGTCCAGTCGTTTAGCATAGTGCCTTCTACTTTTTAAGAGCTCAGTAAATGTAGTACTTACTGATTTAGTTAAAAATAGGACTCTTAGTGTGTAGTATAATTCTTCATCTTGTTCGGGGCATATTTTAAGAATCTGATGAAATCTTTGAAACCTTTTCCCAGAGGTTGCCTTCCTCTTTCCCACCCTTCTCCCCAAGCAAAATGACATATCTTTTGTCATATGTCATCAACTACGTGAAACTCAGCATATGGATCCAAATTAAGAACTGCTAATAATTTCATTTTACAAGTGCTTTTTTTTTCCCCTTTATAAGTTGCAGGCATTTTCCTACAGCATTTAATATTCACATAAAGCATGATTTTTCATTGCTGTATAATGTTTGTAATTATTTAATTGGTTTCCTCTTGTTGACAAGCTGATATTCGTATACACTAATCTTTGTGTGTTTTGCAGATTTCCTTAGATTAAATATCTATATGCAGAATTACTAGACCAAGAATACGAATGTAAGGCTTTTGATTCTGTTGCCATATCACCCTATGATGAATTCTAAGAGTTTATACTCCCACCATCAGTGATATATTAGTTTCCTCTCATTGTCTTGCCCACCAGTTGTTATCATAATAGGTTTAGTGTTCCTGTCCCATTCTTAAACCATTTCTTGACTGTTGATCTTTTCATGGCATTGTTAAACCCTATGATTGTGAAGACTATAATTTAGAAATACTGTCCCAGAGCAATGTGGTCCTCAACCTTTTTCCTTTAGAATCATTGACATAGAAGAGTTTTTAAATATCCTCCCCAGACCAATTTATCAGAATCTCTGGGAGTGTAGCCTAGGAATGGGTACTTTAAAATCCTCAGGTGATTTCAGTGTGGAACAAAGGCTTAGAACCTCTAATACAGAATTTATGGTGTTGTGTTTTTCTCCATAAAGCAAGGAATTAATTCATAAAATAATTTGAAAAGTCACAGTTAATTTATGCCTTAATCTAAATTCAGTTAGATTCTAATTTATATAAGGATGAGTTTCTTTTGTTTTACAATGAAATTTTGCTTTTATTTGTCTTAGGTTATTTCAGAGGCTATGGATATACTCTTCAGAATAAGAGGTGGCCTTGATCTAGCTTTTCAGCTAGCTACTCCTAATGGTAGGTCTTCCAAGATACTCCTTTTTTACTATAAAAGCGGCAATGAAATATGGTGAGATTCTCCCCATTTTGAAAATGAAACTGAGTGAGAGGGTGAATAAACTGTCTAAAGTCAAATAGAAGTGATATGAATTGGATTTAAACTTAGACACTGCGTTCCCCACCACTGCTAGCCCACGGGGCTCCTCTGCACATTAAGGTGTCCCCTTAAGAAACTTTACTGCCCTCTCCAAGAAAATTGCGACAATAAATATAAATATCCACCCTGAGCATAATGTAAATGAGCAGCTAGACTTAGACTTCGTAGGCTTAAATAGTACATCACCGTAAGACTCCAGAACCCATTCTCTTGAGGTCGTGTGATTTAGGAATGGCAGGCAGGTTCTCTGGGAGAAAAATCAGTGTTGGTATAAACCAAACTCTAGGATGTCTTCCTGTTTCTGACTGCTGCCACAAACCAAGCTAAAGGATATCAGAGGAGGATGACAAGGAGCTGTGTTTGAGATGTGTTTCATTTGAAATGCCATAGTACATCAAGTGTGAATTCCCAGCTGGCAGTTGGTAATTTGAGTCTGAAACTTGGGGGAGAGTGGTCAGAATTGGAGATAGAGAACTTAATGTATCCCAAGGATGATAGTTAATGCCTTGTATTAGATGAAATCACTCAAGAAAAGTATGATCAAGGGTGTCAGGAGCCACAGAGAAGTTCAGAAAGGTGAGGAATAAACAGTGTCAGAGTTCCTCCAAGATCACCAGCTGATGACTATTTACTGGCCCCTTGGAAAGAGGAAGAGAGAGAATGCAAGATGGTCTTTCTGACCCATGCCTTCATATTAAAAAATTGTTCTCTGTGTTGGTCCACATTCTGACCCCCACTCCCCAGCCAAATAAAGTAAGTCTCAAGGACAGAGACTTGGGCATCAGTAAGTTTTTTAGTTGATTCTCTAATGTGCAATCAAGATGAGAATCATTTTGCAAGAACTAAATCAAACTCATTTTTAGGCCTGTCGTATCAGTAAAGTATTGTTCCTTGGGCTTCCCTGGTGGCTCAGTGGTGAAGAATCCATCCGCCAATGCAGGAGACATGGGTTGGATCCCTGGGTTGGGAAGATCCTCTAGAGAAAGAAATGGCAGCTCACTCCGGTATTCTTGCCTGGAAGATCCCATGGACACAGGAGCCTGGCGAGGCTGTAGTCCATGGTGTCACAAAGAGCCGGACATGACTTAACTACTGAGCTCCCATACAGGGTGTCACTTTTGTGGATAAAGCCTTACATTTTACAACTCGCTACAAATTGAAGTTATCCTTTGCTATGAACTTAACTGCAAAGTGTAACTGATCTGTCAGTCAACAGACATAATGATGTAATTTCAAATGTAAATAGGGACTGCAGATACTTTTTACCCAAATAATTGATGTATTTGAGCTTGTTTTCTGACTTAATAGTATTCCTCCTCCTATACCCAACTCTTTGAAACACTCCTTGAAGGGAATCATTAATGAGGAAATACTGAGAACGGAGGTGTTTAACTTTAAAGACATCACAATTATTTAGATATTTCATGGTCTTCAGGGATGGGCAGAAGGTAATCCAGGAATTATGTTTGTCTTTTGTAGTGAAACTATAAATCTTTAAATTTGGATTTCTGAAACATATCAGGATGCCTTTATATCTGACTTGTTATAAGTAATCTTTCTCTCCCACAACCTCAAGGTATTTATTTATCAAGGTATCGATGTGATAGTTAAATATTTTAACCACAGAGTTAAACAGGTTTAGGATTTAGGAGTATAAAACTGGGACAAATATTTAAATATTGTCTTTTTCAGATGTATCTTTTTATATAGCTTTGACTTTGGAACCATGAAAATGTTTTTTATATTCAAAAAATTCTGTTAAGTAAAAAGGAAATCATTGAAGTCAGACAAATACCAGGTTTGATGACATACCACATAGAGGAAAATGAACATGACTTAAGAACACAATACTTTGTACAGTCTTAGTGGGATATAGTTTGAGGAAGAGAACTACTAAGAAATTCAAATCTCACTCCAGAGTTTTATTTCTGTAAATAATATGGTATTTTGAGAGTAACTGGAATCCTCATCCATTGCTGATGGGAGCGTAAAATGATGCGGTTCCTCTAGAAAGCAGTTGGACAGGTCCACTAAAAGAGAGTCACCATATGATCCAGCAGTTCCTTCTGGGTTATTACCTAAAGAATTAAAGACATATCCACACAATAACTTCTGCACAAATATTTGTAAAACCATTATTCATGATAGCTAAAAGATAGGAACAACCCAAATATGTCAGTTTACAAATGAATAAACAGAGTATGTTCTGTTCATATAATGGAATATTATTCAGCCATAAAAAAGAGTGAAGTGCTAATTCATGCTAGGGATGGATTCACAGTTGGTTGATTCTTGAAGATATTAGGCTGAGTGAAAGAAGCCAGACACAAAAGGCCACAGAATGTGTGATTTTATTTATATGAAGTGTCCAGAGTAAGCCAGTCTACAGAGACCAAAAGTAGATTAGTGATTGCCATAAGTAAGTGCGGGGGGATGGGGAATGACTCCTGGGAAGTCCAGGGTTTATTTGGGGGTGACGGAATGTTCTGGGATTAGATAGTGGTGATTGCAAACCTTGTGGTATACTAAAAGCAACTGAATTGTACACATTAAAAGAATGGATTTTCTGGTCTATGAATTTTATCTCCATTTTTTTTAAAGACAAAACAAACTTTTTGTACATTATTGAATCTGAGGAATGGATATTTGGGGGTCACTTTTACTGTGCTCTACTTTGGTGTGCTTGGATGCCTTCATGTTGAAAAGTTTGCAGTTTTTTATATAACTTCTATTTGTGTTCTTTTAATTTAGAAATTTTTATCAAGAACGCACTAAAGCATGTACTGAGTGACCTGTCAACAAAGCTTTCTTCAAATGCCCTTGTGTTCAGAATTTGCCATAGTTCAGTGTACGTATGGCCTAACAGCGACATGAACACCACCCCAGGAGAGCTGACCGACAGTTCTGCCTGTACGGACATAATGCGCTTTATTCAGTGAGTATGCTTGAAGATTGCTAGAAATGTTTTTACAATATCATTTCATGTTATAAACATCTCCGTGTGTTAAAATTTTAGATTTGAACAGGAAGAAGATACAAAACGAAAATTCACAAAGAAGAAAGATAAAAAGTTATCAGACATGGTAAGCAAATCACCTGTCTTCTTAGTGATAAAAATTTTCAGTCCTTGTATTTGGCTTTGAGTGAGATCTTAGAAAGTTCTTATTTTTTTTTTTTTTACAGATCAGATGATTCAAGTCCAGAAAGATTAAGTGACATGCCCAAGGTTATACCTCTGTTTTATATATCTAAACTGTTGTCCTTGAGTATGTTTACAGATTACTTAAAAAGGGATCATTCTGAAACATAACAGTGACGCATTATGCTATATGAAATAGTCAATGATAAGTGATTTACTTTTCTTCACAGTTTTGGTTCTGTTGACTTTTGAACCAGTACTGTTGAATATCTGCCACATGCCACAAACTTTGCCAAGTGTTAGAGATAAAAAACGGAGCAGCTACTTCAAGGCAGGAAGTTGTACAAAGTGAATATTTAATATGACTGTAGCATTCTTCCAGACTAGTGAGAATAATAGAGTGGACATGAGGTTGGAGATGTGGACAGAGACCACTCAGGGGAGTCTGAACAAAACCAGTATAGTAATAAAGAGAAGGGAATGGATACAAGAAATATTTAAGGAATGAAAAGGATTGTACTTGGAGACTAATTGGATGTGGGATGACCAGCTTCTTGCTTGGGTAAAGATGGGAGATGGGGAAGACATGAGGTCAGTGTTGGTCATACTGTGTTTGAGACACCAGTGAGGTGTCAACCTGAGCTGTGAGATTTTTAAATGTGAAGTGTACAAAAAAACTATGGGCTTTGGATAAGGATTTGAGAGTTACCGGTTATTGCAGGTTGACATCTTGAGGGTTACAGGTCAGGTATTCTATAGAATGTTTCTCAGATTGGGTTTGAGTTTGTTCTCAGCCGCCTTATGGTGGGTTCAGGTGGTCACTGTTGATGGGAATCCCAAAGAAGCAACGTGTGTCCCCAGCACGTCGTGTGAAAGAGGCATATGCTTAGTTGGTTCTCATATCAATGACATTAACGTTGATCACTTAATGTGGTAACTGCCACTTTTCTCTACTGTGAGGGTCCTATTTTTTGCCCTAATAATTAGAAGGTATCTTGTGGGAAGATGCTTTGAGTTTATGTATATATCCTATTCCTCATCAAGTTTTTACCCAACACTTCTAACATCAATTGATAATTGTCAGAATCTAGCATTAATCTGATGGTTGCAAAGTGGTGATTTTTTTCTAAGTCTCTTGTTTCCTTTTATATTTACAAGATGCCTTTGTACTGAAAGGAAGAGCTTTCCCTTTTTGCTGTGTATTAACTGCGTGGAAGCCTGGATTCCTGTTTTATGCAATGAGTTGTCTGTTAGCTGTCATCAGTTATTTTGATGCTCATATTTTCTGCTTTGGCCAAGAGAAACTTCATGCTGGCTCCAGTGTCCTCTTGACACTGTACTTTTGAATACTTCATACTTTCTTCCAAGGATGTTCCAGGTTCATGTACTTTTGCTATTTCATCTCAGGAATCAGCCATTTCCCCAAGGAAGGCAGACATGTATGCACACATACTATACATATATAATGCACACATCAATATTTACCCGTGTAAATCATATACCCCCAGTAATACTTCAGCCTCACACAATTCCTAACCTTCTCCTGGTGAGAAACCTGGCTTCCAGTACTCTTAATATTTTGCTAAATTTGTTTAATACACAGAAAGCATTTTCAGAATTGTTTTTCCATACCACTATCAAAATCAAACCTTCTATAGAGTTCATTATTAGTATGTCTTTAGAGCAGAGGTATATAGTCATAACATATGTTTAAAAGTTGTCTTGATTTGTTGTATTGTATCTTGTTTATTCATTTTTTTTTGAAAATTTTAAATCTATACAAATATAGTACAATGAACCATCAGATCAGATCAGATCAGTCGCTCAGTCGTGTCCGACTCTTTGCGACCCCATGAATCGCAGCACGCCAGGCCTCCCTGTCCATCACCAACTCCCAGAGTTCACTCAGACTCATGTCCATCGAGTCAGTGATACCATCCAGCCATCTCATCCTCTGTCGTCCCCTTCTCCTCCTGCCCCCAATCCCTCCCAGCATCAGAGTCTTTTCCAATGAGTTAACTCTTCACATGAGGTGGCCAAAGTACTGGAGTTTCAGCTTCAGCATCATTCCTTCCAAAGAAATCCCAGGGCTGATCTCCTTCAGAATGGACTGGTTGGATCTCCTTGCAGTCCAAGGGACTCTCAAGAGTCTTCTCCAACACCACAGTTCAAAAGCATCAATTCTTCGGCGCTCAGCCTTCTTCACAGTCCAACTCTCACATCCATACATGACCACAGGAAAAACCATAGCCTTGACTAGACGGACCTTTGTTGGCAAAGTAATGTCTCTGCTTTTCAATATGCTATCTAGGTTGGTCATAACTTTCCTTCCAAGGAGTAAGTGTCTTTTAATTTCATGGCTGCAGTCACCATCTGTAGTGATTTTGGAGCCCAGAAAAATAAAGTCTGACCCTGTTTCCACTGTTTCCCCATCTATTTGCCATGAAGTGATGGGACCGGATGCAATGATCTTCGTTTTCTGAATGTTGAGCTTTAAGCCAACCTTTTCACTCTCCACTTTCATTTTCATCAAGAGGCTTTTGAGTTCCTCTTCACTTTCTGCCATAAGGGTGGTGTCATCTGCATGTCTGAGGTTATTGATATTTCTCCCGGCAATCTTGATTCCAGTTTGTGTTTCTTCCAGTCCAGCGTTTCTCATGATGTACTCTGCATATAAGTTAAATAACCAGGGTGACAATATACAGCCTTGACGAACTCCTTTTCCTATTTGGAACCAATCTGTTGTTCCAGTTCTAACTGTTGCTTCCTGACCTGCTTCTAACTGTTGCTTCCTGACCTGCTTCTAACTGTTGCTTCCTGACCTGCATACAAATTTCTCAAGAGGCAGATCAGGTGGTCTGGTATTCCCATCTCTTTCAGAATTTTCCACAGTTTATTGTTATCCACACAGTCAAAGGCTTTGGCATAGTCAATAAAGCAGAAATAGATGTTTTTCTGGAACTCTCTTGCTTTTTCTATGATCCAGCAGATGTTGGCAATTTGATCTCTGGTTCCTCTGCCTTTTCTAAAACCAGCTTGAACATCAGGAAGTTCACGGTTCATATATTGCTGAAGCCTGGCTTGGAGAATTTTGAGCATTACTTTACTAGCGTGTGAGATGAGTGCAGTTGTGCACTCATTCCAATCCCAAAGAAAGACAATGAACCATAGTGAACTTTTAATGCTTCTGGATACATGATCGGTCTGGTTTCATCTTCATTTCCCACTCACTCTGTGCCTCTCCTCAGATTATTTTGAAGCAGAGAAGAATTTTTCTTTAAGCTGAGAATTGTGCTTTTAAATAATTTCCTGTAATATAGTTCGCTGCTGCTGCTGCCGCTAAGTCACTTCAGTAGTGTCCGACTCTGCACGACCCCAGAGACAGCAGCCCACCAGGCTCCCCCGTCCCTGGGATTCTCCAGGCAAGAACACTGGAGTGGGCTGCCATTTCCTTCTCCAGTGCATGAAAGTGAAAAGTGAAAGTAAAGTCGCTCAGTCATGTCCGACTCCTAGCGACCCCATGAACTGCAGCCTACCAGGCTCCTCTGTCCATGGGATTTTCCAGGCAAGAGTACTGGAGTGGGTTGCCATTGCCTTCTCCAGTAATATAGTTTATATGGTCCTTAAAAAGTCCTTTTACTTACCTTTTATATTATTGTTCAGTGTGCTTTAAGTTAACTATTACTGTTTATCTTTGCAGCATCAAATAGTAAATATAGATCTGATGCTGGAAGTGTCAACCCCTCTGGCCGCCGTAACGCCCATTATTGAAAGAGAAAGCGGAGGACACCACTATGTTAGTATGACTTTACCAGTTGATGCAGTTCTATCTGTTGCTCCAGAAGAAACGTGGGGAAAGTAGGTATTTTCTAATACTACTGCCACCGTTAAATGAGGACCCTCCCCCAAAGTAATCAAAGCCCATTTTTAAGTGTCATTGAGGCATATCTAGGGTGGTGGTGGTTCTTTTTTACTGTGATTTACTCCTTGTTTATTATTAAACTAAGAGTCATCTAGTAATTCAGTGTTTATTGAGGAAGTAGGATAATATGCAAAACCTATAGAATTTTCCATTTATCTGCATAGAGGAAATTTAGTTTATTTAACATTAACTTTTTCTTATTTAGACTTACTTTAATAAACCCAGTCCTATCAAGGGCATATCAGGAATATATTGATACATGAAACTTGACACTTTCATGTATCATAACTATTATAACTTTTGTTAATGCACTTGTATATTTCCCCCCCACAGAGTTCGTAAACTTCTAGTTGATGCAATTCATAATCAACTAACTGATATGGAAAAATGCATTTTGAAATACATGAAAGGAACATCTATTGTGGTTCCTGAACCACTGCACTTTTTATTACCAGGGGAAAAAAATCTTGTAACAATTTCATATCCATCAGGAATTCCAGATGGTCAGCTGCAGGCCTATAGAAAGGTAAAACCAATTCATTCTTAGAAAAATAAAAATATCATTCATTTTGCATTTAATTTTGTGCTTCTAATAAATAGCGTTTTGTGATTTAATTTTATCAAGTGTGGGTGCACACTATTGGCTTTACATCTTACTTAATGTCTGTTCTCATGTAACTTTTTAAAGTCTTTTTAAAAAAATATTATGCTAAATTATATATAACATTTTAATTTCATATATTCGGTGAAGTTCATATGTTATTTTTCTATAGTGAAATTTAAGAATGAAAAGATGCTTACATGCCTAGAGAGGCTGATGAATGCTATTTAATAACTTCGTTTTCTTTCCCATTAGTTGCAGATTTATAAAAGAGACAAGATTACAGTTAGAGAAGGGAAATTAGATTTTATCTTATTTCTAATTAGGATTTGTTGTACTCCATCCCCCACCTCCCAGGATCATTTGGGTTTTATTAGAGGTGTTTTGAAGAAAACATGATCAGCATTCAAAGAAATGAGATTTATTGGCAAACGACTGGTTCGATAGTGTGTGTATATATATATATTTTTTTGTTAGTATATATTTTTGATATGTGGCCTTGCCTAGTACCCATCAAATTATACCATGGAAACATCTTCCCAATCTGTGTTCCTGAAAAGAGATGTAACACTGTAACCCTCTGTGCCTCTCTCTAAGTGCCAAATGAATTGATTTGCAGAAGCAACAGTTACACAAGCTAATGATCTCATTCAAACTGTTTGAATACATAGGAGATATCAAAAAGAAGATGTCAGACTTTCAGAGTAACTATTACATGTTTTTATACATTCAGGAATATGTTGCCTTTTAAACATATATGTTTATTTTTATTTTGATGCCATATTGGTCTTTAAACCACCAATTCCCATTCTGTAATCTAATCACTACCCCTTATATTTGTTAAATACTCTAAGCATGATTTTTAAAAATGAAAACCTAAGCATGATTTTTTTGGTATAGTTATATCATTGTTAATTACTCATTTACAAGACTTTAAAAACTAGTCTTTAGCCTGGATTTGTTTTAGCAGACTGTGTTACAATAAGTAATTTTAAATTATCTCAGTTCTTTCACTGTAACAAATTATTTTCAATTTTCTATATTCTCTTCCAGTTTCTATCCATATACATAGATAAACAAAAATCCTTTTTGGTTTTAGTTATATATAGATAAACAAAAATAAATTCTTTTTGGTTTTAGTTTAAATCTCACCGTCTTTGACCTTCATGAATTAAATCATAAGTGTCTGATAACTTGTATACCCAGTATATAGTAAATTTTCTGTTTTGTATCTAGTTTGGGTTTATTTATTGACTAGGAATCTATATCATTTAACCTTTTTTCTCTTATTTGCTGTTGATTCTGGTTTTATTTAGGAATTACACGATGTCTTCAATCTGCCTCATGACAGACCTTATTTCAAAAGGTCTAATGCTTATCATTTTCCAGACGAACCATACAAAGATGGTTACATTAGAAATCCACATACTTATCTCAATCCACCTAACATAGAGACTGGTATGGTGAGTTTAGTAATTATTTATACGAGTTAGTTGATCATTAGTGTCATTAATTGTTTTTTGCTTGTGCCCAGTGGATATTTGATTATGATTAATTATTTTTTTATTCTCTGCAGGACTTAGGTTGCTAATATTTTGTTAAGAATTTTGCATTTATGTAATGATATTATCTTATAATTTTATTTTCTCATACTGTTCTTACTTCACTTTTGTATCAGTAATACACTGATACACTGAAAGAGTTGGAGAGTTGTTTTTTTTTAATTTTTATAAGGCACTAAAAGTAACAATCTAGCTCTGAAAAAAGTAAATGACTCGAGCATGTGTATGTATATAGTGTTATCTTAATAGATGATAGACGTATGTATACATATAATATATACATCTGCTGCTGCTGCTGCTAAGTCACTTCAGTCAGGTCCGACTCTGTGCGACCCCAGAGACGGCAGCCCACCAGGCTTCCCCGTCCCTGGGATTCTCCAGGCAAGAACACTGGAGTGGGTTGCCATTTCCTTTTCCAATGCATGAAAGGGAAAAGGGAAAGTGAAGTCGCTCAGTCGTGTCCGACTCTTCGAAACCCTATGGAATGCAGCCCACTAGGCTCCTCCATCCATGGGATTTTCCAGGCAAGAGTACTGGAGTGGGGTGCCATCGCCTTCTCCAAATATATACATCTACAGTTAATATTTTACTGTGTTTCTTCTTTTTATATAGGTTTATGTGGTCCAGGGCACATATGGTTACCATCATTATATGCAGGATCGAATAGATGACAATGGCTGGGGCTGTGCTTATCGGTCTCTGCAGACTATCTGCTCCTGGTTCAAACACCAGGGATACACAGAGAGATCCATTCCAACACACAGAGAAATCCAGCAGGTACAGAACATGCCATTTTGAATTACATGGATGTTTCATGAACCCTAATATAGCATTAAATAATTATACCTACCTCATGGTCCAGATGACTTCTGTTTTGAAGGGAAAAAACATATATACTGGTAATCAAGGGAAATGCCCTATACATAATTTTTAATAGCTGTCTTGTGCATGATTTTTTTTGTATTTTTAATAAAGGCTCTAGTTGACGCTGGGGACAAACCAGCAACATTTGTTGGATCACGGCAGTGGATTGGATCTATCGAGGTGCAGCTGGTGCTAAACCATTTCATTGGTGTGACTTCAAAAATACTGTTTGTCAGGTAAGGAAACTTTAAGAAATTTGAGAAATCATTTCAAAGAGAGTTTGTCACTTATTGAAAGAAAAAAGTGCATTTTTCCCCCAATTTGTTTTTGCTCTTTTCTCTTTCTCCACCTTGCCCCCTTGCTTTATAAATCTCGTTTTTTCCAGTCCTAAATTTTTTTGCTGTTATTTTTTAGAAGATGTTTGTCAGTAAACTTCGTGATATGTACTTGTACGATCTAGGCCTAGTCTTAGTCTGGAAGAGGAAAACTTGGAAATATGTCAACTTTGAGTAGTTACAGAAGGTCTGGTTTTTTAATGGAGAAGTCATTGAATTCTTGGAAGGGAAAAATCATATTGATCTATGACTGACCTTTTTGTTTATTCCTACTCTTTTGCTTCCTGAGATTTTAAGAAACTAATCATGTATCCAAATATAATTTTATCTTTTCCTTATGTATTATAATAGGAAATTTTATATAGGAAATAGGAAATTTATAATATAGGAATATAAAATTTATAAATAGGAAATTTATAATAGGAAATTTTCTTTTCCTTATCTATTAAAAATAGAATATTACTATTCTAATCACACTTCTAGTATTAAAATATGAGCAAATATTAGATAAGATTGATTTCTATGACCATCTCTAGCTTACTCCTTATATATGAGCTTATGTTTTTAATACATTTATTATGACAACCTTGATAACTGTAATGTCATTATCCTTATTGTCCAAGTACTTTAGTACATCTGATTTCACAGTTGGAATTTGGATTGGATATGGAAGTCAGTGCTAACAAATAAGTAATAGATTAAGTAGTGAAGTAGATGGTGATTAAAAAGTGAAAGTTTTGACACATGAAAATGTTGCTTCATACATTCCTCACGAAGCAAGAGCAAAGGGTTAGTTAGCACCACCTGGCACCTCCATTCTAAAAAAAAAATTTCATCTTTTCTATTCTCAGAAGTAAAAATTGTATGATATTGAAATATTCCCTAAAAATATGTTGTACTTAAAAACGTTTTGCAGTTTTCACACTGGCTTCACAGACATTGTCTGTTTTAGTCCTGGAATCTCCTGTCACATAGAAGGGCAGGTATTTTTGGTCCCAGATTAAAGATGAGGAATTACAGATGAGTTTGATGGTAAGAAGACAAAATCCCAGGATTTAAAACCTATCCTTCTGAAAGTAAATCCACCCATAAGAATCCCCTCAGTATCAAAGTGACCACTTTCAATCTTGGGTTAAAAGTCCAGAACCTTCTTTATGCAGTTCTAGAAGCAAAGAATCAAGATCTTCTTTCCTAGCTCATTTAGTGACCTTAAATATTTAGAGGTTGTATTTCTTTCAATTGCTCTGAGTTCTCTACCACTTAATTTTACTTAAATTTATATCTATATTTTTAATAACCAAAAAAGAAACCAAAAAAGTAGAAAACATTATTTCCCAAGCTCATTTGATCTTCAGAATAGTTCATCTGATAGAAACTGGTTTCTTTCTAGCCAAGGTTCTGAAATGGCCTCTCAGGGACGGGAACTGGCTAATCATTTCCAGAGTGAAGGAACTCCAATAATGATTGGTAAGGTGTTTTGGAATCTTGTGTTCTTTTGGTAGATGGAGAGTATGTGAAACTTACCGTTAATGTAAATACATAATGGCACATAATATCAGTCCTTTGTAAACGTATTAAAATTAGCTTTTACATCAGGCATACTGACCTCTGGATATTTTTTTAAATTTCCAAGGTGGGAGGAAAGTTATAAAAAAGATTATAATAACTAGAAGAGTAAAGGCTAAGAAGAGATTTGATAACTGTGTTCAAATAGACATCAGAGCAGAATGGAAAAGAGACAGTGGTCACTCAGTATAGCATCTGTCCTGGCTGTCAGGAACTTGGCTGGCTGTGTGACATTATGCAAATTGCTTAACCTCTCTGGGCTTTCTTTGTAAAACAAGAGAATTGGATTAGCTAATCTAAAGATTCACAATTCTATGAGAAATAAGACTTGCCCTGGATGACAGAAGGCAAGCTAAAGACTGGTGTGTAAGAAATGCAGGTAGACAGATGTCAGCAAACTACAGAAAGTACTGACTGAGTAGACAGGCTGCACCATTAGAGGTACTCAGAGCAGAGAAAACATGGCCTGTCTGCTGAGAGAGGTACCAACAGCAATGATTGTTACCCTGTTGTGAGGAGTTTAGACCCTCTGACCCTTTTTAAATCCAGTTTAGGTAATCCCATGAATATTAAAGTGACATAGAAACCTAATATGATTATAGATGTGATTGTATCTTTTCTGTCTTAAAGATGTGATTTTGTCTTTTCAGAGTATATTTGATGTTATGTCTTTTCCAGTTTAGGGCAATCAATTTTAATATTATGTTAGATCAATTCATAGGCAAAATAATCTTTTTTCAACTGAAATTGAATGGGAAGTGGAGAGTAACATATGCCCTCTCATTTCTTTATTTCCTCTTCTATAGGGGGAGGAGTTTTAGCTCACACAATACTAGGAGTTGCATGGAATGAAATTACAGGACAGATAAAATTTCTGATTTTAGATCCACATTATACAGGTGCTGAAGATCTGCAGGTTATTTTGGAAAAGGTAAGTGTCTGTTTAACAAATAAATACAAGGAAAAGAACCCAAAACCAGGAGGGAGAACCGGAAGCTAACAGAAAGATGGATTGTAAACTGAGAGCAGAGATCCTCACTGTAAGGAAGGACTCTAAGCCTGTGATCAGTAACTCTCTCTAGGTATGAAGGGCAGGGGGGAACTAAAGTAATAGAGTTTGAAACTCATAAATATATTCCTTTGGAGACTTTACAGCTTTTTGTGAAAATAGTGAGATTTATCAATGCCTCAAAAAAGAGTAAAATATATAATGTTTATAATTTTCAAATTAACCAAAAGTTGGCAGTATGATGGACATTGTGGAGACTTGACTGCTTTTATATATATATATATATATATATATATTTTTTTTTTTTTTTTTTTTTTTTTTTTTTACACATAACTTAATCTCATTCTATGAAAGATTTGAATTTGAAACAAATTTAAGAATATTTGTTAATGCTTAAACTACCAGCTGGAGAAGGCAATGGCACCCCACTCCAGTACTCTTGCCTGGAAAATCCCATGGACGGAGGGCCTGGTGGGCTGTAGTCCATGGGGTTGCTAAGAGTTGGACACGACTAAGCGACTTCACTTCACTTCAAACTACCAGCTAAAGGAGGTATAAATTTACGTTAATTTATAGGCAACTAATTCAGATTTAGTACTGAGTTTTAATGAGAAATTAGTACTAAATTTCCATGAAACCTGTACTAAATCTTTTGGAGGCAAGTGTTATAATACACACTTGAATTTTTAAAAAGTTTTATATTTTTTGCCAAATAAGTCATTAGTACCAATAAAAAAGATTTCTTAAATCAGAAATTATAGGGAATTCTGGGGAAATGGATGGTTTAACATTGAAATTCACTTATGAGAGATCTTCAAAACTGAATATAGCTATATGAGATTAGTAAAGCCCTATGGATGAGATGTTTATGTAAAGAGTTTTTAGTATTTTATGTAGCTGAACTCTTTTATCCCCACTTTAATAAAGTCTTTTGCCAATTATTGGAGCATCTATAAATACTAACAGAATATAAACACATTCTTAAAATTTTAAATGGCACGTACACACAATTTTCTCTTTCAAGGCATTTGGACTTCTAAGTCTATGACGTGTTCTTGGCTGGTATACATACCTTCCTGAAAATATGAGCAATTTCTGTAGCAAAGTGTTCATTCACTGGACATTCATTAAGTACCTAATATTTACCATCCACTATCCTAAGCACTGAGGGTATTAAAATGGATCTTTAAAGAGCTCTTTGTCCTTTGTAGAGAAGGACAAAGAAGGAGAGTCCATAAAGGACTGCTGCTGCTGCTCCTGCTAAGTTGCTTCAGTCACGTCTGACTCTAGGTGACCCCACAGACAGCAGCCCACCAGGCTCCTCCATCCCTGGGATTCTCCAGGCAAGAATACTGGAGTGGGTTGCCATTTCCTTCTCCAATGCATGCATGCATGCTAAGTCGAGTCAGTTGTGTCCGACTCTGTGCGACCCCATGGACAGCAGCCCACCAGGCTCCTCTGTCTACGGGATTCTCCAGGCAAGAATACTGGAGTGGGTTGCTATTTCCTCCTCCACAATAAAAGATTCCTTCCTCCCAAAAATATGGTGTCTTCGGTGGCACTTACAAGGCCGCCCCCGCAAAGGGATTACTCTAAGTGAAAGGGAAGCTGGGCATGTTCTGAGAACTGTGGCATTTTTAACATGACTTGAACTGGTGGAGAGGGGTGGCTGATGACTGGAGGGATCTGCAGAAGCTAAGTCAGGATGGCCACTGAGAGCCAGGCTGAGATACATGCGTTCACATTTTATCTTAAAGGCACTGAGAAGCCTTACAGGTGCTGTAACAGAACACTGTAGAGGGGGCGGCTTATAGTAGCGGAGGTTTATTTCTCAGAGTTCTGGAGGCTGGGAAATCCAGGATGGAGGTGCCGGCTGATTTGGTAGGCCCACTTTCTAGTTCAAAGACGGCAGACTTCCTCACTGTCTCCACGTGGTATAAGGGATGAGGAAGCTCTCTGGGCACTCTAATGATGGCTCTATTGTCATTAACGTAGTCAGCTCCCAGAGGCCCCACTTCAGATGCCAGCACATTGGAGATTAGGGTTCATCATACAAGTGTTAGACACATTCAGTCAATGTCAGGGGCCGGAGGGACAATCCTCCCTCTGCCTGACCTCTCTACCCACTTGGGGAGCTTTCCTGTGTAAGTTCCCTAAGCCAGTCACCTCAAAAGAAGGACATCTGGCTCCTCTCCTTACCCCCACAGTTGCTGGTTTGGGTGCTGTCTCTACCCACTTCTCTTGAAAAAAATTTGAGACCAGTTACCTAGAGATGGCCCACATGTGTGAAAGATTAAAACAGAAAGTGTAAGCCTTTTTCTATCGTTAAGAAAACAGATTTTAGGACATGAAATTCATTAGAGAAAGTTTTGCTGAAAAAATGAGATGATAAAAAGAACTTTATGTAAAGAAATGACTCTCAATGGAAATAAACGAGACTTAATTGGTGGTATCTGTAGGCAGGGGGAACAGAACTGGTAGAGGACTTTTTAATTTTTACTTTCACCTCATTTGAATTTTTTTATGTGTATCTTATTTTTGCAATCAGAAAAACAATAAAGACCTAAAGAACATCTCTATTCAACCCTCTCCCCTCCACACTGAAAAACAGGCTAACAGACCACCTTCCTCTGTAGGAACTATGACCTTTGTCTTCAGGTCCCTGCCAGGATGCCCAGCAGCCTCCTAGTTAGGTGGGCTTCCCTGATAACTCAAGTGGTAAAGAATCTGCCTACCAATGCAGGAGACACAGGAGACTCGGGTTCCATCTCTGGGTTAGGAAGACCCCTGGAGGAGGAAATGACAACCCTCTCCAGTACTCTTGCCTGGAAAATCCCATGGACAGAGGAGCCAGGCGGCAGTTAAATTATCACATGCCATCGACTACCAGAATTATAAAACCATACATCTTAAAACTCAATAAAATATGACATTGAGTAATAGTACCATAATGAAGCTTTTCCTTTTTTAAATGATTCCTATGATTAAATACAGAATTAAAATTTTTAAATTCTATCTGAAATGAACCCAAATAAGCTACTTTTCTGTGCTTAATAGGAATTCAGATACTTGCATTGTATAGGTATTTACAGTCTTCCTGCAAGATTCAGTTGTAAAATGTTACAATTTCAGTTATGTAGTCCTGTAACTTTGTAATAGGTTTTCCTTTCCCTTCTCCCACATCTAGGGCTGGTGTGGATGGAAGGGCCCAGAGTTTTGGAACAAGGATGCTTACTATAACTTATGCCTCCCTCAGAGACCAAATACTATTTAAAATATCCTGGACTCAAAGACTGTATCAAAATTGTACTTTGTAACTTTGTTGATAAAGAATAAATTTAATTTCAAATTAAATCCTGGGGGTAGTTTGATGGTTTTTATGAGTTTTTCCAAAGGTTGCAAATATCACAAAACAATTATACTTTAGACATTCTTTTAATAAGTTACGAGACAAAGCATGCACAACCAGAACATTATAGGCATGTAAATACATGTATTCTTGAACATTATCTTCGCTTAGAAGAAAGGTTTCCTCCTTCTTAGAAGGAGTTTAGACACACTTGATGAGCCTGAAGCCACAGCTTGTAGCTGAACGGTAGACCTGCATGAAGTGAAGACCTTCTCCTCACCTCTTCATGACCAATACATCTGTTGTTGAAAAACATATTGACATTAAAACCTTTTTTTAAAAAGTTTTCCTCCCCAGTCTTCTACCATGCAGAATAATTTTTGGTCTCTAAAGTCTAGCAGTAGTTACTACATCCAGTATTAAAATGTGTTAATGAGAATGAAAAGATATACAAGACATAAGACTGGCAATATTTAAATGAAACAATAAATTCTGTTTTAAATAAGAAATCCTTAAGGGAGGAAGAAGGAAGAAACTGAATTACTTACCAACACTTCCTTTTCCCACTTGTATATTCCTCACTTCCAAAACTTCGTTTCAGTCTGAGCACTTGAACACAATGATCTTTATTGGGTTGTTCCCTTGATTTTATTGTCTGCATACATTTAATTGTTGTAAGAAACTTGGCACATTCTGGAAATCCACATGACCAAGCAAGATCTTCAGCTGTTTGCCCATTCTTATTACATAAACTAAGACAAAAAAAAAAAAAAAGTGTTCAAGTAAAAGTTGACAGTTGTTTTTAGCCTTTTAAAAATATGTTTCTAATAAAGGTGCTTTGGGCTTATACAAATGTTGGTTGCAGAATAAAAGAGGTAAAGGAAGCATAGAGGAATTCCATGTTTGCTCACTATTTGTCCTTAGCACAAAGGACAGCCCAGAATGGGCACTTCATTTCTACACAAATAAGTATTCTGTTTTCAGTACAATGAGTGAGTACACAAAGGAAATCAGTGAGAACATCTATAGAATGGATTTTTAAAAACAAAACTAAGATGTAATACTGCCATGACACATGAAAAGAACTGCACCTCTGATTGTTCAGGATCCATTTTTTAATTTACTTGAATAGTATCAGATAATTTAACAGCCTAAGTTAATATTTAAATGGTACCACTACATTATCAATTAGGCAAGCATCATGTAATTGAGCTGCAGGAGTCTGATTAACCCAAGAAAATATAAAATTTGAAGTCACTGATTCCATACTCACTCAATTTGGGCATCACTGGCTACAAGCAGACTGAGGCATTCCATGCTTCCAACTCTTGCTGCCTTGTGTAGTGGAGCTTCTCCAAAAACATCCTTACAGACAAGACAGCATATTTTAGTCTCCCCAAAACACTCTTGTGGAAGTTGATGAGTGAGGTTTATTGCTTGAGGAAGCTATTTGAGGAAGTAGGGTTAGAACTGCATTGTACTGGACTGAATCTTTTAATTCTTTTTTAAAGTAAAGTTCACTTGGTGCCCTATTAAATATAGAATTGTCATTAATAAAAGCATGTGCAGTCACAGCTACATACATTAAATTTTAAGTGATTAAAAGCAAAATAGAATCCTACAGAAGTAAAAATTACAATTTAAAATTTAACATTGAATGGAAGATGCAAACTACCTTAAGTTCTGTAAGGAATTATATTGTGAGCATGTCTTACAAGTTGTGCTACCCTGAGACTTAATTTTGTAATGGAGCAGTTCCTTTGGAAATGAATGGTAGACCCTGGAAATGTCCGATGTAGTAGCCAGCAGCCATCTATCGGGCTAATGAGCACCTAAAATGTGGCTAGTCTGAACTGAAATGTGCTGTCAATGTAAAATACACGGAGGGTGAGGAGGCATATCCGATATATTTATATATCAGTTATGTTTTATTGATTACACATGATAATTTTGATTAATTGTGTCAGTTTACTAAAATGTTTCGCTTCATTAATGTGGCTACTGGAAAACTAAAGTTACGTAGTGTCTCACACTTCTATAGGCATCACTGTGCTAGTCCCGTTTCTAATAACTGAAACGACAATATCTTGGTGTCTAAGAAATGTTTGTGTGGATTTGGGGTGAAGGGGAGGGTTGCACACAGCAACAATCAGTTACCTAGTTACCTGCTGGTTGAGGTCAGCGCCCGTCTGCAGCTGCCAGAGAAGAAAGCAAGCAAGGCCGCCACCTGCAGCCAAGTGGACGGGCGACTGCTCACAGGGATCCGGGGGTGCGTTGACGGAGGCCCCGGTCTCCAGCAGATGCTTCAGACTATCCACCTGCGAGAAAAGAACAGCTCCAGCACCCCTTCTCGCCTTTGTCCAGGCTCCTGCCCTCCGGAGATTGAAGTCCTCCGCCACTCCAAAAACCCTCCAACTCTGAAGAGGCTTGACTTAGCAGCAGCGCCAAGTGGTCAGTACACCTTCACCCTATCTAGCCCTCTATAGAAGACAGACATCTGTACGCTTAAGTCTGCCGGACAAAAGCAGCCTGAATCTCACCTCTGGGTTGCAATCGAGCAGCAGCATCTCCCGCCTAAAGTAGAGGACAGGAGTCCTTGGGAGAGCTGAGCAGTGCGGCACTCGCTGCAGACGGACAGGTTAAGAGTAGACAGGCCGCCCGAGAGCCGGAGAATTTAAAAGATCACCAGAGCTAGGGGGCCAGCCCCTCCCCGCCGTGCCTCAGCTGCGGCTCGGCCGGAGCAGCCCAACCCTAGGAGGCCCGCCTTTCTCCGCCCAGCAGCAGCCGCACGTACACAAACAGTAGCACGTGTAACCTGGAGCCCAGTGAGGCTGGCGGGGGCGGGGGTGAGGAGGAGGCAGCGAGGATGCGCCAGCTGATTGGCCAAGGGGAGGTGTCGGGCCCGCCCACCTCGGGGCGGAGTCCTGAGGCCGTTCCCGCCCAGGCCCTGTTGCGCATGCGCCATGAAAGACCGGCGTCAGGACTGCCGGGTTTCACCCGCCGCCATGAGGCGCTGAGAGTTCGGCACGTTTCACGCTGCTTGTGCCCAGCTCATTAGTCCCTCTGGGGAAGCGGAAGTCGCGGGTGGAGGTTTTGGTTTCTGCTGGCGCGCACGTAACCAGGAAATGAGGGAGCTACCAGGATCTTGATCTTGGGCGGCAGCGCAACCTTTGGAAGCTGCTACTACGCTTGGTGCTGGACCCCCGCGGCCCCAGCCTCTGGCTCCTCAGGAAAGAAAGTTCCTGAGTCATCGTGTTCAAAGCCGCCCTAGGCTTGCCTCTGTCCCTCAGGCCCTGGACATTTAGGAAAGCTAGAGCTTGAGGGGGTTTGGAGGGGTAGGGGTGGTGGTGGAGGGGCGCCTAACGTGAGCTAAGGGGCTAGGTTTTCCCACAGGACTGCTTCACCCTCACCCCAAAATGACACTATGCCCTTTCCGGGAGTGACGTAAAGTGAGCCCGCCATTGTAATGTGGCCCCTCAGAGACAGGTCAGGCACAGTGCTGGACTTGTTGCCTGGGGAAATGGTGGTCCCAGCTCTTAGCCCTGAGCTCGCTGAGACGGCAGCCCCGCACTCTTCGTGAGGAGTTAGTGGATAAACGAAAAGACCAGGCCATGGACGTTATGACCACTGGCGCTCTTCCCCGTGGGCAGGGGCTGACCGTACCTCGGAAAACTGTAGAAACAAAGACATCCTGACTTCAAAGCCACAGCCACTGACTATTTTATCTCTGGACAGTTCCTAAGCAGTTTTTTTTTTTCTTCTTCCCCAGGTTAATCTAGCTAAAAGCTAAAGTTCCAACCATGTATTTATTTTCCCTAATATCTTAATCTGTTCCCCTCTATGTGCTGGTACCTTTTGAGAGCAAGACTGAAAGTTTATTCTTTTTTTGGAGAACAAGCTCAGTGTCCTCTGAAAATAGATGGGTGGCCTTTTTGTTCTAATTTTGGATACAGTTTCTTGTTTATTTTGTAATAAGAGCCGTAAACTAATTTTGCAGTAATTTATATTACTAGATTTATGCAGTTGATCCAAGGTGTCAACTTAGAGAAAAATGTGCTGCATGAGAGGTGTGAGTTAAAGTTTATTCAGGGTTTTACTGAGGACTGTAGCCCCAGAGACAGCTTTCAGATAGCACTGAGGAACTACGCCAAAGAAGTGGGGGTGGGGAAGCTAGTTTATATGTGATTTTTTTGATGTTAGGGAATACATGCAGTCAACATGTATCTTGGTAAAAAAATCACTGCTAGTTACAGAGAACAAATATTCCAAGTTAATGATTATAGTGCTTTTCTATGTATGGGAAGCAGAATTCATTAAAATTCTTCGGGAAATGCATTTAACTAAGGGCCTGGTTGTCCAAAGCACAGAGCATCCCCTTTTCATCTTTTATTTCCTCTGTCTGAAGCACTGAGTGCACCTCCTGTTACCACCTTAATCTCTTCATCTGAAGTATCCAGTGCCTTGCTGCCTCAAAGACTTGGTGAGCAAAATTCTCTTTTCTTTTGTTTGCAAAGGGGTAGTTTTAAATATCTTTGTTTATATGTGTACTTAAACATAAGCGCATATATATATATGTATACACACACACTTATATTCAAACATGTATAGAATCGTGCTTGTGTTCTTTTTTTAAATTTAAACTATTCACAGTACTTTTTATGCTGTTTAAAGAATGTCAGAAATATATGAGAACACATGTCCATATTTCCAGTTTTCCTTTTCTCGTGTTTTTCATCTAGATAAGCACTATTTTTCAAGACATATAATTAAGCTTCAAGTTTGCACAGATGTTCATTTTCAAGAATTCCTAACTAATACAAGGTGTCATTGAAGAAGTCCTTAGAGTTCTAAAATATATGTTTTGCAGTTAACATATGAAATGGGATATTTCTGTGATACATGCACCTCCGCGTTACATCCTTTTTCTTGAAAACAAGATTCTGTTCAGCATGCATTAAGTCTGGTAATTATTGTTAACTTCCTGTGACATATTTAAATTTCACAAGGAAAGGGAATTTTGTAAGTAGTTTTTAAAGCTTTTGTCCCTTTAATCACTGCATACTTGTCCATAGCTCATAATGTTTCCAAACAACTCTTTATGTCTCAGCTATGTATCTGATTTACTCTTAGAAATGGGCCTAAAAGCTTTCTGAAAACTGAATAGAGCTGGTGGAGTACAGAAGTATACAGGATAAATACATTCAGAGAACAATATCTTTTTTTCTTTTGTTTTTCTTTTTTGTTTTTTTCTTTATTTTTAAATTTTTATTGGAGTATAGTTGATTCACAATATTGTGTTAGTCTCAGATATACAGCAAAGTAAATCAGTTACATATATACAGATATCCACTCTTTTTTTGTTTCTTTTTCCACATGGGCCATTAAAGAGTATTGAGTAGAGTTCCCTGTTCTATGTAGTAGGTTCTTTATTATCTATTTTATATACTATTTTATATCTATTTTATATATATATATATTTTATATAGTGTGTGTATACTACAAGCCCCATCTCCCAATTTATCCCTTCCTCACTTATCCCCTGGTAACCATAAGTCTGTTTTCTAAATCTGTTACTCTACTTCTGTTTTGTCAATTAAGTTCATTTATACCTTTGTGTGTGTGTGTGTGTGTGTCACTGGGGGACAGTATCTTACTGGCAAGGGACTGGAGTTTTTACAGAACATACAGCAGGTGGGATCAATTTTCTAAAGTAGTAGATGGTCTAAGAAGCATATGGAATAGTCACTCTTCCAAGCATTGCCAATTCTACTTAGGTGTAGCTTGCTGGTAGTTGTGTTTCCAAAAGGGTGCCATTTAGAGTGAGTTTAAAAAAAAAAAAAAAAAAGGTTGAATGATGACTCAGTGACCAAATGAGTGAAAGATGTGTGGACTAAGACTTGAAGGGTAAGAGTTTGCTAGGTCATCCAGAAGAGGAAGAGAATTTATAAGAAGTGTTAAATATCTTCCAGTGTTGAGAACTATGTGTAATTCAGTCTGGTTGCCATATATGTTACACATATAGCAGTGATGTGAAATAAAGATGTACAAATGAGAAGTTATATTAAATGACCACTAATATCTATTCCAATATGTTATTGTGTTGAGGTACATTGACGTTAATTGGGCACTTATTATGCCCCATGGTTAATACAGATAGGAAAGGAAACTGATAGGGAGATTTCTATAATTTATCTAAGATCATATCATTAAGGAGTGGAGCTGGAACTCAGGCAATTTGACTCTAGAGCCCACATTCTTATACCTATATTTTAAAGAATTGTGGTCATCTTTGGTAGTTCAAAGCTACTAAGATTGACTGCTTTAAAGCAAAATGAATCCTCAGAGAAGATTACTACAATCCATTGAAAAACACTTCATTTAATGATGACTTAATGTAGCCTTGTTTCTAGAACTGAATTTCCCACAGTGCTTAGTCCAATGCCTTCTATTCAAGGAGTTCCTTTTTAATGAATGAATGAATATGTGCCAATTGGTGAAAATTATTAAAGTATTTGGTGGACAGGCTAATTAATTAGAATTAGGCTAATTTCATCTATTTTCTATTTGCCTTTATTGGCCAAAAAGATGACTAGAAAACATTCCCTAAATGCATAGCATTGAAAGGAGGAGTAATTGGGAATACCTTCTAATCCCCATTTATCACTATTGTATAATATTTAATTATATTGTATACATTTAGCAATAATGCTATAGAGAAATTTAGCTCTAAAGCAAATGAAGAAATATAAAGTAAAACTAAAAATCTCAATAGTTGACTTGGTTTCACATGTATTATTTAGATCTCTTGAGAATTTTATAACCCCCAAACATATTCAATATTCCTCAGACATTTCTGAATATGATGTTTCAATTATTTATTGCCAACTAGGTGCCCTGTTATTTATATTAATGTTGACCAGATTCCAGTGAGTCTTAAAAGTAACTAGATATTAATTATTAATAAAGATGTGTGGCAGATATATTTCTATAGCTCATACACTGAAGATAATATATCACTGCAAATAAGAAAACTTTTCAAAGACAGAAGATGATAGCCAGAGCTGGAATTTCAATAACTGTTCTTTGATTTTTAACAGTTTTTTTTTTAAATCCACAGATTGAAAATTACTTGAACTAATCAATATAATTATGACCTTCATTGGCATAGGCAGTCAGGAAATCCATATATGATCCTAGTATGATTGTAAATGGAAAAGGAACTGGCAGCGCACTCCACTATTCTTGCCTGGAAAATCACATGGACAGAGGAGCCTGGAGAGTTAAGAGCCCATGGGGTTGCAAAGAGTCGGATACCACTGAATGACTAGCACACGTAAAAGCAAAAGGATTTCCCACAAAGAAATTCTTCTTGTGCCTAGTCAAACTTCTTGGGAAAGATGATAAATTATATAGCTATTCTAAACAACTACTGCTCCAGGATATTATGGCACAAAGAATAGATACTGGGTTGGTCAGAAAGTTCGTTCAGGTTTTTCTGTAACATCTTATGGAAAAACTCAAATGGAGTTTTTGGCCAACTCAATAGATAACTGATAAAGATGGATAGATAGGGAGGAAAGGAGTAAGGAAAAAGACAGCTCTTCTTTACAAAAGCATTCCAAACACATCGTTTAGACATTCCTCACTCCAGGAAGTAGAAGTTAATCCTTACCTCACCCCATCCTCCTCAGTGTGGGCTCTGCATAATGACTTGCTTCCAAAAAGTAGAGTATGGGAAGTAAGGGGAAGTAACTTCACAGTGGAGAAACCTGTGAAACACTGCACTGGCCAAGTGTTTGTTATTATCATCAGTAATAAGTCATGCACCCTTGATACGGTCTGCCGAAAAGATATTTCACCTCTGCATCTTCCCAAAGTCCATAACCCAAGTCTAACCATGAGTAAAATATCAGGTAAACCCTGATTGGGAAACATTCTACAGGATATCTGGCCAGTACAAAACTGTCAAAGTTGTTAAAAACAAGGAAAACCTGAGAATCTGTCATAGACCAGAGGAGGCTAAGGAGACATGATGACTATGGGATCCTGGAACAGAAAGAGGAAATTACAGTAGTCCCCTGTTACCTGCATTTTCAATTCCTGTGGTTTCAGGCCCATCATCGTCTGAAAATATTAAATGGAAAATAACAGAAATAAGCAATTCATAAATTTTAAATTTATGCTGCTCTGAGTAGTGTGATGAAATCGCACTCCATCCCTCCTGGGAGGTGAATCACCCCTTTTGTCCAGGTTAGTCGCCTAGTAGCCACCTGGGTTATCAAATTTACTTGTGTTCAAGTAACCCTTATTTAGTTACTGATGGCCCCAAAGCACAAGAGTCAAGATGCTGACAATTCAGAGATAACAGAAACATGCTGTGAACATCATCATACTTGGATTGTCTTAGTTCTTCTAAATACTTCACCTAATACTGCTTCACCCTAAAGTTCTTTGGAAACTTCTATATTTCCTGGTACAACCATAGGTTTTTGGAATCATATAATCCAAGAAGTTTACATATTTAGGAACAGATATTTTGAAATCCTCTAGTTCAAACTATTTGTAATCCAAACTACAGATGAGAAAATTAACTCTTAAAAAAAATGAAAATCACAGATAGTTTGGTGATTTTTTCCTCTGGTATACTGATTTATCTCCCTTTCTGCACTTTATTCTCATTGTGTGTGTGTGAGTCGCTCAGTCATGTCTAACTCTTTGCGACCCCATGGACTGTAGCTCACCAGGCTCTTCTATTCATGGAATTCTCCAGGCAAGCATAGTGGAGTGGGTTGCCATTCCCTTCTCATAAACAAAGCAATTTATTGTCCAAAATAGTATCATAAAATTGTATGATTGTGGCTTTCCAGTCATACTAAAGATCTATTGAGTTCTCTTCACCACCAATCAGGAAGCTTTACTGGAAGCTTGTTCCTGATTGGTGAGAGCATGCTGTAACAGTGGAATTCCATGGAGTAAACAAAAAAGCGTAGCAACAACTGAGTTTGCGGTCTCACTACCCTCAGCCTAGGCCAACCTGGACTCCTTCATCCCACATGAGGTGGCCTCTACATTTTATATGAAGGCTCTGATTTTCCATTCAACTGTGATCCACCTTATAACATGGAAACCCATTACAGATGGAAAGATAAAACTGAACAACACAGTTAAAGTAAAGTGTATTCCCAGGTAAAATAGACAGGTGCTTTCATTTAAAATGGATTAGTTTGATGAGCTTCAGTTAATGGAAAGGCACTGGTGCACAAGAACTGTACCTATGAGCAGTGTCACCAATTCCTACTAGTGGCAGCAGCTGTGGTGGGTGACATGACTTGCTAGAGCATGTATTTCCCAGCCAGAGAGGACTTGCAGATAGCCCTGATCATTGACTCCATGTGGTGGGAACAGACATGGACGAGGGCTTCTCTTAGCTCTGAAAGGTCCTAGTTTCCTAAGAAGGAATGCTCATATACCAGAGCTTAGTTTGGTGCCCTATCCCTCAGTGATGAGGGGAGGATGCTCTTTCTGTCAAGTGGAAATGGAATCTCTTGGTGCATTTTCCTGGAGGAAGATATTTCTACCATATTATTATTTTACTCTCTTTTACAGAATACCCACTGTGGAGACAGGATGAAGTTGACCAGTGAAAAGTTGCCCAAGAACCCCTCATATACTTCTCTATCCCACTTCGCTGCTAAGAATGCAAAAGTCTTCCAGTGGAGAAAGGAAAAGACTGGTACAAGTCCTGATAGTATTTTCACTTAAAGTTAATTATGTACACCAGAGCCAAAGAGACAAGAAATACAAGTCTTATTGCTGGCGAGGAAGTGGTTAATTCTTCCAGTGGAGAAAGGAAGAGACTGGTACAAGTCCTGATGATATTTTCACTAAATGTTAATTACGTACACCAGAGCAAAAGAGACAGGAAATATGAGTCTTATTGCTGGCAAGGAAGTGGTTAAGTTTACAGTCCTTTCTAGCTTTTCTGTAAGAATTTGTGGAATTGCTACCCAGCTTATCTGGTAGCAGATCATCAATGAAGAAGTTTCATCATGAAATCCTGCTCCTGGTTTTACTCTCAGGACTTTAGAACACCCTTCTTGAAAAAAACAAAGCCAGATGTCACTTCTGTTAGAGAGGACAGTACCATACTTTATTTGAAATAGGCATTTAAAGCTACCATTTCTTTTTCTATAGACCTAAAAAAAATTAAATTGGGGATGGTTAGATCATTTAGTTAGAGTAGTTCTAATTAAGACTGAAATTAAGAATTTCACACAAAGGCCAGCTTTGTCTAAAGAATTCCACACGGACTACATTGCTAGAGCTCCTGCCTAGTAGGAAAGAGGGTTAGTGTGACAGCCCACCAATACACTTCTTAATTATATAAGGTACAATGTCTGGTGTGATAGTGCTTTCTTTTTTCTAAGGTGGTGCTTTTTCCTTGAACTAAGGAGGTCAGTTTTAGGAATGAGAACTAGGAAGGAAGCCAGTATAAACAATGTCAGATGAATTCTATATACTTTATTACTTTAAGAGAAAAAATTCACATTGTATGGGTAAAGATGGAATTCTTTACTTTTTTAAAAACCAGATCATTACAGCCATGCTAATTTGGTGGATAAGGCCTTGCAGCTCTTGAAAGAAAGGATAAGAAGAGGGGATACTATGGCATATTTTCTACGAGGTCAACTGTACTTTGAAGAGGTACCAGTTTTTGTGGGTTTATTTTCATTTCATATAAAGCCATTGTTAGATCTTCATACAAAGTTTCCTATAGAGTTCCTTACCATTGTTAAGCCAGGGAAGTTCTGTCAAATTCCCTAGATTGTGTTTGTGGCTTTGATCATGATACGCTGGTCCCAGCTTACAGAGCTATTTGACCTTTCTCCATAAAAGTCATTCTAATGAATGTCATTTATGGGAGTCATTTTGTTATGAAATCCATTTGCACATAATAAATAAAAAGTCTAATTTTTATATTTTGCTAAAATATTCAGTGTCATTTGTAAAGTATTTTATTATTAACAATTAAAAATCCTGATTCTTATCAATTAATAGTACTGAGAAGGCAATGGCACCCCACTCCAGTACTCTTGCCTGGAAAATCCCATGGATGGAGGAGCCTGGTAGGCTGCAGTCCATGGGGTTGCTAAGAGTTGGGCACGACTGAGCAACTTCACTTTCACTTTTCACTTTCATGCATTGGAGAAGGAAATGGCAACTCGCTCCAGTGTTCTTGCCTGGAGAATCCCAGGGATGGTGGAGCTTGATGGGCTGCTGTCTATGGGGTCGCACAGAGTCAGACACGACTGAAGCGACTTAGCAGCAGCAGCAGCAAAGGTAGCTTTAAGTAAGTTTCTGTATGGATCAAGGAGAGAATTTCCCTCTTTATCCACATTATGCTGAAATTTACAAAGTAGGTCTAGGTAGACCTGTGCAAGATATCACTCCAGCTTCAGCAGTATAGCTTCAATTGTTCACTGAACCCCAAGGGAAGATGCAAAAAGGGATCAGCTGTCCCCTGCCCCTCACTATCTCTTGAATGCTTGGGCAACCCTTCACCTATATCCCACTTACTAATCTCTTTATGGCTCCTTCCTTCATTCTGGCAACAAATATTTGTTGAGGACTCATCACGTACCTGTCACTCTGAGAATCACGTAGCATAATGTTTAAGAGAATGATCTTTCAGCTTTGAACATAGGTTCAATTGTGGTTCTGTTGCTTGTTAACTATACCCTTGGGCACAAAGGCTTAACCTCTTAGTGCCTCAGTTTCATCTCTGCTGCTGCTACTGCTAAGTCACTTCAGTCGTGTCCGACTCAGTGCGACCCCATAGATGGCAGCCCACCAGGCTCCCCCGTCCCTGGGATTCTCCAGGCAAGAACACTGGAGTGGGTTGCCATTTCCTTCTCCAATGCGTGAAAGTGAAAAGTGAAAGTGAAGTCGCAGTCATGTTGGACCCTCAGCGACCCCATGGACTGCAGCCTTCCAGGCTCCCCCGTCCATGGGATTTTCCAGGCAAGAGTACTGGAGTGGGGTGCCATAGAGCTATTATGAGGATATGTTAATTGTAAAAATACTTACTAATAGGGCCTGCCACTTAATAAGTGCTTTATAAGTATTTGCTACTATTATGCTAGGTACTAACTCTACAGTGGTGAGGGAATTAGAATGGTCCCCATTTCATGGAGCTTATAGTCAAGAGGAAGATAACAAGTTAATATATGATTACAAATAAGTTAAAAGTACTGTGAAAGCAATTAACTGGCTAC
Organism: Bos indicus x Bos taurus; assembly: GCF_003369695.1. Classification (NCBI taxonomy): domain Eukaryota; kingdom Metazoa; phylum Chordata; class Mammalia; order Artiodactyla; family Bovidae; genus Bos; species Bos indicus x Bos taurus. The sequence continues at coordinate 15,606,680 of NC_040102.1, read as the reverse complement.
TCTGATAGAGAATAACTTAGGGGTAGGGCAGAAAGACCTGTTGTTGAAACTGAAACTTAAGGAAACAGGCAATGCAAACAGCCACAGGGAAGTACATTCCAGGTAGAAGGGAAAACAAATGCAACGTTTCTGAGATGAAGAAGACTTTGGCGAGCTCTACAATGTGAATAGAATGCAAAGTCAAGTGGGCCTTAGGAAGCATCACTACAAACAAAGCTAGTGGAGGTGATGGAATTCCAGTTGAGCCATTTCAAATCCCAAAAGATGATGCTGTGAAAGTGCTGCCCTCAATATGCCAGCAAATTTGGAACACTCAGCACTGGCCACAGGACTGGAAAAGGTCAGTTTTCATTCCAACCCCAAAGAAAGGCAATACCAAAGAATGCTCAAACTACTGCACAATTGCACTCATCTCACATGCTAGCAAAGTAATGCTCAAAATTCTCCAAGCCAGGCTTCAATAGTACGTGAACCATGAACTTCCAGGTAATCAAGCTGGATTTAGAAAAGGCAGAGGAACCAGAGATCAAATTACCAACATCCACTGGATCATTGAAAAAGCAAGAGAGTTCCAGAAAAACATCTACTACAGCTTTATTGACTATACCAAAGCCTTTGACTGTGTTCAGTTCAGTTCAGTTCAGTTCAGTCGCTCAGTCGTGTCCGACTCTTTGCAACCCCATGAATCGCAGCACACCAGGCCTCCCTGTCCATCACCAACTCCCAGAGTTCACTCAAATAGCATATTGGGCACCTACCGACCTGGGGAATTCCTCTTTCAGTATCCTATCATTTTGCCTTTTCATGCTGTTCATGGGGTTCTCAAGGCAAGAATACTGAAGTGGTTTGCTATTCCCTTCTCCAGTGGACCACATTCTGTCAGACCTGTCCACCATGACCCGCCCATCTTGAGTGGCTGCACAGGGCATGGCTTAGTTTCATTGAGTTAGACAAGGCTGTGGTCCTAGCGTGATTAGACTGACTATAGTTTTCTGTGACTGTGTGGACCACAACAAACTGTGGGAAATTCTGAAAGAGATGGGAATACAAGACCACCTGACCTGCCTCTTGAGAAATCTGTATGCAGGTCAAGAAGCAACAGTTAGAACTGGACATGGAACAACAGACTGGTTCCAAATTGGGAAAGGAGTATATCATGGCTATATATTGTCACTCTGGTTATTTAACTTATATGCAGAGAACATCATGAGAAATGCTGGACTGAATGAAGCACAAGCTGGAATCAAGATTGCCAGGAGAAATATCAATAACCTCATATATGCAGATGACACCACCCTTATGGCAGAAAGTGAAGAAGTAAAGAGCCTCTTGATGAAAGAGGAGAGTGGAAAATTTGGCTTAAAGCTCAACATTCAGAAAATTAAGATCATGGCATCTGGTCCCATCACTTCATGGCCAGTAGATGGGGAAACAGTGAAAACAGTGACAGACTTTATTTTCTTGGGCTCCAAAATCACTGCAGATGGTTACTGCAGCCATAAAATTAAAAGATGCTTGCTCCTTGGAAGAAAACTTACGACCAAACCTAAAGAGTATATTAAAAAGCAGAGGCATTACTTTGCCAACAAAGGTCCATCTTGTCAAAGCTATGGTTTTTCCAGTAGTCATGTATGGATGTGAGAGTTGGACTATAAAGAAAGCTGAGCGCCAAAAAATTGATGCTTTTGAACTGTGGTGTTGGAGAAGACTCTTGAGAGTCCCTTGGACTGCAAGGAGATCCACCAGTCCATCCTAAAGGAAATCAGTCCTGAATATTCATTAGAAGGACAGATGCTGAAGCTGAAACTCCAATACTTTGGCCACCTGATGCGAAGAACTAACTCATTGGAAAAGACCCTGATGCTGGGAAAGATTGAAGGTGGGAGGAGAAGGGGATGGCAGAGGATGAGATGGTTGGATGGCATCACCGACTCAATGGACATGAGTTTGAGCAAGCTCTGGGAGTGGGTGATGGACAGGGAGGCCTGGCATGCTGCAGTCCATGGGGTCGCAAAGAGTTGGACACGACTGAGTAACTGAACTGAAGGGCTCTAGACGAACCTTGTTTCAAAAGTAATGAGAAGCTCTAGGAAGTGTTTTGAGACTGTGATGAATGGACTGGAAGGGAAGCATTAAACCAAGACCAGTTTAGAGAGAAATTATACTAGTTGGGGCAAGAGAGGATGGTGGTCTTGACCAGAGTGGTAGCAGTGGAACTGGGTCCTGGATTTATTTTGGAGATACAAGTAATGGTGGCATGGACTGAAAAATGGAAAAGTGGGTGAGTTTTGAGGAAACCATCAAAAGTTCAGTTTTGGGACATTTTATGTTTAAGATTCCCCTTCGTCATCCAACTATAAGGTTTCAAAGTAGAAACTACATGTGATACTCTAGATCTCAAAAGAAAAGTCAGAGTTGAAAGTAAATATATATCTGAGATTTTCCAGCATGTATGACATTTAAAATCACGAAAACTGTAAGGTCCTCTCTTCTCTTTCTCTGTATAAGAGTATTCTGAGTTTTCCAGCCTTCGTATCTTGGCCAAACATTAGCCAGAAAATAGAATGAATCTTTACAAGTCATTTACTTATTGTTAGCATTTTGATGCAATTTTTATTACTTTTATCAATTTGTTGATTAATTACAGTTTAGGAAAAGAGAAATTCAGTAGTTTCTGTGTTTTCCAAAAGTTGTTTTTGTCAGGCCTTCTCATTCTAGTACTGACCTTTCAACTCAGAGACTCTTTTTCCACTATTACAAATGATTTAGTCTTTAATGTAAGGCATTTTCCATGGGGGACTAAGATACAAGCTCCATGTTTGTTCCTTACACTTTAGCATATTTCTTATTATATCCTATGATGCTAAGAAGCCTTAAATGAATGACTTGTGACATGGAGGTTTCTATAGGACATATGGGAGGGAGATAATTTTTGAGAATCACACATTTGCTTTTCTGTGTCTTCTTTAGCTAGAAAATGGCAAAACTGGAAGAGCCATATTAGAGTGGATATTTAATAATAATGGATGTCCTGATGCTTATCTTTTCTCAGAGACTTTGGCCCCAACTCTGAAGTTTCTCAGATTCTGGGAGTGATGAGTAATATGGCAGGCTGGGATGAGCACCGAGCTAGGCTATCATTAGAGGGTAGTTCAGTAGTAGCCAAGAATAAGAGTGAAAGTCAAAGCAAGTCCCTCCTAGGTTCCTCCTTGTTACTTCCCTCAGTTGCCATGTTTAGGTTTGTTTTACTGATTTTTATAGTGTGTTGTTTGTTGTCAATGGCTCACTTGTAAATTCCATAAATTTGTTTCTGTCTTTATTTGGTGCTGCTAGCTAGATTTAGGTGGGAACTAAGTATCTGTGATTACTTTAAGATAATAAAGAAAATAATTCAGTATTTCCTGGGAGCTTACAGGGATGGTATGAAGAAGCATTAGAACAGTTTGAAGAAATCAAGGAAAAGGATCATCAGGCAACTTACCAGCTAGGAGTGATGTATTATGATGGCCTGGGGACAGCTGCAGACTCTGTAAGTTATTGTTTTGTTCAGTGTTTAAGATTTCATGGTTCTGGATTTAAAATTATTTATATTTTAATAATATATATCTGTACTCATATTTAAATAATTATCTGTTCTTTCAGCATTTACATGAAAACAAAATTTCTTTTTGCCCCCTCCTTGCTACCACTAGCCATCAATAACATTTATGTTTTAAAATGTTTTCCTTTGTTCTTAAAAGTTATTTTAAAGCTACATGAACATGGAGAGAAGTTAGAAAATAAGCAAAATTAAGATCACTCCAAATTTTCCTATCAAATATGAAGTTATTATAGTTATTACTGTAGAGTTATTCTTTCATGTATTGCCCTATGCAGAAAAAAATTATGTGTGTGTATACACACCTACATTTTAAAAATATAAGACCAAGTATACATTACTGTTTTGTAATCTTTTTTTTCCACCTGTGTTTTGAATGTCCTTCATTGTCAATAGATATAGTCTACATTTTCATTTAAATACTTGTATAATAATCTATTGTATATCAATAGTATTTTTAGGCCTCATATTTTTGGCATGCTTGAAGATGAAAGAATAAGTTAAATTATGAGATTTTGAGATCAGTAGTACGATTTTCTCTATGCTATATGGTTTTCATTTTTTAATTATTTCCCCTTTTTTTTGCCTCATCTTACAAAGAAATTTCCTATGAAATTTATTTTTAAAATTTTCAAAGATATTTAGAATTTAGTTTCCCTGTATTCACTTGCAAAGGTGTCCTGTATATACAGGTCTATTACAAATTCTAAAATGTGAAAGTGCACAGGCTTTCAAATTTTGGCTTTACCACTGGTTTCAAATCTTGGTTTCGCCACCTATTAGCAGTATAATCTTGGGAAAATTATTTCTAGCTTTAGTGTCCTTATTTGTAAAGTGAAGATAAGTAATCTCAGAAATACATCTGTCATTTCCCCCTCTCCTTTGGTCATGGCCAGCCTTGATGATTGATCATAACCCAATCAGCTACAAAGAAGTACCTAAGTCCAGACATAGTCTCAGAACTTTTATCAGTACAAAGCTTTAAGGATACATTACCAGGTTAATCCATTGGAGGCAGCATAAAAAATAAAACTCATTAACCTAACTCATATAGTTGTTAATGAGATTGGATGACAACACATAAAAATAACTAACACAGGGCACATGGAGTAAGTGTCCAAGAAGCATTTTCCTCCCTGACTTTATCTTGTATAAAGTTAATAATGAGAACCATACTCTAATTCCTGAAATTCTTCATTTTTCCGTATTTATAATCATTGCACCCTATGATGAAATGAATGGTAAAAATAAATATTTGCATTAATTGAAAGATACTCATTGTAACCTACGTATAGTTTAATTTTTGAAAGTTTAGTAACCTGCAGTATCCATTACTACATTGCCTGCATTTACTCCAAATTTAATACAGCTGACCATACCCTCCTTGCAACACCCTCCCCCCTTAGCATCTGAGATATCTTTAGTTCATCTGATTCTCCCTCATACTTTGCACACATCATTCTACCATTGTTTGTATATTTGAAATACAGTTTTTTCTGTTTGCCTCTTCACAGCCACTCCTCAGACCCTTGTGCTAGCTGCTTCTCTCCCATCTAATGTTGAAATATGTCAGAACCTTGGCCTCAGCCCTTCCTGCCTCCTTTCACTCTCTCCTTGAGTAGGCTCATCCAGTCTCATGGCTGACACTTATCTATACATACTTTTTTAAAACTTTCCGATCATTGTCTTCATACCAGAAATGAATTCTGAGATCCACATAGCCAGCTGCCTGCCTCTCCCTAAATGATGAATCAGGTAAATTCATAGATTTGGTGTTACTTTCCGTTTTTTCTGTTTTCTCAGTGAAATAAAAGTGAGGCCATGTGTTTGCTTTAGCAGCATGTATGCAGAGCCTGTGCAAAGATGACACACAAACTCATGAACTGTTCCATACTTTTTATAAAAATATTTTAAGAATCAAAGCCATGAGCTGAGACTGAGGAGTGGGAGCAGGGAGAGCAGAAGTTTGAAGAGAAAGAAGGTTTGAAATAGTATCCCCTCTTCAAGATAAGTGGGAGAGACTACTGTTGAAACAAATTGATAGAATTACTTGTGAGGGCTGAGAGCTTGCTCTGAAATTTATAGTCATAAATTTTAAGAAGGACCTGTTAGCATGGTTATTTTTTTTTCTAGCCATGTTCAATGGTTTTAAGTACAGCAGAGTAGGGAGAAATAGGGTATTTGCCTCATGAGTGAGTGTCATGGAGGGAAGAGGGACAAAGAGTACAGTGACAGATATAGAATAAATTGATAATGTGGGAAGAACATGAAGGTGTGGACAGATCAGGAAAATTGGTAGATTCAATGGGTTGGGATATGGCAACTCCACAAAGTAGAATGACTTCAATGTGATTACATATGGAGACCAGAAGAGGAAAAGGAAGATGGCTTCTGTAGGTCTCTTCAGTTAACCCCAAGGTAAAGGAGCAAAGAGCAAATTCTTTTAATTTTTATCACTTTATAAATTTACTGAGTTGTTCTTGAGATTAATTTGGCCCAAAGTCTGGTTGAACCAAATGTGCTTTGTGTGGTAGACCTGAAATGTCTTGAAATTTACATTATAAACCCTCAAATACAAAATAGTTATGTTTACTGTAATCATATATCTTTGGAAAGAAATTGAGAGGAAAAAATACATACACACCAGTATGTATATATGTGCCTGTGTATCTTTTATATTTGTACATATTTACCATGTCTGGGGCTTTTCAGTCCTTCCTATCAAGGTGGGTTCCCATTTGGCACTGTATTCCATTTCTTTCCAACCTGAAAAACTTCCTTTAAAGAGCATTTTTTGCATAATGTGCAGGTGATGAGTTATCTCCAATTGTGAGTACCTGAAAATGTCTTCAGTCTACCTTCATTTCTAATGAATTGTTTTGGGGTTGAGCTCTTTCTTACTCCACTTTAAAAATGCCATTCTAAAATCTCCTGGCTTCTCATGAGAAGTCAGTCTCTGTATTGTGTGTTAGTCGCTCAGTTGTGTCCGACTCTTTGTGACTCCATGCACTATAGCCCATCAGGCTCCTCTGTCCATGGAGTTCTCCAGACAAGAGTACTGGAGTGGGTTGCCATTCCCTTCTCTAGGGGATCTTCCCAACCCAGGGATCGAACCTGTCTCCTGCATTGCAGGCAGATACCTTACCATCTGAACCACCAGGGAAGCTTTGTATTATGTTTCCTGTATGTAATGTGGCCTTTTTCTCTGGCTGCTTTGCAAGGCGTCTATAGCTTTCAGCAGTTTGACTATGATGTGTGCCTAGGAGAGGGTTTTTATGTATCCTCTCTGGGGTTTACTGAATTTCAAGGATCCCTTTCGGTTGCAGTTTTCAAGAGTTACTCCTTTTCCAGTTTATGTTTGCTTTGGTAAACTTCCTAGTGCCTTTAAAAAGTGGTTCTATATGTTTGGTCCCAGTTTAATCACTGCCATCTGTGGGAGGATTTGCACAAACACGTCACTCTACTATGGTTGTACCTTAAGTTCTCTCTTACTAACAAGCTGGGGTGGAATGGTAGACACCTGCTCACACACTCACAGAAATAGATCCATGTGATCTGGGACTCAGTAAAACACTTTATTTTCTCATCTTTTACTGTGTTGTTTAGCCAAGAACAGCATTTTGAGAGAGCAGTGAGGGGTAAAAGTTAGAAAGAAGCATACACAACTGTACATGACATTAAATATTATTTTTTTCTTTGGAGTGACTTTGAAGGTTTTGAAACAGGATTAAGTCCATTTCACCTGCCTTCATTTGTCAAGGTTTTTTTAAAGCTAACATGCCCTCCAGGCAGCATGAGCATAAACCATAAACCATTGCCCAAGTGGTTGTCTAGAAACTGGGAGTCAGCTGCATCTAGTTTGAGCAGCTGGTTGAGACTGGGTCGGGCCACCCACCCTCCAGCTGGGCATCCACAGGTGTCCATTGCTTGGTGATCTTTTAAATGTGCAGAAGCCTGTAGCTTAGTTACACCTGCGCAGAGCGATAATTATCCACCAGTCACCGCACCTTTCCCCATGCCCTCCACGCTCCCTACATCTCCAACTGCCATGCTGCGTTATTCATTATCCTGTGAATACCTGAAGCCACTTGCCTTGGGAAGCTGGTTTGAGGTTTGTTCTTCCTGTCTTCTGGTTTGACTGCCTTGCAAATAAACCCTCTTTTTGCTGCAGACCTTGGTGTCTCAGTGTTTGGCTTGCAGTGTGTCTGGCAAGACAAATCTAGTTTGGTAACAGATGTGGTGAGGCAGCCAAGAGGTAAGTAAAAATAAAGCTTTCACCTGTGGCTCGTTGGCCCCTTGCAGGCACTGAGGACCTGGGGACGAGCAGACCCTATGGCTCTCGCTCCCCATCCCCACATCCTCTGCCTGCCTTTTGTGTGGAGAAAAACTTCAAAGAATGAATTCAGAGAAATGAAGGTGTTGAAGCAAAGGAAAACAAGACAAAATTACACTACTTCAGCCATTAAACGAAGCCAAGGCCCTTTAGTTCCTCCTCAAGGGCTACAGATAATATTCTAAACCACATCCTTTGAGCTGTTTTGTAGCCACCGAAACCCCCACCAGGTAGAAGAAGTTAAATATATGATTACCAGACTAGCCATGAGAACTGGCCCCAAAGAAATGGGAACAAACAAACCCTAGAACCAAAGATTAAGTGTACTTAATACAATCAAGATGACACTGATCAGACCACTTCACGACCAATTTCAAGATGACTGTCAGAACTGACGGTGCTGTTCTGCATGCAGCCCCTTCTCCAACTATAAAAGTTCTTGCCCACTGATTGTCAGTGAGGAGTTGGCTTTCAGACTTGAGTCCACCGTTCTCTCCCATTGCTGGCCTCCAGAATAAAAAACTTTCGACCAGACTTGCCTCTCAAGTATTGGCTTCTGAGCGGTGAGCAGCCAGACCTGATTTGATTTTCAGTAACACATTTTGGAGGTTTGGGGCTTTTGGGTTTGGAAGACTTCTTTTGGGTGAGTAACTTCATTAAAGAAACACAACTATGCCTTGATTGTCTTTGCAACCCTGAATGGATGATGGACCAGAGGCCCACTTGGAGGGACTTTGGCAGACAGTATGGAAGGTTACAGGCCTCTGTATCTGGGTCACAGGCCCAGGGCCATGGTTTTGTTTTAGTCTTGCTTGTCCATGTATGTGTGTGTCTGACTCTAAATGTTAAGAATTGGCTACTGGGGATTGAGCTGAGGTGTCCAAACAAACCTTGAAAATGCTTTACCAGGAGCTAGACTGTCAGATGGGGAAAAGCATAACTTTGTACATATGCCTGAATGTCCCATTCCCCTTCTGAGAGATTTACTAAATACCAGGGTTACCTTTGCCCCTGGGCAAATGAGCATTAAAGTACCACCAGAGCAGGCTTGCAAATTGCAGGCTGTACCCCAAAGAGAAGAGCCTGCAGCTATTCCAGGAGAGATTGCAAAGAGGAGTCCAGAGGCCTGGGTGGACGAGAGATCAGCAAGAGCAGAGAGCTAGGCCTATATAAGTTAGGGCATCACCTGAGGTCGGCTTATACAGGATTTAAGAGCAGTCAGATTGTAAAAAAGGCTCATGGGGCAGTCCCTAAGCCCTGCACTGTCACTGATCTGTCCACAAAGTGTGGGTCTCCTGTATGAGAGCTGACAGATGCCTTTTCTTGCACTTCTTTGTTTTAAATCCCAAGAGTTGTTTGCTTTCAAGTGGGAAGATCTGATGCTAAGAGTTAAGCAACAGTACTGCCAGACAGTACTTCCTCGAGGATTTAAAACTTCACCCATCATATTTGGAGAAATCGTGGCAAAAGATTAAGGGACCCTCAACTAAATGAGGAAGGTAGGACGGTATTCAGATTACCAGTAAGACAAAGGACACTTGAGACCAGAATATGATTTTTATTTCTTTATTTTTTTTGGCTATGCTGGGTCTTCGTTGCTGTGCAGGCTTTTCGCTAGTTGTGGTGAGCAGGGGCTCCTCTTCGTTTTAGTGCTTGGGCTTCTCGTTGTGGTGGCTTCTCTCGTTGCTGGGCATGGGCTTTAGGCATGCGGGCTTCAGTAGTTGCAGCTCCCAGGCTCTAGAGCACAGGCTCAATAGTTGTTGGCACATGGGCTTAGTTGCTCTGAGATGAGGGATCCAACCTGTGTGCTCTACATTGGCAGGCAGGTTCCTATCCATTGTACCACCAGGGAAGTTGCCAGAACGTGATTTTGATTTCAGCCTTTTTGGTTGAACGAGGCTATCAGGTATCCAAGAAAAAGCAGAGTTCTCAGCCCTCTGGTAAATATTTGGGTTTTGAACTCTCACAAGGACAGAGACTTGCCCTCTGACAGAAGGGGAGCTCTAGGCAGAGCTGCAGCCCCCACCAAGAGACTGCTGCAGGAATCTCTGGGAGTGGCTGGCTTCTGCATATTTGGGTCCTCAGCTTTGGATGCACAGCAAAACCCCTTTCAGAAGTTCTTAGAGGAGGAGATAATGAACCTCTAGACTGAAGTTGTGGAGAATAAACATTCTGAAGCCCAGTTTCATCTTCAACAAACGGGACCTTATGAGGAACTGGCCAGGAGAGGGAAACCACACTCAGGAGGAATATCAACCCCAGCTGCTCCCAGTGGGCCAGTGAACCCCCCACAGATCTTAAGTTTATATTGAGGAAGAAGCCATGGGAAAGAAGGTGAATGGGGTTGCTGTGGTGGTGGGCTTGAGAAAGTAAAATTCAGAGAGCAATTTAAATAACTCATTAGTTATCAGATTGTTTTTTGTTCCGCTTTCTCTTTGTTTATAACCTCCCAGGCTTGGAAGGACAGTTCAGTGATCAGAATTTTTCAGTCTTTGGCAAAAGTAGGTAATTTCTCTACCTTTTGGCTGTCACCCAAAACCTGTATTTGATCATGCTGACCCCTTAGTTGTGCCTGTCATTAATTGTTGACCATCCCTAACTTCACTGTGACTTCAGGTGTGACTGTTGAATTAGGCTAATCAGTAAATTTCCTGTCCTTTGTATTTTCTTGACTAAGTGAAAATTTGGTCTCCTCCTGTCCTCAGAATAAAAAACCAAAACCAAACCTTTGGCATCTCCCCTTGCTAAGGTTCTGTTTGGCGAAGATATTTCAGAAACCACACTTAACTTTCCCAGCCTGTGTCCCTTGCATATTATCTGAGTGTTTCCGTCAACTGATAATGATCAAGACACTCAAATAGGTAAAAAGTATTATAAGACAGAGATCCCTGGCTCACAGTAAAGTAAAATCCCCAAGGATGAGAGTCTTAAGTTTTAATATGTCTGGTATTCTGTGTGCCCTCAGAGGGTACATAGTTGTCCCCGCTCCCAACCTGGTACATATTTATCTACAATTTTTATTACCAGTGTTGGGCCTGTGAATACCCTGACAGCTGGTGCCTAAGCGGTATTTGTTTGGGATCACAATGTTAACTTGAGGGACTTGCCTGGTGATCCAGTTGAGATTTCTCCTCCCAGTGTTGGGGGTGCGGGTCTGATTCCTGGTTGGGGAGCCAAGACCCCACATGCCTCCCAGCCAAAAAACCAAAGCATAAAATGGAAGCAGTGTCATAACAAATTCAATAAAGACTTTAAAAATCATCCACATTAAAAAAGATGCTCACTTGAAACCAGGAACATATTCTCAAATAAGTGCTTAAGAGATTGATTCAAGCCCATGTTAGGCCTTATCAGCAGGAATTAGCCAGAGCTGTCCTTGCCCCTATTCCTCAAGAGTGAGAAATGGTCAAAAGGTAAGGTGGGGACAGAAACCCACGTTCAAATCCATTTTGATTGCCTTCACTAATCCAGGTGCTTTTAAGACTGGTATGTCTCCCAGGCAGCATGTAGCCTAAACAAGATGCTTGCCCAAGCTCCTTTTAGGAACCTGGAGTCAGGCATGTCTACTTTGAGCTGAGCTGGTTCAGACGGGGTGGAACCATTGGCCCTTCATCTGGGCATGCACAAGTGTCCATTGCTTGGTGACTTTTTGAACATGCAGAGCCCTCTGGCTTAGGTACACCTGCACAGAACAGAAGACTCCCACACCTTTTCCCAGTCACTTTCCCCCCGCTCCACATGCTTCCAATGGCTGCTTTCTTCATCCTATAAATACCCCAGACCCCTTGCCTTGCAGGGGGTAGAATTTGAGATTTGTTCTCCCATCTACTTGGCTGCCTTGTAAACCCTCTTTGCTGCAAACCTTGGTGTCTCAGTGTTTTGGCTTGCTGGGCATTGGGCAGGAGGAACCTGGTTTGGTAAACAGTTCGTGTCTGGGTTTTCGGAGGCAGGGCAAACCTTTTATTAGCAGTTAGGATGTCTTCTGTGTTTTATGACTACACAGACATCATATGAAGATGAGTGTAGTAAGATATAAATTTATCACTGAGCACAGCTAGGGAAAGTGTGCTTAAAGAAAGAAGTTTAGGGTTTAGGGCTCACAGGCATCCTGTAAGGGTTAAAATTTTGAGTGTCTGGTTATTCTTACACTTTGACAAGTTCTAAGAACTGTGCTGATTCAAAATAAGGACCATGAGAAGAGACAAAGGCACTCATACTGAGAGGTGATGCAATTGTGGAAGCTGTAATATGGGAGAAATGCCTTACATCCCAGAGCTCCTAGGAACGCTGACTTGGGAGATGGACTTTTATTTATCTTTAGCCCTGCAGACTCCAGGACAACCATACTGTTAGGTACAGACTTGAGACTACATCATGTCAGAGCGTGAACGCTTCGTGGCATTATCAGAAAACTTAGTTTGGGTAAAACTAAACTGGGATTTGGGTAAAACTGAACTGGGACTTTCTGTCTTGTTTTTTTCTTTTGTGGAAGGAAAAAGGAGTGGAATATATGAAGAAAATTGTTGATTCTCCATGCCCCAAAGCAAGACACTTAAAATTTGCAGCAGCTTACAACCTTGGAAGAGCTTATTACGAAGGAAAAGGTGTTAAACGATCAGACAAGGAAGCTGAAAGGTAATCTGGCCTAAGAACAAGATTTTGTTTTCATCAAATGTCCTAAACAAAGAATAACTCGCCTTCTCCTTCTCTTCTAGACTGTGGCTTTTTGCTGCAGACAATGGGAACCCAAAAGCTAGTGTGAAGGCTCAGAGTATCCTAGGATTGTATTACTCAACAAAGGAGCCCAAAGAGCTTGAGAAGGTAACAGTGGTCCATTTGATAAACTAGCATCATGTGTAGATTAATATTTGGTTCACTATTCCTTCTGTGAATGGAGGATGGTGAGGAGTAAGTATGTAGTCCTGTATAGCTCATAATTCTTTAAAATGTAAAGAAAACTTACATATTAGGATCTCCAAGCTCATCTCGCCCTTTCCTCAACTATGAATGCTGCCTCCTACCAAAGGAGACCACAGATGTGAGCACTTTGTGTGCTGTGGAAAACACACCTACAAAATACTCTACCATAAAGGTAAAAGAGGAGGGTGAGTTAGTACCGTCTTTTAATCATCAGCGATGGAAGCTGTTTCCAAGGAATCTTATAGGGAGGAGGAAATGAGGCGTTCAAGGCAAGCTTGTAGGAGGCACGTAACCACCAGCACCCGCTCCCTGCACCCCGCCCCCCTAGATCCTTGGCAGACAGCTGAACAGCTACCTGGAAATCCCTGTGAACTCAGACTCACAGGGCGGATGTGCTCGGACTTCATGCAGGTTTGTATCCTTGGTTGTCTTTGATCCTATCAGAGCTCCAAGTGGGCCTGAGAGATGGCCGCCATCTAACATCATCAGCTGGTCTCCTTGCTGTGCCGCTTCACAAAGCCTTTCAGACACTTGGTTCCTGTTTCCCACTTTCTCTGTGCTTCCTCTGGAAAACTTGAAAATCCCAAAACCTGAATAGCTGAGCTCAAGCCAATGACCTGGCCTGCACTGTGGGGAGACAACAGGGGAGCCTCCCTCAGCACCCTCTCTGAGGCCTGTGAAACTGGTGCCAGCCTGACCTGTGTTCAAGAGGCGGGAGCTGTGTCCTAGAGATGAATTAAATTCTACCTGGTGAATACTATGGAATTGTGCTTTTTCTTAGGCATTTTATTGGCATTCAGAAGCTTGTGGCAATGGAAACCTGGAGTCCCAGGGTGCCCTGGGGCTCATGTACTTCTACGGACAAGGTGTCCGCCAAGACACTGAGGCTGCCCTGCACTGCCTGAGGGAAGCAGCGGAGCGTGGCAATGTCTATGCTCAAGGGAATCTCGTGGAATATTACTATAAGATGAAGTTCTTTACAAAGTGTGTTGCATTTTCCAAAAGGTGAGTAACTGGATAAAAGTATTTACAAAAACTTACTAGATGTTCTGTGCCTGGTCTGTTTAGTAGAACTCACTGGAGTATTGGAAATGATGGCTGTTGGCACTTGCAAAGTGGCCAGTGCAACTGAGGACTGAACTTGTAACTTTCAATGGATTTTAATTTAAACAGACACACACAGCCCAGGGCTACTGTATCAGATAGTGATTGATGAAACATCTGTGCCATCAATCTGCATGATTTCAATGCTCTTTGCTTTATATGCCAGCTAAGTGATCTTAAGCAAATTTTACTTCTCAGGGCACCGACTGTTCTTTTGCAATCTTGCAGAAGTATTTTCTTCTTGATTAAAAATAATAGTGAATATAAAGCATGTAACATAGCTTGGCACATGAGAAATATTTTTTCTTCCTACACCCTCAGGCACAGGTTCTGTAACTGCACAGTTACACTGTAGCTTGATGAGGACAGCAAAATGAGAAAGGTTAAAAGACTCAACACTAACATAAAGGATATGGAAATTTGTTCTGAGGCCGTGTATTTTGCCACCTTTATCCACAGTGCACAAATGCAACATGCCAGGAGAAAGAGACCGTGGTGTCCTCTAGAATGGCGTAAGGCCATGCTGACATCGCCCTCCCTACACGCCCTCCCATAGAGCCCACAGGCACCCAGTGTGAAGTGGACATCTACACTGGAGGATGAAGGAACGCCTTTTTCCCTCACCTCCCCAGCATCATGGGCTCCAGGCAGCAGGCCACTTGACAGTGTGGTCTCCAGTGTCCCAAATCTCCCAAGTGCCCATCTGAGTAAAACTAAGACTTCAAATAGTCCTTTAAAAATCTTTGGAACTTTCCATTATTGTCCATGTTCCTGTTTCCTACAGTATCACAGCTGACATGGAATGGACTCTTCCATATAATTGTCCATCTCTGTATCTGGGTTATAAAGAATGACTTTTTATTGCCCACTAACATAGATGTGCAAGTTTCTCAATGTGTTTTCTGGTCCTCTGTGACTGAAGTCCAAATTCTTCAAGGTTGATGTTTAAATACCCAGAGAGATAGAAGACTGCTTTTCTCTCCATTGTTTAAATCTGCAAAGTGGTAAGAGTTTTTGTAGTAATATTTTAAACTTAATGTTTTCTAGTGGTTATTAAGCTTGACAAGCATAATCCTAGAGGGGCTGTCAAGTAACCACTGTGGTTAGTTCCTCTTCCACTTGTGTTAGTTGACTGTATTTACCCTTCCCCACACAGCAAACAATTCAGTTCTAAAACTTGTAGAAATGCTAGGGAAACCACTTGGGGCACAAGGAGAATTTCTGGATGTGTTTATAAAAATGTAAACCGTTTAAGTGATAGTGTTTTTAAATCTGACGACTGGGTGTTGCAGGATCGCCGACTATGATGAGGTTCACGACATCCCCATGATAGCCCAGGTCACGGACTGTCTCCCGGAATTCATCAGCAGAGGCATGGCCATGGCCTCTTTCTACCACGCGCGGTGTCTGCAGCTCGGCTTGGGGGTCACAAAGGATGAGGCGACAGCCAAGCGCTATTATTCTAAAGTAAGCCCTATCGCAAACATAAATGGACTCCATTAGAATTTCTAGGTTTTTAGTTGAGACTTGAACATTTTATAAATTAGTGTTTTTTTCTTACTTACTATGCAGATAATCTCTGTCTACCCAGAAGTTGTTAGACATGCAGCTTGTTTGCAGACAGTTTTCTCATTCTTTTTAACATAATTAAGCTCAGATGGTAAAATTTCTATTTTTGATGCAAATTATTCTATTTCACTATCTGCAGCCTAAGGCTCAGCACTAAGACCTTAAAGCCTGAACAAGTATGCCTTAGTTCACCCAGAAAAAGTGTGAATCTCTGTTTCCTTCTGTATACATTAGAGTACATTTCATTAAGGTTTCTTTATGCATGACATCTACTACAGCCAGTTAAAATAAGCCTTTTCATGTTTTAATCCATGTGATCAGTTTATTTCTACAAAATAGATTTCACATCTAAACGCAACTGTTAAAAACTGCAGAGGAAGTGAGAAAGGCAGTCATTATGAATAGTAACTGCAAATTCATTTTTTTAATAAAAAGAAAGCAAAAAATTGCACACCTGACATCCATAAGTCCAAATTGGAATTAGATCATAAAAATTTACATAATACACAAATTGTTCAGTTGGAGCAGGGGAATAGAGCAAAGAAGAATTTTCTAAGTCCCCTGCCTAAAAATCTGATTATGTTATAGCAGTGGTTCTCAAAATTATTTGCATGTTAAAATCACATGGGGATCTCTTAAGAATTCCAAAACCTAGGCCTTATTTCAGAACAATTTCATGTCCTAGAATGGACACGGGCAGATTTAAGTTCCCCAGGAGGTTGCAATGTGTTGCCAAGTTTGGAACCCTAAATTATTTTGTTGGAAATTAAATGTCCACAGTATTAAACCCATATCAACACAAATATCAGAATATGGTACAAAAATACAATTAACCTTTGAGGTATCTACCATTACACCATCTTATCAGTATGAGTAGCAGCTGTCTTTTTTAAAATCTAAACATTCTTTTATTTTACCAGTTTCCAAACCAAGTCAGTTTTAGATTCTGTACTAGGTATCCTTTCCAAGTAGACATAAGCAAAGAGAACTCTGGGTGAAAAATATCCAGAAATGTGATACATGTTCATCCTAAACAAAACAGCGTAATAAACAGGTACAACTGTAAAACTGTTTTCCTTAGGTTGGGACATAATACAGACCCATCACTCAGTTTTGGTCACTGGATTTTATGGGAGATACTTCCTCTAACTTTTCTGCATTTTAAAAGTATACCCGTGAAGGGTCTGGAATCACGTCAGATGAGGCACAATAAGGGAAATTCTAAGTATTTTACTCCAAGAAAAAGGACTTGGGCTTCAGTGGTGGTCTTCAGCAGACTGCAAGGAGGGCACTGAAACTTCTCTCTCCCCCAAATGGTAATAGCATGGTTAATTTTAGTATGATCTATTTTACGTAGGTTAACTTGAATTCCCCTAATTAAGCAATTAGAGTAGAAATGTATCTTAATTACAAAATTCCCTTAAATCACTGTACTCTTCTTAAAAACAAAAGGTTTAACAGTCCAAAATATGTCTAAATAACTTTCTTTGAATTTGAAGGCTTGTCGTCTGAATCCTGCATTGGCAGATGAACTTCACACTTTACTTATTCATCAAAGAATTTAGATCACAATGCACTTCAACAAAGATCATCGATTCTAACAGCTTAGAATGTATGTATTTTTATAATTTTTATAACAGCTATGTTTTCTGCCTCGCACATTAGATTAACCTGGGTATTTTAATGGTGGCATGGTATTTTAATGGTGGCATGGCAACCTGGGTATTTTAATGGTATCATGATGGCATGATACCTTCATTCTTGAATTTGTATAATACAACTTGAAACCTAGCTAACAAGATCAAATTGCAGGAAGAGTCCTCAGAGATCCAAGTCTTAGTCTAGAGTGTGGCCCAGATTGTGTCAGATATTGAAAACTATTCTATAAAGCCAGTGTTTTTTTCCATTCTTAAATAGTGTCCTGAAATACTTGATGCAGTCTTAGCTTTAATAGTATAAGTGCTACAAACTTGCCAAAAAAATGACAAAGTTTAATTCTTTAAATTTCTTTAATCTTTAGTTTTGTGAATTTTTAATAATTTTATTCAGTCATCTAAAACTTTAAAAATTCCAAATTGAAAGGAAAAATTTGAAATCTAAATTTGAAAATAAGTGGGTTTAAGAAACTGCTTACAATTTTGCCTCTCTATATCTTCCCTTAAACATCTTAGTGAGTAAAACTACTATATTGAAACAAGATGTCTCTTTGAACTTCAAATCCTTGTCTATATTTTAAAACCCTCAGTGTATTTCAAAGATAAAATCTCAAATCATCTACCAGTATAAGACCTAGAAATTGTTAAATCAGCAAGAGACTTTCCTTATCCATTACATCTACAAAGGCAAAAGCCGACAGAAAAAATAGAATCGATACCCAAAAGATTTTAAAGAAAATACACATCTGTAAAATAAATATTGAAAGTATTGTTTAAGATACCCAAATGACACCTTCTTTGTAAATGTTTTGGCTTTATTTTATAAATCACACCCATCCTTTCTAAAGTGATTTATAAGAACTCAGCACTGCTAAGTCACTTCAGTCGTGTCCGACTCTGTGTGACCCCATAGACGGCAGCCCATCAGGCTCCCCCGTCCCTGGGATTCTCCAGGCAAGAACACTGGAGTGGGTTGCCATTTCCTTCTCCAATGCATGAAAGTGAAAAGTGAAAGTGAAGTCACTCAGTCATGTCCGACTCTTAGCGACCTCATGGACTACAGCCCACCAGGCTCCTCCATCCATGGGATTTTCCAGGCAAGAGTACTGGAGTGGGGTGCCATCACCTTATCTGCATCTTAGCACTGCTGCTGCTAAGTCGCTTCAGTCGTGTCTGACTCTGTGTGACCCCATAGACAGCAGCCCACCAGGCTCCACCATCCCTGGGATTCTCCAGGCAAGAACACTGGAGTGGGTTGCCATTTCCTTCTCCAATGCATGAAAGAGAAAAGTGAAAGTGAAGTCACTCAGTCATGTCCGACTCTTAGCAACCCCATGGACTATAGCCCACCAGGCTTCTCCGTCCATGGATTTTCCAGGCAAGAGTACTGGAGTGGGGTGCCATTGCCTTCTCTGATCATAGCACTGGTAAAATACAATTAATATGTAGGCGCTGGTCACTAACGAAGTATTAAATGGCACAAAACTACCTGGTTTTGTTTCATGTTCTGGTTTGTCTGTATTACTTGAACTTCATTTTGTCTTAGATAACTTAGATAACTAAAGGGAAGAAAATTCAACAAACTTAAGGCCATATACTTCTCCTTAAATCTCTTTGAGTAGAAACTTAAACCATCCCTGAAAACCAGTCCTTTGCTTTTTGGATCTCTACTGAAGACTCTGTTCTTCCCCAGGAACAACTTTTCCATTTCTCTAGCCCACTACAAGATTTCATAAAAACCTAACTTAAAGCATTCTACAATACAAACCCACTTGCTTTGCTCTTGTTTTCTTAATAGCATCCATAGAACATTCCTTCAGTTATTTGAAGATCCATATTCCCAACTGGTATTTTCTTCTCCACACTCAGTCCATTTCCTTGAGCCTTTAAGAATCTTAAAATAGAAATGCAATAAAGCTGTGTATGGGGACTTTAATCGCACTTTTAATAGGTCACTCTTCAGTCTCCAAAGTGAAGACCACTTTAACGGCCATTAGAACACAGGTCTGAGAAATCCTAAGGGTAGGAATGTGACATGTCATATTTTGTGATATGCTATGCTTGCGTGTCCTAAGTGAATCCAACACAGAAGTTAAAATCTCAGTTTACTGTAGTTACCATAAGGCTGGCACGTCTAGCACAAGTGAGCCCCTGAAAACTATTACTACCTCTGCCACCAGCCATGATGCATACCTTGACCTGTGACTGGAGTCAGTCTTTAAGGGAGGTGAAGCTTCAAGATCGTTAACTGTTTACAAAAAAAGAAAAATCAAAACGTCAGTTAAGTCCTTATAGGTGATAACTTACGAAGAGGTAAGACTTAAGATTGAGAAGTCATAACAGCTCTGGTTTAATTACAGAAGATGGGCACTTCGAGTAATTGCTGTGAAGTTCCTGGGCTTTCTGACCTCACTCTGCTTCTCTTCTCTGAATGTCTTTTCTATGTCGCTGTGAATGATCATTCCGAAGTACAATATCTTGGTTTGAGAAAAGCATCAAAGAGCTGTAGCTAACAGAATCTCAGAGATAAAATTTGCTTTACTAATTTTCAATCATTTCTCTTTCAGAACTTATGTTTTATATCAAGAACTTGGCAGGTATGCTCTAACAATGATATAATCAATACCATTTTAATATACATTTACATAGTATTTTTCTTTCATGGATTTCAAACTGAATTTCTGCTTAATTAGTTTCTTTCAGTATTCCTGGAGGGTAGAAAGGGGAAGTGTTTCCTTATCACTGCATAATAAATGGTAAAACCCAGGAAAATTAAGTCCCTTGTCCATGCCCTACTACTGAAAACAAAGCAACGTCCGTACACCTGATGCCCGTCCTAGTCCCCAAGACTTGATGACACAGTCAAGTCGTGAGCAGCACGAAGTAACTTCCCTCCTCTTTGTTTCCCCATCTCATTCCTGCCTGTCTTTCAAAATTTAGCTCCCATCCCACATGCCGAATACAGCATTGGCTCTTCTCACTCAACTAAAAATCATATTTTTCACATTCATTCTGGGAGAATGGCACAACCTTTATACCTCCTTACAGAAGAACTCACATGCACAACATTTTCTGCAAACAAGGCACTTGATATATATCTGAACTGCCTTCAGTGTTTCAAATTATTTTTTGAGAGAAGGATACAAGCATCTTAAACATCAGAGCTCTGATTCATTTTTATAATTTATTGCTTCAAATGCTTCAAACTATGGGAAATCTTTGGTAAAAATAAAGACAGGAAAATTTTCACAATAACTTCACACAAAGCATTGCACAACAATATTCAGTACACACAAACAGAGGAATGTTCAGAGTCCTCAGCGAGGAGATTAACTGTACAGTGTTCAGAGTTCTTCATTTAAAACAAAACTTCATAAATATTTAAAATATTTCCTAGGTTCTTATCACATATCAACATTTATATTTCAAACAGTATGTTGTCCTTTAAAGGATTTATATTAAAATAAAAATAATTAACAAGTGTTTGTTTTTTTTTTTCTGTTGCCTAATATACAGCATCAAGTTTCCTCCCCAATTCTGCTTCATTCACATAAAACTAGAGGGAGGTAACTAGAAGTTCAGTGTGGGTCTCAGTCAAGCCCTCTGTGGAAAAGAGGAAAATGTTTCATGTCTATTAGTACAGACATTTCTCTGGTGGTTTATTTGTGCAGTCTCAAACCTGACAAGCTTTAAGTTGATCTAAATGAGTTCTCAGCTCAGGACACAATTCAGTTAGCAGCAGTTCCATCAGCACCTGAACCAACAAAGAAAGAAAGAAAAAGTCTTTTTCTCTGAAGATTTATTCAGATATCTACATCTAAGACTAAAATTTAATTTTAAGCCTGAGATGCTCCTCAGTGAACAAGTTGCTCTCCAAAGGAATCCGTATTCTATAAACTCCATTCAGATTGATTTATTTCATGGTCCATTAACCATCATCAGACCATCAGGGGTATTTAATATTGCTCACTATTATAAGACAGACAGCTAGGAAACAGTTTGCTTTGTTGAAATAACAAAGCAAAGCAGTCAGGCAGAGATGTTACAGCACAAGAGAGAAACAACAGCAGGCTGGGAAGAGGAGGTGGCATCCACTGGGAGTGGTTTTTTTTTTTTTTTTTTTTAAAGCAAATTGAACAGACAAAAATAAAGCAGAGAAAATGGGTTCAGTTATAAGTAATAAAAATGATTACGAGTATAAAGAATTAAAATCTACCCCCATATGTGAACAGAAATGTACAACTGAAGAAACAGTGAATCCTCTGGGAGGCTTTACTCACGTATAGCAGGTGCTTATTGGCTCTCTTTTCTTGAAGTGCATTGAATATTTTTATTATACCATAACGGGCATTTTGCTGTCCAACAAGGCTCTGAAGCATATCTGAAAAATTAAGTTTATATTCCAAGCTGCTACTGATAAAAGTGCACCGTGCACAGACCTCCAGTGAGGCCCTGCCCTGCGCACCCAGCACATAAAGGCGCTGAGGAACGTGAGGGGTGGGTTCTTGCCAGTGTTTCAGGAAAAAATAGTTTTTTGACAGGCATTTATACAGACTATAATTTTAATACCCCAATTAAAACCATAGCTCTCAAAACGGGGGGTTTTAAAGTATAAAATTCTGTTATCTAAAACATTGTTCTAGTGAAATTATAATCAGTACTGTTCTTTTGGGGACTCTTCAGTATAATTTCTTAGCAAGGGACAAGACATGATTTGAAAGAAAAAGGTATGATCACTTTTTTTCACTGTAAATAATGTTTCCTAAGTGGCAGATGCCTTAGTGGGGCTGACAACACTCCCTTTCTGTCTGACTTTCAGGAGCAGAACCCAGGCCTCACCTGGAATGTTCTCGAGCAGCTTCTGCTGGGCTCTCTGCTTTGTTTCCTGGCTGCGCGCGCGGCTTTGTTCTTGGCGTGGGATTGTGTTTGGCGGTGCCAGCTTCCCATTGGGCCAAAAAGCATCCCGGAAAAGGTTGATGTAGTAAACCAACATTTGCTCACTGAAAATCCAGTTCACTGTGTCCCGAATTTGTCTTTTAAGAGAAAAATACGTCTCAGATGAGGTTTTTAAAAATTGTATTCTCTGTTTCTCAAAAGGCATTTATCAGTGGGTAGGTTAAGATACAGTGTGATCTAGGCGTTTGATGAATAAACTAGGAATTGGATTTTTAAACACTGACTCTGAAAGTTATTTTTCATTTTGGTAACACTGATGGCCATTCATTCCTGCAGCTCACATTTCCACTGTTACTGACTTCTCTAAATGTTTGCCACACGGTGTCTTTCAATTTTGAAAGGCAATAACTGAGAGGAGATGGATTCATTTGAAGTTGGCAACTACTCTAACTGTGCACGGTACTTAACATACTAATTTCTCCATAAAGTGTTGCAAACTGAAAACATCCATCCATGTAAAGACAGCGAAAAATGGCCTGAAGACCTTCCTGAGCTCTGGCAGTCCGGGGGAGAAGCAAGCTTTTTCACTGGTCATCCCTTGGGGCTGCTGTGGCAGGGGGTGCTGGGCGGAGTTCTCCAACCCGGGAAGCATCTCACAGGCTCACGAGGCAAAGAGGGGAGAAGATACCCCTTTCCCCACAAAAGGGAGCACTCTGAGAGGATACACTGCCGCCCAGCCACTCCAACCTCCCACAGGAATAAAGACCGACAGACCCTGACCCGCAGAGTTATAAGTGGCTTTTATCCCCGGTCACTCAGGTCTTGCATAACGCCGACTTTAGCAGTCCAGTTCCAACCACCCACAGGATTGCTGCTGTCAAGAGACCAGCAGAGCTCACGGGAAGAGCAGTCCTGAGGGTGGCGGGAGGTCTCTGCAGGAAAGGGGAGCAGAATCACCTTCCACTCTTAGCACCAGGAAGGCCTGAGACTTCAAACTGAATTTACAAATAATCAATCAAACAGCCCTTTAAGAATCTGACATCCCAACCAGATTTTTAAAGGGACGATGTCTGGTTTTCAGGAACAGTATCTGAAATAGATGTTTCAAGCCCAGCACTGTGCAGAGAGTAACCCAGTCACCAGTGAAGTCCAGAGTCCACTATGAGTCAGAACCGTGGTAATCCTGTAACTGCATGTCTCCTAAGACACTTCCCAGTACTGCTTAGACTAAATCAAATAATTTTATTAATTCAGTGGGACTTCTGCTTTAGGAGAGAACCTGCTGACCTGCCTAATAAAATCTACATCACAAAACAGTTTGTCTTGCCTGGAGTCTTTAGGTTACCCATTGAGTGAGCACTGCATGAAGAAATGAAGAATGAAAATTTCAATTCGCAACTTAGAATTAGGTGAGTGGCTTTTCCCAAAGGCCATCTCCTACATATTTTGATATTTCTATCAATTCAAGTCTGACTTTGTATTAGCCAAAACCGTAGGAAGCTTCTGAAGCCATTCTGGAACGTGAAATGACAGTACCAGGCAGGAGGCACATGGAGCTGCTGCCAAACTTCATGGTGTGGCATTGTCTGCCTGAGGCAGAAGAGCAGAGGGCGGGGTGCTCCGCCACTTCTCTACCTGAGGACAAGCCCCCTGAGCCAGCAGCCTGGAGATGCCTACCCGGTGCCCCTCCCCCGGCCAGGAAAACCACTGCCTAATGTGTTCACTGCTGTCAACCCACGGCTGCTCATCTTAGCATTAAGAGCCAACATCATAAATCGAAGCAAGGAATGTACACGTGACTTTCTGAAACTAGAAATGTGCAAGTCTGGAGTTCTGAGAAAAATGGGGCCATTCTGAAAACTTTATCCAAGGCCTTCATCAGACTGAAACTGTAAGTTAAACAGGGCATTTTTCTGTTTAAAACAAAAGCCCACGATACTGAGTCAACCAAACAAGTAACTAACACCATGACAAAAAATCTTAAACAGAAGTAAATTCTGGTTTATCACCACAAAGTCAATATTCTATTTGCAAATGAATAAAAATATAAAGTGTTCTTTATTATGTTTCCCACAACATTTATAATATTTGTGTAATAAAACTATCACTTTAGCCTTGTACATACATTTGACAACTAAATCTTTCACTTTGAAAAATATCTGATAATCATCTTAAATGTATTTTGCTGTTAAATTGATTTCCCCCTCAATTTTAGCATTTGAGTCTCAGTTTTTCTTGTGTGGGAAAGTCATGTTGCTGACAGTTGAAGAGTGCTGAGTATATGTAACCTTTATGTATATGGATAATGTGCTACAGTTTAGAATACACATATGGCTTACATAGCAGTGTAACAGGATATACACACCCCTCATGGATACTCAGGTTTCATCTAACAAGAGAATATACTATTTTAATGCCACCTCAACCCGAAAAAAAAAAGTATGGTTTGCAGACCCTTCAAATAAATACTGGCCATGTGCTGCTTATCCTACTTTCCTTTGGCTCAAGAGTCTAAGCCTTTAAACTGAACCCCATCATGTGACATAAAAATGCTGCACCCATGGTACTAAAACCAGCCATCAGGGTCAACAGAGAACTTTACAGAACAGTCTTCCAACCCTCATCAGCCAGCCAGCGGGAGCATGCGCCAGCTTCTGTGATCTGGTGCACCGTGTGTTCTGGGGGAGAGAGTCTTGCAGAAATTTGCTTCCCTCTCCAGTCTTAGAATCATATCAGAAATACAAAGAGAAACTAAGAGACCCTCATTTGTGGAGGTAATCTGACTGTTAAGGCAAAAGGTAGGGCATGAATTCAAATACTAATTTCGTGCAACTTACTTGTTGATGGTTCTTCCAAAAGTGACCTGAACGAGAGCAATCAACGTTCTTCTCACCCATTTAAACACTGAAATATAAATCAGAGGGAAAGCATCACCACAGGCTATCACAGTTGTGACGTCTTCACAGCAGCACAAAGCATAAATCTCACCATGTCATTCAACCTGAATCCTGACACCAAGTCAGGGGCGATGAGTTCCAGAATTTGCGTCCAGGTTAGCAAACTTCGCTACCCAGGAGTATTCTAATAAGCTTTCATTTTCTACTTAGCAACTGATGAAACCTACAGTTTTTCTTTTTTTCAGCTTTTCAGTGCCTAACAACAACTGAGCTAGCGAGTGGAACTAAAAACTTCATGAGTCCTTGGGCTGCTGACGTCTTGTTTTCCACTAGCGGACGGTGCAAACCCAGACAGAAGATTTCTGTCTGGCTTCTTGAAGCCAATGTTCTAACAGTGCTGTGAATGAGAAGCATCTGTGGTCAAATGTTGATGAATATTCTGAAATATTTATGAACTGCTGGACCTAACTGCTCCCTTTGAATACTGCTGTGTAGACCAGGGGCTTTATATATTTTATGCCTGTGGGGGAAGAAAGGGGAACTGGGAAGACCCAGGATCCCGAGTGAGCCATGGACCCAGCACTCCTGCGCCACTGCCTGGAGCAGGCGGCCGCCATCCCCTCCTCCCAGCCTCTGGCGCCTCACCTGGGAAAGGGCAGTGTTAACACAGACTTTTTTTTTTTTTTTTGCTCAAAGAATTGCGTCAATATTTTGTGTCAAAGAGTTTTGTGAAGGGTGCTTCCTACAGACCTAAACTCTTAACTATTAGCATTAGATTAGGAGACACATTGCTTTAAGTGTAGAATATGAATATAAACCAAAAGAAGGCAAGGAAATGCTGTGAGGATATTTTTGACCTGCAAATTATAATCAAAACCAAATATTCCCTTTATATATTCACCTCCGTGAACTGAAATGTTTAACTCCTGACACATGGCTTGGCTATGATAGAGCCAGGAGTTCAGGTCTCCTGCACCAGTAAGAAAAAAATGAGTAAATTCACAAACACCTCTGTACAAATATCAATAGCAGTTAACACAGACTTGGAACTAGGCTTGAAAACATTCTCAAGTCATTTCTAACTTTTAAAATGTGTCCAGGTGCAGTAATGTCAATCCTTCAAGCAAGAGTCCTGTCTTGGAATCAGAACCATGCCTCAGAAGTGCCCTTCATGTTTGATGGAATTCAGAGCACCCAGGAGGCGTGTGTCTGTTGGGAGGATCACCTGTGCACCTTCTAGGGCAGCAGAGAGGTGGCCACACCCAGAGAGGGTCTAGGACACGGGCGGCTCCAGGAAGGATGCCTGACAGCCGAGTGCCTGGTCATAAATGTTTAAAACAGCTGTATTTCTGGTCCCTTTTCATAAACTGAACTAGAGCAGGAACCAAAAATAGCTCTGCTACACATTCTCTCCCGCCACCAATTCCCTTGACTCTGCTGTGTTTTCCTAACCTTCTCTAGTCCCCCAACACGCACACACACACCCATTATTCCTTCCAAGGACTCATCCCTTCAAAGCCACATGGCAGCTGCAGCAACACTAGGATTTAGCTGATGGCAAATAAATCACATCTCATTATCAATGATGTTCTATTTATTGCCCTCTGAAATGTCACTAGCAAAACCAAACATTCTTCTGAGCAGGCACGAGGAGGAAGTGCACGCCGCGGAGACAGGACTTGGGGCCTGACTCCTGGCCTGACTGCCTCTGACACGTCCACCTCTCTCTCAGTCTCCCTGTGGCAGAGAGAACACACTGACCAAAGGCGAAGATGGTGCTTTCTCACTGTTACCAGCTCTGGAGGAGTCACGGTTTAACAGACCAGATTTCACTGAGGAAGAGTCAGACTCTCGGTGGGTGGAGGACAGGTTTGTTCTGCCTATACAAACATTAGCAAACATCTCAAAGTGCCTAAAATATAGACCAGCTATAGCTTTTTCATCGGAAAGGATCCTTCATACTTAGACAGTACTCCTTCATGTGGATAGTTCTTAATTTACCACCTGTTTCGGAAGTTTGACTTAGTTCCAAATTTTCATTATTAAAATTATGCTCAAATGAACATCCTTATATATAAACCTCTGCCTGGAGTTTAGAATTTAATTGTGTCTGTTGCTCAATGTGAATTACATTTTGGGAACCCTTATACTGTAAATTCACTGAAGGAAGACTCTACCTCTGAGATGTCTTTGTTTCCCCTATGGAGTTATAGCTAAAACATAAGTTTCTGAAGTGTCTGCTGATTATTTTAGATTTGGTTTAGAGGAAGAAAGAAACCACTGAGCTTCTCCAGTGGCTCAGTCAGTCAAGAATCTGCCTGCCATACAGGAGATCCAGGTTTGATCCCGGGGTCAGGAAGATCCCCTGGAGAAGGGCACGACAACCCACTCTAGTATTCTTGCCTGGAGAATTCCATGGACAGAGGAACCTGGTGGGCTACAGTCCATGGGGTCGCAAAGGGTCAGACACGACTGAGTGACTAACACACACATTAGAGAAAGAAAAACTTAAATGACCAAAGCAATCCCAGCACTATAAATTTTCTTGCCTCTTCATTCATCTACCCAAGCATTTTATTGATCACCTACTATGGATCACAGATGAGGCATTATAACCGACACTGAAGATTAAAAGACAAAGATGTGCTCAAGTTTATAACAGCCCTTGGAAGTTTCTTCATCTGCACAGAATTCTTTAAATGGCATGTTAAGGGGTATATAAGTAAGAAGCTACACACAGCCTACCTCCTGTGTAGGACCAACTCTCAGCACTGTCTTTGCCCCAAGGGAAGAAATGCTCATCCAAGGGGACAGAGGCCCGGACACTCTCAGGGCAACACGTACTGGCTGGCAGCGTGATATGCCTTGTGAAACCTGGCTCCTCCCATGTGCTTCCTTTTCTAGGCACTCAGGTGTGCCTTTAGGTACCTGTAGCACCTCTAGCTTGGAGAAGGCAGTGGCACCCCACTCGTACTCTTGCCTGGAGAATCCCATGGACGGAGGAGCCTGGTGGGCTGCAGTCCATGGGGTCGCCAAGAGTCAGACACGACTGAGCGACTGCACTTTCACTTTTCACTTTCATGCATTGGAGAAGGAAATGGCAACCCACTCCAGTGTTCTTGCCTGGAGAATCCCAGGGACGGGGGAGCCTGGTGGGCTGCCGTCTATGGGGTCACACAGAGTTGGACATGACTGAAGCGACTTAGCAGCAGCAGCACCTCTAGCTAGCACACCTCAGGCTCCAGGTGTGCCTGAGTATGCTGGCCTCATGACTCAGAGCAAGGTGAGTGTGGGCAGAGGGTCCCACTCAGGAATAGTGACAAGAGCCGAGCAGTGCAGTCTGACCTTTGACCCAGTGCTGCTCTGGGACAGAGGCGCCCGCGCAGGTCTGAGCAGAACAGTCTCCTGATCCTCTTGATGCTCGTTTCTTTGAAGTCCATCTCCCCCGGGGGCCTTCAGAGGACGATTTCTCAACGTGGTACTGCTGTTACTCGGGTCAGGAGAACCCTGTGTTGTGGGGCTGCCCAGGGCTCTGGGGGTGTAGATGCAGCAGCCCTGGCCTCCACCCAGAAGATGCCTGAAGCGCCACCCCACAGGCTGTGAAAGCCAGGAATGTCTCCAGACACACCCAGTGTCCACCGGGGACGAAAGTCCCCCATGCCTCCGTGGATGACCACTGCTCTGGGGCAGAGAGGTGGCTGAAAGCAGACTTGGCCTCCCTGCGTCCCTGGCCACATACTCACCTTTAACAAGTGGCTCTTCCTCTGCTGCGCAAAGTCAATTTTTGTATACCTTTTGATGATAAAGCCATGAGGCTGTGCTAAGTCCCATGAAAAGAAATTCAAAGCATTCCGGCTTTCTGTATTCAGAGGAACACGGTGCAGGGTAATCAGGACCCTGCATTCTAGGAGCACAGAGATGAAACCTGTCTTAAGAGCCGACCTTGGTGTCTGGCTGGCCTGTGAAAGTATTTGCTGAATGGATATAAATACGTCTGCTTCAGGAACAAAGGCATGTTAAATATACGTGTGTCCACGTGTGTATAGCCACTTAACCTGAAAACACCATTGACTCGTAACAAAGAGGCTTACTTCCTCGAAGTTCAAAAATCTCCCCAATCAACATGAAACACGGTTCAGCCAAGGCATCCTTCCTTCCATCTGCGTCATCACCATAATCTGATAGGTCACTGTCCTCCTCTGCCTCCTCCTGGGGGGACAGAAAAGTCACGGAAAGCAGGTCACTCACCCAAGACAGATGCAGGCGCCATCCCTCTTGCAGTGTCAGTTCTGAATGATGTCCTCATGGTTCAACCTCACACAGTCCTTCTACTTCCCTACATGCAGAACTCTAGGCCTTTTCCAAAAAGGTCAAAGTGTATCTAACCCCAAGGAAAAGCTTGATCCCAAAGCCTTATTCAAGCTCTAAAACAATTCTGAAAAGCCTCTGTCACTGCATTAATGAGGAGTGAATTCGCAGATGACAAAATAGTTGTCTAACCATTTGGGGTTTTAAAAGGCTTTTCAGCTTAAGTGATTTTAAATTCACTGTGTTTTACAGGCATGTATCATTAAAGTAATTTTTTTTTAAGGCTCTGAATCAAGCTGTTATTCTGTATTTCAGCTAGTCTCATTTCCTGATCTTCATATCAGCAACTTTCAGTTGAAAACTCATTATATGCCAGGCACCAGGCCAGTGCAAATGAGTATGACACGGTGCCGGACTTTGAGAGGCCCTGGGCTCTGTGCGGAGGTGACCAGGAAACACGCGGCTGTTTCTGTAGTGGGGTGCAGAGCGGAGGCAGGGGTGCAGACATCAGCCAGAAGATGACAGCCGAGGAAGTCCATTCTGCTGTCTGCAGAGGGAGCAGCTGGCACTGTGGGACCAGGGCTTCGGGGTTGGACGGCAGAGGAGCAGCCGGGAAGTCTCAGAGGAGGAGTCCCCCCACCACCAGAGGCTGCGGAGAGCAGGGAGGACCTGCGGCCTGAGGGCAGATTTCAGAGGGCAGATTCCTGCAGTGGCTGGGCCACAGGGGACATGGTGAGAGGTTCAGGGATAAACGGGAGGTGGCAGAGGTGAGGGGCCAAGTCGGACCGGACACAGCACATGCAGCCGTGAAGAGAGGCAGGGAGATGCTGGGGAGGCAGGTGGGCATGGCATCCCCTGTGAGCTCCGCTCCAGCTCACGATGCAGCAGACGCTCCTTCCGCGGTCACTTCCTTCTGTCCAAACTCATTAAACCAATTCCAATGAAGAGGTGGAAGGGTCCTTCACTGAACTACAGAGATGCCAGATTTCAGAGACGGGCTCGGATAACTTCCTGGAGAGCCAGGTGAGAGTCGCAGCCCGAGTAAGGAGCCCACTGGAGGGAAGCCTGAAGCCCGGGTGTGAGATCACCCACGTCTGCTGTCTCCCTCTATTCACTCCTTCACCCACTCACATCACTGCCAGGTTCATCTGGCTTTGGAACACACCACAGCTTTCCATCCCGAGGATAAAGCTTGAACCCCGCAGCCTGGCAGGGCCTTGCCCCTCCTTCTACCCTCTGCCTCATCTTCCATCAGCCCCCTTCCCGGAGCCATCCCCCAGTCCAAGACCTGCTGACTGTTTCCTAACACATCCTTATGTCCTGAATCTCATTATCAGCTCCAACTCCTCCAAAGTGAAGGTCCCCATCCTGGGGAACAGCCAGGCCGCCTCCCGTAGAGGGGCTTCCGCAGAACCGCGGCCGCATCCCACCCACCTACCTGCTTACCCGTCCTGTCCCCCAACACGACCGCAGTGGGAACTCAAGGGGGTTGCTTTGTCCCCACGTGCAGCAGGCCTGCACCAACACCTGCTGCTTCACACAGCCTGCAAGAAGACGTTCGCTTAAATACGTTTCAAAGACATACAACCTTTAGACAGCTCACCTCCTGATGCGAGAAGAAGTCGCGAGGGAGTCTTTCCAAAAACGAGGCTAATGAAAAACTGGCTTTTTTCCCCTGCACGTCAATAACCTTGAGGTAGTCAGGAGAAGGGCTCAAAAAGGCATAAAGTGCTTCACTCTGACACAGTCTTTCATCCGAAAGCAGATTCTGTGGGAGAAAGAGGATTAATTCTTCCTACATGGTAGGAACACGTCTATGCACTGGGAGCCCCCAACATCAAGATGAAGAGCTGGCTATCTCAGGAAGTGTACTTTCCTCACAATTCTGAATCTAAAACCATTATCCTTTCCCCCTGAAAGAAAATGCATTAGCCCGATTCTCACTGATCTCAATGGCAAACAACTCTGGGGAGGTTGACTGGAGCTCCCTTATCATTCTGCTGGTGGGAGATACTGGCCCACAAGAGAACTCATGGCTTGGGGCAACAGAAAAGTCTCGCTTTACAAACCGCCTGCAGATTCAGGGGCCACCACCTTTCAAAGTCAACTTAACTGTCGCTCGTCTGTGTTGGAACAAGGTACGTATTTGCACAGCACACCAGGATCTCATTCAACCAGTTTCATGGCTACCTGCGGACTTTGCACGTCAGCTGAGCAAAGAGCTCTGTGCTGCCACAAGGTGGTAACTGCCTGCCAGGCGGCAGCTTTCTGTCCCTGGGCTGCCACACGCCCCAGGTGGTGCGTGCTTACATAATTATGTAACTTTTTATTGGCCCCTAAACTGGAAATTTCCTTGAAGTTCTCTATGTGCTTGTCTGGCCTTAGGAGAGAAGAAAGGAGGACATTGTCAGGTTCGTTTCTGTGCAAAGCAGGTGCTCCTGGCAAGACAGAAAGTCAACGATGTGACCCTAAGGATGTGCAAGTGTCTGGTACTCACAGACTCGGGATTGCGGGATAAACGAACCAATGAGAAATCCTGCCCCACGGATGGGGTGACCCCCTGGGGGATGGAACTCGAATTCTAAGGGCAGAACCCTCTCTGCTGGGAGAGGAGAAGAGAGGAGCTGTCCCATGAGGTTTGCGTTATCTTTGTTCAGATGCAAGTTGACATCTGATAAACCCTATGACCCTCCCTGGAAAAGCCCCTCTGAGTATGCCCAATACTGCCATGCTGGGGATTGGGGTCCCAGGGGCACCCCGCCCCCAGCCCCCCACATTCCAGCGGTGGTCAGCTCCCTGTGTCCTGCAGAAGACTGGCCTGAGGCTGGAGGTTCTGCCTCAGGCGTGGGAAGGAGACTGCGGGCATGGGCCGCTGGACTCACTACTGCCTTCCCGGCCCCTGAGCGTGTTTATTCCTTTCACAGAGCCTTAAATGCTCAGCGGTACGTGAGCGTGGATGAGCAGGAGTGAGGTATTCTCCTTCCACCTTGATTTCCTGGCTAATCTACACTCTGACACTCCTTCATAAAGTCATAGGAACGGGTAACTAATGGTAAGCCTCAAATAATACAACAACCATAAACATGGAAGTGATTCAGGACGTGTTAAGTGTTTGGACTAAGTTATATTCTATTATGAAGGAAAATAAATTAATTATGTATGAAAAGTTAGACATGTTCTCAAAGACTATGTCCATGGGGGAAGGTATAATTGGGATTTTATCACATTTTAATGCTGAGAACAGAATCCCAGTCCCAATCCTTACCCCCGAGGGCTCAGAGCATGTCACTGCATGTGGCGGAGAGTGGAGGAAGGCTGTGGATAGGAGGGGACGAGTGTACAGGGCATTCCGGGAAGAGCAGACAGCAGGGTCACCCCCAGAAGCAGGTGCAGCGTAGTTGGGGGGACGGCTGGAGTAAGGCGTCTGCGTGTGAGGAACAATCAGCTAGGTTACTAAATATCTGTTATTAGTTTGCCTCCACAGGGACCCATATGTAAATATTCACATAAACACACACTCAGTGGAAATCGTCTTTTCTAGAAGGTCCTGTGGACCTAATAATATCTGCCTTTCAGACTAAACCTTTTGCATTTTGCTTTTCCCATTTGTGGGATGATATTATGAAACTTCAGTCGGCTGTGTAACCTACCTAAATATATCAAACAGTGAGCACTTTCAAATAAAGTCTTTGAGGAAATGAAAAAAAATTAAAACAGTTACTTCCTGACTAACAGTCCTCCTGGTGGAAAGACAAGCCGTCCTTGGGAAGTTGTTGCGCTGTTCAGGCAGGTGGTTCCCGCCCTCCGCCTCACCCGCGCCACCTAGTGGCAGCGCAGAGCACATGCTCCTCTTGGCACCAGGGCGGGGACCACGAACCTATTTCCATCACCAGCAACCCAAGAGGGGCAAGCCTGGCCCCTCTCCACATCCTCAGAAGTTCAGGGGTGCCCTGGTCTCTGAAGCACAGCTGGAAAGGTGGCTGAAAGGCTGGCAGCACCAAACAACCCTCCCTTCCTGGAGACCCTCCCTTCCCCAACAGCAGAGGCTGCAAGGAAATGCAAGTGTCAGCTGGAGGGGCCCAGAGCCTGGTTATATTTCTGTAAGAGCACTTAAACATAAATGATTCTCTATCCCACTTCTGCCATAATTAAACTTGGAAAGCTTTTCAAAGATGCAACTATTTTATTTCCGGATGGACACACACACACACAAATTTATATATTTATAACAACACATACATGTTATCTTTAGAGAGAAATGAATATATGAGAGAAAAGCAGAAACTGATTAACACCT
The DNA here is from genome assembly GCF_003369695.1 of Bos indicus x Bos taurus. Lineage (NCBI taxonomy): Eukaryota > Metazoa > Chordata > Mammalia > Artiodactyla > Bovidae > Bos > Bos indicus x Bos taurus. The sequence continues at coordinate 15,573,103 of NC_040102.1, read as the reverse complement.
GTAAGGGAACTCTAGCTAAAATTTACCTAGTTTAACTATGATCTGTACACCTGATTCAAGTGATTATAATATAGCCTCTATTGAGAATCTGCAACATCTATTAAGTCCCAGGACTTCTAGCTACTTCTTCATTGGCAAACAGTGTTTTATGAGGTGAAGGTTCATGCCCCCTGCCTCTGAGAACTAGGACTCGGCGGCCCATGGTGTGAGTGACTTAATTATAGTCTGAAGACAGAGGCCCCAGCTAAGGAAAAAATAAATAGTGGTTGCTACTGGAGACAGCATAGTTTTGTCCAGTCTTATTCTCTAAACATAGACTGAAGGAAAACAAGTGTTTAGAGGAAATCAGGAGACTATCTTTAGGACCATGCAGTAGGCAAAGAGCTCAAAAAGCATTAAGCACAAAAAGGAAAAAAAAAGGACAGATTGGACTAAAATTGAGAATTATGCTCATTAAAAGAACTCATTAAGAGACTGAAAAGGCAACCCACAGCACAGGCTCCGACAAGAGACTTACATGCAAACCACACACCCAACTCCTGCAAAGCAATGTGGAGAAGACAGGTGACATGACAGAAAAGTAGACACAATTTTAACTTCACAAAAGAAAATGGTCCAGTGTGGAGCGACCAGAACCCTGCATGCTGCTGATGAGAGTGTACAAACTGCTTTGACCACTGAGGATAAATGAAAACCCCCAACCTCCAGGGACCCCCCAGCAGACATTCACCAAAGACCAGCAGTGGCAGCTTCAGCTTCGCTCCCCCGCACAGTCTCTGGCTGCAAACTCTCTGAACGCCCATCAGCAAGAGCACGAACGGACTGCAGCGGGTGCGCACAAGAAGCCCATTCAACAGAGAAAACAAGGAAAAGGAAATCAAAGATGGTCTGCAATGAAGAAGTTCGGGACCATCACCCTGAGTGAAAGGAGTCACACAGAAGCGGGTCCATACCCTTCATTCATGTTCAAAACCCTTCATTCATGTTCAAAACCAGCTGTAACTACATGGCTGAGAGTCAGGACTCTGGTCCCCTGTGGTGATGCTGGCGGGACAGGAGACATCCTGTCTCTGGGACCGGATGCTAGTTACAAGGTGTCCAGCTACAAAACCGGAGAAAGCCTTACACATGGTATCTGCATATTCTATATCTGTACATCTGGTCCCATCACTTCATGACAAACAGATGGGGAAAAAGTGGAAACAGTGACAGATTTTATTTTCCTGGGCTCCAAAATCACTGCAGATGGTGACTGCAGCCATGAAATTAAGGCCACTTGCTTAATTTAAGGACACATTAAGCAAGGACACTTGCTCCTTGGAAGAAAAGCTGTAACAAACTTAAATGTATTAAAAAGCAGAGGTATCAATTTGCCAACAAAGGTCCATAGAGCCAAAAGCTATGGTTTTTCCAGAAGTCATGTACAGATATGAGAGTTGGACTGTAAAGAAGGCAGAGCACCACCAAAGAATTGCTGCTTTCAAATTGTGCTAGAGAAGACACCTGAGAGTCCCTTGGACTGCAAGATCAAACCAGAAAATCCTAAAGGAAATCAACCCTGAATATTTATTGGAAGGACTGATGCTGAAGCTCCAATACTTTAGCCACCTGATGTGAAGAGCTGACTCACTGGAAAAGACCCTGATGCTGGTAAAGACTGAAGGCAAAAGGAGAAGGGGACGACAGAGGATGAGAGGGTTGGATGGCATCACCAACTCGATGGACATGAGTTTGGGTAAACTCCGGGAGATGAAAGACAGGGAAGCCTAGCGTGCTGCAGTCCATGGGGTCACAAAGAGTTGGGCGGGACTTAGCGACTGAACAACAACAATAGTTTAACTACCAAAAAAAAAAAAAAAAAAACCACACACATACACACACACACACAGAAAAACAAAAATAATAAAAACAAAGAAGGAAAAAAAACCCCAAATACCCCAAACCCTAAACCAAAGATATTTTGAGGATCTGGCATGACATGTGAGAATAGAAGGCGAACAGGCAAACCCTTAGAATGGAGTCAGTTTAACCCCAAGTAACTAATGTTTCCTTCCACATCCAAAAAGTTTTCAGTGGCTTACCTGTAAAAACTTATTTAATTGATTCTTTGACTTTTCCATAAACTTTTGATCTACAGATTTGAAAGGCAGCTTGCTAAGAGAAGGCAACTGGACTTTTTTTAAAGAAGGGAAACACTGTGAGGGAAAAGAAATAAATGTTAGTTATCTCAAAATTACATTTAAAGCTTTAAAAATTTATTTTAGATGTTTAATAAGAACAAACCAAGTAACTTCCTCTTGTATTCATTTCCTCTGAGACTGAACACCTTGAAAACCTACCTGTTCTAACCAGGCTCAAAGAATATGGAGGAACAGGACATGTGACAAGAAAAGCTAAGACTCGTCCCTAGACTGACAAGCGCCTGGAAGCTGGAAATCTTGGAGCCAGGCTGGGAAGATGGGTCTGCACAACAGCACAGAGCACAGGGTTCTAGGTATGGACAACTGACTCATGGCAAGAGTTTTTCTCTTGGAATGTGTTTTGTTTACAACACATCTGCAAAACCTTATCACGGTTGACAAAAGTAGAGCATGGGAAGAACCAGCTTTATTACTGCCTTTCAGGGCAAAGTGCAGAATGTAAATGTATTAATAATAATAATAATGGATGTCAATAAATAATAACAACAGGCTTTTCTTTGTGGATTAAATCCTGTGTCCTGCCAGACACTGTACGAGAAGTCTGGCGTGAGTAACAGCTATGCATGTGTTTAGCTGCTCAGTCGTGTCTAACTCTTCACGACTCCACAGACTGTAGCCCACCAGGCTCCTCTGTCCATAGGATTCCCAGGCAAGAATAGTGGAGTGGGCTGCCGTTTCCTCCTCCAGGGAATCGTCCCAACCCAGGGATGGAACCCAAGCCTACACTGGCAGGTGGATTCTTTACCACTGAGCCACCAGGAAAGCCCACTACGACTGTGATTACTACTAATAAAAACAAATAATGTTTGCCACGTGCAGCACATCCTTCTAAATGCTCTGTGCATGGTTACTCCTTTTATTCTCACAACAGCTCTGGGAGGCGGCTGAGATGGCACTTCGTATCTGTGCCCACTGATGAGGGCAGAGAGGCACAGACAGACGGAGCGGCAGGGCCAGTCACGAGCTGGTGACTGGGGAAGCGAGGATCCAAACTGGAGGCAAACTCCGGCAACCTGGCCCCAGAGTCTGTGCCTTCGAACACTGCACTTCACTGACCCACTCCTTGGTATGATGCAATGCAGTATGTTCTACTCTCTATTGCTGTGACCCTGAACGGATCCCGTTATCCTCTAACGGGTCACAACTGGCAGCTTTGAAACCACTGGCCAGAGATACCCTCAGCTGTCCTCCAGCTCTGGGGTTCTGTTGGGTTCAACGGAAGTCAGACAGTGATCTGTGTATTCAAAGACTCAGACTAGACTAAACGGTTGACCCACAAGTAAATTTCCAACCACCAGGCTGAAAATACCACTTTTCCAGTGTCAACAGCAAAGGGGAAAGAGGGACCAGTTTCCCTGTGTCGTTAAAACGGAAACGGGCCCTGAGATCTCTTCTCGCTCAGTAATTCTAAGCCTGTGCCACAAGCGTTCGTACCTCACTAAGTCTCCGGTGTAAATTCTGAAACTCACTGAGCCTCCTGGGGACCGTCCAGTTCTTGGTTTCAACTCCTCCAACTTCCTGTAAGCTTACTGTGACAAAGTAACAGGGCATTTGCTCGCCATTCTCTTCTGTGACCTTGGAGAAACAGGTGAACACAACAGCAAGAAAGAGCACGGTGAGCAGACGTGGCAGGCAAGATCCCTGCACCCCTCCAGACGCCCTCTCCCGGGCGTGCAGGTCCCACACGGTCCCCAGGACTTGAAAAGGATGGGCTCTGCTCTGGCATTAGGCTACTTTAGAGGGCACAGCCCACCTGAAACCGGGCCTATCCTAACCTCAGGGGCCCTCACAGAAGCAGAGGGATTTCTTTGGTGAGTAGAAAAAGAATCAGAGGAAGCACAAGAAGGATCTGACATGCGGTGCTGGCAGAAAGATGGACTGGGCCACGCGGAAAGATATGGAGTATTTCTAGGACCTGAGAACAATGCCAGGCTGACAGCAGGAGAACAGAGACCTCAGCCTCACCGGGAACTGGATTCTGCCAAGAACCTGAATGAACTTGGAGGTAGACTTCCCCCAGATTCTCCAGACAGGAACTTAGTCTGGCTAGCCACCTGACTTCAGCCTTACGATATAGTGAGCAGAGAATCCAGTCACGCAGCTGGACTCTCAACCTGCAGAATTGTGAGCAGAGAAGGATGGGGGGCCTCCCCCGTTTAACACAGGACTCCACACACCGTGGTTTCTGTTTTCATGAAATTTCACATTGGGAGACGTGATTTCCTCTACCTCCCAACTGAAGACAGCTCTTAAGCACTCACACACACACCCTGTCATAATTCAGAAAAGGCCACCATTGCTCCTAATGTAAATGGATTAGAGAAGAAACAAAAAGAAAATATGCTGAATTGAAGCTTGATTTAGCGTCATGAACCGAATTAGAGACAAAGAGTAAACAGAGAAGCAAAGCAAAGGGACGCAATTCTGCTGAGCACCAGCTGAGCCCCAGCGGGGAGGAGGACCACCGTCCCTCATGGGAGGCAGGAGGTAGAGCACAGACAGCCCACGACTGTCCCGGGCGCGCACAGCTCACGGCGCCTCGCCTGGCTTAGAAAGCCGGAGGGGAACACCTCCTCCACCGTTCTCACGGGGCTGCTTCGTGGATGCTGGGCGGTCAGATGACCCCTCTGTGTCCACTGCTGTTACCTTTTCAGGGACCAAGGTCACAGCAAGCTCCTGAGTAACAGCTGATGACCAGGGCAAAGGGCCTTGTGAGGGTTTTTCCTCCTTCCCTCCCCTCCTCAGTATCTGCCTTCGGAAGACAGTTATAAGCAACTGTGCAATGCCAGAGGCAGCTCTGAGCAAAGCTGGGGAGGTAACAGAATCTGTACCCCATCCCCAGGGGCTCCTCTTTTATACCTTTTGACACCACATCCCCTGAATGCCCCTTCCGAGACTTCCACACCAAAGGTGATTCCATCAGCAGTGAGGAAGTGTTTCTCACGGTGTTCCAGGCTCTGGGCAACCTCCCCTGACCCGCTGTCCCCCTTCCCCTCAACCAAGGCACCCGGCTCTGCACCTTAATGGGAGGACAGCAAGCACCAAAGGCACACTGAGGGCACTCGGTAAGCGCTCACGTGGCATGGCTTTCAAGCCGGCACCTGGAGAATGTGCACAGTTTTGCTTCCTAAACTAGAAGTGAATTTCAGATTTGTGAATTCTAAGCCTTTCCCCAAGAAAGAGTGTCAGGCCACTGATGATGGGAAAAGCAGGGACGGACACAGATAAGTTGGGCAGATGGGCCCTTGAAAATCTCAGGAGTTGAGTACTGGTCCAGACATATGAAACAATGATGGAGACCAACAGTCACACTGAACATCAGTAGAGAGTGTGTGTGTGTGTTGTGTGTGTGTGTGTGTGTGTGTGTGTGTGTGAATTGTAACCTCCTAATTTATACCCCCACCACCCCACACCTTTCCCCTTTGGTAACAGTCAGTTTGATGCTCTTGAACTGTGGTGTTTGAGAAGACTCTTGAGAGGCCCTTGGACTGCAAGAAGATCAAACCAGTTAATCCTAAAGGAAATCAGTCCTGAATAATTCATTGGAAGGACTGATGCTGAAGCTGAAGCTCCAACACTTTGGCCACCTGATGCGAAGAACTGACTCACTGGAAAAGACCCTGATACTGGGAAAGATTGAGGGCAAGAGAAGGTGAAAACACAGGATGAGATGGTTGGATGGCATCACTGATTTGAAGGACATGAGTTTGAACAAGCTCTGGGAGTTGGTGATGGACAGGGAAGCCCGGCGTGCTATGATCCATGGGGTTGCAAAGAGTCAGACACAACTGAATGAGTGAACTGAACTATAAGTTTGTTTTCAAAATCTGTGAGTCTGTTTCTGTTTTATAAATAAATTCATTTATATCATTTTTTAAACTCACATTCCACAAGTGATATTATATGATACTGACTTTCTCTGTTTAGCGTGATAATCTCTAGGTAGGGTGGACCTGACTTTCTTCTCCAGGTGTCAACAGTCGGTTAGATGGAAAGGAAGTTTACACTAATGATATAAATGTATAAAGCATTTTTCCATCAAATGAAATTATTTTTACATACAAAAACAGGGATATGGTGTATTCTGAAAACTACTGTCCCATGTCCCTCAGAGAAGAGCAAAATATTTTCTAATTCCAGGAGGAAATATTCATTATTAAAGATCTTAGAGCTACTGATGTTTGAGCCACTGACATCAGCAGGATGGATCAATCAGAAATACATTAAAATTTTTTCATCTCCAAATTTCAAGTAGTGTTTTCCATTTTTTTTCAACCCTCAGTAGAAAAGGAAATTGGTAATTTGAGGATATCAACTGTTTCTATCTGAAAGTTGCTTACGATTCGTGAACAAGGACAACTTTCTGTCTCAAGGGGAGGGAGACGAGATCTATACCAGGCAACCCAACAAACAGCTCCCGGTCAGGAAGCAGAACGGAGATACGGAGTGAGTAAGGCAGGACCAGTGCAGTCCAGAAGGATGAATATAAGCGTTTGATTCCCAACCCTAATTCTTTGGTACAAAATCTAATCTGATAAAGTCAAACTTAACACTCTGGGAACAAATACGTAATCAACTGGGAAGGGAAGCAGTCATACCTACCTCTCCACTGGTGATGGAGGCTTTCCACAAGCCCAGGTTCTCACACCACCAGTCTGTTCGCGCCATGTGCAATTGGAGGTCTGTGCGTTCTTTCTCTATTAGAATTATCTCCTCTTTCAATTTAGAAACAATCTGTCACAGGGGAAAACATCCTGGGAGTTACAAAACCATCTAAAACTGTGCAGTTCACGAAAGTAGCAGGTTACCAAATCAACACACACAAGTCAGCTTTGTTTCTATATACTGACAATGCATACTCCAAAAAGGAAATTAAGAAAACAGTTCCATTTACAATAGCATAAAAAAAATCACAAAATACTTAGGAAATTAACTTTAGCAAGGAGGTGAAGGATTCCTACAATGAAAACTACAAAGAAAGAAAGAAAGACATTACAGAAGACACAGATCAAGGGAAAGACACCCTGCAATTTACACAACTCTATTATGTGAAGCCAGTATCTCTGCCTCAAAACTCTCCTGATCATGCAGTCCACAAGGACCTGTTCCTTCTTGAGAGAGCCTGCAGCAAGCTTGTCCTGCACTGTGTCATCAGTACGGGCTGTAATTGTTTGATCTTTGGTTCCACCGTCAGCATGTTTGCGCCCCCCGCCCCCACCCCGCCCCGCCAGGGCAGGTTTCTCTGTTCACTCTGTTTCTCTGGTTCTTCATCCTGCTGCACTTACTCATCACTGAGGCTTCTGAATGCACCTACAGAAGGTGCCAGAGGAGATCAGGTTGGCAAAGCAAAGAGCACCAGCCGTAGCTACATTAAGGGAAAACTCCTTGTCAGACCCACGAAGCAGGAATGCAAACCAAGAGGCTGCACCACTGCCTGGGTGAGATGCTGTTTACATTTTTTTTTAACTTTCAAATTCTCTTCGTTTCTAGCAAAACAATCCTTTTTTTTCCCCATTTTTTTGCCACACAGCATGGCATATGGGATCTTAGTTCCCTGACCAGGGATCAAACCTGCATCCCCTGCACTGGAAGCAAAGTCTTAACCACTAGACCACCAAGGAAGTCCCCAATCTATTTCTTGCATAATTCTATGAGATGATCTAAGTTGTGCTTGGAGTGTTTGAAAGAAAAAATATATATATATATTAAGATTGTCCCTGCTTAGTTAACTCACTTCCAGAATCAACTATGTCACAAGGGGCAGTTCAGCCCCTTTCCCAAAGGCACGCAGACAAGTCAGATAAAAGACAGAGTTACAGCCGAGGGTGGAAAACACAAACCAGACCCTAACAGGTAAAAGACAAATGCCCCCTAATTCTATACTCTAAGCAAAAAACCCAAACCCATAAAAACAGAAAGAGTGGAACTTACAGAATTTCTATCTATCAAATTAGAAAAATGGCAACTTTTACAGACAACCTTGAAAACGGAAGAGTTACCTTTTTGTCGGGTTTTGGCGCATTTTGAATAGAATTTAGAGCTTGCCTTTTATACTCAAGTTTCTCGTTTAGTTCTCGTAGCTTGTTTACAGCAAAGCTGGCTTGTTCATTAACCCGACTGGAGCCTTCATCCACAGCTTCCTCACCGACCTCACCTCCCGAGTCCTGCGGGAGAACGTCATGTGAGCCACCGTATCCCATAAAGATGAATTTTCCCTCAGTATTACCTACACTACAGGCTCTAGGGCATGACAATGCACCGCTCCAAATCACTGGATTCCACTAAGGAAAGAACCATAGTAGAAAGCCTAGAAGCAGCCTGCTTTTTCTCAGCAAAGTGAAAAATCACAGTATTTAGAACCAAAGGAACTGGTATTTGGAATTGCAGTGAAAAAAGAAATATTTAATAGCCTAAAGAAAGGAGAAAAGAAATTTCATATTGCTATCTCCCAAATGGGAACCTGCATAGAACAAGGGAAGGCAACTGAGTTATCTTTCCAACTAAACCCAGATGTTCTGTGCCTAAACTCTGCCCCCAAAATGCTGAGACCTGGCTTGCTTGCTTTTGGTCTCCTAGGATATTATGAAAAATTCATGCGAGTCTCTTTAAAATCAGTTCAGTTCAGTCAGTCGCTCAGTCGTGTCCGACTCTTTGTGACCCCATGGACTGTAGCACGCCAGGCTTCCCTGTCCATCACCAACTCCCAGAGCTTTTAAAATAAAATTTCCAAATTCCCACTAGTGAAGGTATTTTTAGCATACACTTTGCTCAGTCCTTCTTTTAAAGATGTATTTTACTAATCAAGAGGTAGATTATTTTACAAGTTAGATGGCTAGCACTTGAAAGTGACTTAAGAAAAAAAAAAAAAGAAAGTGACTTAAGATTCATAAAGAACTACATAATTTGGGAAACACCTGAATAGATTACCAACAAACAGCATGTTAGTAATTAGATTCATGAGCAGCAAGAGCAGGAAGAACTGCTCAGAACTGTCTTCTGGTTCGTTTACTCCTTAACTTTCTTCCAGATTTTTTTCTTCTAGTTTTTCTTACTTGTAACAAACAGTAAAAAGAAAAAATGTCAAAGGAAAATATTAATAATCATAGAACACCAGGCTATTTTCATTTTTATATATTCTTCCTAATTCTTGTCCATGAGTATATGTATTATGACATTATTCTATGCCTTTACACGTTCAAGAGGGTATTCTGACTTTCTCATAAAATATATTACTACAGTGCTGCATATTTGAGGGTACTGTAATCTTCAAAATTATAATTGCTATGGCTGCAGAGTATTCTATGAATTGATAATAAACTGAGGCATATTCCTATTGCTACTTCTGCTGAGGGTTGATTCTGCTTTTTTGCCATCCCAGATGTGTTAAAATAAATTCCACAGTGCATAAACCTTTTCCCCTCTACATTTTAATTATTTTCATAGGATAAATTTCTAAAAGTGACTGTACTAGAACAAAGAATAGGAACTTTCAAAAGGTCGTTGATACATGTCACCCTTCTTTGAATCCTAGGTGACGCTGGACATTTTTCATGTTTGTTTACGATTTACTACCTATCATATCAACAGTCATTTCAAGTCTTTATTCAATTGATGTGCTGGATATTCATGCTTTTACTAATCTGAATAAACTGCTCACAACATTTACACATCAACCATTTTAATTTTTGAGCTAGAGATAAAGATCAGTTTGTTTTAGCTGTGCTATTCTAAAAATAAAATGCAATGAGTAATGACCAATTAGTTTAGTGGTTCTGCTCACTGAAAATGTAGAGATCCATAATAGAACTTTTTTTAAAAAGTCTGAATGAAGTTCAGAGACATCCACTTCTAAAACTATCATGAAGAAGCACCTGATTCCTCAGGGCTTGAGACATAGTGAAGTGGACAGAAAGAGAGAATCCAAGATAAATTACAATCTTTCTATGTAAAGTGACTCTAAAACACTTTTTCTTTGTACTTTCAAAACCTTCAAATTCATATAAATCATTAATAGTGAAAGGGAGATGGCCACTGGGCTACCCAAAATGATCTAATACACTGTAAGAAAATTAGACTTCAGGTATGGTTGGACAAGGTTTGTTTCAAAACATCTTAATTTCACCTGATTGTGTTTAAACTCCAAAATATTTCCTGCAGGTCTTCCTACATTCTCTGCCTCTCATCTTTTCCCCATCCTTTTTGTCTGGTCTCAGGCTAGACTGTCCAGCTACTGATTCTCTTACCCGGCCTAAGTCACAAATGTCTCCCCCACCCTCCAAGAGTCCTGCCCTCACTTTTCAGGCATCAGACTCACATGTGTCTCAGGCAGGACAAGGAGGTCTCTGACTCAGTGCTGGGTAGCGGTACCCAGCCGGTCAGAAGGACAAAGAAAGCAGCACTGACCAGAAGCAGTGAGGTGCTTCGAAGTTCTGTATGTTACAAGATGAAGGCGCACACCCTATCTGACTCCCACAGTCTGCCCTACCTATTCATGTTCAACGCGTAACCACTCGAAAGGCAGGAGAAAGGTAAATGAGACTCACCACTTCATCCTTGTTGGAAACCAACTGTGAGACATGTTTTTCTTCCTCTTTCATCATCAATTTCTCATACAGGTCGCTGACAATGAATGAAGGGTAATACCTATCCTTCAGGGTCTCATAAACATCTCCCTGGATTTTGCAGAACACTTCAATCCCTTTATTGCCCACAAGACATTGCTGGATTTCTTTGTAAAGTGACTTTTCCACTGATATTTCTTTGCTCTCCACGAAGAAATTTTGGTAAATTTCACCAACTAATTGTGGGATTTCATTCTGAAAAGATGGGAAGATAAGGAAAGAGAAAGTATGAAATACTGTCTCTGAGAAAAACTATTTTCTTCCGAATTCTCTGCATTTTAAAGGTGGAAGGAAGACCTGGAATGTGGGGTGAGTGTGCAGCTTTGTGGGCATGTTCAGGGCCAAGGGGTGAGCATCAGACCTTGAAAAAACCAGTTGAGTCCTTAAAAGGAACACTTTACATTGAACAGTTAACAAATATAAATTCTTTTTAATGCTGGAAGGAAAAAACAAAGAATGAGAACAGTTCTCTTCTTGCACTGGATTCCCTTCTCATAAATCTCAGTTTCACAGGAATATAATTCATCAGCTAAATTCAATTTGACTTTTCCATCTAATATAAATAGAAGTGCCAACTTCCTACTCCAGAAGAAAGTCAATATAATAATTGTGGAAGTAAGAGACATATTCTTCAGAATGATGACTTACTACAGTGTAATCAAGCTTGGTCTTAAACACGACACTTAAGTCACAGTGATCCTACTTTGAATGTGCAAACATCTCTTACATCTGATTAACAGAACCTTTGCATTTCTGCTAGAGACAACTCTAGGAATGACGCAAAGTCTGTAACAGTAGCAATAAAATGAAGACAAACACCTTAATGAATACTATGAACATAACAACATCATGGAACTTTTACATCCTAATCAGTGTTGCTAGATCAAATATAGTTATTTGAGGAAGCTATACCCTCCTCTTACTGTACTGACATTTTTCAACTTGTTTTTAATAGTTTAGGAAATTTTTTAGATTGCTCTTTACAGTAGTCCTCTGATAGCAGCCAAAGCCAAGTTTGTAGTCAAGTCTGGTAGATAAAATACGTAATAAAGCTGGCTAGTACAATATTGAGTAAAATGAGGTCATTGGTGGCTTATAAATTAACACTGAAAGAAATTCCTAAGATTTCAAAATGCTACGAGACTGGATTTAGTTCCTTAACCAACACAGTCTGTGATTTACGATGTATTCTAAGTTGGTGTTAAGCTCTAGCAACATTCATATTAAGTGTAAATGAGTAATTTAATGCAGATAGTGCTCTTTGGGCTTATTTTAATAAGCCTCTCAGAATGTATGTATTATATATGCTGTATATATTGTTATATATGTTTGTTGATACAAATTCACAGATATGTATTTCACATTCTTCAACTTAATTCTTAAATATATATTGAGAACTTGCTGAGCACAAAACACAATGCTCATTATTAGGCTTTCCTCTGTAACAGACATCTGTAATCAAGAATTATTTTTTGTCTTCCTTAACACAATCATTTTAAATAAAAGGACAGTTAGGTGTGCACATTACAATATTATTAAAAATAACAAGGTTATGAGAATGAGGTACAGGTGATAAAACCAAACTTATAATAGCAAAGTGGGTAAGACGTGCTTTTTGATAATGAATTACAAAATAACTACCTGAAATTAAATTCAGTAACTGGGTACATTTGTAAATCTTTTCTCCTTGACTACACATTTAAAAGCACTTTCTATAAAAATAAAATCTAATTTTATTTACCATTGTGGGCAAGAACATAATGCCAATAATATGTCTGGTTTAAAATATTCTTTTAATGTATAGCTTATCTTACAGCTTTATTGAAAAACACAGATACACTGCCTAAAACACAAGTTTTCATCAGCCAGTGATTAACATTCCTTTGGACCTGTATATCCTACCTTGTTAGCATTCTTTAAGTACTCCACAGACTCCCAAAAACTAATTAGAGCTCTCTTGTCCATCCTTTCCATGTACATTCGAAACTGCTCTCGGTAGACAGTGTTGGCCAAGATATCTTCGAACTGAAGAATCTATGAAGCGAATGTAATTAGGAGTTTTTAAAAATCTAAATTTAAATATCAGTTCACTTTGACTTCCAAAGGATTCATTTTCACACTCAGGAAAAAAAAATGCCTCATTTTCTAAGGTCACAGAGTGCCTATTTCACCTTCCTAAACTTTAAATTGAAAAAGCTTACTGAATATTCAAAGTGCACATATTCAAAAAATACCAATTTTCTATTAACCATTAGCTCATTCAGCAAAGGATTTATCTGGCTTCTACTCAGTGTCAGGCGCATTTCTAGGAAACAGATAAACATCCCTGTCTTACGTGATGGACTGCTGAAAGCAACCATGCTCATAGTAGAAAAAGTCAAGAGAGATGTTTAAAAGACCAGGTAGCTGGACTCTAATAAATTGGTATTTTTGTTTTCCATCCTATTTTCATATAGGTAAGGAAATCTACAAACGATTTCATACCTTGCCTTTTTGTTTATAATATCACATTCATTTGAAAAAAATCTCTTGTATGTATCATATCATTTTAATTGACCCATAAAAGTCCATTGTATGTCTAGTATTCTATTCACATAGAACAGAATGATTCCACATAGTGGAATCAAAATGTCATAAATTCTTTAGTTAGGCAAAAATTCATAAGTTTTCTAAAACATACATATCATACACATTATTTACATGTAACAAAAACTTCTCTACTATGCTTGATAAAGGCTTGAGATTTATAATTTTAAATAACAGATATGCAACAAGCAACAGATTTACTGTGTAGCACTGGGATCTATAGTCAATATCTTGTAATAATTTATAATGGAAAATAATTTCAAAAATAATATATGTGTATATGTATTACTGAATCACACAAAAAAATTCTACTTTTTGAAATTAAAAAAAAAAGTCCCATGTATGGAAGTTTCAAAATTACCCCTTCATTTACCATTTTGAGTGCTTACATCATAAGAAAAACCACTACCTGAAAGACACAGTGCGATCAACCCTGAGCACAGACCACTAAAGAAAAAGTGGATGACCTTTATAGTAATTCAGGACTTAACAAGGAAAAAGGCCGCAAAGTAATTTAGAAGGGACTTAACTCCTATATCCTTAGTTATCTATTTAGTAATAAAAATGATGTCTAAGTATAATGCAGAGAGGGCAATGGCACCCCACTCCAGTACTCTCGCCTGGAGGATCCCATGGACAGAGGAGCCTGGTGGGCTGCAGTCCATGGGGTCGCTAAGAGTCGGACACGACTGAGCGACTTCACTTTCACCTTTCACTTTCATGCATTGGAGAAGGAAATGGCAACCCACTCCAGTGTTCCTTCCAGGGATGGGGGAGCCTGGTGGGCTGCCGTCTATGGGGTCGCACAGAGTCAGACACGACTGAGGAGACTTAGCAGCAGCAGCAAGTATAATACAAGAAAAGGAAAACTTATATTTAAGATTCTTAAAACTAATATTGTAGCAGGTGGAAAAATTTCAGAAATGTTATCCGTGAGATTTTTCTAAAATCAAGTGCATATGATCAATGCATGTTCACCTCCTCTGCCATGCACAGTACGTCTTCAATCTGTTTTGTGGGCAGAAACGGGCAGGCATTTTTCTAGCAGCTTTTGGTAACTAATTAAAGGAATGACCATCCCTTGCTACAGATCATTAATACTTAGGATGTAGTGTACTAACTTTGGGAAATCATAGAATGTATCCTCACTTCAGGTAAACCTACCAGTGAGGCATTTTAAAGTACAAGTCCTAACTGTACAGGCTCCAAAGAAGTGTGAAGGCTCCCATACCAACTCTGATAGCAATGACAGATTACTCGGAGAACAACCCATTTTCAACACAGGGAGGAGCTGAGCAGGAGAGATAGCCAACAGTTCTAAGGAAGTCTCCCCAGTCTAATCTCATAGACTGAAGTGAATTCCAAGTTAGATGCAAATTCTTGATTTTGCAGAATTAAGCCCAAAACATCTTCTAAAATATTAGCCGCCTTTATGCTCTTATTGTGTCTTATGAACACTCTTAGGTTTAGTTCTAAAAGTGCACACATAAAATACATGGCAGGAGACCTATCTCAAGTCTAATTTAACATCTGATACACCTCATATCTCAGCTGGTGAATTAACCTTTAAGTTCTCTACTCCAAGTGTTTTGTTTTTAATTTTCTCTTGAAGCCTTCATAAGCCTTTCACT
The DNA here is from genome assembly GCF_003369695.1 of Bos indicus x Bos taurus. Classification (NCBI taxonomy): domain Eukaryota; kingdom Metazoa; phylum Chordata; class Mammalia; order Artiodactyla; family Bovidae; genus Bos; species Bos indicus x Bos taurus. The sequence goes on along the minus strand of NC_040102.1, from coordinate 15,558,064 downwards.
GAGTAACGCACACTAACGGTGTGGGTCTGGGTGACCAGGATGAACAGATGGCACACTTTTGAGTCAAATATGTTAACGTGAGATGAACTCAATCTCACTGCATTAATCTGAGATGAGCAATTCCCAGTAATTCTGAGACTCCGTGCAGAAGTGGGAAAGAGACCACTGGGTAGGTCAAAGTGGACACTACTGCTCAATAGATGGTTTAAAAATATAAGTGTATATACACAACAGAATGCCAGTTACCATTTACTAAGGGCTTCCATACAGCAAACACTATGCTCTTGTGTTAATTTCCTCTGTTGGATTAACACATTTCTTTCTGTCCTAAAACCGCTGGTAATTCTGGGAGGGGTGCTGCCACAGAGAATCTCTGGGCAAAAGACAAAAAACTGTCCTGGTGGATGTGCCAAAGGCCATGGCGTGTTTTAGGCTGGAAGGTGCCCTGTGATCATTCTTTATTCCCCGTCAGGGATTTTTATTTACTTCTTTTCACTATGTCCCAGTCCCACTGGATCTGGTTTCATGATGCGTATGCTATTAACTTAGTTTTATGTTTTGTGTGTGTTGTTTCTTAACCCACAGGCTAATTTTTCTATAGGAAATACATCCCTATAGCACTCAAAAGGACCACAAGGCCTAGAATAGTAAATAAACGTTCTCCTAAAACACCCAACATGTTACCAAGAGGGACCCAGGCCCAAGATTCTCTGCCCGTGGAATATCCACAATATATTCCTGAAATTGTCTATATCAGACTAAAGAGAATGTGGAGAACTAGGATCCTGGGAATGATGTTTTATCCTGAAAGGAGAGTTCACAATTGGATTCCTCTTACAGTTATGACATCACTAAAACATACCCCCAAATAATTAATGCCAGTTACAACAGATGTTTATTGAGTGCTCATTATATACCGACTACTGTGCTTATCATTTTATGTGCATTATTTAATTCCATAATTATCATGCCCTGTATGGTCTGTGCAATTATTGTTACTTTACAAACAGAGTACAGACAGGCTAACTCACTTGCCCAAAGTGAATCCCCGGTGAATCCGGGATTTAAGAGTCAGGCTTTCTGACTCTGTAACATAACGTTTTTGTTGTTGTTGAAACTTTTTATTTTATATTGGAGTACAGCTGATTAACAATGTTATGATATTTTTCAGCTGGACAGCAAAGGGACTCAGCCACACATATACATGCATCCATTCCTGCCATCCAGGCCTCCACATAACACTGAGCAGAGTTCCCTGTGCTCTACACTAGGTCCTTGTTGGTTACCCATTTTAAACAGAGCAGTGTGTACATGTCCATCCCAAACTACCCGTTCCCCCTATCCCATAATAAAATACTTACTCTTCTTAAGAAATTACCTGATTTGATTTCAGGCCAAAAGATTTAGCAAACTAAGAACAGTACGGAAGTCAAGAAGGAAAGGTGGGTTGAGAGCTCTGTAAGAACTTCAGGAGAGACAGAGCCAGGGCGTCTTTTCCATTCAAGTGCAGGGTCCTCAGCTACACTCAGACTTGTGAACCAACCAGATCCGGGTTTTTATATAGTTCTGTCTCTTCCTATCCACATGGCCTTACTAGGTAATTTACTTACACCAACTGTTTTGTCATCTTTTGTAAAATGGAGACACGGAATACATATTCATAGCACTGTGGTGAGAGCTAAGTAAAATAACCTCTAAGAGACATTCTGCTTCACTGCCTGTAATTTCTATCCAATTAGTAGTGAGTAATCTGATTGGGCCCTTGAAAATATAAATACGCTCCTCTGGGATGGCGGGAGGACAAAAGGGAGACAGGAAAACACACACAGGCGTGTTCACACACACACACGCATCTCACACCTCCTGATCACACCAATTACCACTCGCAGAAGGACACCAAGAAGTGTGGATTCTTGACTCCTAAAAGTCAACATGTGAGTTTATGTTAGGGAATACATGTTTTAGGTTAAATGCCAAGAAGTGAAGGCACTGCCTGTGTGATGACATCAGTGTGCATAACAAACACGAAATGGCAAAGCAAGAAACCGCCAAGTTCTACCTTCTGGCTCTGAGGCCCTTCCCCCTCGTCGAAGGCCCCGTCCTCTTGCTGGTCATAGGCAGGGCCTCCCAGGACTCTGATCCTCTTCTCACACTGCTTCTTTGCCACGGTCAGCTGGTTAATATACCTTTTCATGTTCCTGGCCCTCAGGAGGTCAGCCTTCATGGCGGCAGTTTCTTTACCTTGAATGAGACAGATAGGCGGTAGGCAGTCAGAGGACAAGGTGCCAAAGAGGGAGGGAACGTGGTCACGCTGGGCCAAATCTGTGAAAATGTGGGGCTGAAAATTTGCCATGTGTGACATGGATAGACCTGGGGGTCATTATATTTAGTGAAGTCAGTCAGAGAGAAAAAAAATAAATACTGTATGCTTTCACTTATATAAGGAATCTGAAAAAAAGAAACAGACTCACAAGTAATAAACTAGTGGTTACCAGAGCGAAGAGGAGTGTGGGGAAGGTCAACTCAGATAAAGGGGATTAAGAGGTACCAACTGCCAGGTATAAAACAGGTAAGATACAAGGACAGAACATACAGCACAGGAAACAGAGCCAACATTTTACAATAACTATATGGCGTATATCTATAAAACAGTGAGTCACTAGGCTACAGGGCTGTCTTTGGATCTGCCTCTCCTGGACTCTACATGGTCTCTGGTGACCAGCTTCCTGAACACACTGGGTAGCTTCCTGTGGGGCTTCACTATCCATTATCTCAGCAGATCCCCCAAGAATCTGCCTGGCTCCATGCCCTGTCCCCTTCAGGTCCCTAGTTCAGGGCTCAGCAAAGACATCTCTGGTCACCCTCTTTGTACCTGCAACCTCCACCCTAAAACACCAGTCTTCTCCCGCGCGGCTTTATACCTTCTCTATAGCAGGACTGCCATACCACCTATTTGGTTTACTTATCCTCCAAGTATGTCCTCATAAAAGTAGCATTTTGTTTGTTTATACACAGCTGGGCCACCAGCACCCACAACAGTGCCCAGCAACACCGTCAGGACTCAGGGAACACGCTGAGCGGATGCGTGATCTGTGTCAGGTGTTACCGAGGGTTCAATATAACAGAGCTAATGTTCTGCTGAGTCCTCGATATGCATCAGGTACTCTGCTCTCTCTCGAGCCCTGGCTGTGAGAGAGGGAACCAGGGTGAGACTCCTCACCTCCCGCTTTTCACCTTACTCCAACATGGCATCTAGCCCTCCCTGCCACCAATTAGCTGTGGCCAGGACCACGAGCGGACAAGTCCTGTGGACGGCTGTCAGTAGAGTCTGGAATCAGATTAGAATTTGGTCTCTGCCACTATGAGCTCTGTGGTCTCAGGGAAAATTTTTTAAAAATTTAACTTAAAAATATTTACAATGGTTTGCTTCCTTAAGCTGACATTATGTAATTTAAAGCAAATGCAAAAAATTCACACAAAGTTAATTTTTAAAAATGACTAAGCATCGAGCACCTCCTTGTGGAGAAGGGACTAGCTTTGCACACGTAACCTGCAGGCAGGGAGGGGCAGGGGTTGAGGGCAGGCTTTTTTTTTTTAAATGGGTGAGAAATGAGCTGGTTTTAATGCTGGTGGAAGGAAGCAGTTAAGAAGGAAACAGGCTACAAGTTGGGAGGGTGGTACCCAGTAGACAGTGAGGAAGGAGGCTGGCTTTGGGGGAGGCCACTGGAGAAGGAAATGGCAACCCACTCCAGTGTTCTTGCCTGGAGAGTCCCAGGGATGGGGGAGCCTGGTGGCTGCCGTCTATGGGGTCACACAGAGTCGGACACGACTGAAGTGACTTAGCAGCAGCACCCCACCCTGTGGCGACAGGGAAGCACAGGGATGGATGCGGACACCAGCCAGTCTGGACCTGGTGTTGGGAGCTGCAGCAGCTCCCCTCCTAGGGCTCTGCTGTCTGGAAGCAGGGAGTGAGGTTATCCGCTCAGAGAAGTGTTAGCTGCTCAGTCGTGCCTGATTCTCTGTGATGTCATGGACTGTAGCCCACCAGGCTCCTCTGTCCATGGAATTTTTTAGGCAAGAACACTGGAGTGGGTAGCCATTTCCTTCTCCAGGGGATCTTTAGACCCAGGAATCGAACCTGCGTCTCAAGCTAGGCCAGCAGATTCTTTACCACGGGGCCACCAGGGAAGCCCTCACACACCGAGGGAGACCTCCAGTTCCCCAGGGTGGTCGTCACCACCCTCAGGTCACAGAGTCAGTCTGTGCAGATGCTGACAACCATGTCTGGACAGGCTGCACACGTCCGGCAGGAAAAGCTCAGGCAAGGACCACAAGGCACGGGATCTATCAGAGCCGCCTTTTCCGACACGCATCACCAATGGTCACGCGCAGACTTCGGGTCAGCAGTCAGCCCTGTTCAAGGGGGTCTGTCGTGTCACAGGTGTTTTCAAACGTGTAACTGAGGAGAAGGGGACGAAAGAGGATGAGATGGTTGGATGGCATCACTGACTCAATGGACCCGAGTTTGGTGATGGACAGGGAGGCCTGGTGTGCTGCAGTCCACGGGGTCGCAAAGAGTCGGACACGACTGAGCGACTGAACTGAACTGAACCGAGGAGGCATTTTCATCTGACGGCAATGATGGGTTCTCAGTGCGTCCTGTGCTTGGCTGACAGGGAGGGCCTGCTCGAAGAACTGAACTCAGCATCTCAAGAGGAAAGTAGGAAGATAAACGTTTGATGTATGGCAGAAACCAACACAATATTGTAAAGCAATTATCCTCCAATTAAAAATTTTAAATAAAGTAACTGTTAGTCTGTCTCCAAATTAGCATACTGCAAACTGAAATTATTTGTGGGTGTACCTGAAGAAATACTTGCTTGGAATTGTGACTTTTTCAGAAAACTTTTCATTCGTTTTTTTCTGCTTCCAAAACTCACGTTATTTCCATTACACTTAGATTCTAAGGAGCTTAAACTCCCACAGTTGCATTCCACGCTTCTGCACTGATTACATTTATTTTAAAAAGATTTAAAGCATATATCCTTACACTAGTTTGCATTGGTTACATTTATTTTAAACATGCTACACATATATTCTTACATTTTAAATTCTGTGCATAATCTTTAAACTACTTTAAAATGCGAGGACAAAGAGTTGCCTTTTATAAAATAAACCTAAACTGCAATTTTAACTTTGGGTTAAAACAGGCTAATTGAGAGAGACAGAGAGGAAGAAACTGATACACACTTAACAACAAACACATTCTTCTCCTGAGAAGGCTTAAAATTCTTTCTAAAAGGACAAAAACAGGCAAATTCCAAAGGGAAGGGAGAAAGAGAATAAACCTTCCCCTAAAACCCAGCTGCAGAGCTGAGGAAACATCCCAGAGTCCTGCTGGAGTGTCCCCTGCTCGCGTGAATGCCTTCTGTTTGTTGAGGGCCAAAGTCATTGTCTGATCACAAAGCTTGTTGCTAACAAATGCAACGGCAGTTTGTTGCTTAGACAATTCTGTTTATTTTTTTGCCTCGGAAAACTAATGCCACGTTCAGGGCTTAATGCCTAACAGGGCACTGCTGCAGTGCGTGCAACTATTGTGCAAAAATCCTAGGAAATCCAGCGAGAGAGATGAATATGCTTCTTTGTGACCTGAGGACCCGTCCAGCCAAGAAATCCTCTCATCAAGAGAAGCGCGGGCCAGGGGGTGGACGACACACTGCCCGGTTCGTGCCAGCCTCCTGCAGCCGCGTCTGCTGAGCCCTAGGTAACGCCGTGTGCTGTTAAGCCGGGTGAATCACACAGTGTTTATCCAGGTTAAGGAAGAAGGCCGAGACCACAAGTGGTGGCAGGTGACGCAGTGGGTGGCAGCGGCTCTCTACACGGGTGCCAAGAACACGTGAGTGCCCTAATCGTCTAAAACAATTCATTATCAGTGTTCACTGGCTTCCCTCCTAGCGAGTCCAGATTCTGCTGAGGTAAGAGCAAAAGGGAAGGGGGTCGTTTGCTGGAAGAGAGATCTGCGTCAGACCTCGGAGGAACCCCCTGCGGGCACTGCAGGGGGCCGGTGAACTGCGTCACAGAGCCCTTTGGGCCGCAAGCCTTCCACCCACGATACAGGTCCTCCTTTGAGTAAAGTGCTTTGCTGCAAAACAGAAACACCAGGGACAACCGCTGGGCGCTCCCTCCAACGTGGCAAAGGGCAGAGAAGTGACTTACAGTGCAAACCGAGGGCCCTGAAGCGGCACCAGCGTGGCTGGGTGAAAACGGCACCCCCGCGTCTGCCAAGCACTAAGAAGCACCCACAGCAGTGTTTCTTTTCTCACGTCAGACTGCAAGGCGCAGCCTAACTGCCACAGCCTCGGCGGGCTGCCTGAGGAATCCCATGGAGGACACACGGTCTCGGAATCAGTGACCTTCCGGGTGGCTAAACCTTCCCTGTGGGGCTGTCCCGTGTGTGGCGGAATGTCTCATAGCATCCCTGGCCTTTACCACTAGATGCCAGAGGCACCCCTTCCCCCTGGGTAGCAACCAGAAATGTCTGCAGACCTTGTTAAATGCCCCCTGTCCCTTGGAAGGCAAAACTGTACCCCCCACCACACTGGGAGGAGTACTACAGAGATGCAGCTCCTAAGGGGGTGCAGGAGGCAAGCCTGTGATTGCCCACCCCCACGGGGCTCCCCAGCATGTGGTTCCGCCCCCCATGATGCACAGGTCTCCTCAGGCCCCCCAGACAGTGGAGGGAAGGGATTATCGGGGCTCCTCGCTGGCAGAGGTCAGGCCTCAGTCCACAGTGACAGGCTGACAAGTCTGAAATCTCTCCTATACACTGAAACAAATGTTTCAGTAAAAGGTCCTGAGATGGGGGTTCAAGAAACGGGTGTGTATTTATTTAGGGACTAGTGAAGTTTCAGCAGAGAAGGTAATGGCACCCCACTCCAGTACTCTTGCCTGGAAAATCCCATGGACGGAGGAGCCTGGTGGGCTGTAGTCCATGGGGTCGCTGAGGGTCAGACATGACTAAGCGACTTCACTTTCACTTTTCACTTTCATGCATTGGAGAAGGAAATGGCAACCCACTCCAGTGTTCTTGCCTGGAGAATCCCAGGGACGGGGGAGCCTGGTAGGCTGCCATCTATGGGGTCGCACAGAGTCGGACATGACTGAAGTGACTTAGCAGCAGCAGCAGCAGCAGTGAAGTTTCAGCAGGAGAAATGCTGTTTCCTTCTGAATGCAGAGCTGACGGCAGTTCTCGGCAGTTACCGATCATCACAGATTTCCTCAAAGTTATCTGAAGATCACCTCAAAAGTTGCCCAGGAACTAACGCAATATTTACCTTACTTTCCAACTTAGGGTCAGTATGCTTTAAAAAAAAAAAAAAAAGAACAAGTGGGATTCTCTTATCACAGCAAACACCTGAAGTTTCAGAGTCGAGTGTGCCGCTCCCCTTCAGTAGGAAGGATACTTAAGGAATGAGCAGAGGCCCCAGCAGGAGCTCCCGGCGGAGCTTCTCCTGTTATAGCAGAGAAGCCGACAGAGGCCTCGAGGGCCAGGCGAGGCCAGGGGCCTGCAGCACACCTTTTATTCGTGTTTCCTTCCTTAAATATATCAAGTGCTGAGACTTCCAGCATTTTCCTCGGTTGAAGGCCCTCCAACATGCTTTCAACAGATTTTTAAAGTAGTAAGATCCCATCAGTTAAATCCACATGCCAGATTACCAGGAGAGGCCTGCTCCCAGATGAGAATGTGACTTAAGCAGAGAGGAGTCAGAAACCGAAGACACAGCTCTGGCGCATGCAGCTTCTGAGTTCAGAGCGTGACCCTCAGAGCACCAAGTGCAGGATACAAGGGTTCATGCCCCAGATCAGCACATGACTGACCACGCACTTGCTGAAAACCTCTGGACCTGAACTTTACTTGAATAAATACAGGTTCTTAGGACATACGATGACTCAAGTTTTTTGTGGGGGGAAGGTGGGAGCTGAGTTGGATATATAAATTATGAGACTAGAGAGCCGCAATGCGGGAGACCTGGTTTTGACCCCTGGGTTGGGAAGATCCCCTGGAGGAGGGCATGGCAAACCACTCCAGTAATTTGGCCTGGAGAACTCCATGGACTGTGTAGTCCATGCGGTCACAAAGAGTCGGACACGACTGAGCCACTTTCACTTTCACAGGGCTTCCCTGGTGGCTCAGACGGTAAATAATCCTCCTGCAAGGAGGAAGACCTGGGTTCGATCCCTGGGTTGGGAAGATACCCTGGAGGAGGGCATGGCAACCCACTCCAGTATTCTTGCCTGGGGAATCCCATGGACAGAGGAGCCTGACGGGCTACAGGCCACGGAGTCACAAAAGAACTGGACGTGACTGGCTTAGTCACTAAGCCACCACCACCAGAGGGCGCATGATGGAACCGGCTGAGCCCTTGGCCACAAGGCAGCGACGGGACGGGCCCGCGCTGGGTGCTGGGGAAGGGACCGCAGGCTCAGGGCACCGCCGCGCTCAGGATGGGAGGGCCGGGCAGAGAGAAACCCTAGCAAAGGCCCTGCAGCAATGGGCTGCGGTGTAAGTTTAGGTCATTCATAAATTAGAAACTGTGTCAAATTACTGCAATACCACAAAAAGGACTCTGAAAAGTCCTCTAGAGTCTACAGAATAGCTCCTTCCTTTAGGCAGGGACACTTTTAAATCCAAAATCAGATAAGAAATATGATTCAAAAATTATTCCTAAGGGAAATCATTATGGTTTTTATCAACAAGTAACTGTGTATGTGTATATACATATTCAGTATATTCTGAAGTTCTTCTACAGTTCTGCTTGATATACTCAATTCCAACACTCTCTACTTATCCTCTAAACAAGGCACACAACGGGCACGGCCCCCCATGCAGGCAGTGTTTATACAGAGCAGTTTCTATTAGACCCAGATCAACAGCCTGTCCTTTGTTGCAGTCAGCTAAATAAATATTACTCTTGAATCACTTTATTCTTGCTAACATTTCAGAACCCAGAACAGCAGTGAGGGAAAGAAAAAGCCTTAAAGGGAGCTGAAATAGAAAATAATAATTTAGGGTAACACACAGGATACAATCAGATGTTCTGGGATTTTTCTTTTAAGTTTCCCACTAAATTGACCTCATACCCCTCTTAACGGGCTGACAGGTTTTGCTCACTGCAGATGTGACAGGAATAGGGAAAAATAAGTTACGGATAAAAAGGGCTCCAGGCATTGGGGAGCTATGGTTTCTCAAGCAGCTGTTCTAGTGGTTAAAGCCTAAATGTCCACTCTCTTAATGATATGTCTGAATTTCCAAAGCAGGATTCTGATTCATCCCTGTTGTTACGTGTGCTGACAGGATCCACCCTTCAAAACCACTGACCCAGGGGCCAGGTCTGGGGCGGGGAGTCTCCCACCAAGCAGCCCCGTGGAGACCCCCACCCCCTCCACTGCCTTGCAGGGTAAGAGACATCAGACTAGACACCAGGACAGTAAATCCCTGTTGCTTAAGGAACTGTATGGTGATAACTCGGCTCGCTTACACACCTAAGAGAAGCCCATATAATTTAAAATAAAGTTGCCAGTCAATTAAAAACTATAAAAAAAAAAAAAAAAAAAAAGAGGGAGCTGAAATACTGGGCTTATTCACCTTCAACAGCAAAGAAGTCGTAGCATATGCTCCATTACTACTAGAATGCCGGCCCTTGGCCAGTGTCTTAGTTTGGGCAGCTATAACCAAACACCACAGACTGGCCGGCTATAAACAACACAAACGTGTTTCTCACAGCCTGGAGACTAGGGCGCCAGGGCGGTCCTTGGTGAAGCCCCTCATGGGGGAGGTTGGGGATCTCTCTGCGGCCTCTCTCATAAGACACCAAGCCCATCCATGAGGGCTCCACCCTCCTGACCAAAGCAAACTTCCCAAATTCTGTGACCATCAAGCAGCTGATGGGATTAGTGGGTAAAAGTCACACCTCAGTCAATATGTTTGGCCAGAATGAATGATAAAATAAGGTCAGAGGCAAGGAAATTTTGTGAGCGCACTTAAAACTTCTGAGACCAAGTACTTCAAAAAATTTATAAATTGTGCAGTATTTATAAATTTGCTCTAAGAACCTGTTTCTCCAAATATTCCTAATTTTTCTTTCTCACAGGACAAAGATCTGGGTTCAGATCAGATCAGATCAGTCGCTCAGTCGTGTCCAACTCTTTGCGACCCCATGAATCGCAGCACACCAGGCCTCCCTGTCCATCACCAACTCCCGGAGTTCACTCAGACTCACGTCCATCGAGTCAGTGATGCCATCCAGTCATCTCATCCTCTGTCGTCCCCTTCTCTTCCTGCCCCCAATCCCTCCCAGCATCAGAGTCTTTTCCAATGAGTCAACTCTTCGCATGAGGTGGCCAAAGTACTGGAGCTTCAGCTTTAGCATCATTCCTTCCAAAGAAATCCCAGGGCTGGGTTAGATGGTCTCAAATTTTGTTTTTCTTATTTCTATGATTACTTAGTTTCCCTAGAACAGTACCAGCAATTAAACTAGTTAAGACATTGTAAAGAATTCAAAAACCATTTGATACCTTATTTCTTAAAAACATCAAAATTCCAAAAGAAAAAAGCCACCAAAAATCAAATTAAAATTTCTACATTGTTAAAGAGAGTAATTTGGTCTTCTACTATGAACCTGAAACATTCTCAGAGTGCTGTGTGGATTTGCTGGAGTTTATTGAAGCCTTGGAAGCCTTATTTGAACATTCCTGAATATACAAAGAGGTCCTCCCAGCCCTCCTGTGTTATCCTGAGAAAAGTCAATGCAGAGTCAGCTAGTTAATTCCTTAAGGTTTCAGAGGGCACACAATTGGGTAATTTCTCCCCACCTGTTATACAGTATTTTCTCCCTTTAAATCCTCAAAATACTTTCACAATTACATACCAATTCCTAATCAATGAACAATTATAATTGAAAAAGACTTGCCTGAAACAAACATATTTATATGTAGCAACAAAATTATATTTCAGCATATTCATTCTACCTTCATTTAAAAAAGAAAAAGTTCTCATCTCTAGTTTGCATCCCAAGTATTCTTAGGATCTTCCATCTGTTCTTTTTTTTTTTTTTTTTTAACACTTCTTCAGTTTACTATTCACAAAGAGAACATGAAACGAAGGCTAAGGAGAAACAACCCTGGACATGAAATTGCTTAGAGCCGCACACGCAGCCTGGCAGCATTGCTACATGGTCACTTCGAGCACAGCCCGACTGTCCAGCTTTAAGGAAGCAGTGCGGGCAGGTGGGGTGGCGGGAAGAGGTTAACATCCAGACGAGGCGCTTCCCAGATGCTCAGCCCGCCAACACGCTGACCAGATTGCACTCCCTCTAAAACAGAGCTCTCCAAAAACTAACAAAACAATTCTATTTGGGGGGAGCCTTTTAATATGAGGAAAAACTATGAAACTATGTTTAGTATGTAAACAGAACAGCAGCATGATTCTACCCACTGACTACAATATTCTAAAAATTATGAACACAAAGTTTATCAGGGAACACAGAACTACAAAGGTTTTTGTTAGGATGAAACCATACTTACTTTCTCTTTTGCTGATATAGCAATATTTTAACAAGTTTGAAATACTTAAGTGTATACTCCATACACGTCAAAACTCTGACAGGAGAGAGAAGACGGGGAACTAGACCCAGGACCTTCAGGACATAAAAGCAGAGAAAATGAACTGGTCCTCACCTTTGTGCCTCTTCAGCTGCGGGAAGCTGCTGATTGTTGTTGCCTGGATTATCTCCACTACAATTTGATACCTGAGTATTGAAGAGAGAGAACAATTAAAGATCGAACAGGAAGGTAAGACTATTTTCAGGAAGAATTTCAGACTCTATTTGTAGTGATCAACTGTAACACGGTGAATCCTGCATAAGAATCATGAAAACCATCCAACGCAGGTGAAGTCAGCAGGCTGGGTGCTGCGCCATGGGCTACTCGTTCCTGAGGCCTGAATGCAAGAGTCCTAAACGTACCCCCACCTCCATTCCCCGTACAGAAGCGTTCCCACCTGCCCCCCGACTGAAGAGGGAAACCCTGAGGTCATGAGCGACTCCTCCCCCTTTTACACCCCTCACCAGCGCCCTCCCTGACGCTGGTAACCAGAACCCTACTGCTTCTACCTCCCAGACCTGCACTGTCCAGGAAGGTGACCACGAGCCACGTGGGCTACTTAAATCACAATTTTATTCCTCGTTGCACCATCCACACTTTAAGTGCTGAGCCACCTCACGGACCTCATAAACCACAATGGACTGTGCAAATAGAACACTTCCATCTATAACCTTTACTAGAGATAACACTCAGGGAATATTGCATCATTATAAGATATGGTGGTTCATGGGACGTTTTCCCCCAGGACCTGGGATTGTGTAAATGTGAGGAAGCTGTGGGTGACGAACAGCTCCAGGAATATGTATGTGTGACTGAGAACACCTCTGCTTCAGGAAAAAGAAAACCTTACATTTTTAGACCAAATATAATCCTAGAACAATGGCTATTTTGAGCATGTTCATGTCAGGTAGGTTATAAACCCAAGTTCTCAGGGGCTATTCAGTTATTATTAAGTATTTCCTTAATGAAACTCATTGATCCTGAGTGTTTCTCAGCCCTTAATTATACTAAGAATCTGCCTGTAATAAAACTATGTAACATTAACTCTTTATCAGAACACAATCTTAGCAGCATTTTAAGATTTAATGCTACATCTGGCTGGCTTTTTTTTTTTTTAACCCGCCACCTGGCTTGCTGGATCCTCATTCCCCAGCCAGGGGTTGAACTCAGGCCTACAGCAGTGAAAGCCCCGAGTCCTTAACCCCTGGACTGCCAGGGAGCTCCCTTGGCTGGCTTTTAGAGCACAAAATATGTTCTTCTGCTTTTTAGCTAATTCCTGGATGACTCGAATTCATCAGTCATAGCTCTTCATGGGTTCAGATTCACATCTTTTTAATTTCTTCCTTTGCGTCATATGAACATCAATGCTACTACCCCACCCCTCAGAGAACGGGCTGTTGGGAGCGCTGGCTGGCGGTCGCCTATGGCAGACTGCTGGTTGCCAACACCCTTCATCTCCTTCTCCCCCACTAACTGGACCACACTGATCGGGGCAAGCGAGGCCCCAGACAAAAATGCTAACCTTTTCTCAAGCAGTTAGGGACGGCCATCTAAAATAGTTCCAGCCGACGAGACATGAGCGGAACTGGCCGGGAGGGGGTGCCAGGAAGGCTTCCTACAGAGGCGGGCTCCACGGGAAGGCCCCTTTGTCTTTTGTCCCTGACTTTCCTTAGTTCTCCTGCCTGGGACAAGGATGCAGTGGGATGGAGGCGCAGCACCCCCAAGAATGAAAGCCACGCGGTGATGGGAGAAGACGGGAGGAGCTCAGGTGTCCAGAGACACCACTAAGCCGTGACTGCAGCCCCGGCCTGGCCATCTCAGACTTTCTGGTATTGAGGGTCATAAAGCCCTGACTTGTTCAAGTAACCATGCGTCAATGCGTCTCATGGCCAAATGCCACCTGACTAGCAGAGAACTTTCTGAAGTTTCCATACATGAAGAAGTTATCTCCAGGCTGAACACACTTGGGTGATGTCCTCCAAAAGGAAGCCTTGCTAGGACATTAATGACCATTACAGTTGTGTGATAGAGCCACCTTCATTCCTTCATTAATGGTAAAACACAAAGATAGTTTTTCATGTGATTTTTCCCACCAGTTACTGAACAGATGAGGAAACAGCTTATAAGAAGCATACACAAACCTGGAATCATCAAAGTCTAACACTCCCTAACCAAGTCTTTATTTTAACCTTGGACTTAGTAGGTTCTATAAGCAAAGAGCACTGACTTCTTCCAGGCAACTCAAATGCATGTCACCAAACTCCATAGGCTTGTTGTAGCAACTTCTACAAAGAAAAAGCACAAGAATAATCTATGTGGTCAATATGCTTTCATTAAACAAACACTTGTTAATCGTTTCTTAGGTTCTAGACACACAGAAGTGAGTAACACCAGCATGGTGTCTGTTTTCAGAAAGCTCCAGGGATATATCAGATGGAGAAAACAGCCTATAATATCTGTAATTATGAAGACTACACAATAAGATTGTAATGATTCTAAAATGCAAAATGGCAGGTACATTTACGATTGCTGGTATCTAAATACGTGGGTCTATGAACCAGGGCTACAGTGCAAAACACAGATATAAAGGAAGGAACAACTGCGTTAAAGTGGTAGAATAATAAGTCATCTTAAAACTGTTCCCAAACTACTTCCCTATCTGAGCCAGTCCACACTAGACTTACCTTCCTTCCTGCACAGGAAGCTTTCCTCCCCTCTCCGTTTCCGCACGAGACCCATCATTTCTATCCTTTAGGCTCGAAATACCATCTTTGATATCCGCCCTCCCGTAAATATGAATCTCCAAGTCCTGAATCTTTAAACAAGTTCCTCTCGCCCTCTTCCTCTAGACACCACCCTTCTCACCCGTGGGTCAGCTGCATTCGCTGGACGGCCTGTTTCCTTCATGTCAACCTTTCTATCTCCCACCCAACCCACGCTATGCAGTGCTGTCAAAGCCCCTTCCTCAAGGACCACTCTCAGCGCCTCCTCCTCCGGGGAGGTCCCTGGAGGAGTTGAGCCTCCTCTTCGGAGGAGGACCCCTCTGCTCCAGCCTGTGAGTCCCTCAGCAATCGGCACTGGCCCCCTCGCTCAAGCCCCATAGAAACCTGGAGTGAAGTCAGGATGGCTTCCACACAGCTCTCCTCAAACTGTAGCCACTTGCCAGGCTTTGGCTTATGCTGTTTCCTTCTGAAAACAACCTCCCTTTTTGGCCACCTAATCAGATCTTGCATATATTATTTCTTCCCTCAGGTTATCCTCAATCCCTCTCATTCACATCAACATTTCTCCTCTCTGAAACCCTAAATTACTTCTGCTCTATAATATCACCCATTTATCTACTATTTTCCACAAAGAATGTTGTAAATGAAGAAAACGGTGTGTCCGGGGCTTTGGGGGCCTCGCCCTTCTTTTTAATATGGTAACAAGTCTTGTACTTAAAAAAGTAAACAGTGAGCCTAATGCCATCTGAGGAAGAAGTATGTTCAAACGAATCCATGGAATTCTAAAGTAATATCAGCTAACAGATTCCTTTCATCAGGTACCAGGTTACCTAACTAAATACTTTATTTTACATATCTCATTTAATCCTCACAAGGTACTATAATGAACCCCACACTACAGAGGGAGAAACTGGAGTTCAGGGGGATTAGGAAATCTATACAATATTAACACATTTTTATGGAATTCAGAAAGATGGTAATGATAACCCCATATGTGAGACAGCAAAAGAGACATAGATGTAAAGAACAGACTTTTGGACGCTGTGGGAGAAGGCAAGGGTGGGATGATTTGAAAGAATAGCATTGAAACATGTATATTACCATATGTGAAATAGATTGCCAGTCCAGGTACAATGCATAAGACAGGGTGCTCAGGGCTGGTGCAATGGGATGACCCAGAGGGATGGGATGGGGAGGGAGGTGGGAAGGGGGTTCAGCATGGGGAACACATGTACACCCATGGCTGATTCATGTCAATGTATGGCAAAAACCACTACAATACTGTAAAGTAATCAGCCTCCAATTAAAATAAATTAATTAATAAAAAATTCTATATAAGGTCTCACTGCTTTTAAGCACAAGTAAAGCCTAAATCAAAAATGTTGGAGCCTAAAACAAAATGGTAGCTTTGTCTATGAAAACAGATATGCTGTTTTTAATCTCCAACTAGATCAGAAGCCTCTTGAAAATAGGGATTGCGTCTTGAATTCTTTAACCGAGCCTAACTTGGCAGTAAATATTTCGGGGTGCCAGGGACGGAGTGTGTGTGTGTCCCCTGCAAAAGTCACAGGTGAAGCCTACACCCCAGTGTCATGGTGTTTGGAGGCAGGACCTCTGAAAGGTCATTAGGTCTCGAGGGTGGTCCGTGCCCATATTAAAGAGACCCCAGAGAGCTCTCTCCACCTTGTGAGGACAGAGCGAGAAGACTACTGTTGAACCAGGAAGCAAGACCCTCACCAGACACCCAGTCTGACTACCAGCAGCTTGACCTCAGGCCCACCAAACTCCAGAACTGGGAGAAAGAAATGTTTGTTCTTTGAGCCACCCATTCTATGGTGTATTTGTGATAGTGGTCCAAATTAAAGAGCTAAATTCCTAAGTGTTAACATCTGTAACAGTTAACAGGTGCACATAATATCCTGAACAATCTGTTCTCTGGGTGTTCTCAGTGATTCACACTCCGGAACAAATAAGTCATCAGTGGTACTGAGAAAATACATGCCATCTGAGGAAGAGGCATGTTCAAACAAGTCCACAGAATTCTAAAGTAACATCAGCTAACTGACTCCTTTCATCGGGTACCAGGTACCTAATTAAATACTTTACACTACCTCATTTAATCTTCACAAGGTACTGTAATGCACCCCACACTACAGAAGAAGAAGCTGGAGTTCAGGGGGTTTAAGAAATCTATACAAGGTTTCACTGCTTCTAAGTACAAGAACCAAAATGACAACCTAGGGCTTGATGATGCTAAAGCTTAGCCATTTTCCAGCTTCCCTAAAATTCAACAGGTTAGTGTTTAGCATGTCTAAGGCCCTTCACGGCTTATCGGCACGGCCAAGGCCAGACCATCTTTCCAGCCAAACTGCCTTCCACATCCCTCTCGGATACCATTTTCCGAGCAAACCAGGCCACATGCAATGCTCCAAACACACTCCAGCTCTTTCCTACCAGCCGGGCTCTGCTTCGTTTCTTCTCCCTCCTACACCTCACCTCTCCTCTTCACCTGCTGAAATCCTATTCACTCCAAAACATTCAAGTCTCAGCCAACTCCTCTCTGAAGCTTCCTAGATCCCGCTCACCTACAGCAGGAAATAGGTGCTCCTACCCACTTCTTTAGCTCTTCACACTCTACCTTTGGCCTGATTGTCTTACTTCACATTTAGCGATTTACATCCACAGGGGTCTCCTGTTTTGAACAGCAAACACCCTGATGACCGGGGAAAGAATCGAGGGTCCAGAGTCAATTCAACTTTACAGATATCAGACCCTCCTCACATGGTGCCCAGCACACAGGAGGCATCTGAAGATCCTGACTGAATCTGCAGAACTTACTTTCACTTGACACCAAAAAGCAAAGCAGGAAATGAAGGACTTTCATTCCAAATGCTCCAAGTCTGATGGCACAGCCTTCCTGGTTGTCTGAGGAGCTATCGGGGATACCTGGTGCTCACTTGGCCCGTCCCCTCCAGAGAATGACACAGCCTTGCTGGTGCCAAGTTCAGTTCAACCACTGGGAGGACTATTATTTGTAGGCTTACTCTTGATCAGAAGAGCAGAGATTGTTAGTATCTCTTTTTCCAAAATGATGATGTAAACTCAAGTCTTAGGAGGAAGCAGTATAGTAAGAATTCAGCTCTTTCCATCCTTGCAAGGTCCTACCCAGAGCATCTTTGTCTTAAGGATAATGAAAAAGTCACCCAAAGCTTGCTGGTGCCTGCCACTGAGTCGCCACCTCACCTCCCTTCACTTTTTTATACTTAGCTAAATTAATAAAGACTTAGACCAAGATTATTTTTATGAACTCTCTCCAGTGATCTTAATCTCGCCTGAATGCTACACAGTCCTTCAAAACGTGTGCTCGGTCACTCAGTCATACCTGACTCTGTGGCCCTGTGGACTGTAGCCCTCCAGGCTCCTCTGTCCATGGGATTTCCCAGGCAAGAATACTGGAGTGGGTTGCCATTTCCTGCTCCAGGGGATCTCCCCAACCCAGGGATTGAACCTGTGTCTCTTGTGTCTCCTGCACTGGCAGGCAGACTCTTTACCACTTGTGCCACCTGGGAAGCACCAGCCTTCAAAATAATTACCTTGGAAATCAACACTTTCTACTATCAAATGTTCAGAACAGCTTTGGGATCCTATCAGACTTGATTTCAAAATTATTTAGAAGCCAAACCAAAAAAGTTAGTCTCTCTACTTCATTAGGCACATCTTTGAAATATGACTTTAGAGCTGTCTTGGGAGTGTACATGCTGGAACATCTTAGCAGAGTCAAAGGCTGTGGACAAATTCAGCTGCACAACATGGTAAATGGTTTAAAATACCATCTTGTATTAAAATGAGCAAGGATCTACCATGGAACAGAATATCATATACATACAAATGTTTAAGAAGAAAATCAGAAATTTTAAAATAGTGTTTCAGAACTGCCACAGGCTACTCTATATCAGGCTAGAGATAATATTTCCATTAAAGAGACTTCATGTAAAGTGTTTAAAAAATGAAGCCATGGTGATTTCTGCTAGCTAAGCTGGCGCCGTCTCCCATGTCCACGACACTACCAAGGTCTGCTGGATAATTTAGAAAGTGTATCAGAGTAGTTAAGAATGTGAGCTTTGGGGACTTCTCTGGTGGTCCAATGGCTAAGACTCTGTGCTCCCGATGCAGGAACCTGGGTTCAACCCCTGGTCAGGGAACTAGATCCCACATGCTGCAACTAAGACCCGGCACAGCCAAATATTAATATATAAATATAAAATATAAAGAATGTGAGCTCTGGCACCAGATGGGCTTTGTTCAAATGCTGCTTTCAATGCTTACACTGTCACCCTGGGACAATTTTTCAAGCTTTTAAAACTCAAGAGTCCTCATTTGTAAAAAGAGGAATAGCAGCATTTTTCCTCATAGGACTTTTATGAAGTTACATGAGAGAACTTAAAATATCTGGAACTGCATCTGCCTCACAGTGAGAGTTTAACGACTATTACAATTATTGTCCTTTAACACTGCTGCTGACTCTTTAGATGTGTGTTGTTTAGGGGGATGCTGTGTGTGTGCTTGTAAAATATACATAGAAGCCATTTTATAAAAAGTAACCTCACTTTTTTTTTTCCTATGAGAGTCTAAGCCTGATCAATTAAAGACCACCAGGGTCATTATAGTCCCAGAACATCAGGCTTCCTGACCCACTGCCATGAACAAGAGGAACCATGGGGCATCTCCCCGGAGAAAAAGATAAAAGTTACCATAGGATTCTGGGGAAAGGCAGGGTGTGGATGAAATGTAAATGAAGTGGTGCTGTGACAGGCTCAAAGCAGGGCTTGTCAAAGGGTCAATTTCACATGAACCCAGGGCCCTACTGCCTTGGAAACTACAAAGTTAAGGTCAGTGTAGGATGCTGAATCCAGAACCCCCTATCTGCAACTCTGGGTTAAAATGGGGCTGCTGTTCTGTGTCAAAGTGGCTGATACCCTCCAGGCAAGAGCAGGATGTGTCATTCCTACTGATATAATTTCACGCAGCAAAGTTTCTGATAAAATTTAGAGAGCCGTGCTTTTCAGTGAATAAGAAGCAGGGGTTGCTCAGAAGGGAGTATCATCATGACATTTTACAGCTGTGTTTGGAAGAAATACTACTTCCTGTTAACTTGGTAGCTGGTTTTAGTGTCTGCTCCCACCAGCCTGATAAATGGACAGGCAGATTTTACTTTCTCGGTCTGAGCCAATTTTTACTTTCTCTGAAGTTAACGCTGTTTCAAGAAAATGAGAAAATACACAAAGTACGACATTCAAAGTTAACTGCTATTAACATGTGGTATCTTTATAACCCTTTTTCTATGCAAACATGGTTTTCTTTCTGTTTTATAAGATTGAATTTTTGCTATAAATACTGGCTTCAAGCCTCTTTTTAAAATTTATTTATTATTTATTTATTTATTGGGCTGCACAGGTCTTATTTGCAGCATGTGGGATCAACTTCCCTGAGTTGGGATCAAACTCAGGTCCCCTGCATCGGGAGCTGGGAGTCTAAGCTATTGGACCACCAGGGAAGTTCTCTGTAATTTATAAAATTTATTAATCTATGGTTCAGTTCAGTTCAGACGCTCAGTCATGTTTGACTCTTTGCGACCCCATGGACTGCAGCACGCCAGGCTTCCCTGTCCATCACCAACTCCTGGAGCTTACTCAAACTCATGTCCATTGAGTAGTGATGCCATCCAACCATCTCATCCTCTGTCACTGCCTTCTCCTCCCGCCTTCAATTTTTCCCAGCATCAAGATCTTTTCCAATCAATCTTTTCTTTGCATCAGGTAGCCAAAGTATTGGAGTTTCAGCTTTAGCATCAGTCCTTCCAATGAATATTCAGGACTGATTACCTTTAGGACTGACTGGTTTGATCTCTCTGCAGTACAATAGTTACTGTCTCCCAATAGTATTAAATATTGTTTCCACACTATTATTACATGGCAATCCACTGTACAGGCGAGCCAAAACTTTTTTAACTGGCCCTTATTGTTAGATGTTTTTAATTATCTCAAGCACTTCTTTATTTTAAATAAAATTACAAGAAACATTCTTGGAGAAATCTTTCCTTATATTCCTGATTATTTTCTTAAGATAAATTCTTAATGAATAATGAATCTATCGGAAAGAATGCATATTCTGTGCCCTGTTGTTCAGATTATAAAAGCTGTAACAGAAAGGACATAATCTTTTCAGGAGGTATATTTAATGGTCTTAAGCAGGAAGTAGCCAGGAGCCTGGTAGGCTATAGTCCATGGGGTCGCAAAGAGTTGGACACGACTAAGCGATTTCACTTTCTTTTCTTTTCACCCAGAGCTATAGCACAAACAGGAAATTTTCAGTTAAGATTCAGGAGTAAGAGGCACTTTTTTTTCCCCCACTTTTCCAGTGTGCAGAAGGCGGCTGATTCCACAGAGAGTCTAAGGCACGTTTCCCAGCCTTTCCCATTCACAGCACACACAGTGAGTGACAGCATCTGATCAGGACACGGGGTGACCACCATCCCAGCCACCTCGTGCGCCGAGGACACCTTCATCCCTGCACACCCACACACTGTACTTTAGTCACACTAGCTAGAAAGTTCTGCATGAGAGCAGCCTGAGGAATCCAGAGTACATGTAAACACACACACACACACACAATTCATGTTATATATACAGAAATAATCTGGAAACGTACATGTCAAGTAGTCATAGTTTTTATCTGTCTGCAATAAGTAATTTCTATTTTCTTATCTTGTTTGTATCTTTTAATCTCCCCAAAATAATGACTGTATATTCATTTGCTAGTTCCCAGAGTCTACAGAAATTGCATGTTACAGAAGCAGCCAAAGCTCTGTCATGCTGGCCAGCTGGGGCCTTCGAGTTAACCTCAAGAATGCCAAAGTTTTCTTCTGCTGCCAGTATCTTGTTTCTACTTGTGTTCATTGTATTTTTATGACATTAATATTGTTATAAAGTATTTACAGATGTATTTATAGCACCACTGCTATATGTTCCATTCCCAATTCTTATATAAAGCATTTTCATTGAGAATGTCTACCACGTATCACCTCCAGTTGCCTAGTTTTATCTTCTATACCAAAAATGTCCTAATGACTTTTCATACGTTTTGAACCAAGTTTTTCTGCAATAAGACATACTGTGTCACGTCATCGCCTCCATTAATCGTGTTCAAGTCAGGACCTGACAGTGTTCCTCCTCCTCCTGACAACTGTTATTTTTTCAGCTCTTACCGGGAGACTAGCATGCCCTGCCTTATATGCCTTATCTCATTTAATTATCACGACACCCCTATGCAATAGGAACTATTTTCTCTGTTTCACAGTTAAGACTGAGGCTCAGCGTGGAAGCGACTTGCCTCCGGCCATGCACTGGGCAAGCAGTAAAGCCACAGTGCAAACCAGGTCAGTGAAGTCCAGGCCTGTCGGACCCTCGAGCCAGTGTTGGCGGCCAGGGTCTGCCTCGATGCTTCATGAGACGCTGACCTCTCATGTTGTTAACCCTCATCTGCCTTTAGAAGAACAGCATTTCTGTCAAGTGCAGGACATAGAAAGATAGGACACGCGTGGCCACGACTTACTCGGTGCAGGGCTGGAGTCAGCCCACCAGTCCTGGGCTGGCTCTGGAGAGCTGGCTGCTGTGTTTCAGAAATTAAGCCCACCATTATTAAAATTAAATTACACAAAGTCATGTATGGATGTGACAGCTGGACTATAAAGAAGGCTGAGCACTGAAGAATTGATGCTTTTGAACTGCGGTGCTGGAGAAGACTCTTGACAAGTCCTTTGGACTGCAAGCAGATCCAACCAGTCCATTCTAAAGGAGATCAGTCGTGAATATTCATTGGAAGGACTGATGCTGAAGCTGAAGCTCTAATACTTTGGCCACCTAATGCGAAGAGCTGACTCATTTGAAAAAACCCTGATGCTGGGAAAGACTGAAGGTGGGAGAAGAAGGGGACACAGAGGATAAGATGGCTGGATGGCATCACCGACTCGATGGACATGAGTTTGGGTAAACTCCGGGTGTTGATGATGGACAGGGAAGCCTGGCATGCTGCAGTCCATGGGGTCGCAGAGTCAGACACGACTGAGCGACTGCACTGACTGAGCTGACCATTTTTTTTAGGATTAAAAGTACTCAAAACTCACTGGTTCCTAATGATTTCATTGATTTCTTATCTCTGCGGGAAGTTCTTTACCCACTGGGTCAGTGTACTGGAAATGCTGCATGAACACGTACTCTGTGGGTCTCCTCCCAGCTCCTCATGTGCTGACATCACACTGGTGGCTTTCCACCAGCGTGCTGGCAGTGTGGACACCAGAGGAACCACCAGATGCTGCAAGTCAGGGGTAAGAAAAACCCTACCCTCACAGAAACCAGCTGCTCACAAAGACCAGCAAACCACCTCCACCAGCCTTCACCACTCTTCACTACTCATAAATCACAAGTTCTTTTGTTCCCCCAATCATCTGTAAAAAAAATTTTTGCTTTCATTTTTTGTGCCACACTGCGTGGCGTGTGGGATCCTAGCTCCTCCGACCAGGGGTTGAACCCCCTGCAGTGGAAGGGTGGAGTCTTAACCACTGGACGGCAGGGAAGGTCTGTGAGCACCACGATATTTGTCTCTGTTTTGTTTTTTTAAAGAGACAGGCAGTACCCACAGATCTCAACCTACTCTCAAACCCTTCATGTTTAAAGTCCAAGAAGCTCCACCCCTGGCCTCTCTCCATCTGTCTCTCAGTCCTCTCCTCCCGAGACAAAGAGGCTTTTCACGTGATCACAGAGGAGGAGGAAATGGGCAAGTGCAGTGCTGCCCTCCCGTGCCCTTTCCTCTCAGGGGCATGTGTTCCTGCCTCCGGGGCGGCGGCAAGTGGACCACGCCCGCCAGGGATGAACAGGCACAAGGAGAGGGATTCCAGTCCGGCAGTGCTGGGCAGGAAAGAACGTCTAATTCTGAAACTCAGTTTTGGCCAGTGTGCTGCCCACATATGTAAACCACGTTCTCCATGATCCATCAGTAATAAAAGTGACACTGAGGTCTTCATTTGCCCTATGCCTTTACCGTAAGATGGACCAGATTTCAGGATGGACAGGACCATTGCTATTGCTGTTGTTGTTGTTCATTCGCTCAGTCATGTCTGACTCTTTGCAACGCCATGGACTGCAGCACACCAGGCTTCCCTGTCCTTCACTATCTCCCTGAGTTTGCTTAAACTCATGTCCATCGAGTCAGCTGTATCATCCACCGTCTCATCCTCTGTCGTCCCCTTCTCCCACCTTCAATCTTTCCCAGGATCAGGGTCTTTTCCAATGAGTCAGCTCTTCACATCAGATGGCCAAAGTATTGGAGCTTCAGCTTCAACAACTGTCCTTCCAATGAGCATTCAGGGTTGATTTCCTTTAGGATTGACTGGTTTGACTTCCATAATGTCCAAGGGACTCTCAAGAGTCTTCTACAGCACCATAGTTTGAAAGCATCAATTCTTCAGCGCTTAGCCTTCTTTATGGTCCAACTCTCACATCCGTACATGATTACTGGAAAAACCAAAGCGTTCACTGGATGGACCTGATCATGAGAGCTCCTCAAACCCTAAGATGAAATGCTGCATCCTCGCAGGCCTTAAGGAGCTGCCCAGTCTTCACAATGATATTAAGTCTATCTGCAAGCCTTGGTCTAGTGATTACAAACAATAACAATACTAGTACCAGCTAACGATTAGAAATAGGCAGGTCCTGGGTCAACTGCTTTACATAAACTGACTTGGGGTTCTGTCATTCGTAAAGCAGGGAACACTTACCGGCACCTAACCCAGCGCCAGAGCTGCTCCGAACACAAGCACATAACAGATCCTTTACTTTCAGCGACAGCATCAACTTCACACCAAAATCCCCCTTCTCATATCACATTTTAATTGCTGCCAACACTTAATCATCTTGCCTCCTAAATAAAAATAACTTGTGCCCTCGGATATGTTTAACTCCCACCTCAGTGCCCTCTGCTATTTCTCAGACACTAGAAGGAATTATATTCTCAAGTCAGTGTACTTTTATTTTCCATAAAACTGAAAGATCTTCCAGACACTTTTCATAGGCAGTCTCACATTTTAATGTGTGTTTAAAAACTAAATTTATATTCATTTATTCTTTTCATAAAGATGTGCCAGGCCTCTGTTTTACAATTTGCATTTCCATCTCCCTGTCCGCCCACACGAGCCTTCCTTAGCGGTTTACACATGCTCACTGATTTCTGATACGCTGCAATGGGTTGTCTTAAGTATGCTCGACTTCTTTTTTTTCTTGTTCCTCTATAACGTGACCCTATTTACTGCTCAAGATTCACATTTTCAGAATCCTGTTCAAAACACTAAACATTCAAATAATTTGAGTTCTTCTACACAGCAGCATGAGATTTTAAGAATTTTATTATTTTTAATATCTTATCTTCATGTGCAGATGTGCCTAAAATGATTCTGAGTTGAAAAATCCAATGCATTATGATAGCCAAAGAAAAAACAGTTAGAAACCCTTTCAGTAACCCATGCTAATGTTAGTCACGAGGTCTTCAGTTAATCCAGTTAGGCCCACTGCCTCTTGCTTTAGTAAAACTGAAAACACCACACCAATCTCAGTATGTGCTAGATAAAAGGTTTCCTTCTCTTCTCTAAGCTAAATAATCTTTAATTTTAACCTTTCATTTATTATTAGAATTTCCTCTCTATTTTTAGGTTCTCCACACTGCTCTCTAAATGAGGGTCAGAAATAAACAAATACAGAACTGAAAAATCTAATAAAGATCAGGCTGGTGGTAAACAAGATTATGGCAGTGACAGGCTGCTCTGATTGACTGTATTACTCCTCGTTTCTCTGGCGGTCTATCATTGTCTTAATAAGAGATAATGGCGCTTCTGATGGTTATCGCGTGGGTTATACCCACACCAGGGTCAGTGCCTGCCAAGCCCCACCAACAGTAGAATCATCTCCACGCCGGCAGGCAATCCCACAAGACTGGGGCCGTGTCTCACTGCTGTTCTCTGCCCGCCTGGCTGGCAGGTCACCCAGCTCTACAAATGGGGTGTGAAGTCAGACAGACCCGAGTTCAAATCCCAGCTCTGTTACTGATTAGCTTTGATCCAGGGCAAGTCGCTTTGCTCTCCTCAACCAAGCCATGAGCAACACGAACCTATTGTACACGGTGGTTATAAGGATCAGATGATTATCATAAAGAATCTTGCATTGCGCTGGATATACATTAGATTGTCAACAAATGGTAGCTTAAAACAAAAAGAGCTTTCCTTTCTTGAGCAATTGCTCGGCATCTCCTTAACCCTGGCGAATGTCCAGGCCAGGAAAGCACCTTCCCACTGCCTGTGTGGGAAGCAGTGCCGCTCTGCCTTACTCTAACCCACTGCACTTAGAACTGGGGCAAACACGCCTACCTGCCTATTCCGTGCCCATTCTTTAGTCTTCCCTAGTAATAGAACCCTCCATTTACAACTAAGCTTAAGGGTACCCAGAAAAGACTACTTGTTTTTGTCTCAGTTGTTTTGACCAACCCAACATAAACAAAAGTGTCATGTAGCAGCTTCTAGAAATATAAAAGACAAGACAATTTAAATTTAAAATTCAAATTTAAAAGACAAGACAATTTAAAACTTAAAAGACACGCAGTGCATGCGTGACCTATGCCACCATCTTTCCTGGCCTCCCTCCCACTTCCTGGGATGGGGATATGACGGCTGGCATCCTAGAGAACATCCTGACCATGAGGCCTCTGGAATACAGGAGGGCAGAGCAGTGAGCTAGGAGGAGCCTGGGTCCTTCTCAAGGACCTGGGTGCTCCAGACTTCTGTGTAAGGAAGAAAACACCCTCTGTTCTGTGACAAGTCGTCATTATTCTGTGGGTTTTCTAATTTTCAGCTGAATCTAAACCTAATATAATGTGGCACTAGTGGTAAAGAGCCTGCCTGCCAATGCAGGAGGCAGAGATGCAGGTTCAATCCCTGGGTCAGGACAATCCCCTGGAGAGGGCATGGCAGCCTACTCCGGTATTCTTGTCTGGAGAATTCCATTGTCAGAGGAGCCTGGCAGGCTACAATCCATAGAGTTGCAAAGAATCGGGCACGACTGAGGAGACTAAGCAAGCATGTACAACATAAGTACAGTATCTCCAAACTGTTCTTGCAGTTACACCAGTGGCTCTTAAGCAGGAACATTTTTGTCCCCAGAGGACACACGGCAATGTCCAGAGACGTTCTGGGCTGTCACAGCTCTGGGGGTGCTGCTGGCATTCGGTGGGTGGAGGCCAGGGGTGCTGCTTATGTTCTACACTAAGTTGAACAACCCCCACAACAAAGGATCATCCAGCTCCACGTGTCAGTTTTGCCAAGGCTGACAAACCTCAGGTTAAACACGCACGTCTCTCGGGAAGGTCAGGGGTAAGATGCCCTTTGCTCGTGACAGTAACCCTGGCAGAAGACTGAGGGGCCCGGATCAGTTAGTATCCCCCCTCAGAGTTACCATGCACCTCATACAGTATGAGTCGTTTTCAAAGAATCAGAATAGAATGAATTACATGACAAGACATCTGGCAAAAACTTCAGACTGGCAGCAGGTGAGAGGATATTACATTTAAAAGAGATACCACATTCTTGGGGTCTTAATCACACGTTATGATCCCCTAGGAAGTTGATGCCCGAGTTCCACTTCAGACCAGTTATAACAAAGTTCCCAGGGGTGAAGCCTAGGCATCTGTACTTTCCATGGAGGAGCAAATAATTTTCATTAGAGTAACTTTTCACAAATAACCTTAAGAATTTCAGAAGGCAGACAGCCCTGGATATGCCAGATTCCTGGACCACAACCTGCCTACTTGTTTACAAAAGGTTCCATCGGGGCCTTTCACTTATCCTTTGCTTAATGTTCACTTCAACGCCTGCTTTATCTTCAAAATAAAGGGACGTGCGGTCTTTTCTCTAGGGCTGTGACTGCCGCATTTCACAAGTGGGTGCATCTTAGCTCTGAATGAGACTCTCTGCCTTTCCTTGATGGTGGCCATCACCCCACCAGCCACTCCACCACTGGAATCTAATCAGCTGCCCTTTAACATCCTGCATCAACACGACATTCAGATTACTGGTTCCTGTTTTGTTAGCAGAGCTGTTTACTGCTCCTACTAGAAGACCCAGAAAATTCAAAATATTAACCCAGTCTAGCTCCCATATCCTCAGTTTGACATCTTGGAGGCTAGAGAAGAAGAACGAGGAAGTAGCCTCAAAGAGACAGTGGGATCTCAAGCTGTAATTTTTAAAAGTCTGGTTGATTCTAATATACAGCCAAGGGTGTGCCTGCTGGATGCACTTCTAGCTCTATAATCCTACCATGAAAACATCTCATGCCTACTCAGAAAAAAAGAAAACAAAGTTTTTTTTGTAGTTCTACTGCAGAACTGCAAATAGCACATTCAAGGATTTTTGCTGTTGTTTGTTTATTTTTAATGCATTCTAGTCTAGCAGAGCTGAGTGACTATTTCCTTTAGAAAATACTCATCTTTCTTCCAGGCTTCCCAAGTTATACAGTGGTAAAGAATCCCCCCGCCAAGCAGGAGATGAGGGTTTGATCCCTGGGTCGGGAAGATCCAAGAGAAAGAAATGGCAACTCATTCCAGTATTCTTGTCTGGGAAATCCCATGGACAGAAGAGCCTGGAGGGCTACAGTCCAAGGGGTCACAAAGAGTCAGACACGACTGAGCAACTAAGCACGCACATGTGCATCTTTTTTCAAATATGTATAAAACAAAGATGGCTTTACTTAGTCGAAATAAGATGCAATTCCTGCTTTAGGCAGCCTATCCCAAAATTTTACTGGGGGCAGTTTGAAGACAGGGACCTAAAATGCTAATAAAAGTCAGAGAGCAGAGTCCTCTAACTGTACAGGAAAAACAACAGGACAGTTGAGATTATGACTGAAGAAAGCAGCTCCATTTGTGCTGATGAGCCTCATCAATGTGGGTTTCAGACAGAAGTCTGATAAAAAGCAATTCCGTCTGTCAATACGAGTGGGCAGAGTTGACCCTTGAATAAGAGGGCAATATTTTTTTTTTTATCGGATGAACAATAAGTAGCTAAGTAACAAGATACTTTATGCCGCATCACCGCCTCTTTGAGCAGAAAGATCAATCCCTGCCATCGTAGAGTTGTTCCTGGAGCCTCTCCAGTACAAGAAGCAGAGGGTAAGAACTGGTCCTCAGGTCTGTGCCTCAGATACAGTGAACAGGGACAACCACCCCGAGGATGAAACACACCAGTGCCGCCTCAAGGAGAGCTGCCCAAGATGCCACGATACAGCAAAGCCCACGGAACTCTCCCGGTCACAGGTCAGGGAAGGAGACTGGACCCTCCTATGAAAGAGACTCCTGGGGTGCTATTTCCAATGTGTTTTCTCAAGACAATCAGTCAAGAACCCCTTTATTCCCCAAACTGGGCCTCTGTGTTTTCTAAGAAAAAAGAAAATCAACGCAAATGTTCTACGCTGTAATTTTAAACACACATCAGTTCCTTCCACTGCTTTCCCCAAGGACGCATCTGAGCAGCTACGCAGGTTCTAACAACTGATCGACTTTCTGTTATAACCTAATCATTTGAAAAACATGTACTTTGAACAAATGAACTCCACTACTAAGGGAGAAGCTCGATAAATTTTGTTGTTACTGATTAGGGAGATTTATGGACTTCCTTTATTTCTGCTTCCCTGACAACCACTTTTTTTTTTTTTTTTTAACCTAACCAGGCAGAGAAGGATAATTAGTAGCATTGTCATGCTATAATTAAAGACCAAATACCTGAGCTGCTTCAGGAACTCAACATCAGAGTTGCTGTTAATGAGCTTGATGAACTCTTCATAGGAAGGCGCGTACGTGTAGGCTCTCTTGTGATGTTCGTTCATGTGCTCCCTGCGCTCCAGCTGGGCGAGCAGCATCTGGTTAATGTAATCCGGGTTACTGAGCAGCTCCACCACCGGTTTCAAGACTGTAGGACAGAGAAGAGAGCAACACTGACAAGGCCTTCTCCTTCAGAGGAGTTGTGTTCATGCTTCTATAATTGAAACTGCACGTGGCAAACACTGTGAAACCACCCAAGTGGGCCACACAAGTGTGCACACACGTGCACACACGCAACACGCACATACACACGGACCCATCCCTCTGGGTCTGCTACCAGCTAAGGCTACAACCAAGTGGTCATTTTAACTAATGAGTTACATGGGAAAGAATGATGAAAGAAAGCCATTTAGAACCCAAGTGGTTAACAAAGCTATCAAAATTAAATACATTCATTCTTTTTTTCCTTTTATTTCCATTATAAGGCTCAACATGCTTCGTCTGCCAAAAGGTTGAAAGTTAACATTCTCCCAACTGGTGAAACAGACCTCAGGGAGGAAGTTGTGAGAAAGCCAATGATACCATGAAAGAGTCATCCTACAAACTTCAGGTTAAAAAGGTCGCCTTCTCTCTATGGTTGGCGGTTATCAGCTAATAGGCAGAGCTGGCTAATCCTGAGATAATAAATGAGACATTAAATCAATGCATCTAAACACAACATTCTTTGAGATTCTGCAGTAGGAAAAGTTTCTCTTTAGATGATATTTTCTTCCATTTTCTTATCCTAGCTAAGCATTTCCTTGGATACACTTTTTTCTAATAACCACATTATATTGTGGTGCAGCTCCTTTTTTATGTATTCTGAGTCACATATGTTGGTGGTGGTGCTGTGCTTAGTCGTGTCTGACTCTTTGCAACCCCATGGACTGTAGCACGCCAGGCTCTTCTGTCCATGGAATTCTCCGGGCAAGAACACTGCAGTGGGATGCCATTTCCGACTCCAGGGGATCTTCCTGACTTAGAGACTGAACCTCCATCTCTTGCACTTCCTGCATTGGCAGGTAGGTTCTTACCAATGCTCCACCTGTGAAGACCTAAGTCACATATAGTATTACCAATGAATAGTGCAGCAAAGGTATTTTAAATGAATGCATACTAGACCTTGAGTACAATATTCTTTTGTTTACGCATATAATGGATGCTACATTGTGAAGGGGATAAGGACTGGTTGCTGCTGCTGCTGCTAAGTCGCTTCAGTCGTGTCCAACTCTGTGCGACCCCACAGACAGCAGCCCGCCAGGCTCCCCCGTCCCTGGGATTCTCAAGGCAAGAACACTGGAGTGGGTTGCCATTTCCTTCTCCAATGCATGAAAGTGAAGTTGCTCAGTTGTGTCCAACTCTTAGCGACCCCATGGACTGCAGCCTACCAGGCTCCTTTGTCCATGGGATTTTCCAGGCGAAAGTACTGGAGTGGGGTGCCACTGCCTTCTCCGAAGGACTGGTTTTAAATGTCACTTGAAGAAGACGTCACTTGGCCCTATGTGATAAATTTTTTTTTTATATAACATATTGCCAAATACATAGTCCATTTTTTTAAATAATAGATAACCAGTCCTTATCTATTATTTAAAAAAATGGACTATGTATTTGGCAATATGTTATATAAAAAAACTTATCACATAGGGCCAAGTGACGTCTTCTTCAAGTGACATTTAAAACTTGATCTTTTGAAAATACTTTAATTCCCATACATCCCACAGTATACAAGCCGGTACAGGTATTATATAAAGTGTTCTCACACTCGTATGGAGCACGTTACTTTGCAGTAAGTATCGCATTAGTAATATCAATTAGTTATGAAAGTCTACCTTTTGTTGTCAGAATTTCTGCGAGCATTATGCGTAAGCTGAGAGACTGGACATTCTTCGAAGGAAGGAGACAGAGCACCAGAACCCGAGAACACGTCTGCAGAAATCTTACTTCATCATTTGAGTTCCTCAAGCAAGAATGCAACACAAAAGGCCTTGGCTGCTCTTCATGTCTGAAAAAATAAATACATGAACAGAGGGAAAAGGAAGGAAAGAAATTTCTAGAAACAATTTGGTCATGTACCATTAGGTTAAAAAAAAACTTCAAATGGGCAACACACTCAGTTTTAACAACTATGTTCACTCTTAGACTATCAATAGTCAATAATTTTCTCAACCACAGATTAATCTGGAAAAATGGGCTTTTGGGATTTCTAACCTTAAGTAGCATGAACGGTTATACAGAACTCCCAAATCGTAGCAACAACTACCCAGAAAGGGGTGAGTGTCTCTTTAATTAGATTTTAAAATCTTCTAGCTCTCTTTTTAAATGTCATCTAGAGTTTCCTTTAAAAAAAAAAAAATCTAACAAAGCATAAACCAGGGTCACCAGGTCCTGACAGCATCCTTCTGCCAGAGTCCTTACCGCAATTCCTAGTACTTACCTCTCGGTTCTCGTGCCTTGAGTAAGCAAAAGGACGTTAACCTTCCATACATTTCATATGTGCAGTATTACTTAATCTTCCCACCTACATCAAGAAGTGTATATTATCATCGCCATTTTACAGATGAGAATATTAAGGATCTGAATGATCAAGTGAACAGTCCAAAGTCACAGAGGTAATTAATGGTAGAAGTAATTCAAGTTCTGCTCTGACTCGCACATCCCCAACTCTTTAACACAAGCCAGAATTAGAGATTAAGATGAAAAGGAAAAAAAAAATTCAGAGATAAAGAGAAAAATATGTGAAGAAAAGCATTATTTTGTCCCTTAAACAGCATGCCTGGGCTTTGTGAGTAAAAAGAATACACAGACTGTAAAAAGGAGGCTATGAAATTAAAAATGCTATTGATTTAACAGCATAAAAACAATCATTTTTAAATTTCCCTGAAACATGCTAGAACAAGACAGATGGGGCAAAGAAAGAGGAAACAGGCAAGAATTAAGTGTGATCTGGATTGACTTAGAGCAGCCAACAGCATGTTGGCTGGGAAATAAACACAGGCTGACCGGAAAGCTGCCGCCACACAATTGCCCAACAGTCAACCAGAGGATGTGTTGCTTTTATTAATGCAATTTATTATTCTCTTGCCTGACTGTGGCCAATTCAACTGGGTGCCTCCTGGCCGCCACTGTCATTTTGCAGTCAATGGAAATCTGCACCCCAATGGCGATTTCCAGGGCGAAGGCACAGTTTATCTGGGGCAGGTGAGTGCAGAGATAACCACAGAACCTAGATGCATTTCTGCCCAGTCTCATTGTGTGATGTGTAGAAGGTGATGCACAATCAGATATTAGATCCCCAGCATTCACCTCCAAGGCACCACCATCTATATGCAAAACACCAGTGACCTACTGGCACTTTTCCAAATATTCATAATCTCAGAGAACAGTGATAGAGTTCCTTCCTTTAATAAGAATCATCAACTAGACCTTCTAGGCACAGCCCAGACACCAATAAATCTATCCTTGGCACAAGAAAACTGGAGGTCCAAACAGAAGGCACTTCTAAAATGCAATCAAGTCTCTGTTTCTATTATTCTGATGCTTACTCATAATATCTTTATATAATCCACAAAGGCAGTCATTTCGCAAGCTGGTAAATAAATGTCTCAATGAAAAATATATTCTCATGTTGAAATCAGATAATCATAAGAACACTCCATTTCTCTAACCACTTGCTCTTCTCCCAAACCTAAATTCATCAGTCTTCTAACTGGAATAAAACAATGATCTAAAAATACTGTCCTTTATTGAGCCATAATTTAAATACCTTAAAATGAGCTTCCACTGATAATAGTATCCACCAGACAGAACTAGGGAGCGCTTTATGGAGCGGATGCCGTAGCCGATCAAGTGCTGCACGGGGCTCAGAACACTCAGAAGGAGAGGTTGAAGCTTCTGAGACTCCAGCGAGGTGACCCTTATAACTTCCTCATCGGTTCACATACCCCCTCCTTACTGGAAGTTACTTTCTCTAAAAACAATGGTTTTCAAAGGGTGGTCTGCAGGCTCCCGTGTGTCCCCCAGACACTGTCAGGGGGTCTGTGAGGTCCAAACCCTATTCACAGCAACGAAATGATTCCACGTGTCTTGCCTGCTCTCACAAGTTGTAGTGGAGCTTCCCAGAGGCAACAGGCTGTGTGGTGACCTTGTCACTCTTGACGGTGAGTGGAAAGCATACTGTGCATTCTTACACTTAAAAAAAAAGTCTTAGTTTAATATCTGATATGATAAATATTGACAGATACGATGAGTGCTGAGCTGGTAAATGTTTAACAACTGGCTCTGCAAAGGGGAGAAAAGCTCCCATTTGGAGCATTTGCCCCATTTCACGGGGTCAGTACTCCCGCCGTGGCCAATTACAAAGTGACAAGTTAGTCCTCACTGACCTCAGGGTTGCTCCTGCGCCAGCACAAGCCAGCCCTGGGACCCGACGGCCGTAACCCACACAGACTAAAGCTCTTTCAGGTCCTCGACAACCTTCAAGAGCACAGGGCTATTCCTATACCAGGAAAACTGAAAACCACTGCTCCACAGTAAATTTTTCAAACTGTGGATTGGGACTCACAAAGAAGAAGATAAAATTTAATCTCAGATGCCATTTTTTAAATGGTAAAGAACAACAAAAAAAAAGAAAGTCAAAGTTATCATAAGTAATGAGCATTATTTGATGAAACTGGATCATAATATAAAAAGTATTCCCAACTCTCACAATACTGTTAACCCGCTATATTGTAATACAAAATAAAAAGTTTAACAAAATTTTTTAATGTATCCCCCGTTTTATTTTTAAAATCTGCAAAAAACGTGGACATGTACACACTGCTCTATTTAAAATGGATAACCAACAAGGACTTACTGTATAGCACAGGGAATTCTGCTCAATGTTATGTGGCAGTCTGGATGGGAGGGGAGTTTGGGGGAGAACAGATACATGTATATGCATGGCTGAGTCCCTTTGGTGCCCATCTGAAACTATCACAATACTGTCAATCGGCTATACTCCAATGCAAAATAATCAGTTTAAAAAAAAAAAAGTTTGCAAAAAACACTGGGGGCAGTGAGTGGAAAAGAATAGGCATATGGTGGCCCTGTGGATTCTGGCCTCGTGAACCTAAGCTGGGTGAGCGTGGGGAGAGAGATGACTCCTGGACAGCTGCTGTCTCACGACCCTGCTTAACAGCCAGGAGCCCCCACAACCTCACAGGCAGGGCAGCAAGTACTCGCAGACCAATCCACAAGACAGGGCTTCTTAAGGAAGGAGGAGAGCTACCACCTGCCCGAGGAGGATGCCTCTGCTTCCTCATCCCCTTACATATTTTGCAAATACTTTCTCTTCTCCCCTAAAATAGAGGCAGCGCTGTATCAGTGAGAAGAGGCCCCAGAAACTGCTGGGACCCTGCTCCTACTCCAACTGAGACTGTATCCAGTAGGCAGAAGCCTACTCGCTGCAGTGAGACTGCTCTTTATGGCCAGGTTAGAGGTGCTATGAGTCGTCACGCTCTCACTCAACAAGAGTGAGACAGACGTTTAGGATCCTATCAGCAAACCTAAGGGAATAACGATTTGTTATGAGCACCGAGGTCTTGTTGAAGTCTTCTTCCAAAGGCAGAGTCACCTCTCAGGCACGAACTTTTCCTGGCTAATAGTACAAAAGGCTGACAAGCCTGAGTACTGGCAATTTTCACATGAAAACACCTTCTCTAATCATGGCCTGCATGCTCCAATACGGAGTTCCTTTTAAAAATCAAGTTTTGGGATACTGTGATGCAACAGAGCTCTTAACACAGGACTCACAAAAAGAAACATGAACTTTATTTAAACTTTCTCGAAAACTGAAAACTCACTGACACTCTTCAGAGTGCATAACAACTATATTTAAATGTTCTGTTTCTAGGCACCTTTAACGCTACTAAATAAATTCATGATAGTGCTGGCTCTGTAAAATTAATCTCACTGCTTCAGCTATTTACAAAATCAAACAGGTCTATACAGTGGTTTTCTGGTAAAAAAAATTTTTTTATTTGCTCTATCAGAACATTATAATGATTCCCCACAATGTCAACATTTCCAGCCAAGGACCAAAAAGAGGATGAATATGCTAGAGTTCTGTCTAGACTCTGACCCCTTTTCTCAACAAGGAAAATACTTTAACGTGAGTAAAGGGAGGAGAGGCTGTTCCCACTGTAACAGCTACCTGCCACTCGCCGCCTTCAGGTCACAGAAGTGAGTGAGCAAAGCTCGCACGACATCGTTGCAGACGACTTTGACCATGTCCACGTGGCTCAGCCGGTGGCGCAGCTGCCTGGCGACTTCCCAGAAGTCCTCGGACAGCAGGTGGTAGAGCTGGCCCTCGTCTCTGCTGAGGTTTCCATACCAGGACAGGATGTAGTCTCTGTAGCTGTAGTCAAACACTACCAGGAAGAGAAAGGCCACGCGTCAAACGCGGGCAAGGGCCGCAGACACTGAGAGAGCGCTCCTGCTGTCTGCTGCTACTTAACAGTCGCTTTAAAATATAAAGAGTGGAGAGCAAAACAAGGGAAGACACACTGTTTCCTGAAACCTTTCAAAACGAGGGATTCTTATCTAACTCGAATTTTGGGGGTGTGGAGACCTGAGGTACTAGATTTTCTTGGATAGCCCAATCTTTAAATAGTCTATCTTGGTACCCAACTCCCTGATTGGGTGTTTAATTTCAAATTGCTCTAGATGGGTGGAAATCACAAGGAAGTTGCTTTTTTCTGTTCAACACAAGCAAGAGCTGAACAAAAACATTAAAATTGTTCGAGAGATTGCCATATTAGATGATGGATGCACCATCATAAGAAATTTCAACACAAGCAGAGCATTTAATGGACAAGGATGACATGGAAGAAAGTACTTCCTGAGATGGTAAGCTGGGTTACATGACCTCCAGGCTTTCACATCCTTTTATCCTCCTTCTGGGCATCCCAGTGCCAAGCAGCAAGAGCGTGATGACACACACTTTGCCAATAAAAACACTGCTAAGTTCTTCATGCGCAATTCCTTCTCTCTTACTCTTCTATTAAACTAAAAGTTTTCACGCCACGGGATTTTTAGCTAATAACAAATAAATCTGCAAACCGAAGCGTTTGGAAAATAGAAGCATTTTTTTCTTTCATTAAAATTTAATTTCAAATTAAAGCAGGAAATTAAGAGCAATTATAAGAGACTTAATACTTAAAACTAAGATCTTTTCAACATGCTAAAGGATTTATGTGAAGGCCATATTCACCTATATAATATTTCATTACATTTGTTAACCATATTGCATATTCTGATTACTGTAACTCTAAAACACTCCTTTTGATAATACATTTTGGTGAGAAATGGATAAAAACGAATACTGGCAAAAATCTGTACTTAGTAATAAAGGTATGTGCTAGTCACAGGTGTATCTTCTTTCAATAGTTCATCAGCACCCGTCTTCAAACTAAGTATCATAAAAATACAAAAGTACAAAACAAAGACACGATTCTATGTGTTATATAACTACAGACACTCATTCATGCAAGTACAAAAAAACCCAAAATATTTTAAAATATATCATCTGTGTCAATTCAAGGAGACAGAGAAATTCATGATAGTAAAATCATTTTATGTTCTTCATTAAGAAATATGCATGAGTAATGTAACAAACCACAGTAAGAAATGAAAGAACACTTATTCTCACTGCCAAGCAAACAGCTTTTCTTCTAAAGGCGTAACAGCCAACAAAAAATTCAATGCTGTTATGACTTAAGTACATCTATTTTCTAGGACTGCTCTTCAAGAAATAAGCAGGTAAGAGGGGATCACAGAAGATTAGAGAGAATGGAATAACATGATTAGAACTTCAGTTTTAGTTAGATTAATCTGAAAAGACGATTTAGGGTAACAAGAGAGAAATACTAGAGGTGAGGAGACCAGTTTAAAAGCTACCGTTTAGTCTAGAAAATGTTGGAGAAGGAAATGGCAACCCACTCCAGTGTTCTTGCCTGGAGAATCCCAGGGACGGGGAAGCCTGGTGGGCTGCAGTCTCTGGGGTCGCACAGAGTCGAACACGACTGAAGCGACTTAGCAGCAGCAGCAGCAGTCTAGAAAATGTGATGTTAGGTAAATCTCTATCTATAAATGTTCAGAACAAGGAATGACTCCGTCTAAGTAAACAGTACGAGAGAGAGAGCCATTTTCCACCTCTGCCTTCTCCCCGCGGTAACTCAGGCACAGTCTTCCGTGCCCAAGAGGGTAGACCCCCACAGGTCATAAGTGGTCCATGACCAGAGTCTCTTGGAACAAAGAACAGTCATTCAACCAGGAACTGCCCTAGTGATGATGACAATAACAACAATTCCATTGATCACACAGATGTCCCTCTGTGGTTTGCAAAGTTTTCAAAAATGCAATTAGTAATTACTCTCTGTGTGCAGAAGAAAAGTCATCTTCTGGGAAGATCTGAGGTTGCTAGCTTATGTCACTGGTGCATCTACTGATTTATTCAAGAAAAATGAACACGTATTTCATACCACTGGGTAAAGAGACGTGAACTAGATAAGTGGAGCCTACAGAGAGGGGGAAAGCCATGCTCTTTGAGGTACCAGCTATGCTTCTTTTGTGTCAGCATCTAATCCTTGGACAGTTGGAGTTCTACTGAGCAAACAGCAGGTACTTGATAATTCCTGAATTACATTTCCTGCCCACATTACTGAGATAATTCAGGGCAGTCCAGTGAAAATTGGGCTGCAGATCTAGTGAGATTTAATAGTAAGTCAAAAAGACTTTTAAAAGTCTACCTTCTGCCAGTTTTCCAGGAAATGTAACTTGAGGAGAAAAACTTTTAAGGGTATCTGATATAGAAGAGTAGTTGCCAGTTCTCTCCTAACTTCATACTTAACACTGTGTATTTTCATCTGGAAAACCTCAGACTTTTTTTTTGTATATAATAATCAAAACTGTCAGTTTTTAGAAATTTGATTTTTAAAACATATTTTCAAAACTTTAATTTGATCAAAATATAGTCTCTTTTAAACTTTAATATGTGTAATTACACTTACTCATCCCCATTTCCAGACATATAACACTGTACCCGCCACAGTCCCCTTTCAATCATCTTTAATACAAGTTCCACATCTCTGTCCTTCATTCTTTTGTCAAGGTTGGCCAAGATCCCTTAATTTGGTTAACTGGTTTGTCCATGAGCAAGCCTGAGTGCATTTATTCCCAACACACTTTCTCTACATATATCTATTAACAAAAGAAAAAAAAAAAAAAAGGCCTCCTGACACCTACTTCAAGTAACAGTGAACAACAGATTCTTGCTTCATATCGTGGAAGTACCCCACTAAGCTGGCTAGTTTCATGCGATCTGCAAATTCCTGCTTAATCAATGTTTAGATCCCATTCATTTAACTGAAACATGGATGTATTGGGGGGCTTCCCTGGTGACTCAGTGGTAAAAGAATCTGCCTGCCAATGCAGGAGACATGGGTTTGTTCCCGGGGTCGGGAAGATCCCCAGGAGAAGGGCATGGCAACCCACTCTGGTATTCTTGCCTGGAGAATCCCAGGGACAGAGAAGCCTGGCGGGCTACAGTCCATGGGGCCACAAAGGGTCAGACACAGTTTGCTGACTAAACAACAACTGGATGTATTTACTATGTCTTCAAGTAAAAATTCATGATGAAAAAAATCCAAATGGCATCAAACAGAGAGAGGATAGATAAATTTGCTGGAAATTACTATTTTCCTTTTAGAACATACTGAATTGCTTCCCGTGGTGATTATATACCCTCACTTAATCCTTACCTTCTTTCAGAGCTTTGTCCATATTATGAGAAATGACTACCCTTCTAGACTGAACTGACTCATTTGAGTTTCCATACACAGGACTCTGAAATATAAGAAGAAAAAAAGATACAGATTACTGAATAAATCACATAAATATAAAACCAAAAGTATGAAAAACCATTTAAACAGACGTTAAAATATTGCTTAACAGATTATAAGGTTCTTCTGGAAAAGTAAATACGTGCTTAAGGTTAAGAAATTTTTGAAAAAGAATTAAGGAAGGATTTTCCCTAGCAGATATCAAGACAGTGTGATGCTAGTGTAGAAATAAACAACTGAATGGTAGAAAGTACAAAAACATCTATACAGAAATGCCAATATATGAGAATTAAGAACATAATGAGAAAAATACTTCATATATTAATAACTCCAAACTGATTAAAGAGCTAAATATTTTCTTAACTAAAAATGTATTTAAAGGAAACAAAGGAGATGCTGTGTTTAATCCTGGGATGGAGAAGCCCTCTCCAAAATAAGACACAAAAAGAGTTAAAAAGGAAAAGAAACCTGACAAATACAACTACATAAAACAGGAAATTTCTGTTTGACAAAAGACAACTATAAAATATAACTGACAGACAACACCTGCAAGATGTATAATAAAGGACTATTATTTCATATATACAGAGATCCCGAAACAAGAAAAATAACTCTAAAGAAAAAACCAGGCAAAGAAATTAAAGGAGCAATCATAAAAGATAAACACCAATCAATTTATGAAAAACAAATTGCAACCTCTTTTTTCAATGAGAAATGCAAATAAGTGCAATGAGACACCACCAGACTGACAAAGCAGTGGCAAAGTGTCATCTAACCTAATGTTGGCAAAGACATGTGGGAATGGCCATTTTCATTCATCGTGAGGGGAAACGTCCATTTCTAAAAGCTTTTAAGAAAACAACTGAGAGCATATCAAAATTTAAAAGCACTCTGTTTATTCAGCAATTCTACTTCTAGGAATCCAGCTAAGATAAAATACTTGCACATTTAAAAAAAAAGTACACATACCAAGACTTTCACTGCTATAGTGACTCTAAGGGAAGAAATTGGAAATAAATCAAGTGTATCAGTTCAGTTCAGTTGTTCAATCATGTCCAACTCTTTGTGACCCCATGGACTGCAGCACACCAGGCTTCCCTGTCCATCACCAACTCCCAGAATCAAGTGTATACCAATAATCAAAGAGTTAAATTGTGATGGTTCATGTTTTAGAATATAATGCAGCCATGAAAAAAGAATGAATTAGGGACACATATGCCTTCATGAAAAGTTTTCCATGATGGAAAATGTTTGGAAACACATATGCTAAACAATTAAAAATGGTTTCTTCCTCCATATATGTCTGTATAACACAATTTAAAATTTTAATTATAAAAAGGTACTAGTTGGCAAAA
This sequence comes from Bos indicus x Bos taurus, assembly GCF_003369695.1. Taxonomy (NCBI): domain Eukaryota; kingdom Metazoa; phylum Chordata; class Mammalia; order Artiodactyla; family Bovidae; genus Bos; species Bos indicus x Bos taurus. Next base: position 15,517,498 of record NC_040102.1, on the reverse strand, counting down.
ACAGAGAGGCAACATGCAGGATTTAAATCCCACTATCAGGCAGCTAAGGGTACTTCAAAGAGAAAAGCTTTTTAATTGATCACATTCCAAAGTGATCAAAAGTATATGTATATTGTAAGCATATGCTGGACCATGAAGAAGGCTGAGTGCTAAAGAAATGATGCTATAGAACTGTGGTGTTGGAGAAGACTCTTGAGACTCCCTTGGACTGCAAGGAGATCCAACCAGTCAATCCTAAATGAAATAAATCCTGAATATTCATTGGAGGGACTGGTGCTGAAGCTGAAGCTCCAATACTTTGGCCACCTGATGTGAAGAGCTGACTCAGTAGAAAAGACCCAGATACTGGGAAAGAGTGAAGGTGGGAGGACAAGGGGACAGCAGAGGATGAGATGATTGGATGGCATCACCGACTTAATGCACACGAGTTTGAGCAAGCTCTGGGAGATGGTGAAGGACAGGGAAGCCTGGCATACTAGAGTCCATAGAGTCACAAACAGTCGGACACGACTGAGCAACTGAACAACAAATACTGCATTGGGTGTACTTATTGGTTTCAGGGGCTTCCCTGGTGGCTCAGTTGATAAAGAATCCACCTGCAATGCAGAAGACCCGGGTTTGATCTCTGGGTGGGGAAGATCCCCTGGAGAAGGAAATGGCAACCCACTCCAGCCTTTTTGCCTGGGAAATCTCATGGACAGAGGAGCCTGGCAGGCTACGGTCCATGGGGTTGCAAGAGTCTTACAAGACCTTGTGACTACATCACCACCACCACTGGTTTCAGAGCATAAAAAGAAGCTAGTTATTACTGGAACGTAGAGAACTTTTTTGTGCATGGGAAATATTACAAGTGCTTGACTACAGAGCCACTGTCACTCAGGAGGTCTAAATGGCTAAGGGCCCTATCAGCTTCATTCAATAAGTGAGGGTGAGGAAAGCCCTCCGTTCTCAGGCAGCCACCCCAACACAGCTGCAACCAACCCCTGGCCCTGGCCCACCGAACCCTGAGAGCAGAATTTCCAATGCTTAGCTTAGTTTCACACTATCTGTGGGTCAAACGCCAAGACTATCATCCACTTTTGTGATCACTGTTACTAAAAAAAACTCTTAGTGTTAAGATTCCTTAGTTGAAATACTTTTAAAAGCCTTAAGATGTATGTGTTACACTCAGAAAAGAATCCCTTTAGGCTACAAACTGGGCTTCCCTGGTGGCTCAGATGATAAAGCATCTACCTGCAGTGCAGGTGACCCGGGCTCAACCCCTGGGTCGGGAAGATCCCCTGAAAGAGGGAATGGTAACCCACTCCAGTATTCTTGCCTGGGAAATCCCAAGGACAGAGAAGCCTGGCAGGCTACGGTCCATGGGATTACAAAGAGTCGGACATGACTGAGTGACTAACACATATATACAACACTACAAATTAAGACATAATATTCAACACTTTCTCAAGGAATCATTAAAAAAAAGACAAAACCCTTAATCATAATCGTATAGACAAAAGCCATTTTATCCTAAAAGAAATACACTCTCATCTATCAAAAACTACTTTCTAGTTTCTGAGTAACTTGTTATAAAATTAAATGGTCAGGACATTTTACTGTAATTTTTAAAATTTTAGTTCATGAAAGGAAAAGACGGAAGAAATGAGAAGAATTTTTAAATTCTAGTGCTTTTTAGAACATCAGGCAGGTATTTAAACAACTTAATACCAATAGAGCACTATACTGATAAATAACTTTAACCACAGCTTCTCAAGCCTTTGGCGAACACTCTGGTATAGTTTTCCAAATATAGGTACAGCAGTTTCATGCACAATACTAACCAGATGATGAAATCACAGCCAAATGACGCTTAATTGAGAAGTTCCTGAATTCGGGTTCTTAAAATGGAAACTGTGTTTAAGGGCTGGGAGAGAAGCAGGTGTGAATATGACAACACATGCCTGAGCATATTTTGTACTTAAGTGTCTATCTTTACAGCTTCCTTCAGAACAATTTTGTGCTTATTTTTTACCTTTCCTTTCTCTCCCTAGTTACAGCTTTCCCAATTCTTACCATCTATCTGCACATTTCTTTTCTGTCTCTGCTTCCCACTTAGACATAATACCTACAATAAACATGTTTATCCCTACTCACTGTATTTGAATTAGGCTTTTATGCGCTTTAACTTAAAAAGTTTATGAGAATAACATTTTCTATGTTGCTTCTTTCTCTAAAAGCATTATCAGTTTTCCAGTCTGGTTCTGGATTTCCCTGCACTCTGTCCCCCAGAACCCTTATTAGGAGATAATAGAGAGTTCTTCAGCCCTGTCACCCCACAGCCTGATTGAGAGCCTGGAAGTAAGGAGAACAGGAAGATCAAAGAAAACATCATGGGCCCAAAGTAACTGGGTAACCACACATGGAAAGTCCTTTTTTTTAAGGATTTAATATTTCTGGAACCAGAACCTCTTCATGACTAAACTACAACACTAGAGTAGATTAGTCACTGCACACGCCTTTTCTTTCAGGTCACAGAGGGATGGGATTCACAATCAGTCATCATCCCAGGGTGGAGAGAGAGGAGAGGAAGCGGGGAGAAGGCCGGCAGCTAAGACTCAGGCACAGCTGTGGCCCAGAGGGCTGTGAGGCGAAACCTGCCTTCTCTCTCCTTCCATTTATAGGTGTGAAAATAGGAACTGCTCACCACAGAGACTTCCCCAAGAGTTGTGTTCCAGCGAATGCTCGCCCCCGGCTCTGCACCTCGCAGTCCCTGCCCCTCCTCAGGGAAAGCCTGCGTCACACAACCGCTTTCCCAGTAACGCTGGTGCTGGGGAGTGTGAAGCACGTGCGCGCTGTCCTCAGCCCTCTGCCACAAAGCGTAAGTGACAGGAGGCTTCACCATTCCATCCAGAACTGCGGACTTCGAGTGTCATCTGAGCGGTCAGCCCTAGCCTGGAGTCTGGCATCAGTATCCCAATACGGGGCTTCCCTGGTGGCTCAGATGGTAAAGAATCCGCCTGCAATGCGGGAGACCTGGGTTCGATTCCTGGGTTGGGAAGATCCTCTGGAGGAGGGCATGGCAACTCACTGCAGTATCCTTGCCTGGAGAATCCCATGGACGGAGGAGCCTGGCGGGTTACAGTCCATGGGATCACAAAGAGTTGGACACAACTGAGCATGTGCCAATACTAAGATAGAGGAACATCTGGTGAACCAGAATCCCTGCTATGTAAAAAAGATACACCTTATTCTCCATTTCATTAAGATAAATGAAACTTATCTTCATTTTAAGATTTAAACCTAGCTTGGACCCTACTTGTTGAGGTCATTTTAATCACTCAGTGAGTTCTCTGGAGAGAGAAAGTGAGAAGCCTCAACAAATAATTGCTCATTCTGAAAACGTTCTCCAAAGACAGGGCAAAACCTGAAGGCTTTGCTCCGATATACGAGACTCAGCATCAGACAGCAGAAGTCGTATCAGCAAGTGCTGTCCTGAGTACCTACGTATCAGCTTTCTGTTTACTTCTGGATGTCAGCTTTTAGTCTACAGCCATAATATGCTCCAACTGTCTTCGTGTCAGAATTAAGACACCCTCTCCTGAGGGAACAAGATCTGGAGAGAGATTCCACGCAGACAGTTGGGTACCCTGACACTATTAGCAACGAGACAGCCAGGGGTGACCTGGAACCCAGCTGAGACACACACCTCATTTTCCATTGTTTATGCGGACGACACTGCTTACTGTGTTGCTTCCTGTGGGAGCAGAGACAGGGCTGGTAATTCCTTTCATGCCTATTACCTGAACGACTCAAATAAACAAGTATCTTTCTCCTTCACTATATGCTTCTATAATAAAAAAAATTTTTTATGTATTTTGGTTTATTTAAAAAAAAAAAACCTGTACAGAGTTAATGGCGTGATGGGCATAATTTCCTGTAAAGCTACTGAAATGGTGATTTATCTTAGGAAAACAAACACAAAACCCCAACCATCATTAACCACACATTGCTGTCACATGGCCCAGTCTTCCCAAGTATTCGCAGCATCAGACAATCTACTGGGATCTTGTGACTAATATTCTCATTCTTAAGCTATGTTATTCTCAAAACCATGGCTCCTTTCAAACCAACCGTATTCTACCTCATCCTCAAAAAATCATGTAATCAAAAGCAAAGAAACAAAACGACCCACACAGATTCCTTCTCAGGAAGACAGGAAGGGACTGAGGTATGGAAAGGCCACCGGACTTGACTGAGACCCTGATGAAAGAGCGTGACGTGAGTGACAACAGCCCCTCCAGCAATGGCGTCCAGTCTGTAACTGCTGGCTTGAAGAAAGCATTTTGCAGAGTGCCTGGCACCTAGTGACTAAGTACAACTATCATCACTAATAAAACTCAAAACAGGATCAACTTTCAACACACTGAGGCTAATCGGTTGGTTGGTTTTAACAGCTGATTGGATGGTTTTCTGAAGGGAAAAGAATTGTGGAAATGAAAGCAAGAGAGAAGGATTGAAAGTTAAATCACCAAAGTTAACACACAACTTAATAGAACATACTGTTCCTGAAGTATTTTTGCCTTTGAGGATGTACTTTCCAGAGAGGAAAGTGTCCGTTTCCTGGAGACGTTCTATCGTGTATGGGCCTTTATATTCTCTGTTACTGGTGAAGTATTCAAGTGTTCAAACAAAACCTGGTTTGATCAGAACCAGTTTCTTGGATTGTGCTTTATAATGTTTAACTGTGAAATAAAGAAGGTCTGGTTCACCTTATCGATAGATCAAACTGTATCCAATATATACTGAAAGGTTATCATTTAGGGAGATCGTACTGATAGAAAGTACTAGTTTTTTGTGTTTTCCCCCCTCTTAATCGAGTATAATTTCTGTTTTAGATAGAAGAAAGAAAAGCTACTCTCCGAAATTCAAACCTACAAATGTTCTCATATGCTTCAATTTCTTTTAAAATTGCTAGTTCTAATATATCTAGAGAGGGACACATTCTATAAATGTAAAGAATTAAAGCAGTCTATTCACACCATTATCCACAGATAATCCCTACTGATATTTTGGTCTTTTTCCTCCTAGTTGGTGAGGCCATTTCTTACCATGTAACTGTGGACAACTTACTTTCGTAAGGGCCTCAAGGGCCTCATCCGTAAAAGAAAGATAACAATGGTACCTACCTCTTAGGACTGATAAGAGCATTGAATTAATACACATGAAGTGTTTGAAACTGTGCCGGGCAATGTATTATTAATTATAAATTACTCTTGGTACTTTATTTTCATATACTTTGGAACAAATTACAACCACCACATTCACAGATTTCTGCACCTGGTTTTTCACACTCAGTATTTTATTATGAGCATCTTTTATGTAATAAAGATTTGGAATGTTTTGTTTTGAATGACTTACACTGTATTTTAACCATTCTCTTATTACTGTATTATTTACTTGGTCCTCAACACGTTTTTCCAATTTTCCATGAAAAACCTATTCATTTCCATGCTATCGACCTAAGTGTAGCATTACCAAAACTGTTCTAAACAATACTGGAAATGTCTATGAACCACACAGTAGATTTGAACTCTGACTTCAAACAACTGTGTGCCTCAAGAATGCTGTTCTTATCTTTAAGGAGAGTCCTCTACCAGCCAAGGAGAAACTGATCGAACAACAGGGCATGGTGTGTATCGGATGCTGTGAAGCACAAATTACGCAAAGGTGAACAGGAACAGTCCCTGTCAACCTGTTGAACCGACAGTAAGTAACCTACATGCCTTGAAAGTCCAACACTGCGGGGTGTTTCCAGATGGGAAAACGAGGAATGGCCACAAGAGGCAGGTGCAGGTCAGGCCTTCTCTATCCTTGGGGAGCAGTAAAGGAAACCACCCTGTCCTCCAGAAGCATAAATCCCCACCATGATTTCACCTGAAATGAACTTTGGCAAGAGATGAATGGTAGATTACATGGTGAGCAGCTTCCATAGCTTAGTACACACCAGTTATTGGAAGTATTGTTGTGTTCAGGCTAAAGGCCAACCCTGCCTGCACACAAATGTAGGAATCAAGGTTCTGTTTCTATTTTTATAAAGAAAGATAATCAGTTAGGTTAGCTCCTGAGACCAGATCCTATGACTGGGTATGAAATCAATTAGATCTTTTCTCTGAACAAGTATGAAACTCAAGTGTGCTTCAGGCTAGGGCACAATCCCATTATTACTACTAGGGCAAAAGCATATGACATCACATGACAGCAGCAAGGCTTAATTAAGACCCAGAAAAAAGTTGGCTACAGTCGATTCTTTGCCATTTTCTCGCTGTGTTATGATGAATATGTCCATTTCTCTGAGATTCAGTTTAAATAATGTCTGTCCTATTTATACTAAAGGATTGTTATGCATCCCAGAAGACAGTGCGTGAAAGGGTTTTTTAAAGTGTAAGACTCTTAGTCGCTCAATCGTTGTCAGACTCTTTGAAACCCACGGACTGTAGCCCACTAGGCTCCTCTGTCCATGGAATTCTCTAGGCAAGGATACTGGAGTGGGTTGCATTTACAAAGCAGTATTCAAATACAGATCATTTTTACAATGCCAAAAGTCATAGTCCAAATTTTTTGCAATGTTAATCAAAGAATGATTATTGTTATATTACATGTGATTAGTGTTATGACATAGCATACTTTCAGACTTGACTATCACAAGCAAATTCCTTTAATAATGTTTCTTGGTTATTCATCTACTAAAAAAATGATTATTAATGCAAAGGCAAAATCTCTATTAACTAATCAACAGAGGTATCTTTTGAGACAGGTTAACATACTAAGGGTTGTTTTTCCATTCAGTTGGACAAATTAGGTTCATGGGAAGAAAAAAAATGTGCTTCATTTCTAATGTCAAGGACTCAGATCTGAAGCTCCTGAGAAAACACACTCCACTTGATTACAAGAGAAATGTAAGTGTATTTCAAACCAGACACAGATTTAGAAACTGAAATTATAACATGCAGTTGACAGTACGCAGGCAGACAGCAGTATGTCTGAACTGGCAAGTAGAGAACAAGAGACTAGGCTGGGGGAGAAGAATGAGGAAAAAGCAAACTGGCTTAGGAAAGATCACTGATGACTGACAGCAGCTTTTGCATTCCTACAAAGATTTGCGTAAGAAAAATTCTGCAGCCATTTTATCACTGGCTCACACTGTAATTGTGAGCTCATGAGGGAAATCAGAGGTTTTCACATTTCCATCAACTCATTCAATCATCTAACACGCAATGAGGACTCTGCGTCTGCCGCTTAGTTGGGTTCCAGAGACAAAGGTAAATACATTCTCTGTGCTCAAAGGGCTTAATCTATCCCTGATGGAACAGAAGCTCATAATCGAATAACTGATGAGCTCAAACACTGTGGGAGGCTCTGCTTAGGAATTCTAGCGTTCTTCCTATTCTAGGCTCTCTTCTACATTTCGCTCTCCAGCCCAGGTCACGGAAGAAAATCTACTCAAATATGCAATCAATCCAAGAGATCATTTCATAAGAATTCTGAAGTTCAGACACAGTGAATTATAAAAATTATTTTCATAAGAGTTCTTACTGAAACCACTGAATTGAAATGGAGACGATGCCAGCATGGTTGCCCCCGCTTCAAAGCTATCATGTAACTCAACAACTGGATGAGTCACACAGAACTGCTTTTTTTCACAGAGATGCTTTAATGAAAGCAATCACTTTTTTTTTTCTTCATTACTGTCCCAAATACCCATAATACCACTCTTATTAAATTTGTTGACTAGCTTTTAAATGAAAACTGGTGATAAAATATTCAGGATCTAGCTGGAAACACATCACATTGGTGATTTGATTCAGCGAGATTTCTAATATTTTCATAGCTCCCTTGAAGCAAAAAGCTGAGCTCCAGGCAGTGGCTTTGATAACATACATGTACTAGATACTGATACGCGTGAGATGGATTACTGCCATAAAAATACTAGATGCAAAAAAAGAAAATACAATTCAATGGAATCTACTCAAAGAGACGGACTTTCACATCCCTTATAACTGGAGGGTAAAAATTATCTACCCCAGCCTAGATCTAGATCATAGAAATTCTTCCATTTCTATATAAAATAAATGTATAGAAATTCAAAGAATAAAACCTTCTCCTTATGAGAAACGTGGTGTTAAAGATAAGCTTCAGTGCAGCAGCCACTCCACCTCTGAGCAGAGAGGACAGGTGGTGAGTGTGGGTCCACAGGACAGGGCCGCCGGATACAGTTCCCAGTCTTCTCGGTCTCTGCTGACCTCAGGAAGCCCCCAGCCCCTGCTTGGAAACACATTAACTCATTTTCAAGACTCACTTGGGGATTTTGTTCTAATGCAGATTTCGAGATCCTAATTCAGCAACTATAAGGCATGCCTTTGAAACACAGCATTTTTAGCAAGAATTCCTAAATTATTTATGCATCTTTAGACCACATTTGGCGAAACACTGCTAAATGGTAGTGATGACAAAAGATTATGACCTCTGAGAAAAAGCTAGGAAGTTTTATTTCTTGGAAGATTTATTTTAATACAAGAGCGAAAGTGAGAGAAAGTGGAGTTGCTCAGTCATGTCCAACTCTTTGTGACCCCATGGACTGTAGTCTACCACACTCCTCCATCCATGGGATTTTCCAGGCAAGGGTACTAGAGTAGAGCCATCGTTTTACGTCAATTGGGACAGAGTCACAAAAGACTCACGGAATCTCAATAAAATTACCCTCGACACATCCTCCTCCTCACTATCAGCAATCAATCTGCCTCCCACTTACCAAGAAAGTCGAGGTGACCCAGTTTGAAACATCTCAATTCCCTGCCAGCCTCGCGGCCTACGAGCCTCTCTCCCTGCTCCTGTTTCTACCTCCTTCCCGTTAGTCTCGAGCCTGAACCCTGTGCCCTGACCCTGTCCACCCAGACACTGCCCTAGCCTGTTAGCATCCTGTCTCTGGGATCTGCAGGCTCTTCCTCTCTACTTTTCAAGATTTCTCTTTAACCCAAAACTGCGGTTAAATCTCTCAACTACAAAACTGCCCAAAGCACACCCAGCGCATACACACCTGTGAAGGCCGCCTTCTCTCCTTCTCAGCCAAGTTGCTAGGGGGCGCCGTGCACCCCATCTCTGCTTCCTCAACTGCCCCTCACCCCTCACCCAAGAGGATCAATGCCATGTCTGCCCCGTGTCCACCCTGCCCTCCCAGATGCCACCCACATGGTCTTCAGTGTCAAACTTGGGGTCACTTTCCCCGCCTCTTTCCGGACCACTAGCCAGGGAGAGGCAGGCCCACCCATGGGGAGGGCAGAGCTAAGACAGACAGAGAGGGGTGGTCCTGAGGGGGTGTGTCCACACGAAGCCTGACCTCCTCCGCAACTCTCCTACCTCTGGGTTATGTATCCTTTTTTAAAATTTTTTAAGAGCTTCAAGAAATTATTTAATAACCAAAATAACTCTAGGGATATTGAGAGAGGTGGATCCAGGTTTTACAGAGATTGGAATTTACACAGTATTGAAGGCTTTTTTAGAAAAAAAAAAATACACAATTATGAGCACAAAGTTAGAGACAGAGATGGATGCTTATTCAGAATCAGGAAATAAATATAAGAAACTGAGCAGCCCGTGCAGGTGAACTCAAGCTTCACAACCTCACCTAAATCCACCTCCAAGATGTAGGTGTTCTCCTTAGCTCCATGTTTATAGATGAGATGACCGAGACCTTGGTTGAGTAAACCAATGTATCATATCTTAAGATAATAAATCTCATTGTTTAAAAAAAAGGGGGGGGTGGCATTTACAGGTATAAGTCATGTTTAGAAAACACGTTTAGAAAACACCAGGTTAAAAAAAGTTAAATGGGTTCCTTCACTTGGATTTCTCAGAACGTTAGTATAGCAGTACACAGTAGAAAGCTTCAAGAACTTACGTCTTCAAATTGATGTGACCCGCCCCCCTCGACAAGCCTCTCCTTGCCTCTTCTGTTTTTGCAGTGTATAATAACTAAAAGCATCTCCTAAATTAAGTGTCTACGGGTCACAGTTTAGAGAACTCTGATTTTTCCCAGAACAGAAGAAAAGAACGTATGACTGTTTGGTACGGTATAGACAGGGCAGAGTGGGAACCCGGAGGCTTCACTGTCGTTCCACAAGGTTCTCACACAGAATGGCAGATGGATCTCACGTTATATGCCAACTAGTAAAATCTTAGTAGCCTCCTGGAATGTTACGTTGAAAAGGATTCTGACGCTTCATCCGGACTCGGGGGGCGGGGGAGAGAAGCAGCCTTACCTGCTCAGCAGTGACTGTCATGAGCACAGAAGGGGCAGTTGTGATGTCATTCTGAGACCTCTAAAGTGACACTAATTCCTAAACAGATCCTAGAACCATCCCAAAGATGCTCAAGTTTTCTAAAACCTGAATCAGGCCAGACTAATCTTTAATAATTAAATCTTTCTTTAATAATTAAATAATTAAAATAACTGTAGAGGCTCCAAAATAAGAAAGACTTGGGTTTAATTTATTCTTCCACTTGCTCTGGGCACATGCTTTACCCTCTCTAAACTTCAGTTTGGCCTTCCCATGGGGCTCAGTGGTAAAGAATCCACCTGCCAAGCAGGAGATCTGGGTTTGCTCCCTGAGTCAGGAAGATCCCCTGGAGAAAGAAATGGCAACCCACTCCAGTATTCTTGCCTCAGAAATCTAATGGACAGAGGAACCTGGCTACAGTCCACGGGGTCGAAAAAAGCGATATGACTGAACGACTAAACAGCAGAATGGCAAACCTCAGTTTTCCCATTTGTAAAATGAGATTAACTGTTCCTACCTCACATGGAAGACAAACATTTAACTGGGTAATGCATATACATACATACATACAGTAAATGCAATAAACATTAAGTTTAGCTATAGCAATTACTAAGGTATTCACTTTATGGCATTCACATTATGACTCCCGTGGTACATGTGTTTGTCCACTATACTCAGAGCCATCGGTTACAGTAAAATGAATCAAATGTCAGCCATAGAAACCATTTTCCAGAACCCAATATCAATGTCAATTTATAGGCTATAATAAGCAAATGGCAAAGCACTATTCAAAGTAAGTGTTACCTGCGTTGAAGGAGACAGAGTACATAAATCTAACTACTGAGTGGTTATTCTTTGCAAAAGACAGATCTCTTAACATATTTTTTCCAACCTCTCCATAGAGAAGGCCAAGACACAATGACCAAACCAACAGCAATGAGCCTCCCTAACACCTGGAATGAGTCTCCCACACCCCCGGGGGCATAGTTTTCGGTGTGAGAACCATGACAGCCCTGAGAAAACAGGGACAGCTGGTCCCCCCACAAACAGATGATCAGCTGAAGTCCCAATAGCTACGTCTGAGTCTGGCTGTGCTGCTCAAAAGTGAAACAGAGTGAGTTCTTGAAATACTATTTCCCCTTAAAAGATATCAGGGCTCTTTGTGGAGAAATGGCTAGTTCCAGGTGTGAGCAGAAAATACTCAAAATGAACCTGATCTATTTTGATATACCAGATAGCAAGAAAACTCTCAGACTTAGTGGGGTCATAATAAAAGGACTAAGGAGTCTACTTGAAAAGACTTCCACTGGCCAGAGATGAGACTGCCTTCAAATAAGAAATTCTATAACAATAATTACAACTAATTGGAACCCATAAAATATATTCGAATTCATGAGTTCACAATATTTTTGCAAACACATACCTAACTGGTCACCTTCAGAGGAAGAGGGGGAACCAACTCATTATCTTGGAAAACTGATAATGGGAAAGAATCTAGTATTTATCCTGCTTTTTTATATGAACTGTACCACTGTGCAACCAAAGAGCAGATGATTAGAAAATGTCTCTGTCCAAAAAAATTCAAACCAATAAATAAGAAATGACAGAATTAAAACACCCCTATTGTCACCTCCAACAAATTAACAGATCCAAGTAACTGAGCATCAACAGCTACTAATAAAACAAACAAACAAAAAATAATCAGATATGCGCCTCCTGATGAAAGTTCACACACCACCTACAGTCCTGCCAAAGGGGTCAAACACAAGTCTGATCTGGACAACAGGCAGGACATACAAAGGAAGAAACAACACACTGAGCTGTATCATTCATGCTGCTGCTGCTGCTGCTGCTAAGTCGCTTCAGTCGTGTCCGACTCTGTGCGACCCCATAGACGGCAGCCCACCAGGCTCCCCCGTCCCTGGGATTCTCCAGGTAAGAACACTGGAGTGGGTTGCCATTTCCTTCTCCAAAGCGTGAAAGGAAGTCGCTCAGTCCTGTCCGACCCTCAGCGACCCCATGGACTGCAGCCTTCCAGGCTCCTCCGTCCATGGGATTTTCCAGGCAAGAGTCCTGGAGTGGGGTGCCACTGCCTTCTACTGTATCATTCATATATTGTTGTTTTAGTTTGTAAGTCACGTCCAACTCTTCTGCGACTCCGTGGACTGTAGCCCACCAGGCTCCTCTGTCCATGGAATTCTCCAGGCAAGAATACTGGAGTGGGTAGACATTCCCTTCTCCAAGGGATCTTCTCAACCCAGGGATCAAAGCTGTGTCTCCTGCTTGACAGGTAGATTCTTTACGACTGAGCCACGTGGGAAGCATTCATATGCAAACAGCAAAATCCAGATTACAGGATGCTACAAGACAAATGCTCCAGGTTCTTCAACAGATAACCCACAGGGAAAAGAAAGGATACAGGGAAGACAATTTTTTTCAAATGGGCAAGACTAAACTATAACATCCACGGACGCCCATTCGACTGATAAAACTATAACAACACACAAGGAAGTGATTATTATGGAGTCAAGATGGCATTACATAGGTGGAAGGGAAGGGGCTGCAATTGGGGTGGACATATAGGGGAGCTTCGGGAAGTTACAAGAGTATTGTCTTTATAATCACTCACCCAACTATACATTTATTTTGTATAATTTTTTTGAAGCTGTATCTTCAATCTTATTTTAAAGGGTTTTTATTAAAAAAGGTAAAAGTGGGTAATTCCCTGGCAGTCCAGTGGTTAGGGCTGAGCACTTTTGCTGCCAAGTCCTGGGTTCAATCTTGAGTTGAGGAACTAAGATCTCACAAGCTGCATGATGCGGCCAAAAAATAAATAAATAAAAAAGGTAAAAGTGTAAAATCCACCATTTAACACCTTCTAATTCAAAGCACTTTGACAAATACCAGTATTTGTATCTTCAAATACCACCACATTGTTCCAAACAACCTCTGAAGGTATTTACTACTTCCACGTTTCAGATTGGCAGACTGAGGCTTAGAAATCTTAAGTAAGCTGCCCATTGTCCCACCATTATCAAGGCAGAGTCAGATTGAAATTCAAACGTCTGGCTGACTTCAGGACCATTCTCTGAATGCCTGTGCTCTGCTGATTCCCAGCTATTCATTTACTCAAGAAATGTTTACTGCCCACCTGCTTAATTATGCTAGATATTAAAGAGACAGAGAGGAGTTTCTGCCTTCATGGAGTTCAGGGCTTAGTGAGAAGGACACAAGGAACCATGCAAGTATCTATAACTGAGCCGAATACAGTGAAGGAAAGGTGCGTGGTGTCATGAGAATATATGCAGTTGGAAGACAGAGAGAGCTGCTCTGAAGAAGTGACGGCTGAAGCCCGAGGAGAAGTTAATTAGGCAAGCAGGCATTGGGGGCTAGAGACAGAGCAAGCAATACTCAGAGTTGACGTCAACAGAGCGAGCTTAGCACTCTGATGCCTGAGGATGGAGCATGAGGAGTAAAGGTAATTATGACAGGAGACCAGGCTGGAGAGCTATGAGGACCAGGAAGCTGCTGAGGGCTTTTAATTAAACATGGTGTGGAAGAGGGATGGGACTGGGCTTGCATCTTTAAGAGAATGAATTGGAGGAGGGACAGGGAGGCAGACAGAGATGAACTGAGGGGCTACTGCGGTCACCGGGGAAGCACATGATGATAGCTGGGACCAAGCAGGAGAGATGGGAAGAAGTAGGCGGACGTAAGATACTCCAGAGGTAAGGAGACAGGTCTGGAGGATGGGACTGCATGTGGGAAGGAAGGAGGAGACGTCAGGAAGGCCTCGGGCTTCCGGATGGAGGACTTGCAGAAGGTGCCAAACACTGACACAGGAGCAGTGGGAGAGGATTGGGGACCCAATCACAGGACACATGGAAACTTGGACTTGATGGTTTCGGGCCCCACTGAGAGCACCAAGTGAAAAGATCAGGGTAAGCAGTTGAATGAGTGAGTCTGAGTCTGAGCAGATGGTTATCTTTGGGGGGGCGCCCAGGGTAAGACTGCCTGAGAGCCAGATACTTCCACAAATGGGACCTCAAGAATGATCAAAATTCAAATGTAGGAAACAAAGCAACTTCCTGTGCTTATCTAGGGGTTGAAATCTCAGAAAGGTTCAGTGAGGTGGGGAAAAAAACAAATCAGAAGGAACAATACGAGATTAACAGCTGCGCCTCAGGAAAAACCCACTGCAATTTCTGGAATGTTTAGGATGTTAATTTCACGTCAAACAAGCTGGCACAATCTGCACAACTATATCTGCATATGAGGAGAGGCCTTCAGAGTAGTGGCTCAAGGTTGGAGACTCGAGAAAGCTCTTGACCCCAGGGGCTGCTCTGAGCCCGGGATACGCCCAGCCGCTCAGTCATCTCTTTTGCAGGGATAGAGAGGAGGTAGACAGAGGTGATGGAGTATCTTCACAGGAGATGCAAACAGATGTAAGCTCCTCTCAGCTTCCATTACAAGGTAAAAACTAAGTTTAATTATACTCGGTGAGAGAAACAAGGCTATACTGTCAACTTCCTTAAAGCACATAACATGGCTTCAGCTCAGGAGGAAAAAAAAAGAAGGACCAAGCCCTCCTGGATCTCCAGTTTGAGGGAACTGAGAGAGCAGGAGCCAAAGAAGAAACACGCTTTTTCACAGACTGGCTCGGGTGACACAGAGGAGCTTCTCTCAAATGTTCTGCAGTCACCAGGTACAGAAGAACATAAGTGAACACACTCATGTGTGCAAAATCCTGCCTGTGGGCTGGCAGAAATAAGAGGAGGACTGCAGGATGAAGCTCGGCGTGAGCAGACAGGAGCAAACTCACCCATACCTACAGGGTGGGTGAGAACTACAGCAAGGCAGGTTATTTTAGAAATGAGTACCTGTTAAAAATGCATCCAACTTTCCAAGAGGTGTAGTCTACACTAAAACAGAAAGCTTACTATTAAATAGATCCTAGTGACCTAAACAAGTTCCAATGTCTTATTCTAGAAGTGCACAATTCTTTCTGGCTTCCCCCTTGGCCTTGGAGCCATTTTACTTGGAGTTACCATATTTATTTTTCTCTACGTCCAGCTCACGGGTGTTCATACATGGAAGCCCTGGGCTGGCTGACAAATGGACTGGGACTGGCCAGTGCCTAGCATCACTAATAAGCACGGGCCAGCCCTGGGGACAGAGCCCACACACGTCACCTCCTAAATGCATTCTCACAAAGCATTATTCCAGCTGAGGAGCCCACCAAAATGCAACCCAAAACCCACTGGGCTTTCTGGAAAGCTCCACTGTGTTTGGAGAAACTAAATAAGCACACACACCAGGACTAAAGGAGGGTGTAAGAATGATTAACTGAACCCAGCCCCCAGGGTGCCCAGCAGAGTCCCCAGGAAGGGCTGTCTATCTACCCCTGTCTTTGGTCACTTCCATGCAAACAAGCAACCCTCATTTAGAAAGTCACCTAACAGTGAAGTTGGTAAAAAATACAAGCTCCAAGTTTGCAAGTTTTTCTTTCAAAAGCAAAGCTGTAATTAAAAAAAAAAAAAAGGCAAGTTTGTATGTATGTCATGATTTTAATACTAACAGGCTTCCACAGACATTTCCTTTTCTAAAACCTAAGCCCTCAACACCAAACTTGCTGAGTCATTTTTTTAGTACAAGTGTGTGCACTATTCTGACTGCACAAGGGCTCAAACATTCTAAGGAAAGTAGGGCACTTCCTACCCTCAAAATGATAAGGTTGGGAAATGAAACCTAAGGTATCTTTAAGAAGGCAACATTTAATTACGAAAGCTGACATCGTAGCATGTGTCCAAAACAAAACTGGCTTAAGATTCAAGGGAATTAGAAATAAATCTCTTGCGAATGATCAGAATTTAGGCTCCAAGTAGACTGCTCAAGCTTGGAGACTTTGGTCTTCACACTGTGAAGAAACAGTAGGACCCTTAAGTTTGGGGCTGAGTTTATTATATAAAGAGAATGTTAAGATGCTCTTGAGAAGATTCTTGAACCCATCTGTAATGATAACTACCAATAATTATCATGAAAGAAATCTCTCACAGGAAAGTCACCGGAAATTTCGCCCATCATGACATTAACATGAAAGAAACATGAAAGTCACTCTTGGCTGTGATCTCCCTTCACACAGCTTCCAGCCTCCATTCACACAACTTCCGGCCTCCATTCACACAGCTTCATTAACTCTTTTTTTTTTTTTTCATTAACTCTTACTTTGTATCACTGCAACTGATTAGTGCTTCTCCTCCAGTATCCCCTAATCACATTTCCATTTAGCATGTCCATAACCCAGCTTTGATGCCACACTCCAGAGTCCAAAAGGTATGAGGAGCTGCCCTAACAGCAGACACAACCCAGCCCTACTCTCTCACAGCTGCAGGCTTCCACAACCCCGCCCAAGCCACCTCTGCAATCCCGCCTCCTAGGATTCATCTGATTACACTCACCAGCAACTCAAACCCGGAACAGTACATGTATTCTGTCTCTAAAACAATTTCCTAGGGGGTGCTTCCCAGGTGGCTCAGTGGTAAAGAATCTGCCTGCCAAGCAGAAGACGCAGGTTCAATCCCTGGGTCAGGAAGATCCCCTGGAGAAGGACTGGAAACCCACTCCAGTTTTCTTGCCTGGGAAATCCCTTGGACAGAGGAGCCTGGCAGGCTACAGTCCATGGGGTTGCAAAGAGACAAGACTTAGCGACTAAACAACAACAGGGAATCATACTCAAAATCTGGTAATAATTTAGGATACAATATGAAAAAATACAATTTTCTGGCTTTGTTTTAAGTGAAGTGAAAATCAGTCAGTTGTGTCCAACTCTTTGCGACCCCATTCCATACAGTCCATAGAGTTCTCCAAGCCAGAATACTGGAGTGAGTAGACTCCCTTCTCCAGGGGATCTTCCCAACCCAGGGACTGAACCCAGGTCTCCCACATTGCAGGCAGATTCTTTCCCAGCTGAGCCACCAGGGAAATCCTTTTGGTTTTGTACAAATTGTGAAAATATATATATGCCTCCTTCAGACAGCTTTGCTAAATTCAAAAATACATGTTCATCATTTCTTAGAATACATTTGCTGGTTTCGATGACCATTTTTTTAATGTTCCAGGTTTAATCATGAATTGTAGCTTACTACTTTGAAGTTATCACTCTTCATATGTAACTTCTGATGTCTACTAACCCTAAGAAATAGTTCCTTCATAATAAAGATACATAAAATAATTTTCTTTTATGTGTAATCACTGTTCATATTGTTTTTGAGTATGTATTTGTATTTGCTTGTATATACATAATACATATCTGGAAGAACAATCAACTGTTAATAATGGCCGCCTACAGGGGAGATTTATTTTTTCAATGCATATCCTTTTATATGTTTTCCTTTTTTCTATTAAAGCCATGTGAATCCATAACCTGCAAAAAAAGTTAAATTTAAAAATTATGAATAGATGAATTTAAGGTAAACAATTCTTACACTACAGTTAGATTTAAGGGGGTTTCAAAAGCCATCTTGCTCAAAAACATTTTTCCCAGTAGCCACCCTGACTTAAATCCCCCAGTCAAAAGACAACCTAATAATCTGAAGACAGTAAGTGTATTACCCCACTGTCCACTATCAAATTATTGAGGATTAGTTTATCACA
The DNA here is from genome assembly GCF_003369695.1 of Bos indicus x Bos taurus. NCBI lineage: Eukaryota > Metazoa > Chordata > Mammalia > Artiodactyla > Bovidae > Bos > Bos indicus x Bos taurus. The sequence continues at coordinate 15,499,529 of NC_040102.1, read as the reverse complement.
TTAGCATAATAAAGGAGCGTCACAAAGAGGCTGTGTATAGTCTCCCTACATCTTGGTTCTTTTCCTTTTTCCCTTGAGTAACTAAATCGAGTTTGTTTTACTCAAAAGAACTTTTGTATCAGTAAAAGAACTCATTTAGGGATTCTAGAAGTCCCACCCAAGCCAAGTGGCGCCTTGGATTGCTGTGTGAATGTTTTTACTGTCTCTATAAACATCTGCCCTCCCCTCCAGTCCTCCCTATCAATCTAATCTACTCAGCCTGAGAAGGCAGGGACAGAGGGCATCTTGTTCATCTCTGGATCCTCCCCAACACTGAAAACACTGCCATCCACTTAACCCAAAGCAACTATCGAAATTCTCAGTGACACCTACCTTGAGATATTCTTGCCTGGGAAATCCCATGAACAGAGGAACCTGGAGGGCTAGCCCACGGGGTCCCAAAGAGTCAGACAAGCCTGAGCAACTATACACCACGAGACTATGATCCCTTCTCTAGGGAACTGTGGCTGAAATTTCAAATTTAAAAATGTCAGTCGGATACTCAAGTCTGCTCTCATCTCAAACAATAATCCATTCATTAGGGACAAAAATCCATCCGTAGAGAACCTACTATGTGCCTAGCACTGACATTTAGCAACTAACTAGGCCAAAATGATTTCCCAAGATCGGAAAAGCAATATGCAGCAGATATAGAGGAAATGCTTATGAGCTTTGATGAACTCCTTGAGCTTTTCTGTCTAAACTTGGAAAAGTCTTTCACTAATACTTTCTTCACACAGCAGTGGACTTTAGTTTCCCATTATGCTACTAAGCACCTTTGTGGACTTTCTTGTATCAGGCCCCCAGTCTTCATTTGTCCAGTGCTCATTTTTAACTTAATGGTATAAATCAAGTGTAAATCAAGAAACATCTAATAATTTACCATGTAAAAGAGAAAAATCCATAAACTATGTCAGTAACTGACATCTTAAAAAGTTATTCCTTATTTTTATCACCAAAATGTAAGAAATTATTCCTTTTTTCCATCAAGATGCACTTTGTACCGCTGGTCTAGTAACGAAAGTAAGGTTTCTAAACTATTGATTCATTATTCCCATGTTTTTCTTGCTGTTGCTTTGGTTAGATCATGTGCTAGAGTCAGGTAACCACAGCTAGTGAATCTGAGGCCTTTGGTCCACGTGAGCTGACAGGTCTGGCACAACACCAAACTACAACCTTGGACTAAGAAGCACCACACTACGGCAGCCTACTCAGCAAAGCAGGGCTAACAACTGTGCCCCAGGAGCAGGCCAGCCCCAGAGCATCTCAGCTCCAGCCAGCTGGCCTGCACCAAAGTTCAAGTTTTTCTAAAGTGAGGCCCAGAGAGCAAATGTCAAGACTTAAGCATCAACCTTCCTGACCTTACACAAAGCTTTTTTTTTTTTTTTTGCCACCTGAATATACCACTGGATGTTCTTTCCACCTGAGTTGAAACATCAATTTTACTACTTTAATCAGTAACGATTGCCAGCCAAGTAAAATAAAATTCCTTGCACATACGTGATGCTCAATAAACACTAGGTTAACTGAAGGGGGAAAGCCCTCAGCTAGTGACTACAAACTGACCAAATTTTTTTCATTATCATCAGCAAACAGTTTTTGGAGCTCCTGCAAGGTACAAGGGATAACAAAAGATATCAGTCAAGGATCTCAACCACAAAGAATTATGACAGCCAACAGCTACCTTATAAAGCATGCAGGAGCATTTGAACACGTCTAGACATGAAAATACCTACTCCCTTCTAGTTTAGTCTTCTCTGGTTGCCTACTTTTAATAGTGTATCCATTTTTTTCCCTCTAGAGAAGAAAGTCAAGAAGGGAAAAAAAAAAAAAAAAAAGGATGGACAGATAGGATAGATCCTAGTGTCTGACACGCTCAGCAGATTCTAGAAGAACCTGAAATATACAAGAACAAATGAGGATTCTTTTCTTAATGCTGAATCACAATTTCTGTAGTAAAGTAGTCACTGTATCTTAAGAGACACCATTTGGTTCACTACAAAACAGCCTCCCCCTCCACATATGTTAGATGACCCGTGTGGTCCAGCTCCTACCCCCACAGAACTGACAGATATTTTACACTACACCACATGCTTATGCTTCCATTCATAAGGAGCATTTTTTTAAAAACCTTAAGCATAAGTTATTGGAAATACAGCACAACGAAAGGCTTGAGTAAACTGCACTGGTACTGTAAATATATATATAAATAATTTTAGACATGGGCTTGATCCCTGGGTCGGGAAGATCCCCTGCAGGAGGGCATGGCAATCCACTCCAGTATTCTTGCCTGGGAAATGCTATGGACAGAGAAGCCTGGCGGGCTACAGTTCATGGGGTTGCACAGAGGTGAACACAACTGAGTGGGCACAGACATATGAATATCATATGTGCATACACTTTAATTCTAGGTAACAGAAAGTAAACCTCCTAATGTACTTATTTTCCTACTTAATGCTGTAGGAATCTGAATTCAAAAAGAACGACCAATAGTCGCCTGTCCTTAACTTACACTTATACCTCTTCCGCTGCCTGAAATTTTCAGGTAGTATACATGAGAGATCACATAAGCTGCTTCCTTTTCTGTCACCTCTAATGTAGTATTTTCTCTGCTTCCTCTACTAAAGCATCTTTCTGGATGATAACCTAAGTTTTCTCAGAGGTACAAGTGAGCTGGGAGCTTTGGGGGAATGTATTTTCCAGGAAAAAGGGAGGTAAACCACCCGTGAGGCTTCCAGGACAGAGTGACAATACTAAGGCTTAGACCCTGACCCCACCATCTAAACTTCCTGCCCCCACACACCAGGCACTCTTAATCACTTAACTCTTAATTACTTCTGGTTTCATAAGCATTTAAGCATTTATCACTATATTTCTTTGTTTAATGCCTGATTCCCCCATAAGTATATAATCTACAGAAAGCAGGGCTTTTGTTTGTCTTGTTGATTCAACCCCAGCTTCCAAAATAATACCCAGTTTCTGTGAAAGACTCAATAAATACGATTAAATACACATGAAATAGATTACAACATCTTAAAATACTCTAAAGAATTGTAACGTCATTCACAGATCAACAGTAAAATTCTGGGGTCTTTTATCATTGTAGGGAAAAAGAAAGAGGAAAAATACACCTACTCACCAACTCTTGCTAAATTAGATATAATAGCTGGGTGAAGGTTTTTAAGAGAAATAAACACAGCTAGTTTGGGGCTATTTATGAAAACTGAAGTTCCTTTTCCTCAACATACTGAACAACTGCTTAACTTAATGGGGATGGGCGCCCCTTTACCTACACCCCTTTCCCCATTATTTCAGCTCTGCTTTCTGAACTAACACACTGAGGAAAGGGTCCTTTTGGCGAAGAGAGTGAGATTAAAAAAAAGAAGCAGCAGCAGGTCGTATTATAAACAAACACAAAACCCAGGGAGTAATAATGCTTCTAACAAAATATTCTTACGAAGTTGAGCCACAGCCACTTCTCTTACTACAGAGTGAGCAATTTCAGGTTAATGACAGAAGAGTTCAGTCAAGAGGTAAGTCAAGCTACGACAGAACCGAGTTTCTTTTCAAGGGTTGTGAAAGTGAAGCTGCTGGGAGGTAGAGAAAAAAGCAGCGGTTTGGCACTAAGGAAGTGGAGAGCTCATTTAAAACACTGTCTTTCCCTGAATTCCTTAACCACCGTTCTCCACTAGATCGCCACACCCCACTGATGATAACGTTCCTTTCGATGCAAACGACAGTGATTTCGGGCAAACGACAGTGATTTCGGGCATCCGTTTCCTAAATCACTGAAACTGCGATACTTATCCACACGGCGGAAGACAGGACAGCGTGATTTAAAAAAAAAAAAAAGCGTACCCGGGCTTTCGGCATGAGGTGTAGCGGGCGGGGGACCTAAGCCAAGTCAGCCCCTCTGCGCCAAGTTTCCCGGTCTGTAAAAGGGCACAAAAGTTACCTCCCACGGGGAACGGTTACCAGAACCCAGCGTGACGACCGGCCCCAGGCGCAGCGCCTGCGTACAGAGGCCGCCCCGCTCCCCAGCGGCAGGGCCACAGCCAAGATCTGGAAGGATTATTCAGCTCCCGAGCCTGGGACTGAGGATGGAGTCGAGCAACTAAGTACATCACCTGCTAGCGTGCATCTCGGCCCGCCCCGCGCCGAGCCCGGAGCCCGCCCCGAGCGGGGGCCGAGAGGACGCGAGCATCTATCTCCCCGCCCGGCCGGCCCGGCCCAGCCCAGCCCCCGCTTCCCCGAGAGGACCGGCCCGCCGCGACCCCCGGCCCTCCCGGAGCGGGCGGGCTGGGCGAGGCCGTGGGCCGGCGCCCAGTACTCACCTCCGGCCGGTGGCGTGCGGCCAGCCGTCTCCAGGCGGCGGCGAAGTCAGGCGGCGGGGCTCGCGGGCTCCGGCAGACCAGGGAGAACACGGTCCCCAGCAGGAAGGCGGCCGCGGCGCAGCCCAGGTACAGGCTGAGCCTGAGCAGGACCGTGCCCGGCCCCGCGCCTCCCGCCGCCGCCGGCCACCAGCCGGCCAGCAGGCAGGAGGCGCACACGGCGGCGAGGGTGGCTGCCGCCACCCACCGACTCCCGCCGCCGGGCGCCCCCGGGGCCGCCGCGTCCCCCCGGGGCTCCGGCCGTCGTTCGCCCGGGGCGCCCGCGAGGCCGGCGCCGCCGCTGTCGGAGGGATCGGGGTGCATGCTGCTTGCTGGGCCGCTAAGGACAGGCACATCTCCCGCCCCGCTGTCCCCCGGCGCTGCCCCGGACGGTGGCCTCCGCGCGGTGCCTCCTGCCCTCCCCGCTCCCGCCGCGCCGGAGGCAGGAGTCCGCGCTCATGCCCTCGTCGGCGGCCCCCGCCAGAGGGAACGGCTCTCACAGACGCCGCCGGCCTGCGCCGGGCCCGCAGCTGCCCGGCCGGGCGCGCCCCAGGTAGCCGGACCGGGATGGGACTCGCGCTGGCGGAGCCCCGGGGGCGGAGCGGGGGCGGGGGCGACCCGGAGAGCGTGTCGGGAGGGGGCGGGATGGGGGGCGGGGAGCCACCGCGACCCGCTGAGTGACAGTCGGGGAGCGCCCCGCCCCGCCCCGCCCACACCGTCCTGCCCCGCCCCCGGCGCCCCCGCTGCGCCCCCCTGCCCGGCTCCGCCCCGGCCCCGCCCACCCGCCGCGGGCGCCCCACTCCCGGGTAGGGGGCGCCTCCAATCACGCGAAAACGGCTTTCCTGCGCTCCTGTCCCCGCCTCCCCCAGGATACCGTCTGTTGATGGAAAATTCTGCTGCAGGTGTCAGAAGCGTTTGCAGCTCTCCAGCTCAGGTGATCCCTTAATCCTCGGCCCGCTCATCTCTTGACAAGTAACCTCCCCGTGGGTGGGGGTTTAACAGCCCTTCCTTCAAAATTTCTGCCTCCTTTGCACCTGCTGTTTGAATAGGCAACCCTTCTTGATACTCACTTTTAGCCCAGTTCCCCTGACAACCTTCCCTTTTTCCCACCCAGCCGCCTCCGGGACGGGACCAAGACAAACAGGGAGCAGTAAATGCTGCCTGCAAAATTCCTAGGTACAGAGAGGTCCCCCCGAAAAGTCTGCCTGGCGCCAGGGGGCGTGCACAGTTGCCATCCTCACTGTGGCTCCAACTCCCTGTATTTTTGTCGCCAACGATTCAGTACAAATGCCAGTGCCCACACGCAAGTGAAAGTGCTCCAAGTAATTTTGAGAATACATATTTTCTTCTCGTACCACGGCCCCCGCATTAATATACAGATAATGCTTACTGAGAAGATGCCAATATGCTAAACACTAGAAATTACTAAGCCCAACAAAACAGATGTATCTTTAATGAATAAAGGAATTCTAAAGGAGATGAAGGAATTGGAAAGAAATTAATGCTTATTTAAAAGGGGGTGATAGAATAGAAAGGGCAAATCAAGAATAGAAAGGGGAAGAAGGGGAAGGGGGTAAATAGATGAGGGATGCCATGGAGGATGTGGGAGACGGACATCAAAAAGCCAAACAGTTTAAAAGCACTAGCGTTTTCCAATAAACTGAGTTGTAGGCTGCTTCCTAGGAAACTAAGTATTAAAATATATTTTCAAATACTGTGACTATACTGTGCTTTTCTATAAGGAATCTCTATTGTTTCAACTGTGAAAAAATACAACATTCATACAAAGTAAACTAGTGGATATTTTATTATTTTATTTTTTTAACTATTAAAATATTTATTTGGCTGGGCCGGATCTTCATTGCTGTACATGGGATCTCCAGCTACGGCATTTGGGATCCAGCTCGCAACCAGGTGATCGAACCCGGGCCCCCTGAATTGGGAACGCAGTCTTGGTCACTGAACCACCAGGGAACTCCCTGTTTATTTTTTTAAAACAAAGTATTATCCAAGAGGTTATCATTCAAACGAAAAAATACTAGTGTCCATAGACATACAAAGGCCACCCATGTATTCATGCTTTTGTAATAAATTTCCCTGGAATGGCATGGATTTCAAGTGGGAGATGAAGTAGGAGGCAAAAAAAAAATTATCGCTAATATTAAGCTCTAATAAAACAGTACAGAAATGAATTATTTTATGTATCTATATAAAAACAAATATGTTCACATTTGTCATTTTTAAAAAGCTGATTGTTTTAAATATTAGTATTCATGGACCACTTTATTCTCATTCCTTGTAAGTCAAAGACAAGGAGATAATGAGTGCCTTAGGCCAGATATGACTTTGCCATGCCTAGGTGATGACAGGGGATGACTTTAAAAGTAGTTACTACCTTCCTGTCTTCCTTGTCTTCTCTTTTTTATTTTTAAATTAAGCAGTGTAACTGATCTTGAAGGAGCCCTTTTGCCCCTAAAATAGTTAATATTCATCCCACTGGGGGTCCTCAAAGTGTACCCTACAATTCCAAATTATTTCAAATAAAGCATGGTAATTTGATATTACCAAAAATAAGATATATTTTGTGTGTGTGTGTGTGTGATCCTTTACATGCAGGGGACAGCATGCTGAGTGCTTTACATACTTTATATATATTTAAAATTTTCCAAAATATGGGTTTACTGCAAGTTGACAATAATAGTAACTAATTGAGCACTAACTCTGTCAGATACTGTTCTAAGCACTAGACATGCTTCATTTGATCTTCACAATCACCCGTGAATGTAATCTCCACCTATCCATGAAGGCAAAATAATTTGCTTAACTGTTATAGAGTTATCAGACTTTGGTTTTATCACACACCTGCTCTGGCTCTAAGGCTTGTGCATTTAAGCACTAAGTCATGGTACTTTCTAAAAACTCTATCTCTTTTAGTCATCACATATGACAGACGAGAAAAAAACAGGGTTTAAATCCATGAGCTTAGTCCCTGTATTCCATGCTTTTATAAGTGTTTAGTTTTGTTGCTTTTTGAGTATGGCTGGTATCTTAGCCAGCCACCCGACAAGTGCAAAGTGATTTATAGTAATCACTAAAGTCGGTAAAATCGTATAATCAATAAAGAGGAAACTGTCTAACATTTACTGAGAGCCCTGGTCTATAACTCATGATCTTTCCAGCACACTATATATTGTTCCCAAGAATGAGATCTGGAGAAATGTACACTCATGGTCAGGAAACTGCCTTAAAGCAAATGTCATATTGCTGTGAAGTCAGCACGGGCAATTCAAACATTTACTTAAAAGTAGTAGTTTGGTTTCTACCCTGTGCAAAGTTTGAGGAACACTGGGAGGTGGTAAGATATACACAGGAGTGCCTGAGATCAGGAGGTATTGAGGGAGATGTCAGGTATTAAATTAGAATCCAGGAAGTCAGTTCCTTCTGGGAAGTCAGTGCTGAGTCCTCCCAGGTCTAAGTTAAGACCAAATTAAGTAGAGATGCCTTATTTATTATATTCCTTATGGCCAGCACATTCTGACAGGTTTGTAATTAAACACTCCATGGGCTATCTTCATTATTCTCTTTGGTAAGCTGGGAATGGTGTCTGTCTGAATTCATTGGGATACTATAAGGATAAATTAAGTGAAAATTTGACATTTAAAGTACTAGAGTGTAAATAGGTATACAACACCCATTCTCTGTCGATAATATGTAATGAATCTTCTCCTCCACTACTTAGTATGTGCGCTAGCTGCTCAGTGATGTCCAACTCTGCAACCCCATGAACTGTAGCCCACCAGGCTCCTCTGTCCATGGAATTCTCCAGGCAAGAATACTGGAGTGGGTTGCCATTTCCTTCTCCAGAGGATCTTTCCAACCCAGGGATTGAACCTGGGTCTCCTGCATTGTAGGCAGATGCTTTACCGTCTGAGGTACGAGGGAAGCCCATTCACTAGTATGCTGCTGCTAAGTCACTTCAGTCGTGTCCGACTCTGTGCGACCCCATAGACGGCAGCTCACCAGGCTCCCCCGTCCCTGGGATTCTCCAGGCAAGAACACTGGAGTGGGTTGCCATTTCCTTCTCCAATGCATGAAAGTAAAAAGTGAAAGTGAAGTTGCTTAATCGTGTCCGACTCCTAGCGACCCCATGGTCTGCAGCCTTCCAGGCTCCTCCATCCATGGGATTTTCCAGGCAAGAGTACTAGAGTGGGGTGCCATTGCCTTCTCCACTACTTAGTTTCAGTTCAGTTCAGTTCAGTCGCTCAGTTGTGTCCGACTCTTTGCGACCCCATGAATCGCAGCACGCCAGGCCTCCCTGTCCATCACCAACTCCTGGAGTTTACCCAGACTCACATCCATCGAGTCAGTGATGCCATTCAGCCATCTCATCCTCTGTCGTCCCCTTCTCCTCCTGCCCCCAATCCCTCCCAGCATCAGAGTCTTTTCCAGTGAGTCAACTCTTCGCATGAGGTGGCCAAAGTACTGGAGTTTCAGCTTTAGCATCATTCCTTCCAAAGAAATCCCAGGGCTGATCTCCTTCAGAATGGACTGGTTGGATCTCCTTGCAGTCCAAGGGACCCTCAAGAGTCTTCTCCAACACCACAGCTCAAAAGCATCAATTCTTCGGTGCTCAGCCTTCTTCACAGTCCAACTCTCACATCCATACATGACCACAGGAAAAACCATAGCCTTGACTAGACGGACCTTTGTTGGCAAAGTAATGTCTCTGCTTTTGAATATGCTATCTAGGTTGGTCATAACTTTCCTTCCAAGGAGTAAGCGTCTTTTAATTTCATGGCTGCAGTCACCATCTATTTAGTATACTTCTCCTTAAAGCCCCTGGATCTCCTTAAAGGTAGCCGTAGGGTTAGAGAGAAAAACACTGTATTTGCCTTTGCCCACTTTGGGTAAAATTGTGTATAGGTATTAACAGAAATCAAAATACCTAGATATCATTATAGTTTCTTCTGCTGATTCACCACAAGAACATAACAGGTCTTTAACCTAACTCTCTCTCTCGTAAACTTTCAAGCAGAGTGTAGTTTACAGAAAATACGGTTGTAAGTGCGGCCAAACTTCAAAAGGAGAAGTGAAAAAATTATAAAACACTTTAAAAACAAATAGTAGACTGTTAAAGCTTAAAGGGAACATACTATAGCATTTGGAAGAGGAAAACTAATCTGTGAACAAAATTTTAGGACATCGATATATAAATTATGCTGAGTGGGCCTCTTCAAGTAAAAATATTCATGTTGGGAAACTTTCAGGCAGAAGTGTCTTTGTATTAATCTTCAAAGAGAAATAGAATTACAAAGGAAAGTACTGTACACTGAATTAGTTGGTATCAAGACAAAGAATTGAAAAGGGCAGATCCCCAAGAGAGGATAATTTCAATTTATCCAAGTTTTGACCTGAAATTTAGGGAAATAGAGTATGTCAATTATCTACTGTCATATAACAAACTACCACCAGATAACAACCACTGGATATGCTTATGATTTTGCAGGTCAGTCAATGGTCTGGGGTCAGTTGGGTCAGTTCTCTTCTTGCCTGAACCATTAATGATGCTGTGATCTCCTGGCGCACAAGCTAGGACTACTCTGGCTATGGAGCCTCCATTAACATGGCTTGTCTCTGCTCCCTGAGTTCTCATCCTTCAAGAGATTGCTTGGGTCTCTTCACATGACCATGTCAGAGATGTGATATACAAGTTCTTTTTAAGCTTTTGCTTGTGTTACATTTGTTAACATTCCATTGGCCAAAGCAAATCATATTGGCCCAGTCAGGAATTAAATAAGAGGGGGCCTACATACACGTGTGCTCAGCCTTGTCGGTCGTTGGAACCAATCAATTACATCTCTCCATGTTTAAATCCATGTGAAGGCCCCCTCCCAGGTGGCACAGCAGTAAAGAATCTGCTTCCAATGCAGGAGACTCAGGCGCAGTCCCTGGGTGGGGAAGACTCCCTGGAGGAGGGCATAGCAACACTCCCTGAAGTGGTGCAACCCACTCCAGTATTCCTGCCTGGAAAATCCCACGATCAGGGGGAGGTTCACAGTCCACAGGGTTGCAAAGAATCAAACACGACTGAAGTGACTGGGCATGCATGATATGGCTTACCAGGCGTTCCTTTCTCTATACTTTTACGTAAAAAATATTGGGTACCTATTGTATTAATTTCCTGTTGCTGCTATAACAAATTACTACAAACTTAGTGGTTTAAAACAACATGAATTCATCTTACCGTTCTGGAGGTCAAAACTAAAATTAAAGTGTGACCTGGGCTGCTTTTCTTCTGGAGGCTTCAAGGGGAGAATCCTTTTTCTTCCCTTTGTCAAGTTTCCAGTGCATGACAAGTTGCTTCATTGGTGTCGGACTCTTGGCAACCCTATGGACTGTAGCCCACCAGGCTCCTCTGTCCATGGGGAATCTCCAGCTTCTATCAAATATACAGCAGGGATTAACTGTAGTCACCACGGTGTATACTACAAGCTCTTGCTTCCATCCATGGCCATGTTTTGTTTTTATTACTGTCCTCAAATCTCCTGTCTCCCCTCTTATAAAGACCCTTGGGATTACATTGACCTCACCTGGGTTAACCTAGGTTGATGTTCCCACAGGTTTGGGATTAGCAGGCCGGCATCTGTGGGGTGCCACTGCTCTGTCGCACCTACTATGTGCTTGCGAGTTCAAACACGAAAAAGGGCTGCATTCCATACAGTGGACGGAGATCATTTTTCTCAGATTGTTTGAACTACCCATCTCATTTACCGGTAGTCAGAGGACTTTCTCACGTGTTTACCAGCCCCTGGGCCACAGGGCTGTTTAAACTGAACTTTGCTGATATAAGCATATTTATATTAGCTGCCTCCATATTTATTATTACAGTTGCTGTTTGGGTACAACATCACAAGACCATCAAAGCGGCTTTCCTCGTTAGCAGCGGAGGCGGCAGCAGTTAACACCTGGGCGGTGCAGGGCACAGCCGAGGGTCCGGAGGTCACTTTCTTCCCGCGTCCCTTTCCATCCGAGAGGGGGCCCGCTGGCCAGGCTCGGGGGCGCGGGGCGGGCCCGCCGCGCTCTGTGACGCCCGCCGCGAGGAGCCTCCGGCACCGCCCGGTTCCCGCGGGACCAGCGGCGCGGGCGCAGGCGATCTCCTTTCCCGTTCCGCTCTCTCCGCCTCCGGAAGCTCGGGCGGCCTCCGGGGCCGCGTGGAGGGGCTGCAGGAGCGCGCGCGCGGGCGCACGGCCGGGACGCCGGCGGCGCGAGGAGGTTGCGGCTGCGGCGCCGGGTGAGCTGCGCGCGAGCGACCCTTCCTCCGCGCCCCCCGCCCCCCGTTCGGGATCCGTTTCCCCTCTCCGGGGCCCAGGCCGCGGCGAGCGCACAGGATCGGTATGCGGAAGGCGGACTGGCCGGGCCGCCCCCCTCCCTTCCCCAGTCCTCCGGGCCCCGCCGCCTCTGCGGCCCTGGCAGCCGGTCGTTAGGCGGGTGTAACCCACACGGAGGCGTCCAGGGCTGGCGCGATCGCAGGGCCAGCGCCCCTCGTCGGCCGCTCTGGGATGGCCGGGCCTGACCTCGGGGCGCGTTTGCGGGTGGCGTGGGGTCGGGGTCCGCAGTGAATTAAGATGTGATAGCCCCCCGCCCCCCGTCCCGGGAGATCCTGGCTCAGGTCTCCCCCGCTCACCTCCGCGGAACTTGACCCTGAACTCAGAGGAGGGAGGGGGATGTCAGTTATCCGCTACTTCGTGGGGTCCGGAGGGGGTAGTGTAAGGAACCTCAGATCCTGGAAGACAGGTGTTTCCTTTGGGCTGAGATTTTCGGATATCCAATAGGTTACCTTCTTTGGACCAAATCGTATGTCTTAACTACAGAAACGTCATGTCCCAGTATCTAAAATGACAGTTAAAAATGCCGGATTCCTCTGTGTGTTTTCCTGATGTAAGGCGAAAGCGTTGGTATTTGTATTGCTGGTTCTGCAAGGGCCCTACGAATCATGGGTGTGTAAATGACTCCTGGGCAGCTTTGGCAAGTTCTTGTCCTCATTGAGTATCAGCAGGGTTATTGCAGCCTAATGAACTGTCATTTGATTTTTACGCTTTCCCAATATGTTATAAAGAGAAACTTTACTATCTTATTAAGTCCATATTTTTATTACTCTTTAATGTAAATTGAATCTCACTAACTAAAGTGAAGGTTATCAAAAGGACTGCTTAGTGGTTGGGACAGTTGGATATTTTTTCCTTTCATTAAGTCACCTGAATGTTTCAGTTCAGTTGCTCAGTCATATCCCAACTCTTTGCAACCCCATGGACTGCAGCATACCAGGCTTCCTCTAGCTTACTCAAACTCATGTCCATCAAGTAAGTTGCTGATGCCATCCAACCATCTCATCCTCTGTCATCCCCTTCTCCTCCTGCCTTCAATCTTTCCCAGCATCAGGGTCTTTTCTAATGAGTCAGTTCCTCACATCAGGTGGCGAAAAAATTGGAGTTTCAGCTGCAGCATCAGTCCTTCCAGTGAATATTCAGGACTGATTTCCTTTAGGATGGACTGGTTGGATCTCCTTGCAGTCCAAGGGACTTTCAAGAGTCTTCTCCAACTCCACAGTTCAAAAACATCAATTTTTTGGCACTCAGCTTTCTTTATAGTCCAACTCTCACATCCATACATGACTACTAGAAAAACCTGAAGTTTAAGTCCTTACAATAACCCACGTGTTGGATGTTAGGAACCTAAATCTAAACCTGAAAAGTCTCCCAGACACTGATCTCTGCACCCCTTCTCATGAACTGTGACCATGTAGGGAGACAGATGCTTACAATTGTTGGGGACTACAGGAACCTTGTGGGGCTTCCCTGGTGGCTCGGATGGTAAAAAGTCTACCTGCAATGCAGACCTGAGTTCGATCCTTGGTTGGGAAGATCCCCTGGAGAAGGGAATGTCTACCCACTCCAGTATTCTTGCCTGGAGAATTCCATGGACAGAGGAGCCTGAAAGACTTCCGTCCAAGGGGTCGCAAAGAGTTGGATACAACTGAGTGACTTTCACACTCACAGGGATCCTGTAAATGCAGATAAGGGGATAGTTGCTTCTAGTGTGTGGGGTAGGAAGGGAATGAAGGACAACTATAGAAAACTATCCAGGAAAAAAACTCAGGTGAAAGAGGTGATTTTTCTGCTTACATAGTTGGCTGTGCTCAGTCATGTCCAACTTTGCAACCCCATGGACTGTAGCCTACCAGGCTTCTCGCTCCATGGAATTTTCCAGACAAAAATACTGGAGCAGGTTGCCATTTCCTCCTATAAAGGGATCTTCCCAACCCAAGAATTGAACCCATGTCTCCAGTGTCCCCTGCATAGGCAGGCAGATTCTTTACTGCTGCGCCACCTGGAAAGCCCTACATAGCTGGCTCAATCTTAAATCTCCTAACTCCAAACTCCTTCATCAGATAAACATTATTTGAATATCTAATATTTGTCAGGTCTGACTTTAGGCGCTAGGATATAAAGATGAGCAAGGTACCAGGAGTTCCCAGTTTGGTAAGAAGACAGGAAAGGTGGGAAACAGCTATGAAAAACAGATTTCGAAGAAGTATCTGTAGTCATTTGTTTTAGGGATAGACTTTGGGATTTAGACTTAGGTCATGTTAGGGTTGGAAAAGGTCATATCCTCCATACACACAAATTCCCTCTGCAGCACCCCAGCAAATAGCCATCTGGTCTTTGCTCCAACAATATCTAGTGACTTGTGGCTAGATGACTTATGGCTCATAATCCTTGAAGGGAGCTCATTCCATTTTTGAGCAATTCTAATGTTAAACCCAGAACAGCTTTCTTATGCATTCTATTTGTTGATGCAAGTTCTGCCTCTGGAGCTGCAAATAATAGCTCTCAAGTCTGTTTCATATCACTGCTCTTCAAGTATCTGAACACACCCTTTCCCTTAGTTATTTCTTTTATTTCTGTGAGCCCTTGGTTGGTAAACCATTAATCATAACTCAGGTTCTAGACTCTGCCATAGTACTCAAAGCTAAGTGCCATCCAAAAGGTGGTTTGACCAAGCAGAATATGATGCAAGTTGTACGTTGCTACCCCAGGTTTGTCAATCTCCTTGCCAGAAATACCTGGGAAACTCTTTACTGTCTTTGGAAAGGTGGTTTGATCACAAGCTCAGTTTGGGATAGAGAGTCACAAGTCAATTCAAAGTTCTGAATCCTTATTACCTAGGTTAACACTTAAATTTACCTAAGGCTACTGGTTTATGGCAGAAAGTGAAGAAGAACTAAAGAGCCTCCTGATGAAAATGAAAGAAGAAAGTGAAAAAGTTGGCTTAAAGCTCAACATTCAGAAAACTAAGATCATGGCATCCAGTCCCATCACTTATGGGAAATAGATGGGGAAACAGTGGAAACAGTGGCTGACTTTATTTTTCTGGGCTCCAAAATCACTGCAGATGATGACTGCAGCCATGAAATTAAAAGACACTTACTCCTTGGAAGGAAAGTTATGACCAACCTAGACAGGATGTTCAAAAGCAGAGACATTACTTTGCCAACAAAGGTCCGTCTAGTCAAGGCTATGGTTTTTCCAGTGGTCATGTATGGATGTGACAGTTGGACTATAAAGAAAGCTGAGCACTGAAGAATTGATACTTTTGAACTGTGGTGTTGGAGAAGACTCCTGAGAGTCCCTTGGACTGCAAGGAGATCCAGCCAGTCCATCCTAAAGGAGATCAGTCCTGGGTGTTCATTGGAAGGACTGATGTTAAAGCTGAAACTCCAATACTTTGGCCACCTGATGCGAAGAGCTGACTCATTTGAAAAGACTCTGCTGCTGAGAAAAATTGAGGGCAGGAGGAGAAGGGGATGACAGAGGATGAGATGCTTGGATGGCATCACCGACTTGATGGACATGGGTTTGGGTGGACTCAGGGAGTTGGTGATCAACAGGGAGGCCTGGCGTGCTGCGGATCATGGGATCGCAAAGTCAGACATGACTGAGCGACTGAACTGAACTGAACTGGTTTATTCAGTTTGTGATGCCATTGAGATTTGTTCCAGATTATTTTGCTAGAGGAAAACTACTGCATGGCAAATATATCCAGCAAAATGTGTGGCAAACATTAGCATGTGTATCTAATTTTCACTGGGCAGGCCATCCTTTTTTGTAAAGAGCTGTTTCTAAAGCCGAACTGCTAAACAAGTCCCACTTTCTCTTAAAACTCCCTACCACGGGAGGGATTATTTTACTATCTTGGCCCCTGTTTACTGTCAAATAAATCATAGATATCACAACGATGTGTTTTATAGTTCAAAGAAGGAAGGTCTCAGTTTTTTTTATTTCCATAAGGCTAGGACCACATTTCTAAAGCAGAGTAGAACAGTGGTTAGTCACGTGATCCTCAAAGCTGCCCGCTTTAGAATCCTGGTAGGCCACATAACTAGCTGTGTGGCTTCAGGCACGTTCCCACGTACGAGAGAGTGACAAAATATCTTAAAAGTTGTTGTCAAGAGTCAGTGAGTTAGTACTTCTTTTGCACTTAGAACAATCAACCCTGAATATTCATTAGAAGGACTGATGCTGAAGCCCCAATACTCTGGCCATCTGATGTGAAGAGACTCATTGGAAAAGATGAGGGTAGAAGGAGAAGGGGACAACAGAGGATGAAATGGTGGGATGGCATCACTGACTCAATGCACATGAGTTTAAGCAAACTCCAGGAAATAGCAAAGGACAGGGAAGCCTGGTGTGGTACAGTCCATGGGGTCACAAAGAGTTGGATGTGACTTAGCGACTGAACAGTAACAACAAATAAGTACTCAGTTAATGAGTACTAAGTTAATGTTTTAACTATTATTAGTAGTAGAATAACAACACTAATACAAATGAGACTTAGGTTAGTAATTTTATGCCCTGAAAAATGTAAACAATTTTAGTAGAGGGGCAGAAGTTGGAATAATTTGGATGATTCGTTTTTTAAAAGATTTGTGTTTTAAACTGGCTAAGAAAATTTGCTCTGGGCTGTGCTATGAAACTGTTTGATTTTAGAATTTGAAGAAACTTGTTAAAAATTTTTTTAATCCTTAAAGGCATTAAATAGTGGGATAAAACGGCTACCACAGTTCTTTTATTCCTTGACGTTTTAAAGTGTGAATTATCTTACAGAAAAGGATAGCTTTGGGGAGAATTTAATGACTATTAATAAGCACTGTCCAGCATTCAATAGCTTATTTGCTGTTTTTCTCTTTGAACTCAGGTGGGCAGAATTAGATTGAAAATGATCAGTCATACCTTTTTATATTTGTGATGACCCATGATCACAGAAAACCGATTCTTAATTCTTCCCCTTTGTCCCCTTTCCCAACTTCATTCCTCCTCCCACCTTTTATAGGCTCATACTCTTAGACATTTAATGCATGTCTTCCCAGGCCAGGCTGGTAGCATTTTATGTATATGTTTGTCCGCTTGAAGAGTTTAGTGTTGTTTTGTTTGTGTGTGTGTATGTGTGTTAAGTTTTTCATGATTATGTTGTCATTCAATTCCACTCTCTTGGTAGACATGATTTTTGTGGCTCTCAGCTCATCATTTCTGACTGATACACAGTATATAATACACAACATTTCTCTTCTCTGTTTTCCTCTGACTGGACATTGAGTTTTTCCCTCAGTCAGCACTGTTGCAGACAGGGCTGTGAAGCACCTTCTTGTCCATGTGCCCAGGAACACACAACTGAGAAGCAGGTGCACCAAGTTTTGAGCCTGGGTATCTGACCAGTTGGTTCTTTTCACTGTGCAGACTCCCTGTCATCACTTCCTTGCTTAGTTGATTACATGAACACTATCACAATAACAGTAGTGGAAATATTAAAAATGCAGGGGGATTGTTGATTTTTCAACTCTTCATTTTTTTGTCCAAATGTCTAAATTGTATTATTAATCCAGTATAGCCAACAATTTTATATTAATGCATTTTTCACACTGATAATAGCACCAACATCAGGGGGCCACAAAGGATCCATTGGTAAATATTTTAGGCTGTGTGGGCCCTGTGGTATCTGTCACAGCTACTTAACTCTGCAGATGCAGTGGGAAAGCTGTCAGAGACAGTTCTTCAACCTGGGAGTGGGGCTGTGTCCCAATAAAACTTTTTTTACAAAACAAGTGGTGGGCCTGATTTAGCCCATTCACAGCAGTTTGCTGACCTGTGATTTAAATAATGATTTTAATGGGCTCAAAATATTCCTCTATTCGTTTTTTTTTTTTTTTTCAGTATTAAAAGTAATGCTGTAATTGCACATTCATAGCCACTAACCATCAAGGAAATGATCTCTCTCTAAGACTGAACCTCAGAAAAGTGGAGAAGGGCATGACTGGCTTTAAGACTGTGAGCCTGAAGCTGTGACCTGTGACTGTCACACGGGTTAAGCAAAAACTCCATAATCTATGGATGCCACACAAAAGGACAACAAAAAGTTTAAGAACTTAAGAGCAGTAGCTGAGACTGTTGCTAAGGCCTTAGATTTTGATCACATCTCTCATCTTTTAAACTGAGTCCGATTGAAAACTGCAAGCTCCAGGTGGAGTTCTGACTGCTGGGCCATCCCACCGAACTGGGGCTTTCATAACTAACCTTGAAGCTTCAGCCTCCCCCAGAAATGTGAGTCTTTAACCAGCCAGTCTACCAGAATGATGTCTGTTTGGGCTGGCTTAGCATTCTAAACTCTAGCTGTACTTAATTTATGGAAGTCAGTTTTTCCCTGGCGTTCACCTACATATCCACGTTTGTAATATGCTTGCCTTGATGATCTCCTGTTATTGTTCAGATCATTGGTATAACTTGTTATTACCCCTGTAGCCCCCATTATCATTTCGCTGAGTTACTGTTTTTATGGTAGGTTTTTTCTTTTTCATATTTCTCTGTATATATTACCCAGACTTCTCAGTTTGGGAAAATTTGCAATTACTGTATAAAAATAAAAAGAGTAATTTGGAAAATACTCTTAGTCTGATGGTTACACTTTCCTCCTTTTCAGATATATTTTTACCATCATGGATCGGTTTGACGATATATCAGAAGGTGAAGTGGACCATTCTTTCTTTGACAGCGACTTCGAAGAAGCAAGGAAAGGTGACAGCAGCTCAGTTTTTGACAAGCAGGATGATGACGCTGAAGAGAGAACAGACAAAGATACGGAAAATGTAAACTTGAAACTTGGACTACAAAGAAAGGAAGATGATCTTACTGAGAAGGGAACGGAGAGCAGTGGGAAAACTCCTCCAGAGGAACACCCTGTAGAAGGTGATAATGCACAAACTGGAAATTCCTCGTCCTCAACCACTTCTTCAAGATCAAAACTGGGTAATGCTAGAGTAGAACATAAAATACACTTGCCCACTCCAAATAGCCTTCCCCAAACTGTGAAAGACGGTGAGCACGACTACTATACAGATGGAGAGGAGAGCACTGATGATGAGAAAAAGCATCATGTCAGGTCCAAGTCAGCTAAGCTGCCGAATAACTTCAAGAAAAGCCTAAGTAAAAAGTATTCCAGAAGCAGCTCCTCTTCGTCTTTGTCCCTCTCATCTTCAAGTTCCGATACAGGCTGTTCAGATACCGGATCTGATGTCGGCCTGTCTGATTCATCTCCATCACCGAAGAAGCATCTCCCTGGCGCCACCCACTTGTCACCCAAACTGAAATATAAACCAGGAGAAAAATCACCAGGAGCCCACGCTTCAGGTACAAAACCCAAGGTTGGTGATGACACCGAAGAATCGGAAGACACCGTGACGGACGTCACTCCTTTATCGACCCCGGACATCAGCCCGGTTCAGTCTTTCGAACTGGGTGCCTCAAGCGACCCAAAAATGAAAGTTAAAAGGCAAGAAAATGTGAGGCAAGAAGTATATGAAAATGTTGAGGATTTGAAAAATAACTCGAAATCTTTGAAATCAGCCAAAAAAGGGAAGGAGAAACATGAACCCAGTCTCACCTCAAAGTCAACAGCGTTGGATTCCAGTTTAGACCACAGATACAAACAAAAAGTCTTACATGACACAATGGACCTGAATCATCTTTTAAAAGGTAATTTTAAACACTGTGTTTGGAATTTATTTTTTAAATCACTGCATCTGGAGATAGGGCCTTTATTTTATAATTTACTTTTGGCTGCATGGTCTTACTCTAGCTGTGGCAAGTGGGGGTGGCTACCCTCTAGTTGGCGTGCACAAGCTTCTTATTTTGGTGGCTTCTCGTTGCACAGCACTGGTTCTAGGTGCCTGGGCTCAGTAGTTGCAGCACATGGGCTTAGTTACTCCATGGCATGTGGAATCCACCCAGACCAGGGATCGAAACCCTTTCCTCTACATTGGCAGGTGGCTTCTTATCCACTGTACCCCCAGGGAAGTCCTGTGTATTGAATTTAAATATTAAACCTAATATTATATTGAGCTTAATATTAAATGCTATGAATTTGCCTTGATTTTTCTAGTAGGTGTGTTTTATTATTTGAGATCATGGATATATTATTATAATGTAACCAAATTATTTCATTTAAAGATACCTGGAATATCATTATTTATATTACTGCAAAACTGATCAACTGGGACTAGAAAGTACTTCACAGTGATTCTTAGAAACTCAAAATGCCTGGAGACCAGATAAAATAAATGCAAGAAGGGGAGCAGATGTTTTCCTATGTTTGATGGAGACATGGGTGTAAGATATATTTCACTTTCTTTAAGAAAGAAAGCACGAGCACCAAGTTTAAGGGAAGGTGGCAGGAATGCTGGCAAATTAAGAGAGCTCAGAGTAAACTGTAGGAGACAATTCAGATTTTAAGTTAAGGCTAGAGAGAATTACTGGAAAATAATTACCAAGTTGATGAAATAACATGATTCAAGTTTTAGTTACTTTTAAGATAGAAGGATTTAAGAATTAAGATAATCCTGACTACTATATTTCTGTCTCAATTTATTTATACCCATTATTTAGTTTGAAAGGAACAATATATTCCAGGTGAAGAAAAAGCAACCTCAAACTTCATTTTTGACTAGTTAATATAAAATTAGAAATATTGAGCTTGCAGGTTAGGTTTTAGGGCAATTGAAGATAAAGTTTTTAAGTTGTAAGTAAGACTCTCTTGTCTTCATTTGTTTGAAATGTTAGTTGAAAGAATAAATCTTCAGCTACATAATTTACATATGGTGGCCTGATAGAAGGGCATAAATAAGTCCCTTATTTGGTCAAATGAGTCTCATAGATTAATAAAATGTATTTTGGAGCAACTTATACTTGTGAATGTCCCCTCTTTTATAGGTTTTCTTTGATTGTTACTCATTGATTGTTTAATTATTTAAAATATCAATAGTATAAGGAAGAATACTCAGAAAGTAAAGTCTTGAAAAAGATATGCCAGGCTGGTAAGAAAGAGAAAATAAAGTATCAATCTTGTTAGTACACAAAGTAGAATTCCCAGATTCTTGGCATTGCCTGTTACCACCTAGTGGCTAAGCCTCCACTCAGCATACCTTTCCTGATAAATGCTCATTCAATCTCTTAAAATTTTCAAGACTGAGTTTTCTATTCTTGCCCATCTGCTTCTTCCCCTAACAATGGGAATGATCTTTAAAAAAGTAGATCAGACCTACAAGTTTCCTTCTTAACTCTTCAGAAGTGGGCTGACTCTTAGGTTAAAAATAAATACCAAATTTCTTACCATAGGCTACAGACTATTTCTTCAGTGACTCTTCACCCCAGGGAGTATGTGAGCATCTCTTGGAGAGCTACTCAAATTATTAAAACAAACTATTAAGTACTGATGCTTGGGCTCTGCCGTGGAGAGCCTGGTGCACTTGTCTAATATCAGTTAAAGTTGATGAGCCATGGCTCACCATCATATGCTGACTGCCTTCAGCTCCTCTTCTCTCATTACCTCTCAGTCCAGTCACAGTACTTCCTTACTGTTCAGAGAATGTTAATACTTTGCACTCGTGGAGTATTTGCGCTTGAGGTTGGCCTCTCTCTCTGTAGAGGCTACTTCAGTCTTGCTCGGCCCTCAGCTTATCCATCACCTTCTCGGAAGTACTCTTCCGAACGTGCTGTGGAGAAGTTTCATACCCACCCCTGCCTCACGGTCACAAAAGCCCATTTCCTTTCAGGAGACTCTGGAGTTAGTGTAAGCAACATGAGGGCAGGAACTTATTCCTTGCTGAAATCCCCACAGTAGACACTATTTGTTACCTAAAGGACTGTGGGACACTTCCGTCCACAGCGCTAACGGTCAGGAAGTATGCATCTTACGTTTCACTGAAATTGGATTTTGTAGCAGTTACCCACTAGTCTTAGGTTTGCCATCTGAAATACATACAGTAAGTCTTTGCCTCCTGTTTCTACCATATAATCTTATCCCGTTTTGACTCGGAAACAGAGCTAAAATGGGGCTCAGTCTCGAGCACATGGACTAGAGCTTTATTCAGTCTGCTGCCCCCCGGGGATCCCTGACCCCAGGACCTGCCCACACGGTACGTGGTGCTCAGGGTTAATACAACCTCAAGAACAAAGCGGCACTTCTGCCCCTTGATGCATCCGTTGTTGGAGTCACCAATATAACCCACCAAAGATTCTTTATAGCAGTAGAGTGTGTTTTAAATACTAATTGTGGCGACCAGTCTATGTATATGGTGTTTCTTGAGGTTTCTCAAATTATTATTCCTGCTGAATTTGCCCAGTGAAGGCTTTCAGATCCAAGAATATTTTTGTTTTTCTTGTTTTCATTTTCCCCATAGAGCTAAGCCATGGACATGTGAGATGTGACGTGTACGTGGCCGAGCTGTGTTGCTCTGGCTGTCTTCTATTAAGGCAGGCGGTAAAAGATTGCAGAAATGTTCAACTCTGCTTCTCTTCTCACTAACTATGTTATTTTTATAAAATGTGATATTTTCATAGCACTAGTTTATTATTTTCAGATGAATTCACAGGTATCTTTCAATTTTTTACCATTAATTTCTAACATGGTAAATATTGATAGATATAACCCACATAAACATTATTTGGGGTCCTCAGTAAACTTTTGGTGTGAGGTCTGTTTAAGAACTTCTATTCCTGAAGAATAATCTATTAGATTTATAATCTATTAGAGAAAAAATAAATTAGCATAGTCTTCCAAAAGGGGGAAAATGGGGGAAAAGAACAACAAAAAAGCATTTTTTTGTAGATATAAAATTGTGAGAAGAGATCAAACAATACAAGTAAATTGTTTTGACTTATCAGAAGGTATTATCAGAGGGGATAATTTTTTTTTATCAAATCCAACCTGCAAAGATGTTTAAAATATCAATAGTATAGGAAGAATGAAAATAAAGGCTTGAAAAAGTTATGCCAGGCAGATACCAAGGAGAAAATAGAAATATCAATTTATTAGTACACAAAATAGAATTTGAGATGTGAAAATCACTGAAAGGGACAAATAAGAGTATTTTACATGAACAAACTGACCAAGTACACTAAAAAGATTTAACAGCCATTGATTTGAAGTGTTTGATAAAAGCAAAACAGAGCTAAATGATGAAATTGATAAAGCCGTAATCACTGTGGAAGATTGGTAGATGTTAGACCAAAAAAAAAGTATGAACTACCCACTTACGGGCTGCACTTGGCCCATGGGTTTGTTTTTGTTTGTCTATTACATAATATATATTTTTAAGTGATGAGATAGCAGTTTCTATTGCTACATAACAAATTACCCCAGTACTTAGGGTATAGTCATAGTTGCTCAGTCGTGTCCAACTCTTTGCGATCCCATGGACTAATGTGGCCCACCAGGCTCCTCTGGTCCGTGCAATTCTCGAGGCAAGAATAGTGGAGTGGGTAGCCATTCCCTTTTCCAAGGGATCCTCCTGACCCAGGGATCGAACCCCGGTCTCCCACATTGGAGGCAGATTCTCTACCGTCTGAGCTACAACTACCCACTTACGGGCTGCACTTGGCCCATGGGTTTGTTTGTGGGTTTTTTTTTGTCTATTGCATAATATATATTTTTAAGTGATGAGATAGCAGTTTCTATTGCTACATAACAAATTACCCCAGTACTTAGGGTATAGTCATAGTCGCCCAGTCGTGTCCAACTCTTTGCGATCCCATGGACTAATGTGGCCCACCAGACTCCTCTGGTCCGTGCAATTCTCGAGGCAAGAATAGTGGAGTGGGTAGCCATTCCCTTTTCAGGGGATCTTCCTGACCCAGGGATCGAACCCCGGTCTCCCACATTGGAGGCAGATTCTTTACCGTCTGAGCCACCAGGGAAGCCCCTTAGGGTATAGAGAGAGGCTCAAAAGTGGGGGTGACTTGACAGGTGGGGCCTGGAATCATCTGAGTGCTGGTGTACTCACACATCAAGTGTCTGGGCTTGGGGTGACTTGGAGACCAGGACTTGCTGAGCAGAGGGCTCGTGCGTGGCCTCTCCCTGTGGTCTGGGCTTCAGGTACCGCAGCCTCAGTGCAGATGGTTTAGAGTTCCAAGGACAGCGTTCCAGGAAACAAGGCACAAACCTCACCACCTTTTATGACCTAACATTGGAAGCCACATGGCATCATTTCTTCCATGTTCTATTGGTTATACACCTTCCCAGATTTAAGAGCAGGGGCATAGACCCTCCTTCTTAATGGGAGGAGTGTCAAATAACACAGACACTCTGCAAAACTTCTTCAGTCCACCCTGTGGCCATACATTGATTTACATTCCTCCCAAGTGCAAAACTCTGTTCCCACTTTTCAAAGATCCTGCCCAGCTGGTGATCCAGGGTTAAAGCAAGTCCCAAGGGCAGCTGTGGCTCCTTGGGTGTGGTTCCTCAATTATAGCTCGAGTACTTTGAGAATCTTCTGCCAGGAGAGACTAGGAAGCCCAAGTAGTAATAATTTTGAAGCCCAAAAGTCCCAACTCTGATATTCTCTATAAATTCTGCTTGAAAACTGACCGATCCCTTTTTTAGTTCATCTGTTTTCTATCCTGTCTTCTTATGATGGTAAAATAAACTATTAATACTTTAAAGATTCTTCCTGGAGATCTGCTTAGCAAAATCCACCAATGGCAGAAGGTATGTTTTCCATTTTCCTTGCTGTCATAGCCAACAGTGTTGCTGAAATTCTGCCACTTGATCATCTTCACCAGCAGTCTCCTCCAACCCTTTCTAGCTCCACTTACTATCTGGTCTCAAAGCTAGTGCTCCAGATGTTAGGTTTTTGTTGCAGTAATACCCAACTCCTGGTACTCTGTTTTGTGTGTGAGTTACTATTGCTCTGATGACAGATCGCAATCTTAGATCTGTAAAGTGGCAGCCTAGGATGACCTGAAGGCTGGGATCACAGTGCCCCCGCCACACACAGCCCCTCTATGTGGTTTTGATGTCCTCACAGGGTAGTCAGCCTCACAGCCTCAGGGCAGCCAGACACAGGGTGGCCCAGGGCCCCAAGCACAAGGATTCCAGAGGCAAGGGGGAGGGCGTGGTGGCCTGCATCTGTCTCTATTTTTGCCCAGCCTTGGGCTGTATCGTGTTGGTCCGCGCCATCACAGACCTGCCCAGATGCAAAGGAAGGAGACCGAAAGAATGTCTCAGAAGTTCTCATCTGACAAGATGTTCATAAAGAAGATGAAGGAACTTAGTAAATTTAGTTATTATTCCTTGAATCATCACCTCTCAGTTACAAGAGTTGGGATTTAAAAAAAAAAAAAAACAACCTTTGAAACATCATTTTAAAAAGCAAATATCATATATCATTGATTTTTTTAATCGGGATCGCGAATATGCCTACAGGGTGAATTTTTTTAAAGAAAAACTAATATTATGTAAATAAAGACATAATATGGCTTGGGATAAATTTTCCATTAATAGTATGCACATAAACATTTTAAATGCTGCCTGTATCCCAGTTTAGGTACAAGTTAAGCTGGTACTTCTAGTAAATGGTGTTACTGAGTCAAGAAGTGGCTCTAGTGATAATGGACATATTGAAATACTGTAAAGAGTTTGAGCAAAATTGTTTCATTAACGAAAATTAGGGAAAAGCAGTATTTCTTAAATGTGTCATTTAAATAATGTACATATTTATATTAATATATTTTTATCCCTGAAATTTTATTCAAATTAACATTTTTTGATCTTAATTGGAAGACAGTGGATCATATATTGGAGGTTGCCTCGTACTAAAGTGTATAGTAGCCACTTTAGAAAAATGTGCTAATGATACCTGGCATCAGTATGTAAGCACTCAACATATACTTTTCCCATCAAGGGAGGTTAGAATGCTTTTTCATTTTGTTTTTTTTAAATGAATTAGTTTGAAATCCTTCCTTTATTTTATTTTTAGCTGTTGCCTTATTTTACTTATAAAAGCTTTTTATAAATGACATTAGGAAAATAGCTTACTTTTAATTCCCTCTAGAATTTAATTTTAAAGGCTAAATTAATCTAGAAACCTTATTCAATTCTACAAAATGGATATTTCTTGGAAGTAAGATAATTCAATTATATATAGTCTCTATATATCTCCTTCTAAATGTGTTCCTATTCAGGTTTCGTCATTAGTTTGGTGTGCTTTTCAACAAATTACCAGTCATTATTCCTAATTTTTCCTATCAGGAAGTCACTGTTAATAATTTTTTTTAAAGTTTCCTTAATCTCTGATCATCTTTGGTTTAAGCATTGAGACGTAGATTTACGGTTTTGTGACCTTGTTCCAAGGATTTAACTTTTCTGCACCAGTCACATTTTTAAATGGGGTTAAAAATGCTTTTAACAGCATAAAATATTAAGCAAGTAAAAGAGTGTACTTGCTTAGTACAAGTACAAGATGGTTGTTGTTCAGTCGCTAAGTGCGTCTGACTCTTTGCAGCGCCATGGACTGCAGCACGCCAGGCTTCTCTGACCTTCACTATCTCCCGGAGTTTGCCCACATTCATGTCCGTTGAGTCCATGATGCTGTCTTAACGATCTCATGCTCTGTCATCCTCTTCTCCTTTTGCCTTCAGTCTTTCCCAGCATCAGGGTCTTTTCCAATGAGGAGGGAATGGCAAACAGCACCAGTATTCTTGCCATGAGAACCCCATGAACATAAAGGTGCTCTGATATAATGGAAGCAAATAATGGGGGCCTTCCAGTGGCTAAGACTCCACACTTCCAGTGCAGGGGGCCTGGGATCAATCCCTGGTCAGGGAACTAGATCCTGTATGCCTCAACTAAGACCCAGTGCAGCCAAATAAATGATTAATTTAAAACAAATAATGGTTACTTTAAAAAGATATTGTTAAAACAAATGTACCGTACTGTTAATCTGATATAATACATTCATTTGTAGCAGAAACTTCAGGTGAAACAAGCTTAATATGTTTAGAAATTTCTGATAACTGTTCAGTAATAATTGTGACTTGCTGAAAATTTTTCTAATAATATGAAATATTGATAATTTAGCATGTTGATAAAAATTTCATTTGATAATCATAGTATACAAAATATTTTTCTTGGTTAAAAGCTCTTTTTATATAAGGTATTCATCTGGCTTATGTCTAGTCAGGAATCATAGTTTGACTTTTGTAGTAGAAGTATTTGTTACAATGCCAGTATCAAGACCATAAATCTTGTATAGTAAAATTCTTTCAGGTTAAGTTGAAAGTTTCAGAATATTCTAGGTTTCTTTTTGCCATTTTCTGGCCATTGTTTGCATTGCTGAGAACATTTTATTTTTTGAATTATGTGTGTTGGTGTGCTCAGTCGTTCAATTGTATCCAATTCTTTGCTACCCCATGGACTGTAGCCGGCCAGGTTTCTCTGTCCATGGGATTTTCCAGGCAAGAAGACTGGAGTGGGTTGCCACTTCCTACTCCAGGGGATTTTCCCGACCCAGGGCTCAAACCCACATCTCCTGCATTGCAGATGGAATCTTGTGCACCACTTGGGATGCCTTTCTGACTACTAAAACCCATCTCAACTGAGTATTCTGTCAATGCAATCCACCAGAGGTTTCTAACTTCTAAGCTTTCTTTAGGAGAACATACAATGAACACGACAAAAGCAGTTTCCATAAATTATATCTGCAGTCTACAACCAGTGCCTTGTTCATTTCTTATTAAAGTATTTTCATGGTTTTGTGTATAGCATTTATTCCTAAAGAACCCAATGAGCATAAACCTCTAAGCTGCCTCTGAATTTTTTTTCTACCCGGTTGTAGTCTGGATGTCATTGAAATGATTCCATACATCCGTTACCATGAATTAATGTAGTTTCCGTTTATAAAAGTTAAAGCATATACCATTATGCCATCGTATTGCTGTTTATTTAGCCATTTTTCCTTTTTTTGTTCACTTTTTTTGTTGTTCACTTCTGTAGCTTTTCTGCAATTAGATAAAAAGAGACCACAAAAACATCACTTTGATCAGCCTTCAGTAGCACCTAGGAAAAACTACTCTTTCACAAGAGAGGAAGTGAGACAGATTGATCGAGAAAATCAGAGGCTTTTGAAAGAACTGTCCAGACAGGCTGAGAAACCAGGAAGCAAGAGTATGATTCCAAGATCAACTGGTCCTCCCCCTAAGTTGTATCATAGTGCTCTCAACAGACAGAGGGAACAACAAAGGATCGAAAGAGAGAATTTGGTAAGTGACTGATTTACATTTTAGTCATCAAATAAAGTGCATTTGTACTGATTTGTAAGCCCAACTTGCAGCAAACCCAATAAGCCAAATTTTCTAAATGATACAAAAGTAGGAATAGGTTTGTGTGGCATAAAATATAGGATGAGCCATGAGCCTGGAAAATAACAGTATGTGCTTTTTTATCCAGGAAACTATATTTTAAGGGAGTATTAAATGAAAATACTGCAAGGTCTGTTATTTATTTGACTAGATCTGTTAAATTACTACAGCAATACAGGAAATGGTGTCCAAGGATTAGATAGCTACATCTGCGAAGTACTTAGTCACTAGCTAAATCTATTTTACTTCATTTTATCCTCAAAAGCTAAAATAATTTATATATCATTTATTTTAAATAATACACACATTTCAGGGAGGTGCCCTGCTGCTTGATGTATGAAAGACATTATTAAAAATGATACAGTAATAGTCCTTTGATATCCTAAGAAATATATATATGGAAACTGTTGAAAATCTTCACATTAAAAAAACTACTATTTATAGCCTATCATTTTCTTTATAAAATGCAATTCATAATTGCTGATATTTATAGAGCTTTTTAATGCTGGGCATTGTTCCAAGTGTCTTCTAAATATTAGCTAATTGAATCCAGACAATAATTCTTTCAGGGACGTACTTTATTTTTATCCACATCTTACAGGTAGAATAACTGAGACCTAAAAGGGTTAAATAATTAACCCATGGACAAGGAGCTGCTAAGCAAGTGACTGAGCCAAGGTTTTAAACCCAGGTAGCATCTTCAACTAAAGTTAGACCCTTAATGAACACATACATTCAGAGTTAAAATAAGTGATAAAGCTGTTATTAAAATTACCAGAACAGTTCCCCAAATTCACCCTTATTATGTTTCATCATCAGTACAGTTCTACTTAACCTGAATTTGCAAGAGTAACTCTTATGAATTTATTACTATCACTAACACCAAGAGTTGGTGAGCTAGGGTAGTATATTTGCAAAAACTAGTAAAATATTGGTCAAGAGAGTTACCCTGAACATGGCAGGGAGTAGATTGCAGCAGAACAAGTTGAAATGAGCTTGGTGGGTGGTGAACTAGATGGTAACTTTCTACGTATCCCTCTAGCAAGTTCAGGATTCATTTACATTTTATGCATTTTCATAAACAGCTACAGCAGGTGGTAGAATCATATCCAGGTTTCCTCGCTTTGGGATTACTTTTTTCTTTTTAACATCTTTTTTGAGGTATAATTTACATGCCATACCCATCTAAAGTATATAGTTCAGTGGGTTCTGATAAATAACATGATTCATTTTTTTAAGTTATATATAAAAGTAACAAAATTTGCCACTTTAACTTTTTAAAAATTTCAATGTCTTCTTCATTATTATTTTGATATGTGCACACTGCCATGTTTATTTCTGATTCACTCCTGGCGGGGCTGTGTCTTTGTCGCAGCATGCAGGCTTTCTCTAGTTGCGGGGACCAGGGGCTCCTCTCTAGCTGTGGTGCTTGAGCTTCTCACTGTGGCAGCTTCTCTCATTGCAGAGCACATGGTCTCTAGGGCACAGGGGCACATTAGCTGTGGCTCACGGGCCGTAGAGCGTGCAGGCTTCCGTCGTTGTGGCACACAAGCCCAGTTGCCCCACGGCCCGTGAAATCCTCCTGGACCAGGGATCGAACCTGTGTCCTCTGCATTGGCAGGCAGGATTCTTATCCATGCGCCACCAGGGAAGTTCGCCATTTCAACTGTTTTGAGTGATTGGTTCAGTGACATTAATTACATTCACGATGTTGTGAATTGTGAGTAAATACTACTTATTTCCAAAACTTTTTTGATCACTCTGTACAGAAACACTGTGCCAGACAGTAACGCTCTGTTCTCCCTTCCCCTCAGCCTTTGGTAACCTCTACTCTACCTTCTGTCTCTATTTGTCTATTCTAGATATTTCATATTAGTAGAATAGTAGACTATTTGGTCATTTTGTCTCTGGCTCATTTCACTCCATTATGTTTTCAAGGACCATCCATGTTGCAGCCTGTATCAGAACTTCATTCCTTTTTGTGGCGGAATAATAGTCCATGTATATATATATATATGCCACATTTGGATTCCCCATTCATCTGATGATGGACACTTGGATTGTTTGCACATTTTGGCTATTGTGAATAATGCTGCACTATAGGTGTCTCTTCCCTGGGTCAGCTTCCCTGGTGGCTCAGAGGTTAAAGTTTCTGCCTCTAATGCGGGAGACCTGGGTTCGATCCTTGGGTCAGGAAGATCCCCTGAAGAAGGAAATGGCAACCCACTCCAGTATTCCTGCCTGGAGAATCCCATGGATGGAGGAGCCTGGTGGGCTACAGTCCACAGGGTCACAAAGAGTCGGACACAACTGAGCGACTAAACTTTAACTTTAACTAACTATAGGTATCTCTTCAGGTCCCAGCTTTCAGTTCCTTCAGCTGTGTACCTAAGAGTGGAATGGCTGTGTCGTATAGTAATTCTATATTTATTGTTTTGAGGAACTTGGGTTTACTTTTGAGAAGTTGAAACCATTAATGTCTAGGGACTATTCTAGATACAAATGAGATGAAAACTGGTAAGCAGCTTCTCTTATACGCCATATAAATTGTAAATTTCAGCTATTTTAATAAGCAGTGGGAAATTACCACTATTTTTTTTCTTTTTACTTTGTTACTTAGTAATTTGTATATGTGAGCAATATTTTTCTCCATTTCACAGTGGGATCTTGTTATACTCGAGAACAGTCGAACATAAAGTGAACCACATGTTTAATTTAAATTTTCCTAACAGTTATATTAGAAATATCAAAGAGGTGAAATTATTCTACTATAATATTTACCTAAATAAAAAATATTACACTTTAACATGTAATAAATATAAAAAATTGTTGAGAGATATTTTACGTTTTTTGATACTAAGTCTCTGAAGTCAGTTGTATATTTTATACTTAGAGCATATCTCAATTTGAACTAGCCACATTTTAAATGTTCTGTAACAATATGTGGCTTGTGGCCTTGGACAGTGCAGCTCTGGATCAAAAGCTTAATTCACAAGAAGTAGAAAAAGTAGCTTAAAGCTACATGGTGAAATAAGCATAATTTATTATAAAAATTATGTTATTGTAAGGAATAGTAATTGTCCAGATTTATGCTTAACTCTTCTTTATTAAGCAAATATTTGCTTTATTAAGCAAAATAAAACTAATTCTATATATTGTAATATTTTTTTCTTGGCTGGTCCTTTGCATTTATTCTTCATAATAGCTAATTATTTTTTCTTTATAAATTTTTTTAATTAAATTTTTGTTGGAATTGTGTTGAATTTACATTTTAATTGCAGAGTGTTGGGCACTCTTAAAATATTACCTTTTAATCTAGAAATATGGTATGTCCTTCTGTTTACTCAAGCCTTCTTAACACTCGACTTTAGTAAGGTTTTGTAGTTTTCTTTAAAACTGTATTTTTTATGTTATTGCCATGAAATTTTTCATTTTGTTTTCTGATTGGTTATTTTTGTAAACCATCAACTTTTGAGTATTCATTGTATAACCAGCCACGTACCAAACCCTTATATAGAGCTGCATTGGCTCAAATGGTTCTTCAGTGTGAGATGATACACTTTTTAAGCTGTTTGCCAGATTGTTTGTAGTCAAAACACACACGCAAGGGTGCACACGTGCACACACACAACACTTTTGTGTCCAATGTACTGCACAACCAGGGTCCATTACTTTGTAATTTTCATGATTCATAATCCTTCACTTGCTCCATCTCCAGTGATAGAGACCAGTTCACATGGCTCACAGGCATGATGACTAAAGCAATTCTGTTCTAGTTCCCTAACATCAGCTCCTTAGCAATCCAGAGGCTACAAGCCTCCAGGCAAAAGGAGTGGTGCTGTGCAGAACAGGTGAAGAGGACAGCCCTCTCCAGTAGAGGGCGCACTTGCTACATACAGACCCAACTGTATTAGAACTTTTACTTCAAAAGGGGATAATTTTTTTTAATTCATAAAATTTGGAACTGTTCTTGTTAAACCATGTTTCCATATATTTATTTGGACACAATATGAATTCCATTTTTAAGAAAAATTTCAAGAATAATCTTAGCAGAAGGAGAAGGGAAGAGGTCAAGGAGGGTACTTTATAGTTTCCCATAGTATGGTTTATAGTTTCACTTTACTCGCTGAAAGAAATGACATTATTTCATGCTCTTAAATGTATGTATGTCAGTTCCTCTCTAAGCATATGTTCACGGTCATTTCTAGGGTTGAACACTGGGCTCTTAGCATTATTACTCCCATAATATCATTTCTATGAGAAAATAAGGTTTAATGTTTTTCACCTTACAGCATCTTTTCTAAGATTGTAACCTGATAAACAAGAGAGCTGTACCTACAATCAGTTGTTAAAATCATAGTGGTTTTGGTTAGCTATAGGACAGGTAGAAACTTTTAGGTTTTCCACATTATTATTGAAATAGTTTTTCCGCAGTGACTTGAAGTCTTTTCTACTTTATTTTGTGAATTTCAGGTTCTAGAAAGTGTTTGCCTTTTAAAAAAACTATTGCGGTTTATCTAACGTTAGCTTTTAAATTGTTCATTTAAATGCAGGCTTTTCTGAAAAGGCTTGAAGCTGTGAAGCCAACAGTTGGCATGAAACGCTCAGAACAGCTGATGGATTATCACCGCAACATGGGTTATCTCAGCTCATCCCCGATCTCCAGACGAGTGAGGTCCACTCTCAGCCAGTACAGCTCGCTAAGTAAGCACACACACACGGGTTTTGTACTTGTTTGTACCTTTTTCCCGTTTAAAAGTATATGACTTAGGTTCTTCTGACAGAGTTTTAGATGCTGACTTCTGGGATGCAGTCTGCTCTGTTTCACTGGCATGCCTTGCTTTGTGTTGGTTCACTTAACTTCAGGTTTCATTTTTTACAGTGTATAATGGCAACATAGGAAGGAAACCAGGAGGTTAAACAACTGAAAATATCAGTAGTCTCTTAGGTAATGGAGGGAGAGACTTTTAATTTCAGTGTGTTTATTAAAGGAAGAAATGGACAGATAGACTGTTTAAAAGTTGCCGAAGCAGTCTCTTCAGCCGGTGAAGAATTTTCAGTAGTATCTTCCGGCCCTAATGCATGCTGCTGCTTCTTCACTGGTAATTAAGACGAGAATTAGTGATCTGTAGTCCTCAGATCAATCCCTCTTAATGCTCAGTATATGATCCGTTACACACCCAGAGAATACAGGTGGGCGTGACCACTGAGTGTTGGAGTGTACGACACACGGAAAGGCCAGACCGTTTTCCCTACAGAAGTCTGTGCTGTTACTTCATGTATATGTGCTAAGCTATAAAGTCTGTAAATGCTAGTCCTAACAGAAAGTTGGAACCACTTGTAGTCTTAAACACTCAGATAACTAGTTTAATTCCATTCATTCATCCGCCACACATTACTTCCTTGGTAGAGTAAGTGACTAAGACAGCGTCTTATTCTAATAACTCACACTTAATATCATGCCTTGACTGTGCAAAATTATTTGTTGAATAAATGTATAAATGGTTATACAAAGAGATTTTATTTTTCCCACTTGAATTCTTTGAGAGGCTTTTAAAAACACTTACTCCCACCCCAAATCTATTGCATCAAAATGCCCTTGTATAGAGTTTGGTTATGTTTGTTATTTTAAGTTCCACAGGGAATTCTGAAGTACATTCCTGGTTGAGAATAGAATTAGACTATTAAAAACACATGTGAGATAGAGAAGGCAGTTTTATTTTAATCTGGGCTTCAGATGAGGAAAGGAAGTGTATCAGATGATGATTTATGTATTTAGTGAGTTCAGATAATTTCTTGCTCTTTGTCTACTTTCAGAAGGCGCTTCCAGGACATCCAGCGCTACCAGTGGCCTCAGCTGTAAGAGTGAGCGATCTGCTTTTAACACAACTGGTGGTGGCCTGTTGCTAAGACCTAAGCCCCCGAATGTCCGTACAGCTTGGTTATAAAAACTCTTTTTACTTTAAGCATTGTTCATCCAGTTCTTAGTTGAAGTGCTCTTGTATAACGCTGTCATTCTCTGTGTAGACATCTAAATACTGGTTTAAGCAATTTAAGGTATTGTAATTAGATGCAAAATGGTTTTCAAAAAGACAATATAAAAATCAGTGTTTCCTGTGAGGAGGTGTTTATATGAGACGTGTATATATTTCATAGAGAAATGGTAGCATACCTGTGTCTTTTCTCAACATAGAAATCGGTTCAACTGTCGGACTGATGAGGCAGTTGTGATAGCATCCTGCACATTGGACCGAAATGTTAGCTATATGGTTCTCATTTAATGTGTTTTTTTGTTTTGTTTTCATTTTCTGTAAGTTTTATATAGTGAGCGTAGCTCCTGACTGACTTGGTTTTCTATTTGCTTCAGAACTTGGGTGGTGTGACTTATAACTTGATTGTAAGATAGTTATTATGAAACTAATCTTGAAATTTGTTCTCATTGGTGGCACTGATTTAGATTTGAGGAGAAGACAGAAGCTTGCTCTAGGGCAGTCCTTGTGATTCACCAGAGGTGCCTACTACCTCTGTAGAAGTGTGCACTGAGTTAGATCTTAAAAATTTTATCAACCATTCCAGACCATTTCAAATTGTGAGTCTGAGAAAGCTCAACTTAGAGACTCCTCTTTTGTGTTTTTCAGGGGAAGTAGGTAAGGATTCTGAGAAGTTGGGTTTCTTTAGAGCTCCTGTGTTGTGAATAGTTCGTCCAAGGACCAGATCCTCATAAGCAAAAGCAAGTATTTGTTGAATTAGCAAACGAGCTCCACCAGCTTGAGAAACCAAGAAGCAGATCCCAAGTTGTGTCAGGACAGCGTTTTAAGGGGTGTTGTTAATGGGTTGTGCTGTATTCAGCGTTTATTGTTTTAAGTGAGAGGAAATGTAAGAAACAAATGCTTTGTTCTACCCCTTTAGAAGTTCTAGCTACTGTTTTTAAGGGCTGACAAAGAAAAACTAAAAATATGAATGATAAAGGAGGGAAAAAATCCCGTATTTGTTGAAGCTATTTTATAAATGTCAGCCAATTTTTTGGTTTTGTTTTGGCCTTTTGTATTGAATCCTGGAAGTACCATTTTTGCCAGTTTCACTTTCAAAGACCTTTTGAAATTAGTGATGTGTGTGTAGGGTGTAATAGAGTTGACTCTTGAAATCAGAGTATTTTTTCTGTCAATCTGTAGGCTCTTGTACAACGAAGTATATCTCAGTCATGTTGCTTCTGCTGTTCTAGTTATCACTGTTTTCATTACTGGCCTTTTATGCATACCTTAAAATGTATTGGTAAGTTTCTACACTAAATGCCAAATCTGTCCCCCCCCCCCCTTTTTTTTTTTTTTAGTGTGAATTTTTGATCTGTAAACACAGTAAGATTTGTTTTTTGCTTTTCTGGGTTGCTCAAGCTCTGTAGCGTGGACGCCAAACTTAACTTTTCTTAAACACCTCCGGTGGTAAGCCAAACTGCATTTTGCTGAACATCAATTCAGAATGTCTTGGTCTTAGTTTGTATTGATAGATTTTGTTTCGGGTAGGGCTTGAGAAGGGTGGGGAGAATGGGGTTAAAAAACTCATGGGAAAACAACCTGACCGTGAGATTTTTCTGCTGCTTTCCTTGAGTTATAATGTTCATTTGTTGTTGGATATTCTGGTGTATAGGTTTTTACATCACTTAGTGCTTTACTTCATACACTTTAGCTGTACTAAACCAAGATTTTGTTTTTTAACTTATTGCACTTTTCGATGTTTGTGTAACAACCTGTCTTTAAGGAGAGATAAGATAATGCTGAATTTAAAATTCAGCATTTGAATATATTCCCAGTAGTGAGTGAATTAGCCAATTTTTTAAAATTGGTTTTTAAGTTGTTAGGGGGAAAAAGAAACCTTTTATGTAATAGCATTAGTCTCTGAATGCATTTTATAGTCTTTGCTGCCATATGTCATATGCCATATGGTACAATTTTAATTTTATAGATAAAAGCTGTACTTTTTTTTTCTTTGATCTTTAAAAATTTTTTTTCTCTGTACTTTGATTTTAGATACTAAATTAACGCCTTCAGTTTCTACTACTTAGGCAGGGGAGTTTCGTTTAAGTATTACTGATAACAGGGATTCAGCATGAAGCAAAAGTCAGAACAACAATACTCATCTTTTCAAAGAGAAATTTACAACTGTTGTCATGATTAGTTTACACTGATCAGTATAAGCAGAGGGATAGGAGTTGAAAAATGTGATATTCTCCGATGTAAGTCAAGATGCCTTTTAAGTTGTTACGATTTAAGGGGTATTTTTATGAAGAAATCAGAAGTATATTATTTTCATTTTCAAGAACATAAAAAATGTGAAGGACTGTCTAGCACTACTTTATATTTGGTTCACTTGTACCTAAGATATATATTTTTAAGATTTACACGTGCAATTAGAAAGGATACTCATCCAAGGTCAGCAATTACTAGGCAAGGTTCTTACTGAGAGTGACTTTCATGTCTGTTAAATGTTATACTGGTATTACATCCTTCTTGATAAGATCCTATGAAAAATTTTGAATTATTAAAGTTATTTCCTAAGGGTAGCAATTACTCTCATACTTCCCCTACTTCCTTTTCTTTCAGTCTCCATAAAAAGCTGCTTTCTTAGCTACTACCCCAAATAAAAGTTTTCTCGTTTGCTTGCAAATGTAGTGTGTAATGCAGTTGTTTTCAGCCCATTAACCCAAATGTCCAAAATGGAAATCTAGGTAACTTTAAAAAGAGGTCACTGGGATAGATATCTGTGTGTACTTTCATCTTCAAATTCAAATCCTGCACACTATGAAAAGTATTATGACCAACGTAAAGTTGGGGACACAAGTTTAAGTTACTCTATTATTTTAATAATTAAATTCATAAAATGTTTAATATCTTAAATGCCAAAGTTGGAACCTATATAAATGATTGTAAACCATCCAAGAAAATGTGCTTCATGCTCATGACTACTTTATTTGTATGAATAAAGATAGTAAGAAACTTAAAAATCAACGTTCTTTTTTAATTTCCGAGTCTACCATAATGTCTTTTAGGCATGAAGAACTCATCCTGGGCACAGTGAAGAAAAGAATCAAAGATAACTGAGTTTTGATCCTGTGTCGGTCTCTCAAATGCACTGTCTTCCTGTTCCCATTGTAAAAATTAGAATAATAATTTTTACATGCCTCCATGACTAAGAATTAAGTGAGAATGAAATTGAAAAGAGGATATTAGTTATTTATATCTTTGGAAGTATGATGTTTATGTGGGAAAATGCTTAAAATTACACTCTCGATCATCTCTTTAAACCACATCATAATTGTTATGTTGCTACAAGTGTTGTTCAGTCGATAAGTCGTGTCCAACCCTTGGTGACCCCGTGGGCGGCAGCACGCCGGACCCGCCCATCCTGCTCTATCTCCTGGAGTTCGCTCAGATTTATGTCCCTTTGAGTCTGTGGTGCTATCTACCCATCTCATCCTCTGCTGCACCCCTTTCCTTTTGTCTTCAGTCTTTCCCAGCATCAGGGTCTTTTCCAGTGAGTGGGCTCTTTGTATCAGGTGGCCAAAGTATTGGAGCTTCGGCAACAGTCCTTCAGGAAATCACTCTTTTATAGCTTGAATACAATAGACACTCTTATAGCTTGAATGAGTGTTTTTTTTAAAGTTCACATCAACATTCCATATGTATGATGTGTATTATGAATGATAAGAAATACTCTCTTTAAAACTTGCTGCTAAACCATTATGAATTTTTTTGATAAGGGTTAAATAACAATAGTGCCATTGGAGTAAATCACTGAGCAGTTCCTGCTGGTAGTATATTTGAGCTCTAGCAAATCAGACTACATTACAGCAGAAATTTGTACTTGGTTTTAAAATTCTGCTGACTGTTTTAATCTACTTAGAGATATTTCTGGAACCACCATAATACAGTCTTAATGTTCTGTGTCTCTATTCAGAATCCAGTTTGTCGGTCTTTTCTTGCATGATTAGTACTTTTCTAAATGTTGGATTTTATAAATTTTCATTTACCTGAGGACTTGAAAAAATGCTGTTTTATTACCTTCTGGAAATTTTACCTTTCACACTTAGATATGCAGTTCACCTGGCATTGTTGGTTGCCTCTTTTTCACTAATTCTGTTATCTAAGTTATTTAGTTCCAGCTTTATTCTTTGGGTTTAATTTGGTGTCATTTTTTAAAACTTGGAACGGACGTATAGTTCACTGATTTTCAGCCCTTCTTTTCTAATGTTGTTGTTGTCTTTTCTAATAAATGCATCAAAGGCTGTAAGTTTCTTCTGATCATAGCTTTAGCTGTTTCCCACAAGTTTTGATAACATGGTATTTTTGTTGTTTAGTGATTAAGTCATGTCTGACTTTTGCAATCCCATGGAGTGTAGCCTGCCAGGCTCCTCTCTGTCCATGGGATTTCCCAAGCCAGAATACGACAGGATTGGGTTGCCATTTCCTCCTCCAAAGAATCTTCCCAACCCAGCAATCGAACCTGAGTCTCCTGCAATGGCAGGCAGATTCTTTACCACTGAACCACCAGGGAAGACCCCATTTTTATCAAGGTCAAAACATTTTTGAATATCTCTTCTGATTTTCACGTTTTACTCTGTGGCTCTTTAGAATGTATTTTTATAGGCTGTTTTAAATTTAATTTGTGGTTTTGGTTATGTTTATATGAAAAATTGTAGGAAAAATGTGAAGCCCTAGATCAGGGTACAGAGAGTTACAGCCTGTTGGCCATATTCAGCAGCCCAGAGCCCATTTTTGTGGCCTTTACAAGTGTTTTTTTAAAATCAAAAGAATATTTTGTGACATGTCAGTACTCTAAGAAGTGCACAATTCAGTGTCTGTACATGAAGTTTTGCAGACCAGCCACCCTGGGTTCGTGTCTAGTCCAGGGCGCTGTCGCAATAGGGCAGAGCTGCCCTATCAAAGACCATCTGGTCGACACAGCCTGAACTATTTACTACCTTGCTCTTCAGAGAAAGTTTGTTGACCCCTGCTCTAGGTGGTATTTTCTTCCAGAGATTTACTTTTGCTTTTGACGGCAGGCAGCAGGGGTGCTCACAATCTCCAGTCTCCTATATCCAGCTAAAGGGATGAGATAGCTGAAAGCCGGCCTCCAGGACTGCAGGGGCTGCCCTGTCCCTGGTTCTCTCTTCCTGCTTCGGGAGGCTACCCAGAGGTGTGACCCTTCCCTCCCCACCCCCCAGACACTCTCAGAATCACTCTCCAATTCTCAGCCTTCCAGCTGCATCTCCACAACTTTCACACACCTCCTGGGAGAATGGACCCTCAGTGAGGGGATTGAAAAGACAAGGCAGTCCAGGGAGGTGCTGCCCATCCAAGGTTGAGGGGCCTGGGGGCTCCGGGTCGTAAAGGAGCTGGGGTGAAGGCTGACTGCACAGGCTCCTTATACATCCATTCCTGAGGGCACGGAGGTTAACACTCATGGGAGAGGCTGACTTGTGGGTCACACGAAAAAGGGAGATAATCACACCATTAAGTAAATGTTGAATCCCCTTCTCCACTTCCTGTTCCTGCCAGAGAGGGCCCAGGGGTCTTCCACTGCTCGCACTGCCCACCTGCTTCCATATCGGCCCCCAACACCCCCACCCTCCCTCCCCCTGCGCTAACTTAGGGCTGACCTTCTCTAGAGAGCCACTCCACAGAAGCATTTGTCCTACTAGCCTGCCCTCTTTTCTCTCCATCAGCAGCAGAGCTTGGACTTTTCAGATCACCTTTAGGATAGAAAGCCAATGAGACATGTATCTAAAGGCCCCTAATGACCCATACTTGCGACTTGGCTTTGATGCGCTTGAGAGGCTCTCTGTTGGCCTTTTCTGTTGGCAGAGACAACTGCTAGATTAAGATGGATGTAACCTTGGACGTGGCAAAACTCAGACCTTAGCTACTGGAGGAGAACAAGGCAGCCAATTTTTTTTTTTTTAAACCGGGGAGGCAGGAATGAGAAGGTGGGAGAACTTGGGGAGGAGGCGGGTCAAGAACAGAGCATGCAGAGGCACCCCTCAGCCACCTGTCAGGACCGAGAAGGCACGTGCCTGCCCTTCAGGCTTCACCCGACACGTAGGGGTTTGTGTACGCAGGTCACTCCCAGCAAGCGAGGACCCTATGAATCGTGTGGTCTTCTGGACGCAAAATGCTTACTTTCCATTGTGTAATTGTCCTTGTTTTCCTCTGGCTCACAGACTTACCAGAGTGAAGTCCCAAACTGACTTTTCCTCCAGGTCTTGATAAATTGTTGCAGAAAAGAAGTGCTGGCAGAGATTTTCTACACCCATGTATCTGAGTCTAGTTATTTTCTCTCAAGGCCTATTCTATCCTTCCGCCCAGCTCCCTCTGGCTTCTAGTTCTCCTCAGCCAAGATTCATTGTACTGCTATTAAATGTTACACTATGTAACAATGCCAAGTCCCACCTCTCTCCTAACCCCACTTAAGCTTTTTTTTCCCAATGGACTTCTGCCTTCTTTCCCAATGGACTTCTGCCTTTTTGTATCTTCCACAGGATCCAACAGATTTCAGTGCTAGCTTGCTAACTGATTTCAATGACTACTGTCCACCTGTCATAAAATTCCAAGTATCACAGTTCTCTAAAGGCACTGATAGCACTTCCTAACCATGCAAAGCTCCTGAAACTGTGATTTAAAGCTTTTAGTGGAATCTCAGAAGTCCTGAAGACTGTGTGAAAATTGCATAAAATATGGTGAGATTATGGAAGCCACAATCCATGTTACCACTAAGAGGCTGTGCAGTATGGTGTAAGGTAAAGAGAAAGAACATAACCTATTTCAGTTTTAAAACCATAACTCTGAAGTACTCTAGGTGTTCACATGATAACACAGTGTAATAGCTGATATTTAGAAGCTTGTCCACTGAGTTATATAAATGAGTCATGCTAGAAAATAAGATTTATGGTCTTATGCTTTTAATCCATTTGGCAGTTAATAAGAATTCAGTAAAATAGAGAACATGCATTAAGTGGTCTTTATTGACATTTCACATTAAGTTATTCATGATCAGTTCTTCAGTTAATTATATAAGTATGATAAGTTATCTTCTATTGGCTGTGGAAATTTAAATGTAAAATAAATACAAAATACATTTGTGGTTTAATGAATACTTAAGCTTTTTTTCCCCCCTCTGAGGTATTCCTTTCAATCTGGTTTCATCCCAGATCTTTCTTTTTACTTCCCCTTAGGAAGAGTCTATTAAACCACACAATGGATCTGGAACCAATGAAATCGAGTTTTAATCACATTAGACAAACTTTTTGATCTCATCATACAATACCAATACAAAAGCACCGCCCATGCCTCTCAATACGTTGGACCAGGCACCTTTGAAGAAAGCCTTGGGTCCTTCATCTTTTGCAATCTTCCTCCAGCAGTCCACTGTCCCAGTGTACATGATATCAGCTGTGGAAACAAACATTGTTGGTAAGGGCTCCATGATTCCGGAGGAAAGAGACTCTTCCTCTGAAAGACACCTGCAGAGTTTGTTTTCAGTGTTATAAAAGGTCACTTTGAGTCTTCTGCCCAGCTCTAAGCACATTCAATGGGACAGCGCCTCCCCTCGCATAACCGCTGGGGAGGGTCTCTAGATTCCTAGTTCAACTCAAGATCAAGTGAAGAACTGGGGCAATGAACCAGCGAATTCACATAAGTCAAAAAGAGAAACAGGAAGGGAGCACGGGGAAGCAGAAGTATTAAGCTGGGGGGTCCTGTTTATTATTGATGAGAACACTGAGATCCAATCTCAGATTATACTCTTAGAAAGCAAGAGATACAATTATTAGGTTAAAGCAAATGAAACTAATTATACTCGGTGTTTCTTACTGTTACAATGGCAATTTCTTACGTTTCAACCTATTGAAGCCAAAACTTTTCCTATTGCCACAAACTTCTGGAGGCCATCTCTCCCCCAGCTAAATCACTCTCCCCAATAATACTTGTAAAACCAGGTAAGAAACATTTTAAAATAAACCAGCTGATTACTTCAATTTCTGCACCCAGGCTCTAAGGGAAAAAGGCCTAAGGCCTCTATGATGCTAGCTACCTAGTTAAGTTCACAAACCAGGTGAACCAAACCATATCCCATTTTCAGTGTTCTTACTTCTTTGATAAAAACAAACCAAATCTTTAAAGGAATAGTTTAGAACATTAGGGAGGATTCATCACAATCTTTCTTAAATTTTTATCTCAATTCTAACAACTGAGAAGAATGCAGGCTGTAAAGAGCACTGACTAGCATTCTCCTTGAGCAGAAAAGTAAGATTCTCGTGGGTCTCGGGCTTACCCCCTTTCCGGCCAGACTGCATCATCATCCTACGGCGGACAGTGTCAAAGGGGTAGGACACGAGCCCCGCTACCGCCGTCACAGTCTGGGCGATCATCCAGCTCACGATAATGTGCACATTCTTGGGGTCAGGCAGCATCCCTGTGGGCAGAGCCAACAAGCCAAATGGCCATGACGCGATTCCTCCTCCGAGCAGCTGAGCAAAAAGCAGGTGGGGACGGAGAACAGGGCACCGCAACTCCACGCCCCACCTTTCCAGAAAAGCCTGCCCCGCGAGGGGTGCCTCAGGAGTAACCAAGCAGCCAACACAAGTTGGTGCTGCCAACCCTCCCTGGACCCGCAAAGCCCGAGTGGTGCCCCGCGCACAGGACGTGTTGAAGTGGCTCCAAGTTAAACTTGGTAACTGATAAAAGGAGCCAAGCACCCCCTTTGCCCTCTCCGAGTAACTCAAGGCCAGGGTAGTGCAGGAGAGGACAAGGAGAGTCCCCCAGCTATTGATCCCCACCTCACCACCTCCACAGTTTAGCCCAGGGACTAGGGGAAAGTGAGATTAACAGGACAAAGTCCTTTATGAGTTAGACACCCCTCAGGATCCTCTCTGCACACATCCTTCTCAGCTCTGCGCCCCCTGACACCCTTCTCTCACCCTTGGCCGTATCATAGACTCCAAAGTAGGCGGCTCTGTAGATAATGATGCCCTGGACCGAGACGTTGAAACCCTGGTAGAGGCCCCTCAGGCCATCAGACTTGAAGATCTTGGTGATACAGTTGCCCAGACCAGTGAACTCCCGCTGGGCGGCACCCTTGCCCACGTCGGCAGCCAGCCTGGTCCTAGCGAAGTCCAGCGGGTAGACAAAGCAGAGGGAGGTGGCCCCAGCTGCCCCACCGGAGGCCAGGTTACCGGCAAAGTAGCGCCAGAACTGCTTATGCCGGTCCACGCCCCCCAGGAAGATCTGCTTGTACTTGTCCTTGAAGGCGAAGTTGAGAGCTTGGGTGGGGAAGTAACGGATCACGTTGGCCAGGTTACCCCTCCAGAAGGAGAGAAAGCCCTGCTCCTTGGGGATTCTCACCACGCAATCAATGATCCCTTTGTACTGCTTCTCAGCACTGATCTGTTTGCTGGCATGCTGGACCTGCAATGGGAGAGGGGCGGGGGAGGAGGGGGATGGGGGGGACAGGGAGGGCCGAGAGAAGAGGGCAGGAGAACAAGAAGGTTTGTGCTTCCTGATTTCCTTGTTTAAAAAGTATGGGGAAATCAAATGAACAACTGAGTAAACTGAAGTCTTAGCTACTTGGACACTGAGTCCCCTAAACCCAGTCTTGCCTCAATTACCAGGGCATTTGAGAGAAACAGTTCTGCTCCAAAATACACTGAAAAGGATGATTTGATTACGTAAAGGGAGACATTGATTTGCTGCATTTTCCCTAGGTGCCAGAACTGTACTAGGGGTTTATTACTGGGAGACAGAAATAATTAAAGATCCCTGGCCCAAAGGACACCTGCTCTGATCTGACAGATATGATGGGCAGGAGGTGAGGATTTCTCCGTCTCTCTTTAGTCTCCCTGAAGACACAGTCTCTGAGTAGTAGGTGTTCCAACAGAAGAAGAAGGAATCCACTCAGCATTGGAGCCTGACATTTTCCAAGCATATCCAAATAATCAAGTATTGAGGGGTTTGTTGCTGAGGGCCATTTGTTGGGGTTTTTTCTTGTAATAACAAGATCATTTTGACTCCCAAATTGAGAATGCCCAATTCCTCATGGAGGGATCCTTGCTTTTTGGGCAAGTGAAAAAAAAGGGGGGGGCAGTGAGATGATGAGAACAAGCCATTCAGAGATCAGGGCTGGGGAGGAAAAGATTTGGGGAAAGGATGAATAAGGCCATCTGAGTTTATTTTGAAAAGTGTTGGTCTCTCAAGACCTGTTTCTTTATGTGCAAAATGGGGGAAACAGTATCTATCTTACAGAGGTCATAGCAAGATGAATGAATAATAGAATAATGGCTACAGCATGGCACACTGGACACCGTAATAATCTTGAGTAGTTAATTATTTCGATGTTGTTAATCGTAAAAGGTGGATGCTGAGAAGAGGGTGCAAGGGGCTCTGAAAATCAAGAGGTGAGGCCGACCCAAGAGGCCTGAGTGCCCGCGCTGTCCCCGGAGCAGGATCTGGCTGGCTGCAACCTACTCGGGGTGGGTTTCCATATATAGACACCCGCACGCGGGGCGCCACCCGACACCAG
Source organism: Bos indicus x Bos taurus (assembly GCF_003369695.1). Classification (NCBI taxonomy): domain Eukaryota; kingdom Metazoa; phylum Chordata; class Mammalia; order Artiodactyla; family Bovidae; genus Bos; species Bos indicus x Bos taurus. The sequence goes on along the minus strand of NC_040102.1, from coordinate 15,454,813 downwards.
GAATCCGCTACTGACGCTGGACCTGTCTGCGCAGAGGGCACCTTCCCCTTCGTGCAGGCCGTGCGCCGGGCCCGGGGCCTAGCGCGGATCTGGGGGGCAGCCCCGCGGCTCGCCGGGGCCCCGCGCGCCCGGTCTCGCGCGCCCGCGCCCCGCTCACCGCGCCCGCAAGGTCCTCACCTGCAGCAGCAGTTTGACCCTCTCGATGGGCGCGACAGCAGTCTTGGAGATGGCAGCGGCCACGCCGCCGGCCAAGAAGTCCTTCAGGAAGCTCAGAGCCTGATCGCTCATGGTGACAGCCGGGCGCACACCGCCTCCGCGAGACGCGCTCTCGCTGTCTCCGCCCGGGCAGCCCCGGCTTCCCCTGCTCCAGACCCTGCGCGACACGAAGGGGCCACTCGCCTCGCCCCGCCGCCCTCTTTATATAACCCGCCCAGGCTCTCGCGAGAGGAGGCGGGGGCCCGGGGCCCCTCGCGCCTCTTTCATTGGCTGGACAGATGCTCGGAACCCCGCCTCCTGGCCCGCCCCCTCTTCTGCAGAGGGCAACGGGGGCGAAGGCGCTTCCGGGAGGCAGGGGTGGGCTAGGGGCTGTACCTTTACTTGGGACATTTAAAGGGCAAATTCATGTTATCTGTCCCGCGAGTGCAGGGAACACCGTGTCTCTGCAGCATGTGGGCCGCTGTATTTATAGCACAGGAGGCCTAGGCCGACCTGGACGCGGACACGGGACCCGCGGCCTCCAGCCCCGCTCGCCTTAACCCCGGGTCTGCACGCGACCCGCCCCCAGCCGAGGCGTGGAAGGCTCTCTTTTCTTCTTTGAAACTGTGTCCAGAGCTTCCTGCCTGTATGAGGGCCCTTAAAGAATAGTGTGCGCTCACAAATTAAGATCCGCCAGAATAAATACACTAACGTCACTTGATGCTGTGATTGCTTCATCTAATGTGGCAACCTGCTGAATCCCTTCTTCTGTCCATTCAAATCGTTCAATCATTCATTCCGCTAGCAAGTGTTTCTGTGCCAGGCACTCAGCGCCACCAGGGCAGGCCGAGTGGTAGGGGTGCCACTAGGTGAACACTTATTTAGCAAGTATTTAGTATGTGTGTGTCGTTTGTCTGTTCGATCTGTCTGTCACCCCATGATACACAGCCCCTGATAACTCAAATAAGGAGGACCTTATAGGTCTTTTTTTTTTTTTTAATCCCTTAAGGGTTTAATGTTCCACTCTGTTCTCAATAGAATCTCAGCAAATATTCTGGGCAGAATGTTCGCAGGCAGCTGGCAGCTTCTTGAGAGTCGGTGCTGTTACCCTTCCCATCAGAGCAGCTGGATGACTGGGGAATGTTAAGTAAGAGAAGGTCGAATGCTTGACTGCTTTTGCCTGTTTTTTAATAGACACCTGGCTTTGGGGAGATATAGTCTGTCTAGTCCTGGAATTGATTGCAATTAGTTTTTGTATTTAAGAAAATAAGTTAGTATGAGCTTTGATTTCCCTTAACTTATTTTTTGACAGTTCATAGAATCATACAACTTTTCAAATACAGCTGTTCCTTCCCCTAGAATGATTGATCTAAACTCTCTTCACTATCCAATCTCTTGCCATGTTTGTTAACGTTCCTTTGTACACTGGACAAAGTTTATTCTTTTTTTTTTTTCCATGAGCTTGGTGCAGACAGACATCATGCTAGGCACTGAGTGAGCTGCAGCCATGTGTCATCCTGGGTTTGGAGGCTTCAGTAGAGCAGAGGTCACTTAGCTGGGTGCCAGCACCATAAAGGGTACACATTTATTTGAGGATGGAGCAGGCTAGAGTTCAGAAACCAGGTGAGCTGTATGAAAGTGCACATTTACCAAGGTCAGGAAGAAGGTCAAGAATTCAGCATAAACAGAAAAGTCATTTAGGCATGTATTCAACAAATACTTGAGCACTTATTGAGTACTAGGAACTAAGTTTGTCCCTATAGATTCAATATGGCTCAGTACCCAAGAACCCCAAAATGCATCCATGGCTGAAATAAGTTCAGCCAAGGACATATTTGTTACTTGTTCAGATTTATCACAGCTTCACATACAGATTTCCATGGATCAACATAATCCATATATTAGTCATTTTAATTAAATAGTGTAGTTAATTACCTTCTGTTGATATAGAGCAGTTGTCTAAACCATTTTCTTTTAACTATGCATTAGAGATGTTTCTTGTTTTTATTATGAAAAGTAATGCTGCTATACAGATACTTCTGCACAGATTTTATTTTCCCCTTCAATTTTTTTGCTTATCATGTATCCCCAAGATGAAATTAATAGACTGAACATTTTAAACTTTTTTTTTTTAGCTCCAGCTATAGATTGAGAAATTGCTCTTCAGAAAAACTGTACAATATGACTTTTATGTAGAATCTAAAAGTTACAGCAAACTAGTAAATATAGCACAAAAGAAACAAGCTCACAGATAGAGAACAAACTAGTGGTTACCAGTGGGGAGAGGGATGGAGGCAGGGCGAGAGAGGGGTAAGGGGTAAGCTACAAAATATGGTACAACATGGGGAACATAGCCAATATTTTATAATAACTGTAAATGGAGTATAACCTTTAAAAACTATGAATCACTATGTTGTACGTCTGAAACTTACATAATGTTGTACATCAAGTATATTGCTGTTCAGTCACGCAGTCGTGTCTGACTATGACTCCATGGGCTGCAGCATGCCAGGCCTCCCTATAATTCAATTTCAAAAAAGAGGAAGAAGAAATGTGGAGTCCACCAGCTATGTAAACAGGATCATTTCCCACAGATCCTCCACCAACAACGACTTAAAAAAAAGAAAAGGATCTTTTTGCTATTTGTGACATTTTATGAGTTCTAATTTGCACCTCTTTAATTACTATGAACCTATACATATTCCACATGATTCAACTTGGTTTGCTAGCATTTGTCTTTTGTTTAAAATCTTAATCTTCCTTCACTACTTATGGCATGAAAGCAGAGTATTTATACTTACAACTAATCTTTATAGATTTGGGACAATAAATGTGTTTTGAGCATTTTTCATTTTTTAAAATATTTATTTTCTTGCATTGTTTTAATCACGTTATTTATTTAAATAGGAGCAGATCCAGAATGTGATGATATACTTCCTGTCCTGGTGTAAATTTATCTCTTTTGTAGATACAGTCTGTTTGCCCTAAATCATAATTAATCTATCTTCTACTTCTTTTGGTAGTCATTTTTAAAAAATATAACACTACATTACATATTATAAAGTGGTATAATCCAACTTCATTTTTCTCCATACATTCTTGGGTAACCCAACACTGATTTTCAAGTAGGTATTTTCTCCTCCCCATTATTTGTCTTACATCACTAATTCTAGTTTGTTGTATAAGTGCTTATAATAGCTTTAATTTAAGAAATCACCATACAGTCACTTATTTATTTGATCATCAGTCTTTAAAAACAACTGTTTTTTTAATCTATTAAGAACAACATCAGCCTATTAAGAACAACTTAATAGGTGATTCCACAGCCACTTAAAACACAAAAAGTTTTATCTGCCTGTATGCCTGGATTTATTTTTTACTGTCAGGGTGTTCAGTTATTTAAATATAACAGACATTTAAGTTAAATTAGCATATTGATTCAGGAAGTTTTATCATCTTCGTTACACTTCATTTTACTGATGAGAATTTTTTGTATTTTCTACGTGGGAGATACCGTATTTCTCCTTGGCTTCTGTCAGATTCTCCTGTCACCTCGGGGGAACTGTATCTGGAATCCTTGACAGAGGCTTTTCCATGGAAATCCATACACTGTCCTTTCCCTCCATGGACTTTCTCAGAAAAGAGAGGCCTCAGATGCCCCCAGGAGCATGAGCTGTCTGTGGTCACAAGGTCTGGGTATCACTTTACACAGGAGGGGAGAGAATGGTGCTCAGCAGAACATGTGTCTGCCCGCCAATCCCAGTACGTGGTGGCTTTCTGCCGGCCTGAGAATGGACAAGGCATCTGAGATAAGAGAGAAAAGTCTGCCTTCAAATGTGGCATGGTATCCTGGAGATTTGGGTGGGGTTGGGGGAGGGTTACATAGAAAAGAGAGTAGGGTATTGAGAGAGTCTTTTGGATTTTAGTGGCAGCTTATACACACACACACATATATATTTTATATATAATATTTATATATTATATATAATATACAATATATAATATAAAATACAATATATAATATATATATTTAAAATTTCTGTCCACACCACATAGCACATGGGATCTTAGCTCCCTGACCAGGGATCGAACCCAAGCACCCCCACTTTGGAAGCACTGGAGTCTTAACTACCGGATCACCAGGGAAGTCCCAGTGGCAGCTTTGAAAAAATTAGTCTTTTCTTTTTACCAAACTGGAGCTAGAGTCTGGGAGCTACTAAAGAGGAAAAGGACACTAGAAACAAAAACACATAAGGACTTGCTGACAATGGGGCTAATGAATCGCCTGTTTGTAGGTATATCTCTAAAACCGCTAAGGATTAGAACTCCCTATTACTATTTGTTCACGTGGTAAACTTCAGCCCTAAGCAAAGAGGAATGAATTCTGAAAATTTATTTTTTGACCAAAAGACCATACATGAATTGCTGAATTTCAGTCGAAAGTATTTAGTAGAATTTCATAGCCATGCATTGATCCATTGTTTCAAAAAGACCAAACAAAACAAATGCAATATTTCTCTACCATCCTCACTTAGGGTAGCTCCATTAATCAAAACAATACCTTAATTAACAAACTCTTTATAAGAATCTTAATTGTCAAGCCCTTAATGAAGGGCACACACACATCACATGCCTTCAGAAATCATGTGTATTCATGCAAAACACTCCAACTACCAGTTCCTAGTTAGCTCCTGCCAAGAAAATTATGCAACTACAAAATGTGTCTTTTTTTTTAACCCATTGGTTCATTGTAGAAACTTTTAACCCTTTAATGATAAACTCCCTTGGGTATCTAACTCTTCTCCTACCTTCATCCATCAAAATAGAAATTACCTGAACCATTCACACATCATTCATTCAAATTCACTTCCTTTTCATCTTTCGACAAGCATTTTTGCATGCTTAGTCTAGACACCAAATACTGTTGGGCGCTGGTGATACAAAAATCAGAAAGGTAAGATCACTGCCCTGAAGAAGCCCACTTGGCAGACGCAAATGTACATGTGCTGCCTGCAAGGCTGTTCCGACGTCATGGGACAAGATCCAAGTAGGATTTCTGAGTGAATGACTTTCATGTGCTACCCCAATCAGACTTGTGTTCTTAACATTTTAGGAATGCTTATGACACAAAAGTTTTGTTTAAAAAGATATTAGGCATTGTTATTTTTTTCCTAATCCATTCTAACTTGAAAACAGTTATTTATTTATTTGTTCTGGCTGTACTAGGTCTTCACTGTTGTGCATGGGCTTTCTCTAGTTGCAGCGAGTGATGGCAACGCTGGCAGCGCACAGGCTTCTCATTGCGATTGCTTCTCTTGTTGCACAAAGCACGGGCTCTAGGCGTGCAAGCTTCAGCAGTTGCAACACCCGGGCTCAGTAATTGTGGCTTACATTCTTAGTTGCTCTGAAGCATATGGAATCCTCCCAGACCAAGGAGTGACCCTGCATACCCTGCACTGGCAGGCGGATTCTCAACCACTGGATCACCAGGGAAGTACCAGGCACTGTTACTTAAAGAAGGTAATTTTGGAGGCCGAGGAGCTCCTGAATCATGAAAAAAGATGTTTAGAGGGATTTCCTCTCCAGAAGGCCCTCCACCCTGGAGAATCTGGCTTAGCAGTTGCTGAAGGCAGGGAACTTGCATGCTTTTAGCCCCAGCAGCCTGCCCCCGACTAGCAGGGGTGGGTATCCCCTTGCTAAAGAGATCCATAATTTCTTCTCACCCAGCCAATCATAGTTCCTTTCCTTTACTTTATCCATGACCCCAGTAAGCATTTTCAGTCTTCTGTAGTACAGTTAAACTTATTTCTATGATTGTGTAATAGTGTCTTCCAACCATAACCATCCACACTTCATTTTTCACTGACTTCTGGTTTCACCGAATTACGGCTTCTATGAATAAAGCCACTACTCACCTAGAGTTGACTTGATGGTTTTCTAAGTACATTTGAGCTTGTTTCCCCAGTATTTAGTATTTCCTTATCCTAGGATTTTTTTTTTCATAACACTTGCTTTACTCCTGTTATTACTTAAATCAGTGTTTAATAGATGTTATCCAAGAGACCTTTTTTGTTCATCTGTACTATTGAATAGCAATATGTTGCTATTTTAATATAGGATGTCATTTTCTCCATATACCGACTTTTGCCGACTCTTTCCTTTTTCAGTCAGCAAGACATTCTGCATTGTTACCTCCAAAAAAGAAAACATTCAGAAAGCAAAGAAAATAAGGAGTCTATTGTTAACATTCAGATTTCCCAAGGAAGAGAAAGAAATCGCATCTACACAGGAGATTTGGTAGAGTACCCAAAGGAAAGCAGAACTTCCTGCCCATCCCACACCTTTCCAAAAATTATATCAAGTTCCCAAACCTGGGGAGAAAGGAGGCGCTAGAGAGAACGCAAGGAGTGCGATGTTCATCTGGGTCTTGAGAAGACCGGGCCATGTACACTTCCCAGTCCAAGGAGGCAGCGAGCCGCCAGGGAGACGTGGCTGGGTGGAGTTTTAGGACACAGGTCAGAGACAGCCTTGCGGAGTTCATCCAGCATGAAACGGAACAGGAGAACACATTCCAGGCCCCTGCAGGTTAGCCTGCGTGCGTGAAGGACTCTAGAAAACCCCAGCGTGTTCCTCCTGCCCCTGCGTGGTGTGGGAGCAGCCCCAGAATATTCTGTAACCAAGGACACCAAAGTCAGCTGAGGCAGAGCCAGACCGGAAGAGCCCCGGGGCTGGAAATGAGGCAAGTGTCGGGCGTGACCTTGAGGGGCAATGACAGGAGACTAGAAGGGAATAAGGAAGGGCCTGGCAGCTGGGGCCAGTGCCGGGAGATCCAGGCCACACACCCTTCCTCCGCAGCGTTGGCGCTACCGTCAGACATCCCTGGAATGTAGATGGAATCCATCCAAGGGCGGTGGAGAAATAAACGGGGACCCAAACTTCTTCCACCGCTCGGCAGAATGGAGTCCGCTGAGTCTGTGGGGCAACCTTTATACCTACAATAGTATTGTCTTAGTTTTAAAAAACAATATACTAAAGGCATATCATGATTTTGGAAACCACTGAGGTTCGTCCCGTCAAACAGATTTCTTTAAGAAGGAGATGCAGAAGACTTAGTTGGGGGAGAGAGGACCTTCAGGGTGGTTTACTGTATAAATCTCTGCAAAACTCCAGCTTCCTTGTTCTTGTTGTTGTTTCGTCTGTAACTCGTGTCTGACTTTTTTGACACCCACCAGGCTCCTCTCTGTCCATGAGATTTTCCAGCAAGAATCCTGGAGTAGGTTACCATTTCCATCTCCAGGGGATCTTCCCGACCCAGGGATCGAACCCAAATCTCCTGCATTGGCAAGCAGATTCTTCTCCACTTCTCCATAAGGCCACCAGGGAAGCCCTTATGCATTTTCATTATATGGCTAAACTAAATAAGTGCAGTAACTGGCTCTTTTTAACACATAAGCTCCATGATGTGTTAAACATAATAATTGTTCAATAAATGGTTAAATGAATAGGGAAATAGCACACCTCAGTTTCTAATCCACTAATTCTTTTATCTTTTTTACAATGAACCTGTGTGACATTTTATTTATTTATTTTTATTGAAGTATAATTGATTTACAGTGTGTTAATTTCTGCTATACAACAAAGTGATTTATATAGATATGAATCACTTATATGTATATGTGTGTATATAAGAATACATATACTTTTTAACATTTTTTATATATTCTTTTCCATTATGGTTTATCACAGGGTATTGAATATAGGTCCCTGTGCTAGACAGTAACACCTTGTTGTTTATTCATTCCAAGTGTAATAGCTTGCATGTGTGTGTGTGTGTGTGCTTAGTCGCTCAGTCATGTCCGATTCTTTGTGACCCCATGGACTGCAGCCCATCAGGCTCCTCTGTCCATGGGGATTCTCCAGACAAAAATGCTGGAGTGGGTTGCATACTCTAACCTCAGACTCCCAACCCATCCCTCCCCCATTTTTCCCTCCTTCTTGGCAACCGCAGGTCTGTTTTCTCTCTCTGTGAGTGTTTCCATTTTGTAGATAAGGTCACCTGGGTCTTATTTTAGATCCCACGTATAAGTGATACTATATGGTATTCACCTTTCTCTTTCTGTCTAGTGCACTAGCTCTTAAATTGGTCAATAATGGAGCACCTGGAACCCACCCTAACTTCTGTGGAGCACTATGAAATGCAGTAGTTGAAATTTCATCAATAAAGCAGGAGTAAACCAGCAGAAACACAATGTCTACAATGTGTGTCTGCCGTGCAAAATCATCACCACTTCAGTGGTTGATTTGTCAGTTTCTCCTTGTAGTTCTGTCAAATTTTCCTTTATATATTTTCAAGCTTTGTTCTTAAAGACATACAAAATTTGAATTGTTATACCTTCTCAGTGAATCTAGCTTTTATCCTTAAGTTTCAGTCCTCTTTATCTGTAGTGATATTTGTCCCCTAAATTCTTCATCTCCTATAGGAACAGAGCATTGACTGATTCTCTTTGGTTTGCATTTGTCTAGTTTCTCTTTTTCTACTCCTTTTCTTTCAACCATGCTGTATGTTTGAGGTATATTTTCTTTTTCCTTTTTAAAAAAAGTCTAAATTGATACTTTTATCTTTTGGCTGGAGAGCCTGGATCCATTTCCATTTGTTGTGACCACTGGTATTTTTAAAATTTTATTTTGAAATAGTTATAGGCTCAAAGGAAGTTGCAAAGGAATCACTACACATATTTTAAATTTTTATTTCTGCCATTTTATTTTATAATTTTTATTTGTCCTCCTTGTTCATGTCCTTGAAAGTTACAATTTACATTACTTTTTACCATGAATGTTGTATGTCAACCATTATATATGCATCTGAGTTACATCAGTTCAGTTCAGTTCAGTCGCTCAGTCGTGTCTGACGCTTTGCGACTCATGAATCGCAGCACGCCAGGCCTCCCTGTCCATCACCAACTCCCGGAGTTCACTCAGACTCACGTCCATCGAGTCAGTGATGCCATCCAGCCATCTTATCCTCTGTCGTCCCCTTCTCCTCCTGCCCCCAATCCCTCCCAGCATCAGAGTTTTTTCCAGTGAGTCAACTCTTCGCATGAGGTGGCCAAAGTACTGGAGTTTCAGCTTTAGCATCATTCCTTCCAAAGAAATCCCAGGTGCTAATAACACTATGCTGCTACTGCTAAGTCGCTTCAGTCGTGTCCGACTCTGTGCGACCCCATAGACGGCAGCCCACCAGGCTTCCCCATCCCTGGGATTCTCTAGGCAAGAATATGGGAGTGGGTTGCCATTTCCTTCTCCAATGCATGAAAGTGAAAAGTCAAAGTTAAGTCACTCAGTCGTGTCCGACTCTTGGCGACCCCATGGACTGCAGCCTACCAGGCTCCTCCGTCCATGGGATTTTCCAGGCAAGAGTACTGGAGTGGGGTGCCTTACTGGTGATTGATTATTTTAGGTGGCTACGGTTTTGCCAGGTTCTGAGAGTGCCAAGTTTCCCTTCTTGGTCTATTTAGGCACTGAGTATCTCTCTGGACCGTGATGCCATTTACTACCTGCTGCAGGAAACACTGAAGTAAAATAAATAAGGAAGTGACACAGCGATCAAATATGTATAGCTTTCCATGAATAATAAACGCTCAGGAAAAATAGTTTGAATGTCATAGCATTACTCAATGTAGCCACTAGAGAGCGATCTCATACAGCTAGTACACTATTATGTTTGTGAGGGATGGCATAAGAAAATTCTTAACGCCACAGACTGCTTGGCTTAAATAATAAATGGATTTTCTCACAATTCTAGAGTGTAGGAGTCTCAAATCCAATATATCAGCAGCTTTGGTTTCTGATGGCTGCCTTCTTGTTGTGTCCTGATCACATCTCCCCTGGTGGGGGAGGGAGTGGGCTGCACTCGGGCCCGGGGCGGCAAACTTACAGCCAGGGGTGCCGGGAGCCGACCTCCTGCACGCTTCGCTCCTCTCCGCCTTGCCAGGCCTCTGCCTCCGGCTTCTGGAGAGGCGATCCGAGAGGGCATGCTGGGGCTGGCGTGTTGCCGTGGCAACCCGATCCCTGCAGGGAGCGGCGCCCAGCGCCTCCGGGCTCCTCGGAACAGGAGAGCGGACTCCGGGGAACCTGCGCCTGAGGGTGTGTGGTCTAGGGGCGCGGCGCGGCCGAAGAGAGGCCGGGAGGAAGCCGGTGAGAGAGACCAGCGCCTCCTGCTTTCTCAGCGCCTGGCTTTCAGCCCCAGGAGCCCGGCGCGCGCGGACTCCCGGCGGCGCCGCCTGGCCGCTGGGGAGCGCGGGTCAGCCTGGAACGCTGGTCCAAGATGCGCGCGCCCCCTTCCGCTCCCCCAGTGCGGTCTGCGCGCCGGACCCGAGCCGGAGAAGACTGTGCCCGGAGGGCCTCGCAGTGGCCCCAGCCCTCCCTGGGGTGGGGGGAGGGTGAGGGGCTGGGGAGGCCCCAGGTGGCCCCCGCCCGCAGGTACTGGCGTGCAATAGGCATCCCAGGGTCAGCGCCGCCGAGCTTCCGCGGCCCCGCACAGGATGCTCGTCCTGCATCCTTGAGACGCGGAAACACCCGCATCACGAACTTGCTAAATCCAGCCTCCTACCCACTCCAGTATTCTTGCCTGGAGTGTCCCATGGACAGAGGAGCCTGGCAGGCTACAGTCCATGGGGTCGCACAGAGTCGGACACGACTGAGTCGGTCGCACTGAGTCGGATACACACACACACACACACTGGCCCCTCACTCGTCCCCAGAGGTTCCTTGATTCGGTTGTTGAGTCTGCCACCCTGCAGGCCACTGATCTCCCCCTAAACTTGATTTAGCCCTGACTTTGTGCAGCACACCTTACCTAAGCCTTTACAGCCATCATGGCATTTAATTCTTTCAGCAAAATCCAGGTAGGTGGTTCAGTTCATTACACTCGTTCAGTTGTGTCCGGCTCTTTGCGACTCCATGGACCGCAGCTCACCAGGGCTCCCTGTCCATCACCAACTCCCGTTTTTACCCAAACTCATGTCCATCGAGTCCGTGATGCCATCCAACCATCCCACCCTCTTTCGTCCCCTTCTGCTCCTGCCTTCAGTCTTTCCCAACATCATGGTCTTTTCAAATGTGTCAGTTCAGGTGGCCAAAGGATTGGAATTTCAGCTTCAGCATCAGTCCTTCCAATGAATATTCAGGATTGATTTCCTTTAGAATGGACTGGTTGGATCTCCTTGCAGTTCAAGGGACTCTGAAGAGTCTTCTCCAACACCACAGTTCAAAAGCATTAATTCTTCCAGGCTCAGCTTTCTTTATAGTCCAACTCTCACATCCATACATGACCACTGGAAAAACCATACCATTGACTAAATGGACCTTTGTTAGCAAAATATTGTCTCAGCTTTTTAATATGCTGTCTGGGTTGGTCATAACTTTCCTTCCAAGGCTTCATGGCTACAATCATCAACTGCAGTGATTTTCGAGCGCACCCCCTCCCCAAATAAAGTCAGCCACCATTTCCCCATCTATTTGCCATGAAGTGATGGGACCGGATGCCATGATCTTAGTTTTCTGATTGTTGAGCTTTAAGCCAATTTTTTCACTCTCCTCTTTCACTTTCATAAAGAGGCTCTTTAATTCTTCTTCACTTTCTGCCATAAGGGTGGTATCATCTTCATATCTGAGGTTATTGATATTTCTCCCAGCAATCTTGGTTTCAGCTTGTGCTTCTTCCAGCCCAGCGTTTCTCATGATGTACTCTGCATATAAGTTAAATAAGCAGGGTGACAATATACAGCCTTGATGTACTCCTTTTCCTATTTGGAACAAGTCTGTTATTCCATGTCCAGTTCTAACTGTTGCTTCCTGACCTGCATACAGGTTTCTCAAGAGGCAGGTCAGGTGGTCTGGTATTCCCATCTCTTTCAGAATTTTCCACAGTTTATTGTGATCCACACAGTCAAAGGCTTTGACATAGTCAAAGCAAAAATAGATGTTTTTCTGGAACTCTCTTGCTTTTTCCATGATCCAGCGGATGTTGGCAATTTGATTTCTGGTTATTCTGCCTTTTCTAAAACCAGCTTGAACATCTGGAAGTTCACAGTTCATGTATTGCTGAAGCCTGGCTTGGAGAATTTTGAGAATTACTTTACTAGCGTGTGAGATGAGTGCAATTGTGCGGTAGTTTGAGCATTCTTTGACATTGCCTTTCTTTGGGACTGGAATGAGAAGTATTTTCATTCCAAAAGGTAGGACGTGTTACCTCTATTTTGAGGGGAAGATGCTGCAGGCTGGGAAGAGACCCCTGCCCCGTATAACCTCTAGGCCAGGGCGGAAGTACCAAGCCCCTCCAGCCGTGGCCTGGTCTCCATTGCCACATGAGTGCAGCTCGTAAAAAATCCCAAACACTCATCCTCAGGGAGAATTTCATTCAGTTCAACAGTTGAGACCAAGCAGAAGCCTATCTTTGTAGGTGGCTCTCTCCTTACCCTCCAAGAGGGGACTGGAAACAATCTTTCTAAACTCTGTTCAAACCAGAGATATAATGTGTCATGGATTATGGCATTACACTTTATTGACATATAATAACCAACTTTTAATATCTTCCCGGGTGGCTCAGATGGTAAAGCGTCTGCCTACAATGCGGGAGACCTGGGTTCGATCCCTAGGTCGGGAAGATCCTCTAGAGAAGGAAATGGCAACCCGATCCAGTATTCTTGCCTGGAGAATCCCATGGATGGAGGAGCGTGGTAGGCTACAATCCGTGGGGTCGCAGAGAGTCGGATGGGACTGAGCGACTTCACTTTCACTTTAATAACACTTTATCATTGGAAGGATCTCTCCCTACTTTATTATATTTCATGTCATAATCACAATTTACACCATGAAGCGAGTGATTGTCTTTATTTTACGTGGATGTAAACTGAAGCCCAGAGAGGGTCAGCAGTTTTGCCCAAGGTCACACACCTATTAGGCAGTTGGTTCCTTATTTCATGCCCCCCATACCTGCAGTAATACAGATATTCCTCTAAAGTAGCCCACATTCCAGCCATCACAATATACACAAATGTTGTCCCACGGATTATACAGTAGGGAGGGTCCAGGGGTAGGAACCATCTGCCCTCTGCTCTCATTCCTCCCTTCTCCTTTCTGACCTCACCGCCCAGCATGGCACCTGGCATACGGTGGACCCTCAATGAATGCTTGTTGAATGGATGAATCCTAGCCTTACTTTGTAATCGTCTCTCAGCTTTCCCTTCTGTTAGCCAGGCCCCTGTGTTAGATTCCTCTTCCAGTTCTGGTAAGCTTCAACACAGATGTGACAAAAGCCATTTGTTGAATTGCTACACTCTGTCCTAGGCTCTTTATACAATGTACCATTTATTCCTTGCCTTCCCTGGTGGCTTCCCTGGTGGCTCAGCTGGTAAAGAATCCACTTGCAAAGCAGGAGACCTGGGTTCCATCCCTAGGTTGGGAAGATCCCCTGGAAGAGGAGCAACCCACTCCAGTATTCTTTCCTGGAGAATGTGGACAGAAGAGCCTGGCGGGCTACAGCCCATGGGGTTGCAAAGAGTCGGACACAGCTGAGAGACTAAGCGCATAGCATTTACTCCTTAACAACCCTGTGAGGTGAGAGTTATTTCTTCCATTTTATAAGAGAAGAGACAGACTCAGAGAGAGAATTAGAAGTTACAAACTGTAGAGTCACAGAGTCTATTCAGTGTCAAACCCCAGGGCCTGTACTATTGAACCACCATGTTGGCACTGTTTTTTTGGATATTGCATTTCTGATCTCGACCTTGAGCCAAGAATGAATCATATATATATGTGTGTGTATATATACACACATATATATAGATGATTATGATTGCTCTAAGGGCAAGGAAGGAGCAGTTACTTGGTGTATTTCTTCATAATTGTGTGTTAGTCGCTCAGTTATGTCTGACTCTTTGCGACCCCATGGACTGTAGCCAGCCAAATTCCTTTGTCCATGAAATTCTCCACGCAAGAATACTGGAGTGGGTTGCCAGTATATAATGGGTATATGTGGTCCTGCAACAGAAATAATATTTTTTTCAAGCCCCACATCAAGACACACGGTCTGTTAAAGAATTTTTAAATAATTATCCATCTTTTAAATTTTTTATTTTATTTTTTAAATTTTATTCATCTTTTTAAATGAAATGAAGAGAGAACTCTCTTAAACTTTTATTTTCTACTCAGTAGTTAGCTGTTTAAAAATAATTGTGTCTTCTAATATTCCTTTTCATCTTTGAAACATGATCACCCTTCCAGGTTATTTCTTTGTTCAGAAGGTACCCAGTACTTTGTTAGGGATTCTTCAGTTTTGTTTGGAAGATGCATTCCACATGTGGCCAAGACTTTCCCTTCTGGGAATGGGGCTTCTATTGGCGGGATGAAAGGATTCTTTAGGTTAATGGGGGAATTTGATTCCTGGGCCACACAGATCCAATAAGGTGGAGTTACCAGCAAAGCACCGACGAGATTTTAGTTCAGCTCCTGGCTGTTATGTAGCATTCTCATCTCCTAGTTTGAAAGAGGAAGATGTCATCAGTTTATAATTCATCGAATAACCACTAATGAAGAACCTCTTGATCTTAGTGCCCAAATTAATTAATTAGTTCAAGGAACGTGTATTATGAGTCTACCATGTGCCCTATTGTCACTTAGAGACACTTTTAATACACATAGCTCCTGAACTGGTGAAAAAAAAAAAAAGAATCAGTGATTTTTAGAGCTAAGGGTAATGGCCCTGAGCAATCATGTAGTGTTTTGGTTTTGGTTTGGTTTTTTTTACTTCTTATTTATGAGAAACTGAAGCCCAGAAGGGGACTCAGAGTCAAACAGCTAGTTAGTAATTGCTAGAACTGATATTCCTGGAACTTCCCTGGTGGTCCAGTGGTTAAGACTCTGCACTTTCAATGCAGGGGACATAGGTTTGACCCCTGGGCAGGGAACAGAGATCCTGCATGCCACAAGACACAGCCAACAACAAAAAAAGAAACATATATATAGAATTGAGATGCCAGCTTCTGACCTCCTGACCCAGGGCGCTGGGGCAGTAGTCCAAACAACAGAACGTTTGTCAGGGAGTGTACCACACAGTCTCGGATTATATGTGGGTTTCGTTTGAAGAGGGACATAAAGAATCCCCCTCAACTTGCTTTTTATTCATGTTTCATTTTCCCTAATTTACTTGTCAGCATGATTTTCAGTCTTCATACCTGCCCTGGTTTTGAATCAAGGGGAGAAAAGTCCAGAGATTTCCAGCCCAAAGTTATGTCAAGCTTGACAGCGTGTTTGACCCTGAGGGATTATTTTTTTGGTCTCCAAGAGCTAGAACCAGGAAAGGAAATCCCAAACCTTGCTTGAGACTGGGCCCTGTGATAGATCATGCATGTCCCTTGGTTGATGTGAAAAGATGACTGAAACCTGCTCTGGGAGGGACCTCTGGCTTGATGCTTTCGGTTTTGTTTATGACTGGAAGGTAGGAGTTCTCTAAGTGTGAAGTTACAGTACCTTCTGGCATTTTCTTTCTAACATAAACACAGAGTTTCGCATGTTAGGATTTGAGGATAAAACATTATCCCCAATGTTTTACTGTGATTTCCTCACAGAGGCCTCTAAGGCACAGTGAAAATGACTTCAGAAATTCCTGTTAGATGGGAGACTGGTTCACACTTAATACTACTTTATGACCTTGTCAGTTTGCATTACTGATATGGAACTTGGTTCCTATATGTACAAATAAATGATCACAGTTGTCTAAAATGTAGGAAAATATTATATCTTTATAATAACTTATTCTGTGAGGTTCCAAAAGACCAAATAACATTCTTTGGACAAAAAAGTATCCCAAACTGGACTGCAGAATATCTGTACTAAGGAGGACTATGTATACATTTATGTAAGTTAATTTAAGGAATCATGCACGGTAACATTTGTAAAATATTGTTCTGTAACTAGTACTGTAGATTTCGATGCTCAGCAAAGTAATACAAGCCATTGAGAGGGCTTAGCACTGCTGAGTCCCTGTCACTTTTGACAAGAAGGTCCCCTTCCCTGTCACGAGAATCACCCAGAAGGTTCTTTCCACTGGGATCAGCACCCTCCCCTGCCCCTCAATCCAGCCCCAGTCAATATAGCAAAGGACTTGGGTTAAGGAATAAGTGCAGTGTCCATGATGAGGGTCGTCCCATCACCCCATCTCACCTGTTGTGTCCATGAATGGCCAAGGAAATAATGTGTAGAGCTTTGGGGGTCCAGGAGCAGGGGGACCCCAATATTTCATTTCCTGGGGAGGAAGTAGCTTGGCCAAGAGAAGGGAGGAGATGGCCTGGTGTGACAGAGAGGGGACAGCGAAGCCAGGCAGCTCCTGGCTCTGAGAAGTGGGGACGGGATCCTGCTCCTGCCTCCAGGCCCCTTACCTGGAGCAATAGAAGGCAGGTGCAGCTGGGGGCACGATCACCCTGAGCTCTAGATGAATATGCTCAATTAATTGGAAAAATAAAATAAAGTTTGAGAATCCAGTGTAAATAGACCAAGTCAAAAATGCATTCAGTGTTTACGCAATTTACAATTTAGACACAATTATAATAGAGCATGTAATGGGCTTTATGAAAGAGTTATGGGAACACAGAGGAGGGCGTCTAAATCAGATGGGACGATCCAAGAGAGCTTCCTGGATGAGGTGACACAAACTGAGTTTGAGGATGAGAATGCACTAACTAGAAAAAGAAGGGGCTAGGGAGAGTATTTCAGCAACAGCACGTGAAGAGACGTGGAGGAAAGACAACATACGCTGCATTTTAGAACTGACATCTGGCTTCGAGTGGCTGAGAGTGAGGGTGAATGTAGGAGGGATAGAGGGGCCTAGAGAGGAACCCACACCCAGATAACGCAAGACCCGGCGTGCTAAACCGAAAGGTTTTAAATTTACTCTGAAATCAGTGGGGACTGGACTTGCCTGGTGGTCCGGCGATTAAGAAACCACCTGCCAGTGCAGGGCACCCAGGTTTGATCCCTGGTCCAGGAAGATTCTATCTGCCTCGGGGCAACCAAGCTCGTGTACTGCAATTAGAGACGAGCCCCCACTTGCTGCAACTAGAGAAAGCCTGCTCACAGCAGTGAAGAACCCAGAGGAGCCATAAATAAATAAATAAATCAGTGGGAAGTGACGGATTTTGAACAGGGAAGTGAGACGATCACATTTGCTGTTTAGAAGCATCATACACCTAGTGCCATGCAGGCATCCAGGGCGGAGCTGGGCAGAATGGAGGCAGGAAGGCCAGCTAGGAGGCTACTGCTTGGGGTGATGGCAGACCCCAAGGTCTGGTACTTCTGCGAGCTTAGAAAGTGGAAGACTGAGCACCTTCCACCCCAACCCCCAATCAGTTCCAAACGTAGCCGTGACAGCAGATGCTAATTTCATGCCAAGAAAAATTCTGAGTGCTTTACACTGAATCCTTCAGCAACCCTATGGTGACTATATTATTCTTATTATTCTCAATTGACATATGAGGATATTGAGGCAATGAAACGTTAAGTAACTTACTTAACGTTAAGTAAGCTGAACCTGGCGTCAGACCTTCCACCTGACCACAACCAGCTAGTAAGTGGTTGCCCTGATTAAGCCAAAAGAGAGGGTGTCCAAGTTCACTGATGCTGCTGACCCCGCTACGCCTCCTCCACCCTAGCCTGTGAGGTTAGAGGTACCCACTCCTGCTGATGACTGTCCAGCTTAGCTGGTGCGTGGCAAACAGGAGTCCCTCCCTGTGCCCCGGTGACTCGATGAG
The DNA here is from genome assembly GCF_003369695.1 of Bos indicus x Bos taurus. Classification (NCBI taxonomy): domain Eukaryota; kingdom Metazoa; phylum Chordata; class Mammalia; order Artiodactyla; family Bovidae; genus Bos; species Bos indicus x Bos taurus. Next base: position 15,436,814 of record NC_040102.1, on the reverse strand, counting down.
GATTTATGGTGCCCTCCTTCACCTCTAGTTTAGTTTTACCTGCTAGGTGTGATTTTCATGTTATATAATCTCTTGGCAGGTCCACTATGGCTTTTAAAAAATATTTCCATAAGAAAGAACGATGCGTTATCTACTATCTATTTACAGTTTGCATGCCATTTACTTTTTTGGTGGGGGCCACGCTGCACAGCACGTGGGATCTTAGTTCCTCAATCAGGGATCAAACCCATGCCCCCTGCAATGGGAACATGGAGTCTTAACCCTGGACCACCAGGGAAGTCCCATACCATTTACTTTCACTGGTTTTTTACTGAGGACTCTTTTATTTTTTAATTGAAAAAGTAACATAGGCACAGAAAGATATTCAGACTGCAAAAAGTATTCAGAGGAAAGTAAGCCTCCTCCTTTACACTCCCAGACTCCCAGCTCCTTTCCCCCAGGGCCACTCTTCTAGGTCTTTTAATGAAATGCTGTATGAAGCAAGCTCATACACTTAACTCACGTTAATGAAACGTACGCTTTTTGTTTTTGCCTGTAATGAATCATGCCTTCCTCTGTACCCGCCCTGGCCCCACCTTTCCACCACCTCTACCTGTGGGATAACGGCAAAAAAAAAAAAAAAAGTCCAGGATCCAATTTCATTTAAGCCCTGGTTTATGACTGAAGCAACTTAGCAGCAGCAGCAGCAGCTACCTGGTAATTTAAGCTGCTCGTTTAGAAGAGGTTTCAGGCTGGCTTGGATGAGAAGGATCAGTCTCCCTAGAGCCTGTCCTTTGCCCTGCCCCTTTCAGGATGAGGGTCAAGCGGCTTATGAGACCTTCAGCCGATATGCTCGTGTCCACTTTGTGCACATTTACTGGCCTCTGGGTCCCTGCCTCTGGGCCACGCGCTTCACTCCTCTGGTTAGGGCTAACCTTCAGACCTCAGTGGAGGGTCAGGGGTCTGCCGTTGGGACATGGCTCCTGGTGGCTCCCCTGGGCCGAGATGAGCGTCGTCCAGCTTCTGATGGCCGTGTGGCCCCTCTGGGTTTGGCTGACAGGCCCGTGGACCCTGCTCAGCCTTCTTTCTGCAGCCTGCCCCGCAGCAGGCCGCCCTTGCCTGGCAGCTGCTTCAGCATGGCTGGCCAGCCAGGTTCTCAGTTACCTCTGGAGCCTGTCAGCACGTGAGACCCAAGAATGGGTTGGCAAAGCTGAACCTGGCGTCAGACCTTCCACCTGACCACAAGCACGGTGACGTTTGTCCTGGTGTGGCTGTGCCAGGCTGGAATGGGGCACCCGGTGAGGTGGCACGTCCCAGGCAGAGAATTGCGGAAGGGCTGCAGCTTCTCCTCCTCCCTCACTGTCACCAGAGCTTGTCTAACCTCCTCCCCCCACCGCACAGAGGCCATTTATTAAAAGACAGACACATGGTCTGACTGCCCCTGACAGACATGCTAACTTCTTCACTCTGTGGGGACCCAATACACATGGGTCCTCTGGCGTCTTGGGTGCTGATACATTCGAGGATCAGGTGAAGGCGTTTGAATCACCCTTTTCTCAACACAATTCTGTTTTTTATTATCAGTCATGGCACATTACCTCAGTCATTTTTGTAGACATTCTCCTCCATAATGTAGACGTTAGAATGATTTTGGCCACAAGTGATAATATCCAACTAAATTCGGCTTAAACGATGAAGGCATTTAATAAACTTACAAGACAAAACCTTTGAGGGTTAAGGGGTCCAGAGCTGGTTTGGCAGGTCTATAATGTCATTCAGGGCCCAGACCTTGTACTCGGCCATTCTCAGCATACTGATGTCGCATCCTTAGATTTCTCACCTCAAGGTCGCACGGTAGCTGCAGCTGCTCTGGACATCACTTCAGATAGCCCTGTTGAAAGGCAAGAGAAGGGAGGGCTTTCACAGTGGAGAAACATCTCTCCATGTCTGTCTCTTTTTTGTCATGTAAAAAAAAAAAAATCTTTCCAGAAACAGTTTCAATAGATTTCTCTGTATTCCCTATTATCTATTACCATGTCACATGGATACCCACAACTGAAAGGAAGACTAGGAAAGAAAGTGTCAGACATTTCCACAGCAACTATATTGGGAATATCTGCTCCTTTGGAAGAAGAGGAAGATAAAGTGTAATCGGTTAAGTCACAAAAGCAACTACCCCTGAAAGGAGATCTTGGGCAAGTAGATACCTTAGATGTCCCAGGCCCGTACTCAGAAAGACAAAAGAGAAGAATCTACTAAAATTTTAAAAATATCATTCCCTTTATATAGCAACACATACACAAGTGGATGTGTGCCAATATATTTTTTATGTTTTGCTTTTTTCACTCAACAATGCTAATGCTATCATGCACTAATTTCCACATGTACTGCACATGTACTTTGCTACAGCTGCTAAGGTGTCTAGTCATGTGTAGCATGACTTTTACTTACAGTACCTTTATGTTTTAGTATCTGGTAGGACTGGTCATCTTCATTACTCTTCCTCAGAATTTTCTCAGTTACTTTTGCAGGTGTATTTTTGTAATGTTAGCTCCATTTAGTGCTGAGCTATACCTTCAAAACCTGTATACATTCACATACTCTATGTGTCGCTGTATATATACACATATACTAAGATACCATTTTATTAACATAATATGTCTAAATAAATTGGGCTTTTTGTTTTAAGAATCATCCATAATGCAAGCCCCAAACACAAAGCAAATAAACCAAAAAACTACCACCAACTTCTAGAAGAGAGTTCTTGTTTTCATTAAGAAATCCAAACAATGGAAAAATTAACCAAGGTAAAGCAAGGAACTGAAAGAAAAAAATCATTTAAAATTAGTGAAACAGAGAAAAAAGCTTATGCTGGATTTCTGACTTTCTTATTTCATATCCTCCTTTCATCCTGAGACATGAAGTGATCATTTTAGATTTTGTAACAAGAGAAGATAAGCCCCACTTACACTTTAGCTGGAATAGAAATCAGGCTGCCAAATGTGTTTCAATCTGATATTCTCTCACTCTTGACCACTTGCAAGTATTTAATGAAGGTGGATATCCTACTTGTTTTTACAGTTCCTTTCTCCTCTAAGGGGATTACAAAAACTAGTCATTATTTCAGAGAAGACAATGGCACCCCAATCCAGTACTCTTGCCTGGAAAATCCCAGGGACGGAGGAGCCTGGTAGGCTGTGGTCCATGGAGTCGGACACGGCTGAGCAACTTCCCTTTCACTTTTCACTTTCAGGCATTGGAGAAGGAAATAGCAACCCACTCCAGTGTTCTTGCCTGGAGAATCCCAGGGACGGGGGAGCCTGGTGGGCTGCCGTCTATGGGGTCGCACAGAGTCGGACACGACTGAAGCGACTTAGCAGTAGCAGCAGCAGTCATTATTTACAGAATTAAAGTAGAAATATTTTTGGACAGAGACATCATAGAAATACATGTCAACAAGCACTTTCGTTAATGTGATGGTGAGTTCTAAAGTCATCTGCAGTTCGGTCTGAATATTGAAGATTGTAAAGTTACTTCTTGAAGACATACAATTTTCTTTCTGCTTATTCCAAGTTATCTAGAGACTATGGTAGGAGAAAACATAAAAATTCAAATGACATATCCTATAAATTTAAAGTTCTATTATGTTATAATTTTGAGAGTGATTTTCCAGAAGAAATATAGTTACTTGATTTACTGTGACAAAGTCCATATTTCCTTGTTTTCATTTATTTTTTACAGAAATATTTACAAATTAAAATAGCATTAGTCAATAGGCATTGAAAGCAAGTGATAAGAATTACATATATACTTTTTCAATAAAGTAGAGAATCTTTGGTAATTTTAATTTTCCACAGTGCACAGAAATGGATCAATTTTTTTTGTTTCTCCACAATAAAACAACAGAGAAAAGTTGCTTTAATCAAGTTCACAAAAGAAAACTATATGAACTATCATTTTAAGTATTTCTGATATTAGTTGATCTTTGAGAGATTTTACAAATTTTCCTACCTCATAAAAAACTACCAATGATATAATTTTCTGGCTTTCTTCTCTGTATCATATTTTGCCATCAAGTAATTCATCTCCCTGATTCTGTGTATTATGAATCAGCTCTTCGTCTTTTCTGATCTGAGGAGAGGTTTTTATTCCTGTCTAGTAAAATTTCAAAGCCCAGGGGGCTCAACGAGTAAAGAATCCGCCTGCAATGCAGAAGATGCCGGAGACTCGGGGGAGACGCGGGTTTGATCCCTGGGTCTGGAAGATTCCCTGGAGGAGGACATGGCAGACTACTCCAGTATTCTTGCCTGGAGAATCCCATGGAAGGAGGAGCCTGGCTGGCTACAGTCCATGGAATGGCAAAGAATAGGACTCGACTGAACATAAAATTTCTAAGCCACTAGGTGGCAGAGTATCCTTGGCTTAGATTAAATAGTATTGCATTTTCCCACTGATCCCCGAATGTGAATGGCCTTCAAAGCTCTCACTCGTGTACGCCTAAAATATTTTTAAAATCATATATACCCTCCACAAACTTTTAAGTTTATGTATAAAGTTATTCAACAAAAGTTTAAATAACTAAAGAGATGTACTTCTGCCGTTCTGTAAATACTGAAATTTTAAAATAAAATTTATATCATCCTTTTAAATAAATATAATTGAATACAAAATATCATAGGGTTTGGTAGCCATCATCATTTAAAAATTCCAAAATGAGCTTGTCTTTTACAGTGGGATACTTAATATCACTCCTTTTCCTCTTTGGCATCTTATTTTTCATTATATTTTCTTCACAGAATTTTATACTGATAGAAAAGGTTTTACGCTTAAAAGATTTGATCACTATCTTTTTCTTCTCTGTAACAAGACTATGTGTATAAACGAAATAAATAGTTTTATGTTTCCTGTGACCGTAAAATAGTAAGTGTGAAATTCTTATATTTCTGAATTCCTAATATACATACATTTTTCATACATATATATATTTCTAAATTTGCCCAGAATATGCTTATTTTTCATTAATTTGAAAAATTCAGAAAAACATAAAAATGACTCTTAATCGTACCACTTAATAGATATTTATAGAGAATAAATGGCAATGTTGTCATCTTCTCTCTCCCCACTTCACCTAGATTACTTCTGTTAAGCAGTTGATGTTCATTTCCCCATATTTTTCCAAGTTTATAAAGATCTACTTTCAAAATTTGGAGTACAAAATATTAAGATGCTTCCAAAATTTCCTTTTTTAAAGAGATTCTCTCTTTCCCAGCATTGAAAGCACTGTGTTCCATTGAGGAGGGGGTATATGTGTGTTAACTGGATTACATACACAGACATGCAAATGTATACACACACATGCATACATAGTAAATGAGGAAAAAGTACCACTTTAAAAAAAAGTCACATTTATGATATTGCTGAAATTTAGAGCTACCTCCTTGGGAGTTTGGGAAACTGCAGAGTTAGCAGGAACAAATTATCCTCAGGTTCCATAATTTGCTAGCAGGACTCAAAAAACAAACTGAAAAGTGGTTATCCTCATGGTTATAGCTCATCTGGGGGAAAATATACAGGTTAAAATAAGCCAAGGAAAGAAGAGCATAGGGCAGAATCCAGGAAATCACTAAATATGGAGCTCTCAAGGTCCTCTCTTTATTTCCCTGGTGCCTGCGTGTAACACATGAAATATTGTCGCCAGGGAAGCCCACCCGAGCCTCATCGGTTCAGAGTGCTTACTGAATTTCCATTTCACAGGCATGACTGGTTGCCTGTGTGGCAACTGTGTGCGTATGTGTGGGATAGTAGACATATAAAGGCCGAACTTAACAGTAACAGTACTGGTACATTCTTCTGCAGGCTATATTCCAGGCACTGAGCTATAATAAATACTCTTTGTGGTGACTCTGTGAAGTAGATATTTTTGTCCTCCTTATTCAGATACTCAGATAAGGAAAATGATGCTCAGAAAAATTAAATGTCTTGACTGAGATCACACAACTGGTAAGTAGCTGAGCTGGGATTCTAAGCGAGGTTTGTCTAACTCCCAGTCTCATGCTCTTCATGAAGGCTCTGTCCATGTTCTTGAGTCTTTTGATTTTTAGATACGCTGAATATAGATTTTGGCAGGTCGTGGAGAAAGCAGGGGCTGGGGGAATGGGAGGGGGAAGAGATCATTTTGGCAGGTCCTGTCCATGCCTCCGGTTCCTAATTCCTAGACACACTGGGTAATGTTGTGGAGGGTCCAGGCTAACTAAGCCAAATTAGACCAATGTAAATTGGCCAACAAAGGCAGAAGCATCACAGCCTCAGATGACCTAACCAGGTAGCAGGCCATTCAGCTTAGCCCGTGACTCTGCCAACATTTCATAAGATCCTCCTTTCATTAAAGAATATTAGAGGGTGACTTTCTGAACCCTTCACTATGTGAAGACTTGATGTACACGTGTAATCAATTGTTTTGTTGGTACCACTCATTTCAGATCTCCTCCTTAAAGCCATGTAGTTATTTGGAACCTTACCGTAGTGATTAGCGCTGCTGCTGCTGCTGCTGCTAAATCGCGTTGGACTCTGTGCAAGCCCATAGACGGCAGCCCACCAGGCTCCGCTGTCCCTGGGATTCTCAAGGCAAGAACACTGGAGTGGGTTGCCATTTCCTTCTCCAATGCATGAAAGTGAAAAGTGAAAGTGAAGTCAGTCACTCAGTCGTGTCTGACTCTAAGCGACCCCATGGACTGCAGCCCATCAGGCTCCTCCATCCATGCACTGTTTACACTCAACTTCCTTCTGGAATCTTTAATACTCTGTTCTCTTCCAGTTCAATAGATGGGAGGTTTCCATACTTTACTGGAGCTGTAAGCTTGGGACACTGGCAGGCTCATGATACTGGTCACAGATCCTAAGGTCCTTTCTTCCTCTTGGTGGTCTGAGTCTCTGTAGTTTGTACAGCAAACATGAAATGCTCAGTGGGAATGTTAAATTATAATCACTTTAATCAGCAATACAATATTCACTACTGTATAGTTTTGCATGTTGAGTCACGGAGCTCTCTTTTATTACAGTGAAGTGTTACATTTGAAAACTCAGATGGTCTTGATTATTCAGACTGAGATGAATTATGAGATTGTGTATAATTTATTAGAAGTTATATGCTTATAAATTATGGACAAATTTGCCTTTTCCCCCTTCCTTAAGAATCAAAGGCCAAAATAATAATTTATTGTTGGAATATGTTGACATGGTATTAAAATGTATTCGGGAAGGAAGAACTAAATTAGAGAGGAAGTGATAGTAATCTACAATTAGAAATGGGCTATTTTTAACGAAGGGGAAACAAGAACACATACATAGATAGCTAAGGCTGTTTTTCTACAGTTGAAAAAAAATTTTTTTTCATGACAGTTAAAACAGAATTTCTTATCCTTCTCTTTTACCATAAACTATGACAGGAGATGAGAGCTGCAATTTTCTGAAATTTTGTCCCATCTAAACTCCTAAAATGTTTATTTTAAATCTGGAAAGCATTAAGACAAATTTCTCCTAGGGTGTCTTCAGTGTCATTTAGATTTAGACCATCCCACAATCCGTCGTCTGATAATTAGAAGGCAGTTGGCTTTGGCATCAAAGTTCCACCGATGTTACAGTTGGAAGGTTCAGATACAGAGAGATTAAGACGTTGGCCCAGAGTCTCTCAAACACCGAGTTGGTTTAGGGTTTTGTTTTTTTCTGACCAACTTATCTACGGCTTAGAAGAATTAGTCTAATTTTCTAAGCACTTAACTTACTATCAGACAGGAGTTTAGTCTTCCTATAAAGTTTTTATGCTTGTTTGAATGTTGTCACTTAAAATTAAGGCCTTAATAATCATATAAAAATTCCAGAGAATGTTTCAAATATAAAAGTAATAGGAGGAACAAAAAAATTTTAGCTTAAAAAAATTACAACAGCCATGACTTTCTCCCTTTCTGAACCCACCCCATACTCCCTCAAAAACAAAAAACACAAAAACCTCTGCTGAAAGAAGATCACACTGGAAATATAAATACACTGTTTGTGTTTCATAAATAAGAACTAATTCATGGGGAGGAATAGGTATGAATTATAGGAAAACCAAAAATGAGTTGCAGATATAAACAAAGGAAGTCAATTAAAATATAGGTACAAAAAAAGAAGAGACTTAAAATAATAAACTATTTCTTTGGAATCTTATTTTCAAAGTGCTTTACAGATTTCCATTTTTATAGTATTCTGTGAGTTGAGTGGAGAGTTAATATTCTTAACTGGTATTTGATAACCAAGATCACAAAAAGATAAAATATACTAACTTTCTGCACAGTCTCCGAGCCTGCAGCTGAAGCAGCAAGAGGACCTGTGTCCTAAGACTGAACCTTGTACTTTGTCCTTGTTCTACTCTGCCTGTGGCAGTCTGCCTAGGGGATGGAGAGAGCCATCCCACCCTACAGGGGTTAGCTGGACCAACTGAGCAGGGGCCATGACAAAGAATAGCATAGGCCTCACTCCACGTCAGGCATAGAAAGGGAACAACTAATGGGTAAGAAGAGTCAAGTGATATTGATCCGTGGCTCGCCAGGGTTGAATTCAGTACATGTTCTGCTGTCTCCTGGGTGCCAAGATTTGACAGAAAGGGCAAAGGACAACTTGAACAATGTGGGGTGGGCGGGTGAAACCTCCATTCATTGTCGTTCACGTGGGAATGGAGTGCTCAGAATGAGGGAAATCTTGACAAGGCTCCCTACGGGTAACAGCCCCTGGTTTCTTATCAGAAACCCGATATTCAGGGCTTTTTTCTCTTCACCGCTGGGGTTGGAAAAGTGTGTGAGGAGAGCATGCTGGTACCAGAGAGGAGAGATTTTTTTGTAAAAGAAGATCTTTGTTCCTAATGGAAAAAAAGAATAAAAAGACAAAATTCAAAAGGAAAGGACAAGACCTAAAGTCAGAAAAACATTTTGGAAAATAGGCTAAGTGAAAAAGGAATAAAGTAGTCCTGGGTCACTAGAAAACACGATTCGGGGTAGTGGTGATTCGCAATGGAAAGGAAAAAGAACACAGTTCAAGAGATTGAATTGTAATGAGAAATCAGACACAGCCAATATATCCAAGACCAAGGGGTTGGCTTTATAAATTATGGTACATCTACACAAGGAATACTATATAGGCTTTCAAAAAGAATCAAGTATACAAATGTTAACACAGCTATCTGAGACTGATTTAGTCTCAGATAAAATAAAATAAATTTATAAAAATAAAATGACAGAATAATTTTTGAAGTATAATTTTATCTTAAAATAATAACATATGTTAGTATACATACGATAAAAAATCTGGAGGATGAAGCATCAAGCAGTCAAGGGTAGTTATTTCTGAGTGAGGGAGGGAACCTTTACTGTGGAAGAGTGTTATGTTTTATATTATATATTTTGGGCCTTTTCAAAAAATTTTTTTATAAAATTCATATAATTTTCATTGTACATTAAGAAAAAAATCAATAATATAGAAATAAGTTGCATCACAAAGAATAAGATATATAAAGTTGAAGAGATATATTACATTAAAACTTAACACTGAATTAATTTATACTCTATATTTATATCTATGTTTTTATCCATGAAGTGGTGATTCCAAAGTAAAGGTTTTAATTCCATTTAAAAATGTTTGTAGGTTTAAAATGACAAGTGATAGACTTTTAATAGATGATAGTTATGATTATAAAGATGTTCTTTATTATACTATATTTACAGACATAATCCATAATATGATTTACCTATTGATGTACTTAATACTTTTTCAATGATCCATTTTCATTAACTTGAATTATTCCCTTCAACTCTTCTGCTATATTTTGTAATTTTCAAAAAGCAACTCTAATTGCTTTTAACTTAAAGAGAATCCTTCCCACAAATCACAAAGAGGAAAGGGAAAGCAAGAAATATTTTATAACAAACTACACTTAACAGAATATTTTAAATCAGATTTTAAGAAAACATTAGAAGAGAAAGAAAACGCTAAGCGGATTGCAATGGTCACCCTGCTCAGATGGATCTAATTGTCCTAAATTTTGAACTAACTAGATTGGGTTACATATGAAAAAGAGAGTAATGATAATCTCACCTGAGAGTTAGGAGGGAACAAGTACTAGACAGAAAAAGTTAAATCCTTTAGCTTTTGTCATGTTCAAAATGACCCGGAAGTTGTATTCCAATTTGTTTGCATATTGCAGTCAGGTCCAACAGAGTTCTATTTAATAGGATTTCATCTATAATCCACTCAAATAGGGTCGGGGCTCTGTCTCAAATTAATGCAAGCATAAAATGAATTTGTCTAAAATGAAAAAACTTTCACTGGGACTTAAAGTATGATTTCGGAAACTTTTGAGGGCCCGTACTATCCATTTCAGGTGGAAAAGTAAAACTTGAGACATTTCTCCCCGCAGTATTGAAAAAAAATTAGAGTCCAAGGCAGAGAAGGCTTTAAACGGCCAGAATGAGGATGTCAGTACAGGTGGGGATCATTAACACTTGGAACAACGGGAAGAGGCCATGGCAAAGTCCCTTGTCGCCCATCTCGACCAAGCTGAGGTACTAGGGTAGGGAAACCCAAAGGAAGAAACACATCTTTGGAGAAGAGAGGCTAGTTGGAAACGATCCAAGCTGTCTTGTCTGACGAAAGCAGCTCTAAAATGGACACTACTAGGGTAACTTCACTTCTGAGATAAATGAACATTGCTGCTCCTTGGCTATTTCTATTCCAGAATGGTCCCATGGCCCTCCATTCTGTCCTTCCTCTCAAGGTCAACATGGCAACTTCCCAACACGTCCCCCACACCTTTCCCAGAATGCACTGCACCTTCCCTTCCCGGCATGCCTCGCACCTTCTCAGCATTCCTATTTTCCCAGCATGCCCTGCGGCAGGGGCGCTTCCAGAGCCCTAAGGGCATCTCTGCACATGTTTATATTCCTCCGACAAGTCAGGCACTGACTGGAGTTGTCCTGTTGTTACTTCAGGCAAAGGGTTTGTGTGTGGTAACAAGACTTCCTCAAGGTAAGATTTCCACCCAGGCCCCTAATACTTTGAAAATCTCCCCTACCACGTCCCACAGGGCCTTCCTGAGGCCTTCCCAATCTCGAAAAGCTAAGACCCCAAGGTTTACTCACTTGGGAACAAGCCGTATTTTCCAAATTTAGTCAACTGCAGGTTAGATAATCTAGGGAGAACACCTGCTCACGATCAAGCATCTCATCATTCGTTCGCACAAATCTTCAGCTGTATCCTGTCTGGGCTAATTGCTTTGTTTCCCAGTAACTCAAATTAAGTCATATTCTGCAGAAACCAGGTTTTACTATGTCTGGAGGAATGGGGAATGCAAAGGGAGTGTGAGGAAACTAGCCACCCACTGTCACTCATTTTGTTGAAGTGAATGCAGACTTCACCCAATGGTATTGTTAATATTATAAATGCCTGACGTCAAGAAACTGCTTTAGAATTTATAGAGTAATTTTATTATATATTTATTAACTAGTTTGGCCCTACAAAAATCCTGTAGGTTGGTAGGTTAAGTGTGATTATCTTGCTTATTACACAAATGAAAAAGCAATCTGTCAGAGACAAAGAGACTTGCTAAAATCTCACATCTAGTGAGTGTCAGAACTGGTAACTGAAACCCAGGACTTTCCAGTTTATTACCCATGCAGAGATTCCTTTTTGGAAAAAAACCATTATTCAGAGTGTTTCACTGGTGTTCCTTTTGGTTAGTAAAAGTAAAGAACTGCCTTACAATATCAAATATCTTTCTTTTTGAGGGTTGTTGTTGTTCAGTTGCTAAGTCCTGTCCGACTCTTTGTGACTTCATGGGCTCTGGCACACCAGGCGTCTCTGTGCTTCACTGTCTCCTGGAGTTTGCTCACATTCATGTCCATTGAGTTGGTGATGCCATCCAACCATCTCATCATCCAGCCATCTCATCCTCTGTCGCCTCCCCACTTCTTCTCCTCCTGCCCTCAGTCTTTCCCAGCATCAGGGTCTTTTTGAATGAGTCAGCTCTTCGTGTCAGGTGGCCAAAGTATTGAAGCTTCATCGTCAGTCCTTTGAGGGTAGCTTGATTTAAAAAACAAAAACAACAATCCCATCAGATACATATAGATCTCTTTATCTATCTATCTATCTAGGTGATATGGCACAAAAAGCATCTGGGAGGTCCTCTGAAGACTTGGAGTGACCCTGACCACTTGTGGCTGACAATACGAGAATTACAAAGTCTCATATTTTAGGCTTAGTTCTGCCAGGTCCCAAGAACCCTTCAAGCTCAATCTCATGGATCTCCTAGGGTAGTTCAGCTTGACTTTGAGCACAAGATGGAGAAAAGACAATATATATTATTCAGGACAGGTAGCAGATATGTCATGTTCCAGGAGATCTGGGTTAGTAGATTTTCCAGTGTTTAAAAAAACACTTTTTAAAGAAAAAAAATTAATGCTTTTGTTTTAGCATCTAATAATGTTAGAAAAGTATATTCCTGGAACATTAGCTTTTACTGTTTCTCCATTTTGAGATAAAGGCTGGAGATAGTTTTTCCGGAGCCCAAGAACTTACTTTATAATAGTACACAGATGTTTTCCTAGAGAACATGGTATTAAAGATTTTGACAGTAATGAGGGGAACAGGGATGATGAACACTTTTTTCCTGCACTGTATATCCTTGCCTGTGTTTTAAAGATAAAATGTTCTAGTTTGAAAAAAAGCTTGATGTAAGAAATTAAAGTCATAAAAACTATCATATCACCAGATACTTCTTCAAAGAAAAGAGTATTGTTCTTAGGTACTTTTTGAATATTAAGTGTGATTTAATCAACTGAAATAATTTAAGTATCCAGTTAAACATAGCTTAATTAGGAAAATATATGGTCACATCCCCAGGTATTTGGTTGAAAAATAAATGCTAGAATTCAATGAAACAAACCTAAATTTATGATGAAAGTGTTAGTTTCTCAGTCAGGTCTGACTCTCTGCGTCCCCATGGACTGTAGCCGGCCAGGCTATTCTGTCCATGGGAATTCGCCAGGCAAGAATACTAGAGTAGGTAACTATTCCAGAATAATAGCAGACATAATATTATCTCTATTCCAAATATATTTAGCTAATATGGAATCTATTTTTATTATTTTTAGTTTCTGAAGAATGTCTTTTAGTGAATATTACAGAGTCCTTACTGAAGAGCTCAAAAATAATTGGTATATAAACACTTCAATTTTAAGTTTTCCTATTGTAGTTACCTTCATGAAGTGTGAGGCCTCACACCACACTTTTATTTAAGTCCTTTAGTTTCCTTGAAAATGCCACCCACTTAAAGTCTGATTGCTAAATCACCATTAAGATAGTTAGAATCCAAATGTGGTTTATTTTTTGCTGAATCTTTACTTTTTATTACTTCTTGCATTCTATACACAGATAACAGTAGTCCCCCTTTATCCACAGTTTCACTTTCCATGGTTTCAGTTACCAAAAGTCAACCCCAGTCTGAAAATATTAAATGGAACATTTCAGAAGTAAACTAATAATTTTAAGTTGCTCGTTGCTCTGAGGGTGTGATGACATCACTCGCCATCCCTTTCTGCCCTTCCCGGACGAGAATCATCGCTTTGTCCAGTGTAATCCATTTCTTAGTCCCTTAGTAGCTGTCTTGGTTATCAGATTGACTGTCAAAGCATCACGGTGCTTGTATTCAAGTAACCCTTCCTTACGTGATAATGGCCCCAAACACAAAGAGTAGTGATGCTGGCAATTCTGACATGCCTAAGAGATGTCATAAAGTGCTTCCTTTAAATGAAAGATGAAAATTCCTGACATAATAAGGAAAGAAAAGATGTATGCTGAGGTTTCTAAGATCTGTGGTAAGAGTGTATCTTATATCCGTGAAATTGTGAAGAAGGAAGAATAAATTTGTGCTAGTTTTGCAGTCACACCTCAGGTTGCTAAAATTATGGCCAGTAATCAGTGCACGATAAATGCTTAGTTAAGATAGAAAAGGCATTAAATTTGAACAATAAGGTATTTTCAGAGAGAGATCACATTCACATAAGTTTTATTACAGAATATTGTTGTAATTGATCTATGTTATTAGTTATTGTTAATATCTTACTGTGCTTAATTTATAAATTATACTTTAAGGTGGGTAAGTATGATAGGGAAAAAATATAGCATATATAGGGTTCTGTGGTTTCAGGCATCCACGGGGGTTCTTGGAACATATCCCCCTTGGAGAAAGGAAAACACTATACTGTGCTTTGATATTTTAAAACTGCTAAATAACAGAAAAGGAGGATTTTGATAATGGGATTTCTGCTTATTTTACAAGTATGTATGCATGCACACTCAATCATGTCTGACTCTGCCATCCCATGGACTGTAGCCCACCAGGCTCCTCTGTCCATGGAATTCTCCAGGCAAGAATACTGAACTGGGTTGCCATTTCCTTTTCCAGGAGATCTTCCTGACCCCGAGATCTATCAGCTGAGCCACCAGGGAAGCCCTTATAAGTATGAAAGCTACTTTGGGGAACTTCCCTGGTGGATCAGTGACTAAGACTCCACACTCTCAATGCAGGCCCAGGTTCAATTCCTGGTCAGGAAACTGGATCCTACATGCCTCGACTAAGAGTTTACATGCTGCAACTGAAGATCCTGCATACCGCAACTAAAACAAAACAAAACAAAATCCCGCATGCCATAATGAAGACTGAAGATCCTGTGTGCTGCAACTGAGACCTGGTACAGCAAAATAAATAAACATAAATAACTATTAAAAGAAAAGCTACTTGTTGTTATATACATTAAAATGTATGGAGCCAAAACAAAACCCAAGACATTGTCTGTTACAGAATTTAAAATGTCAAGATTGACTGTAACTTATTTTTTTTGTCCTCAGGAAAAAATATCAGAGTCTAGTTTATACCCTGAGGACAGAATAAAGTTACTGGGTGACAGATAATTTTTTTAAACACACCAAATCTGTGCTAAAATGTGATCTTTGGGCTATGCCCTGGAGAAGGGAATGGCTACCTACTCCAGTATTCTGGCCTGGAGAACTATACAGTCCATGGGGTCACAAAGAGTCAGACATGACTGAGCGACTTTCACTTTCATACTTTCCTGAGTAAGGGTATCTTTGTAAGCTCCCTTGAATAAAGTCCAAGACAAACTGTCTTTATTTCAAAATCTACTTGTGTAGTATATTGTTAGAAGTTTAGGTTTGAATGTATTGATATTGTCATAATCTGTCATACAGTAACCTTTAAGAGAAACTTATATGTTAAAAGTATGGAGAGACCTTCTTCTGCTAGAGAAAGTGTACAATTTAGGAAAGAATTGTAGAGAGAGAAATGACAGCCATGCTCAAGCAGAAAGAATAACGACTTGGTAAGCTTTGGGGCTCCAGAGTCAGTGAGCAGGGCTCAAGTTAAAGCTCTACCAGGGACACGTGAGGCCTCCACCACTGCATCACGGCCTACTGTCGGCAGGAAGCGAAGGATGGAATCGTATTTGTGACCAAAGAAGACCATGAAACTCAAAGCAATGTGCAGCTGGTGGCTGACGACCCCAAACATCCACAGGAGGAGCATGGACTGATTCTGCTGAATGGAGACATCAACCGGAACTGCCTGAGAAGACGGCCAGAGGCCGGTATAGGGAGCTGTTGAAGGCAGCCTTTTCCTGCTTCCACTACCGCAAGGAGGATGTCAGGGGGTCGACTGTGCAGACCAGTTCTGGGCCATGCAGGAGTGCGTGCAGAGGTATCCAGCCCTCTCTCCCCAGTAGGAGGCAGAGGAAGAGGAGAAGCCAGCAGATCACTTACAGGAAGCAGCTGCCTCTGAGGCCAGTGCAGCCAAAAAGGAGCAGGTGGAGCTCATGATGGCCCTGGAGCACTGGGCTCCAGCCTCCTTCAGAGCCCAGACAAACCTTTCAAAGAAAGTGTCTTTCCCTCCGTCTTTCTATGCACTGTAATGTACAAAATTAGTTATTGTGCTGATCGGGGTCTTGGCCCCTTCCCGTATACACTGAAAAACGGGAAGTGGTGGGGGGGGGGTTGTAGGGGTGTGTGTCTCACATGAACCTATCAGCGAATGTAGCTGCTGCTTTTGAATTCTCTTCTCAGAATGTTCTGAATTTCGCCACTTTGAAATAATGGGCTGAATAATCTTAGCAACCAGAAATAATTATCGGGGCGTGTCTCTTGTGAGTGAGCTTACTCATTTTGATTCTTCGTATTCCTTTTAGTAGATTTTATACCCGCTTGGAAAGTGAAATGGAAGCAAAATATTTTCTATTAAAAATGCTGCAGTGAGGCCATTCCTTGTAGCAGAGGCGGGCTGATCAGACCCTGAGTATTTGAGGAAGGATTGTGTTTGATCCCTAGTTCCTTCTGGTTCCCAGTTTTGTGTTGAGCCCCAGGTTTTCTGTGGTTGCAAAACAGAGCTTTGGACCTTCTGAGTGAATCCCTTTGTAAATGAAAAGAAAGGCTGGTTTTTGCTGTGCTCATTATTCCAAAAGCTCTGGCTGGGTCCACGTTCACACTGGCTGTCTCGGCCTGTGCAGATGCAACTCTCCCAAGAGGTGGGGACCTAATCATTACCGTAGGAGCCGAGAGAGGAAATGGTGTCAGCTAAAGGGAAAACATGATTAAAAAAAAAAAAAAAAAAGCTCTACCAGATACTAGCGATTTAAAGTTTCTCTGTATGATGGAGATCATCCATACCTCATAGTGTTGTTTTAAGGATTAAATAAATTACTACATCAGTTCAGTTCAGTCACTCAGTCGTGTCTGATTCTTTGCAACCCCATGGACTGCAGCATGCCAGGCCTCCCTGGTGTTACCAACTCCCGGAGTTTACTCAAACTCATGTCCATTGAGTTGGTGATGCCATCCAACCATCTCATCCTCTGTTGTCCCCTTCTCCTCCTGCCCTCAATCTTTCCCTGCATCAGGGTCTTTTCCAGTGAGCCAGGTCTTCACATCAGGTGGCCAAAGGATTGGAGTTTCAGCTTCAACATCAGTCCTTCCAATGAACATTCAGGACTGATTTCCTTTAGGATGGACTGGTTGGATCTCCTTGCTGTCCAGGGGACTCTCAAGAGTCTTCTTCAACACCACAGTTCAAAAGCATCAATTCTTCCACACTCAGCTTTCTTTACAGTCTAACTCTCACATCCATACATGACCACTGGAAAAACCATATCCTTGACTAGATGGACCTTTGTTGGCAAAGTAATGTCTCTGCTTTTGAACATGCTGTCTAGGTTGGTCATAACTTTCCTTCCAAGGGGTAAGCGTCTTTTAATTTCATGGCTGCATGAATCACCATCTACAGTGATTTTGGAGCCCAAGAAAATAAAGTCTGTCATTGTTTCCACTTTTTCACCATCTATTTGCCATGAAGTGATGGGACCGGATGCCATGATCTTCGTTTCCTGAATGTTGAACTCTAAGCCAACTTTTTCACTCTCCTCCTTCACTTTCATCAAGAGGCTCTTTAGCTCTTCTTCACTTTCTGCCATAAGGGTGGTGTCATCTGCATATCTGAGGTTATTGATATTTCTCCCGGCAATCTTGATTCCAGCTTGTGCTTCATCCAGCCCTGTGTTTCTCGTGATGTACTCTGCATAGAAGTTAAATAAGCAGGGTGACAATATACAGCCTTGACGTACTCCTTTTCCTGTTTGGAACCAGTCTGTTGTTCCATGTCCAGTTCTAACTGTTGCTTCCTGACCTGCATACAGATTTCTCAGGAGGCAGGTCAGGTGGTCTGGTATTCCCATCTCTTTCAGAATTAATACATGTAATGTGTCTAACATGTAGTAAACAGTCAGTCAATCTTGACTTATTATAGTCTGAGAATTTAAGTTACTAGAATTGTTGTCTGTAGAGAAAGAATGAGAGAGGAGCTAAAAACAGGGGCTGGATGGTTTTGTTTGAAGGTTTCTTCTAAATTCTAAATCCACGTGGCCTCGTGTCCATTTTCCTTGTCACACTACCCACGATGTAACTCCCTCACTTGTCTAACCTGTATGCCCTCGCAGTGTTCTCGTATCTTAATGTTCCTCTTGGCTTCTCATTCCCTTCTCATTTCAAACTCTCATTGCTCCCTTTCTTCTAAAATCCTCCCACTGTGCCTGTCAGAACAACCAGTCCACAAGGAATAAACTATCTCCTCAACCTCTTAAAAATGTTACAGTCTAGTTTACCAAAATCTGTTCCCCCACCAAGGAGACTGCTTCCTCACTGCTCTTCTGTCCTCTCTAGACATCTCACTGACTCTACCAGGACAATGCTGGGGACAAGAATAATTCTTAATTGATAGTTGTAGGAACTGTCTGGGGACAATGCATGCCAAATGCTTCAGTTCAGTTCAGTTCAGTTGCTCAGTCGTGTCTGACTCTTTGCGACCCCATGAATCACAGCACGCCAGGCCTCCCTGTCCATCACCAACTCCCGGAGTTCACTCAGACTCACGTCCATCGAGTCAGTGATGCCATCCAGCCATCTCATCCTCTGTCGTCCCCTTCTCCTCCTGCCCCCAATCCCTCCCAGCATCAGAGTCTTTTCCAATGAGTCAACTCTTCACATGAGGTGGCCAAAGTACTGGAGTTTCAGCTTTAGCATCATTCCTTCCAAAGAAATCCCAGGGCTGATCTCCTTCAGAATGGACTGGTTGGATCTCCTTGCAGTCCAAGGGACTCTCAAGAATCTTCTCCAACACCACAGTTCAAAAGCATCAATTCTTCAGTGCTCAGCCTTCTTCACAGTCCAACTCTCACATCCATACATGACCACAGGAAAAACCATAGCCTTGACTAGATGGACCTTTGTTGGCAAAGTAATGTCTCTGCTTTTCAAATATGCTATCTAGGTTGGTCACAACATTCCTTCCAAGGAGTAAGCATCTTTTAATTTCATGGCTGCAATCACCATCTGCAGTGATTCTGGAGCCCAGAAAAATAAAGTCTAACACTGTTTCCACTGTTTGCCCATCTATTTCCCATGAAGTGATGGGACCGGATGCCATGATCTTCGTTTTCTGAATGTTGAGCTTTAAGCCAATTTTTTCACTCTCCACTTTCGCTTTCCTCAAGAGGCTTTTTAGTTCCTCTTTACTTTCTACCATAAGGGTGGTGTCATCTGCATATCTGAGATTATTGATATTTCTCCCGGCAATCTTGATTCCAGCTTGTGCTTCTTCCAGTCCAGCGTTTCTCATGATGTTCTCTGCATAGAAGTTAAATAAGCAGGGTGACAATATACAGCCTTGACGTACTCCTTTTCCTATTTGGAACCAGTCTGTTGTTCCATGTCCAGTTCTAACTGTTGCTTCCTGACCTGCATACAGATTTCTCAGGAGGCAGGTCAGGTGGTCTGGCATGCCCATCTCTTGAAGAATTTTCCACAGTTTACTGTGATCCACACAGTCAAAGGCTTTGGCATAGTCAATAAAGCCAAATGCTTAGCACAGTGCTAAGAATGTATGAAATTCTAAGTAAATATTTGTTTTTATCCTTGTGTCTGTTTGCCTTTCCTCACTGTGTGTCGTCATCCACAATAACTACAACTATATGAAATCGTATGGTTATTAGCTTATTCCTGGCTAATACCGTCTATTTGTTCTAGTCCTTTGACCCTTCTGCGTTTCCCCAAGCCTATAGCTATTCACTGGTTCCCATTTCCATCTCTAAGATGGAACACCACTTATATTTTATTCTTTCACGTGAAATTAATTTTCTTGTCAATATTACAAACTCTCTTGCTTTGCTGCCTTTCATTCACATCTATCTGGCAGATTCCCAGGCCCAGGTGATTTTACCTGTCCATCTTGTCTTCAGGTGTATCAAGATTGCTGGGGAAAATCACACTACTGAGTAGATGTATGTCACTGTAAATTCAGCATCACCAACCTCACCCCCACTGGCGGCATTTTGTCACTCCCTACTGTGCTGTCTTGCTCAACTCTGTATCCCATTCTCCACTGTGCTTATTTCAGACCTTTTCAAATTTTCTTCGAAACACATACCCTCTCACTTTCTTTCCCTGCCTCATTTTTAGTAAATAATCTTGCACCTTACTTCACAGTAAAAAGGGAAGAAAAAGGTAAGCTGATATTTAAAAGCTTGTAAACCCAGTATTTCCTTATCTCCTCTGTCTACCTGTATTGTTGATCTTTCTTTCACTGATCTATCAGTAATTCTCTGTCTCTGTTTTTAACCTCTGTGTTGGTACTGCCTCTGTCAACAGTGTAATGTTGCTCCTACTACTCATCTTTAAAAAAAGACTCCCTTGACTCCACCTCTTCTTCCTGTCTGTCTTCTCTTTTCCCCTTCATATCTAAACTTCTTGAAAAAGTTCTGCCGTCCGTCTGTCTCTATCCCTCAAGTTCCACTCACCCCTTATCCCACTGCAGTTTGGTTTTGGACTCCATCACTCTAGTAGAACTGCTTTCACCAGTCATAGGCTCCTTATGTCCAAATTCAATAAAAGTTTGTAGTTTGCGTAACCTTTGACTGGTTTTGAAATGACTGACCACTGCCTCCTTCTGGAAGCTTCTATGTTCTTGGCTTCCATTACCATTTCTCTCAGCTGCCTTTCTGTCATTTGCTGCACTACTTCTTAGATTCTCTTTCTCTGTCCCTTAAATAAGGTCTCTGTGCCAAGTCCTCAACTCCACCCGTTCTCCTTTACAATCTCATCTAATCCTGTAGCCTCAGATCACCTTTATGTAAAGGTGACCCCCAAATTTATAACTGCAGCCAAAGGCTCTCTTGAGCTTCGGACTTATATCTCTAAGTGCTTCTTGGACACCACCTCTTGGATGTATCAATGTCTAAAACTCAACTTGTAATCCTCACTTGTATCATCACAACCTGTTCCTCTTCCAGTGCTCCTTTATCTCAGTTAATGACACCCCCAGCTACCTAGTCACCCTAGCCAGAAACCTAGGAATTATCCTTGACAACTTCTCCCTCACTTTCTACGTCAAACCAAAAAAACTGAGTCTTGTGTATTTTACTTCCAAAATATCCTAAATCTGTTGCTTTGCTCATCTGTACTTCTATTATCTTGATCGAGGCACCGTTTTCTTTAACCTGGACTGTTTCAAAAGCCTCCTTCTGAAGCTTCTATTTGGCTTAAGTATTACTCCCTTTCAAATCCCTCTACATTCAGATACAGTACTTTTCAAATCACAGGTTTGATGGTCACTACATGTTTTAATCCTTTAATGATATATTAGGGTTCACCCAGAGCAACAGAACCAGTAGGAGATAATATTAAGAGTTACTGTAAGGAATTGGTTTACATGGGTTGAGACCAGCTGGACAAGTCCAAACTCCATAGGGCAGGCTGTTATAAAGTGCAGGGTGGAATTCTCAGGTATAGCCTGAAGCTACTTACTGTCTATAAGCAGAATTTCTTCTTCAGAGACTTGGTTCTGCTTCTGTGGCCTTCAACTGAACCAAGCCCACTCAGATTGTCTAGGGTAATCTCCCTTACTTAAATCAACTGATTATGAACTTTAATCTCATGTACAAAATACCTTCACAATCTAATCTAGCAACACCTAGGCTATGTTTGAGTGAATAACTGGGGACTATTAGCCTTGCCAAGTTGACACATCAAAAAGACCATCACAAAAGACTTCCTGTGCTGTTCAGATAAACCCCATATTTCTTTAAAATACCTGTTCGTGATACCTGTCCATCCTGGCATTCATCTTTCTGTCCAAGTCTGGTCTTGCTGCCTTCCCTCACTGGAACTCCAGGGTTTAGTAAAGTTGAGATCCTTTCATTTCCAGAATGTGCCTATTCTCTACCTAAAATGCTCCTTCTCTCTGGTTCTCTACTTTATCTAGCTAACTCTCAGCCCATCCATTCTTTAGGAACCTCTCCTCACCTTTAGTCTGAATTAGGACATGTTGTTCAAAGCTCCCTTAATATCCTGTATTTCTTTTATCATAACATTTATCACATTTTATTGCAGTTTCTTGTTTATTGTCTGTCTGCTTTGCTACAGAGTAAAATATCTCATCTCTGTATTCCAAGCATTTAACAGAAGTGCCTAACATATAATAGGTGGTTCCCAAATATTTATTGAATAACTAGAAGAATGAATAAATATGGCTTTAGTACTTTATTAGAAGTCTGGTTAAATTTATGAATATAAGATATCCATACATTAATTAGGAGTGTAAAATGTATTCTTTAATAAAATGTATCTGAATTTAATTTTTCACTATTTTCAGTCATCCAGATACCTTCTGTTAGACTGGGTAAAAGAAGGGTAGTTTCTAAAATTCCTCTTTTTATAAGTACTTATATCCTTATAAGAGGCATGAGCTAGTCATTTGTTCATTTATTCAATATTTATTGAGTACTTTCCAGTCATTCTTACAGGTTCTAAGGATACCGTGGTGAGCAAGACAAATATGTAGCTCACATAAGAAGTGGAGACAAGTAGTAAACCAGGTAACCAATAAGCTAATTTTAGGCAATGATAAAGAAAGTAGTATAAACAGTGTAATATGGCAGTGACTAGGACATGAAGAAGGCAGTGGCACCCCACTCCAGTACTCTTGCCTGGAAAATCCCATGGATGGAGGAGCATGGTAGGCTGCAGTCCATGGGGTTGCTAAGAGTCGGACACAACTGAGCGACTTCCCTTTCACTTTTCACTTTCATACATTGGAGAAGGTAATGGCAAAATATCCTAAATCTGTTGCTTTGCTCATCTGTACTTCTATTATCTTGATCGAGGCACCATTTTCTTTAACCTGGACAGTTTCAAAAGCCTCCTTCTGAAGCTTCTATTTGGCTTAAGTATTACTCCCTTTCAAATCCCTCTACATTCAGATATAGTACTTTTCAAATCAGTGTTCTTGCCTGGAGAATCCCAGGGACGGCAGAGCCTGGTGGGCTGCCGTCTATGGGGTCGCACAGAGTCGGACACGACTGAAGTGACTTAGCAGCAGCAGCAGCAGGACACAGAGGTGGGATTGAAGTTGAATGTTAGGGATAGCCTCATTTTATCCATCAATAAAATGAAGGTAGTATAACTGGTAAGAAAATACATTTCCCATTAAAGTGAGTATGTGCATATTATGTATATGTATATTCACTTGTTCAGTTTTAAAAGTAACCTTTCTTTCTATGGATACAGAAACTGAGGCTCAGGGAACTAAGTAAATCAGCTGAGGTTACATACAGCTACTAAGGGCAGAGCTGGAATTCAGCTGTTGGCCCAGTTAATCTGAAACCCATGCTGTCCCCACTGTGTCATACCACCACCCAGAAGGAAGGCCTCATGAGGAAAGGGGCTGCGTGTGTCACTGTCAGGTTCAAGTAATCTAGTCTGATGTTTTTGAGGATTTTTAAACCTGTATACTATATCAATAATAAAAATACATGATACATAATATAATATAATACATTATATATGATGCTTTCTGTTTTTCAGGGCTCTTTTGTTTTCATTATTATCCTGTGACCACTACTAATTAAGATAAAGAGTCCATGTAGATCATTTGAGAGTTGAGAAAACTAAAGTATGAAATTCAAGTGATTTTGCCATGATTACACAGCTCTTTAATGGTGGATATAGACTAGATTCAGTTCTCTTGATTTTTAGTCTGGTATTGTCTGGTATTTTTTTTTCCAGTATGTTTATGAAAAACTTATTTTCTTTTTAAGTACTGAATTTAAGAGGTCAAGTATTGAATTTAAGTCCAAATCAAACCTGAGAATTAATTTTAATTTCTCAGGCAAAGTGCCAAAGGTTTGTTCATTAGTACTGGCAGCTTCACTGTTAAGAAACAGAAAAGAGAATAACAGGGAATAAGATAAAAAATGTTATGTATCTCATTAAATACTTGAGTCTGTCCTTTTTTCCCCTAATTTTTTACAAGTGAAAAAAGGACACCCAACTGCAAAGTCTCTGAGATGCTATTCAAATTCAAGTCCTTCTGAAATACAAGTATGTGATAACTTATTATCTGCAGCCTGTGAGAAAGTCACTTTTGCTTGTGGCATTATTCTTGATGACATATATGTTTTGTTTAATAATTATCAAGGGATTAATAATAAAAATGGGAAAAAACTTCTTATGTTTTTGCCAGAAGAGACTATATTCCCCTCTTTTCCAAAAGTCAGCTGGGCCTTATCAGCTTTGCAAAATGATGAATGAACGCCTTGTTCATTATTATTGCTTAAGTCATTCTTATTTATGCCAGTAATTCAAGGATTATGTTTTGATTGTTCTTGAGAGATGAAAACACTTTCTTGCTGATGAATGAACACTGCCACTTTTAAAATATGTGTATGCAAAATGTCTTTAAAGCCATTATGAAATGTTTTGCAAAAGCATTAGGAAGCTGTTTTTCGAAAGGCACTTTTTTTCCTCTACCTTCTCTTTCATGCTAAGCAGTCCAGTTGAAAGGCCTTTCAGAGTTAACTTGTTTAAGCAATACCAGTGTTTTAGCGTAATGAATAACTTCTTATAGAAGACAATCACACACAATTCAACATGCCGGTATTTCTATTTCTGTGCACCACCAATGCAGGGATTCAGTGGTGGACTCTCTTTCTTTGAGAAAGCTGAAGCGATCAAAACCCTGATTAACCTCTGATATTCACGTGGTGCTCTTGATCTTGAGGACTGCCGCAGTAACAAAGCGTTAATGGCAGCCATATGCTTAGGGTATTGTGGGGATGGGTGACCCAGATGTGAACTTGGGGGTGACTGATGCTAGCAGCTATTTGTTTCAGGTTTGGTGTGGAGATTACTGATGAAGAGTTTGAGTTGCTACTTGACAGAATCCCCCTTGATGAAGATGGAAATGTCAGATACCTCCAATTCATGGCCATGTTTGATTTGTGATACTCCTCTTTCACATTTTATAATTCCTTAGTAGTTTTCTATTCTTGACATATTTAACTCAGAGAATGGACCCCCAAAAAGATTAAGATTATTTAAAAATTCTCTTGATGGATTTGTATCTCATTTATTAATATTTTACAAGTGGAAAAGTTTTTCAAAATAGTGATGTTAACAAAAAAAGAATCTTTTAACAGTTCATGGCAATTCCTTTAAAAATATTTAATGCCTCAACATCTGAAAAATGGACACTGAGATGGGATAGTGTGACTCAGATGACTAAGAAAGAGGAATGTAAACTGTGGAGTTGGGAAGAGACTTGTAAGTGCAAAAGTCAAGTCCTGGAGAGGCACTTTCTCAAATTGCACTAAAAAGCCTCCCACCTCCTGCACTGACTGACCTTTTGCCCCCTCTCTTGCCTCCCAAATATTGTCCATTTACAAGACTTCTTACCATTTCCTTCCAGTGGGGTCCAGCTTGGACAGTAAAGTACAAGGCTGTTATCAGTGATTATGTTAAAAGCAGAACAAGGATGCTTTCTAAAATATTCCCAGTCTTTAAACTTCCCTGGTGGTCCAGTGGTTAAGACTTCATCTTCCAAGGCAGGGGATGGGGTTTAATCCCTGGCCAGGGAGCTAAGATCCCAGACACCTTATAGCCCAAAAATCGAAACATAAAACAGAAGTACTATTGTAACAAATTCAATGAAGACTTTTTAAATGGCCCACATCAAAAAAAAAAAATTCTTTAGAAAAATAAAATAAAATATGCCCAGTCTAAATTCCCAATCTTGGAACCCAAGGTTTTACTGTTTTCTAAAATCTTTTATTTCACAGAGTAGTTGAAGGCTGAAGTATTAAAAGTCCTGATTAGTATTGACCATTATTTCTCAAAGGGATATTGCAGTCCTGGGCATCTGCCATTTTTGGCTGAGGTCATTGAAAGGTGGTCTCCTTCTTCCTAAAGATAATTCTTTTCTCTAAGGCATTTTCAGGAAATAACTATCTTCACCCCATACATCTCCTACACGGTCCTCCAAAATCACAAAACCGTACTCTTTAACCATGAAATTCATTCATCATTTCCTCTTAGCTCTTGATAGCAGAGTAGATTTGATTTGACTTGAAGGGCATAACGAGACACATCCCTCCAAAATTATTTTCCATCATACCTATCATAGGGCCTTAAATTTTCACCTTTAAGGGATAGAGTCAGAAGGTACTGATCTGCAGAAGAAGCTGTTAACATACTAATATCTCTGAGATAGGTGACACTTTGTCAGTTTTTAAAGTTTAGCATTTCCCAAAGCGTATCAGGGGAACACTAGTTTCATAGGATGGTCAAAGCTCTCACCCTTAGAAAGGTTCTCATGGCCAAATAAGCTTGAGAAACTTATTAAATGAAGTTTCTAATTAAAGTTAAATGAATTCGTTTTCTGAAATAAAATGAAGGTTTCATATAACTCTTAATATTGCTGCTGCTACTGCTGCTAAGTTGCTTCAGTCGTATCCGACTCTGTGCGACCCCATAGACGGCAGCCCACCAGGCTCCCCCGTCCCTGGGATTCTCCAGGCAAGAACACTGGAGTGGGTTGCCATTTCGTTCTCCAATGCATGAAAGTGAAAAGTGCTCAGTCATGTCTGACTGTTCTCGACCCCATGGACTGCAGCCCACCAGGCTCCTCTGTCCATGGGATTTTCCAGGCAAGAGTACTGGAGTGGGGTGCCATTGCCTTCTCCGTAATATTGCTAGTGAGTGTCATGAATCTCCAAGAGAGGAAAAAACAGATCCTAAGACAAGTCGTTTATGTCAGTGATGAGCCCCGGAAATACTAGTAAGGTATCAGGGAAGTGAGACAGGGAAGGGAAGGAAGCCCATATAGGATTCATTAATGAGCAAGTTATTGGTGTGGGTGTCTGGGGCTTTGTCCTGCCAAGGACCTCTGGGACACTATACAGAACTGCCTCAGAGCTGTGCCAGCTTAGGACTAGCAAACTGGAGTAGATCTCCATCAGCTACCATGTGCCATTGCTTGAGGCACATAAATACCCTGGCAAATAAATACTTTTGGCAGCATAAATACCCTGGCTCCCCCCAGATTCTGGCAGACCTTGTTGCCTGTCAGAGAATATCCTAGGCTGAGTCCTAGGTGCTTTTTAGTAAAAAGCCCTCAGTGTCAAAGGGCACAGGGCTGGGAGGAGATATGGGTTGGCCTTATCTAAAGGCAGCATCTGCTACAATGTGATTTTAGTATACAGCATTTCCCAAACAAACTTGACTTTCTTTCATGGAGCATCTTAGAGGCTAGTTTTTCACATAACATGATTTGGGAGAGCTACCTTAGTTAGATAAGTTAATCTGCTAAGTAGTCTTTACCTTAGAAAGTTAAGATCAGGTGCCTGAGAAAATGAAGTGAAGAAGGCAGAGCATTTTAAAAAGTTCGGAGCCTATAGAGAAAGACTCAAGCAGGGTGCTCCGGGCCGGGGGATGGGGGATGGGGTTCCTGAACATGCAGAGGTGAAAGGAATGGTGGGAGGTGGCGAAGGAGTGAAGTAGAAGGGTAATAAAGATATAGCTGATGCCAACCTGACCTATTCCCTTCACTTTTAAGTGGATCAGTCAGTTCCATCACTCAGTTGTGTCTGACTCTTTGCAACCCCATGAACTGCAGCACACCAGGCTTCCCTGTCCATCACCAACTCCTGGAGCTTGCTCAAACTCATGTCTGTCAAATTGGTGATGCCATCCAACCATCTCATTCTCTGTCGTCTGCTTCTCCTCCTTTCCCACCATCAGGGTCTTCCCACCAATCCTTCCCACCATCAGGGTCTTTTCAAATGAGTCAGTTCTTTGCGTTGGGTGGCCAAAGTATTGGAATTTCAGCTTCAGCATCAGTCCTTCAAATGAGTACTCAGGATTTATCTCCTTTAGGATGGACTGGTTGGATCTTCTTGCTGTCCATGGGACTCTTAAGAGTCTTCTCCAGCACCACAGTTAAGAAGCATTAATGCTTCAGCACTCAGCTTTCTTTTATAGTAGTCCAGCTCTCACATCCATATATGACTACTGGAAAAACCATAGCTTTGACTAGATGAGCCTTTGTTGGCAAAGTAATGTCTCTACTTTTTAATATGCTATCTAGGTTGGTTATAGCTTTTCTTCCAAGGAGTAAGTGTCTTTTAATTTCATGGCAGCAGTCACCATCTGCAGTGATTTTGGAGCCCAGGAAAATAAAGTCTCTCACTCTTTCCATTGTTTCCCAATCTATTTGCCATGAAGTGATGGGATCGGATGCCATGATCTTTGTTTTTTGAATGTTGAATTTGAAGCCAGCTTTTTCACTCTCTTTCACTTTCACCAAGAGGCTCTTTAGTTCCTCTTCACTTTCTGCCATAAGTGTGGTATCATCTGCATATCTGAGGTTATTGATATTTCTCCCAACAGTCTTGATTCCAGCTTATGCTTTATCCAGCCTGGCATTTCACATGATGTACTCTGCATATAAGTTAAATAAGCAGGATGACAATATACAGCCTTGATAGACTCTTTTCCCAGTTTTGAACCAGTTCATTGTTCCATGTCTGGTTCTAACTGTTGCTTCTTGACCTGTGTACAGATTTCTCAGGAGGCAGGTCAGGTGGTCTGGTATTCCCATCTCTTGAAGAATTTTCCACAGTTTGTTGTGATCTACACAGTCAAAGGCTTTGGCGTAATCAACAAAGCAGAAGTATATGTTTTTCTGAAATTCTATTGCTTTTTCTATGATCCAGTGGATGTTGGCAATTTGATCTCTGGTTCCTCTGCCTTTTCTAAATCCAGCTTGAACATCTGGAAGTTCATAGTTCATGTACTGTTGAAGCACTGGCTTGGAGAATTTTGAGCATTACTTTGTTAGCGTGTGAGATGAGTGCAATTGTGTGGTAGTTTGAACATTCTTTGGCATTGCCTTTCTTTGAGATTGGGATGAAAACTGACCTTTTCCAGTCCTTTGGCCACTGCTGAGTTTCCCGAATTTGCTGGCATATTGAGTGCAGCACTTTCACAGCATCATGTTTTAGGATTTGAAATAGCTCCACTGGAATTCCAACAGTAATTGGATTTCCATTACCTCCACTAGCTTTGTTTGTAGTGATGCTTCCTAAGGCCTTCTTGACTTCAAATTCCAGGATGTCTGGCTCTAGGTGAGTGATCACACCATCATGATGATCTGGGACATGAAGATCTTTTTTGTACAGTTCTTCTGTGTATTCTTGCCACCTCTTCTTAATATTCTACTTCTGTTAGGTCCATGCCATTTCTGTCCTTTATTGTGCCCATCTTTGCATGAAAAGTTCCCTTGGTATCTCTAATTTTCTTGAAGAGATCTCTAGTCTTTCCCATTCTGTTGTTTTCCTCTGTTTCTTTGCATTAATCACTGAGGAAGGCTTCTTATTTCTCCTTGCTGTTCTTGGGAACTCTGCATTCAAATGGGTGTATCTTTCCTTTTCTCCTTTGCCTTCTCTTCTTTTTTCAGCTATTTGTAAGTCCTCCTCAGACAACCATTTTGCCTTTTTGCATTTCTTTTTCTTGGGGATTGTCTTGATCACTGCCTCCTGTACAATGTCATGAACCTCTGTCCATAGTTCTTCAGGCACTATCAGATCTAATCCCTTGAATCTATTTGTCACTTCCACTGTATAATCATAAAGGGGTTTGATATAGGTCACACCTGAATGGCCTAGTGTTTTTTCCTACCTCTTCAATTTAAGTCTGAATTTTACAATAAGGAGTTCATGATCTGAGCCACAGTCAGCTCCCAGTCTTGTTTTTGCTGACTGTATAGAGCTTCTCCATCTTCGGCTGTGAAGAATATAATCAATCTGATTTCGGTGTTGACCATCTGGTGATGTCCATGTGTAGAGTCATCTCCTGTGTTGTTGGAAGACAGTGTTTGCTATGACCAGTGCGTTCTCTTGGCAAAACTCTGTTAGCCTTTGCTTTGCTTCATTTTGTACTCCAAGGCCAAATTTGCCCATTACTCTAGGTATCTCTTGACTTCCTACTTTTGCATTCCAGTCCCCTATGATGAAAAGGACATCTTTTTTGGGTATTAGTTCTAGAAGTTCTTGTAGGTCTTCATAGAACCATTCAACTTCAGTTTCTTCAGCACGACTAGTTGGGGCTTAGACTTGGATTACTGTGATATTGAATGGTTTGCCTTGGAAATGAACAGAGTGGATATGTAAGTGTTAATGACAGGAGACAGCCATCTTAACTCTTTATATTCTTTTTTTTATTGGAGGATAATTGCTTTTCAGTGTTGTGTGTTGGTTTCAACTATACAACATTGCAAATTTGTCATAACTATAACTATATATATATATATATATATCCTCTCTCTTGAGCCTCTCCCCCACCCCAGTTCTTTATGTTCTTACATATACCAAGTAGCAGACTGTAGCTTCATTATTGATAGCAACAAATGTTTCTACTAATCTGGTATTTGGCATTCCTTATCTCAATATTATTCCCATCTCACATGTGAGAAAACAGATGTGTAGAAAGATTAAGTAATTTTCCCAGATTATTAACTAGTGTTTATAACATGCCCCACATCATGCAAAGAGCTATGCATGCATTATTTCATTTAATGGTACAAACCTTTTTCTAAATTCTGCTTAAATTCACTGATTGCTTGCCAAATGTCCCCCTCATCTGCCAGACAGGATGATCATATTTATTTCTTAATGTTGTTGGATAAGGGTCCCTGAACTAGCTTTCAGGAGATTTGGGTAACAGGAACCTTCATTTAATAACTCTGTGACATTGGTCAAGTCTTTAATGTCCCCTTGCTGTGGTTTTCTCATCTGTAAAATGAAAAGTTTACGTCAGAAGGTCTCCAAAGTCCTTTCTAGATCTAAAGTTTCTCCTGAAGCAGTTTAATTATTTTTTTCTTCTTAATCATATTTATTCAAAAATTCCTTATATTATATATAAAATATACAAACATAGATTTCATTTTTTAAAAAAGACTTTATAGATAATCTTCATGTGTTCCCATGTAGTGGTCTGGGGTACTTGTTCTAAAATTTTTTTCCTCTTAATGTAAACACCCCCAAAACTGCATTTAAATTTGAAAGAAGACAAGGATGAAGCAGTTTATATTCTTATAAATATTAATGGAGATTTGAAGGGGTTATTTAATATACTGAAATGACATTCTAGTAGAAATGTGTTTTCCTGGCTAATACAAAGAACTAATAAAACATAACATTGAAATATAAATATTTTAAAATCACCAAAATAAAATCAATACCATAAACATGTGTTGAATATTTTCTGTGTTTTCAGTCAGTCAGGCACTCCTGAATGGGAAAACAAATATTTCTTTCAAAAAATTGTTTCCTTACTAATTTTGTCATAAAGTTGGCATGCAATTGAGAACTTAATGTTTTCATATGTGGAGGAAAGGAACAGAGCTGTCAGTAATTTAGGAGAATGAAGAACTGTAGAAAACAGTATATAGAACAACCAAGAGTATTAGAAATATAAAAATCCATGTCACTTTAGATTATTCTTTTTAACTTCTTTGTATGCCCTACCTTTAGTGCCCCAGTTTTTAAGGGCATACAGAGATACTCAAACTTCTTAAAGAACCCAATTAAAATTAATATGTTTCAGTCAAAATAGACTGGAAAAAAATGTGGCCAAAAATGTCCAAGTCTGTTAAAAACCAACAGTAGACTTTATGACGTGCTCATACCAGTGTAGTGTCCAAGGAACCAATGGAGTTGTTTCTCTGGGTTTGTGCTTAACTCATTTGTTTTACAGGCAGCTGTCCCACTAAGATACCATCTGCAAGGGCAGGATTCTCCTTCCAAAGTGTGTATGTGTGTGTGTATATATATATATATGTATATATATGGAATTGCTGCTGCTACTGCTGCTAAGTCGCTTCAGTCATGTCCGACTCTGTGTGACCCCATAGATGGCAGCCCACCAGGCTCCCCCCGTCCCTGGGATTCTCCAGGCAAGAACACTGGAGTGGGTTGCCATTTCCTTCTCCAATGCATGAAAGTGAAAGTGAAGTCGCTCAGTTGTGTCCGACTCTTAGCAACCCCATGGACTGCAGCCTATCAGGCCGCTCCATCCATGGGATTTTCCAGGCAAGAGTACTGGAGTGGGGTGCCACTGCCTTCTCTGATATATGGAATTAGGGACCAGCCTAAGAGCCCTGTGGAAGATAGGGCTGTTCAGACTTTACCAAAGCCTCCATTGATTCTGGGAGACTTTGCAATTGCCATGTTGTCAGTCATCCAAACCTTGGTTGTTTGTAAGACAAATTGCTTCCTTTTGGATTAAGAAGAACCCTGTATTAGCTTTCTGGAGCTTCCCTAACAAAGTACCACAAACTGGGTGGCTTTAAATAATAGAAATTTATTCTCTCATCATTCTGAAGGCTAGATTTCTGAAATCAAGGTTTCAGCAGGGCCCTGCTCTCTCTGAGACTCTAGATAGAATCCAGCTTTGCCTCTTTCTAGTTTCTGGTGGTGACTGGCACTCCTTGACATTCCTCGTCTTGCAACTGCATTATTCTAGTCTCTGCCTCTGTCATGTGATGCTTTCCCTGCCTTTTCCTCTGTCTCTTAATTTTTCTTCTTATAAGCCAGTCATATTCTATTAAGGGCCAGCCCTATTCCTGCATGACCTCACTGTAACTAATTATATCTCCAACTACTTTGTTTCCAAATAAAGCTCCATTCTGAGGTACTAATGGTAAGGACTTCAGCATATCGTTTTGGTGACGATTCAGCACATGACAAATCCTGTTATAGACCTAATATGCTTGGTGTCTTACAGATTTTGCTGGGGAAGGCTCAAATAAGGCTCAATTCCCATGTGTTCTGTTAGATGGCAACAACTGTAGCTATCATTTACTGCCTACTACTTGTCAGGCACTAAATATTAATTCATTTTAGACTTCCCTGGTGGTCCAGTGCAGGGGGCACTGGTTCGATCCCTCACCAGAGAACTAAGATCCCACATGCCTTGCGGCCAAAAAAAGAAAATTAACTCATTTCATTCTTATAATAACCGTATTAAGTATTTTACATGTAAGAAGCCTGGGGCACAGGAAGCCCGTTGCCCGTTGTTAGCCAGTTGGCAGTGGTGGAGCCAATGTACAAACCCAGCCTGACTGATTTCTACTACTACCCTGCCTCTGTGGACAGTAAGTAGGACTAATTATATTTGCACTAACCAGTGAGGCTATAGGTAGCTGTCGAGTACATAAAATAAAAGATTTGAGATTGCAAAGAAATAATGTTTTCTGGCCACTCGTTATCATGACTTCTTAGATCCAAACTGAAATTTTCTTTAACTGTAAAATATCAGATTTCTAAGACTTAGCATTAAAAAAGAATGTTAAAATATCTCATTAGTGACTTCTATATTAATTGTATGTTGAAATGATAATTATTTGGATACATTGAGTTACATAAACTAATTTTACCTGGGAAGCCCAGGTAAAATAAATTATTAAAATTAATTATACTTTAAAAAAAAAACTTTAAAATGTACAGTTAGAAATGTTTAAGTTGCTGTTTGTAAAATTTAAGTCTCTAAATAAAATAACTTGGCAACTCCCTCCCCTAAAAGAGAGAAATGTTTAAATTACTTATGTGGGTTGCAATATATTCCTATTGGACAGTGCTGAATTAGACAGCATACCTTTCCCATTAGAGTAGGGAGCATAATGAGAAGAAGTTTTTTTGGTCATTGGTTGTCTTCAAGTAAACCAGTTCTTAACATCTCTGTGCCTTAGTTTCTCCATCTGTAAAATGTGATAGGAAACTTAAATTTTTCTCACAAATTTAATTAACAAATTGAGCAAAAGTTATTATGAATCATTTTGGTTGACGTTTACAGAAAGTAAACATCTGGGAAGGCAGGAATGATGTGAATAAATAGCTGCTGATGCTAAGTCGCTTCAGTCGTGTCCGACTCTGTGTGACCCCATAGACGGCAGCCCACCAGGCTCCCCCGTCCCTGGGATTCTCCAGGCAAGAACACTGGAGTGGCTTGCCATTTCCTTCTCCAATGCAGGAAAGTGAAAAATGGAAGTTGCTCAGTCGTGTCCGACGCTCAGCGACCCCATGGACTGCAGCCTTCCAGGCTCCTCTGTCCATGGGATTTTCCAGGCAAGAGTACTGGAGTGGGGTGCCATTGAATAAATAGCTTCTGCTGCTGCTACTGCTAAGTCACTTCAGTCGTGTCCGACTCTGTGCGACCCCAGAGACGGCAGCCCACCAGGCTTCCCCGTCCCTGGGATTCTCCAGGCAAGAACACTGGAGTGGGTTGCCATTTCCTTCTCCAGTGCATGAAAGTGAAAAGTGAAAGTGAAGTCGCTCAGTCGTTCCCGACTCTTAGCGACCCCATGGACTGCAGCCTACCAGGCTCCTCTGTCCATGGATTTTCCAGGCAAGAGTACTGGAGTGGGGTGCCATTGCCGTCTCCGGAATAAATAGCTAATCTTGGTTAAATATGAATTTGAAGTATTTATTTATTATTTTCTTTTAACAAATTGATACGCAGCTTTAACTCCAGATACACAAAATATCTCTGTGGTGGAGCATCACTGTCATTTCTGGTTTTACAATTTTATTTTAATGATGATCATTTACTTTACACGTAGGTCTATGAGGTGGCAAGGGCAGGTATTGTTATTTCCATTTTACAGATTTAATAAGAGATTCAGAGAGGTTAAGCTGCAGGGCTGTCACAAGGCTAATAGTATTCTCATTATTCTCTCCAGATAATAAAAATTATACTTAAATTTTAGGGGTGGTAGTGTTCAGCTAGGATTCCTCTCAGAAATGGAAGAGGGAAATAGGTAAATCAGTTGAGGTTAAAGCTTCTATGCTTTTATGTGACATGATATATTAATTAGTGTGACCAATTTTGACATAAATCAGAATCCCAGAACTTTCACTCTGAAGTTTGCTGTGACTAAATTTGCCACAATGGCACCTTCCTATGAATAAGTTAAAAAATGTAACCACTTAAGGGGAGTAAGTTCAGACATTCCAAGTAACCTATGGTTTTTGGCCTCTTATTGTTATTATTTAAGTTAGAAAAGCAATACATTCTTATTATACATATCCAAATATTATAGAAGTGTATTATATAAAGTCAAAAGAAGATTTGGAAATGCCCTCACCATCTTTCCCCAAATCCAGCTTCAAAAATAACAGGCTGGTTATAAATTTTAACATGAAAGAAAGCAACACGTTAAATAGGCTGATTTAGAACAATTATATTCTCTAGAGATAGTTGTTATAAAAATCAGATTTTTTATGTCACAACTTCATTGTGTGCTGAGCAGTTTATTATGTAGTTTAGAAAGATTATGTGATCCATAAAATTATAGATGTTATCGGTAGTGTTGAGATTTGTTTTAGATGGCAGAGAAATGGCATTGCTTTAAAGTGTTAATAATCCATGGAAAAGAAATAATTAGGTCAGGAGGATGGTTAGAGTGTAATTTCTTTACCATCGTTAGTTTATTCACCACAAATCATTTGATATGTTAATGTAAACATGTTTATTCTACACATATAATTATGTAAAAATCATAAATGTATTTCTTCATAGGAGTCATTTTCCTTGTATAAGGGGAATTATCTGTGGGTAAATACATTTGACCCTTAGGGGAGTCCCACAGTATATATAACGAGTCATAACATTTTCTCTGATGGAAAGTATTTGAGCTGGGAGAGTATTTGAGTCACATCAAATGGGGAAGCCACTGGTATTTCAATATCATTAAGGAGATTTTGGAAATTTATTGACAAATTCTCTAATTCTCAACATGTTATCTGAGAGCAAGAGGACAGTATTTGCAAGTCAAATGATAGAAGAATCTATTGTCAGACAATTAAAACATCTTCACTGAGACCTACCGAACTAACCTTTGTGTGGTCTTGTTCTCAGATGGAAATGGTTCCTAGAGACAGTTGACAGCATGAATTTTGAGAGAACACTAAATGTGTGTGGGAACTTGCAAAAACAAATCTAAAAAAAAAAAGATTTAGGATCGGGGTTTTCTTTGCCACTTTTTTACCATGATGGGGTGGGAGTGGGAGCTGGGGCCAGGGGACGGGGAGGCTCTGGAGGGAAAGGTGACGTTAGAGATGCTGGTAAAAGTTAGTCCTGGTCAAGCCTGGGGGGAACAATGACACAGTGTTGTTGTGGGCTGCCTCCACGACTTAGATATTCTTCCCATGTCAGTATAATCACTACTGGGAGGTAGCTCGATTAAGGATTACCATATCATTAATAGTATCCATGACTTTTGTTCAAAGGCTACTTGTGCAATGTTGCCTTGTGGATGAAGCGCCGTAATCCTCTGAGCCGCAGCTGTAGAGAGGGAGGCTCCTTAGAGCCGCCCACACTGACTTCCCTGTCCTCTCGGATCAGTTCTCAAAAACAGACAGAAACAACAGTCAACTCAAAGCCAGAAAAAAGAAACATCC
The DNA here is from genome assembly GCF_003369695.1 of Bos indicus x Bos taurus. Lineage (NCBI taxonomy): Eukaryota > Metazoa > Chordata > Mammalia > Artiodactyla > Bovidae > Bos > Bos indicus x Bos taurus. The sequence goes on along the minus strand of NC_040102.1, from coordinate 15,400,404 downwards.
ATTCTACATTTCCACATTCATCCCCAAGCTTCAATCCCTGCCAATGTCTCCCATTCATCTCTTCTCTAACATCCAGATCACCACTCGGATGGTGGCCAGATTAAAGGGGAACAATGCAGTTTTAAATGTAAAGTTTGCATCTAATTTTTTTTCTTTGCATGAGAAAAAGCACATTGGTTCTGTGTGTCTGTCTAATGCTTAGCCTGCAGTTTGTCAGGTCTTATTTTCGTTGGCAACATGAGGCGTGCTTGTGTCTCTCAACTGTCTAGGGCTTCTCAGTTTATTTAGTGAAGACACTTAACTTTGAAATTTGTGTTTGAGTAGAAAATTATATACATAGTTATGAAATTTTACTTCATTAATATTATTGCTGCTAAGAAAACTTCTATTCCCGCTGGATCTGAGCACTGAGAAAAATCTGAAAACTTAATGGTAGTTTAAAACCTAAGCAAACACATCAAGATATTGGGGATTGGGCAGAAGAAAATAACTGAGTGAATCCCATTTGGTAAAACTCCAGGTGGTAGAAGACAAGAAAGAATGAACATAAGCTTTAGAGCACATTTCCATTTCATTTCATAAAGATCACTCCCTCAGAAAAGGAGAAGGAGAATAAAAAACCTTTATTTGACATAGGAAAATATAAAAAGTAAAATGAAGCCTAGATTTAAATATCTTATACCTTAGTAATCACACCTTTATTCCAAACTAAAAGGAAGTTATACCCTGATTTAACTCATAAACCTTTATTTAGAAAAGTTTTAGTCTTAATATTTTTGTCTCATTGCTTCATTTAAAAATCACATAATATTATTTTTTATAAAAAAATAAAACAACTCTTTTATCTATCCTTAGTTGCTGTCCTCCTCCAAGGGATCTTCCCAACCCAGGGATCAAACCTGGATCTCCTGAGTCTCCTTCATTGCAGGGAGATTCTTTACACTGAGCCACTGGGGAAGTCCCATAGAAATATTTGGATTATTGCCTTTGGATCAAAAGGTCTTAAATTATATCTGGTTGCCAAAAAGTTATGTTTCTATAAAGTACATGGAAAAATGTACTTTTTTATATCTTGCTTAATGTTAACATCCTCTTCCCACCTGTTCCTTTTTCTCTGGCATTGATATCCAAACTATGCTGTATCATGTTATCAACATACCTTTTCTAAGAGGCGTTTATTGGAATGGCAATTACCTAAGCCATGCTACCTGAAACACAATTAAGTACAGGAAATGTTACCTCTTTAACAGAAAAGTGAAGGACTAGTTTAGGCACTTTGTAGGCTAAGAGCATCCACTCAACAAAAGTATTCCCATTTGTCAGGAAAGACTTGACAGTGCTCATCAGAGATTTTAATTTAGATCTTTGTGTCATGAATTTATATTCTCAAGGGATATTGTTTATGTATACACGTGGTTCAGTTGCGTTGGTCTTTGTGAGCCAATGGACTGTAGCCCACCAGGCTCCTCTGTTCATGGGATTCTCCAGGCAAGAATACTGGCATGGGTTGCCATGCCCTCCTCCAGGGAAATCTTCCCAACCAGAGATTTAACACATATCTTGTGTGTTTCTCCTGCATTTCAGGCAGATTCTTTACCCACTGGACAACCTGGGAAGTATTGTTTATATATAATGCTGCTTAATGCTGTATATAGTATTTGAACAGAAAACTGGGGAGATTGTACTCCTTACTATGAAAAACAATCTAGCTCTGATCTTTGGTCAAGGTACTACCCAATTCTAGTAAATAAACTGATAGTTTTTGAGGCATGGACCACTGTTTCCATCCCCAGCTCCTGTCTTTGTTGAACAGCAGGAGCAAAACTAGACATTCCTCAACTTAAGAGTTATTTTTTAAAAGAGCAGTATTCCTCGTGTAGATTATAAATATCTGAAATTTTTAAAATTTTTAAAATATTTTTTAAATATTTGGAAAACACTTGTAGGTAAAGGTAAGAACTAACTGGAAGAAGAAAAGGAGAAGCAGTCTTACAAGGAAAAGACTTTAACATATGGAAATGTCACTGTACTAAAATGCGGTACCTGTTTCTGTGAATGTAATTTGTGCATCGGTGTTTGATTCACTAAATGTTGTAAAGAAGTTTACAGATGAGGCAGAATTTTTTAGTAGTAGGGAAAATTCACAAGATTGATACTCTGCTAAAATATAATACTTCTTGCAGTACAACAAAGTTGATGCTCAGTGTTGTGGGGTTATATTTATTCAGTTAGCACTAAGACGTTCTTTGTCTTTTTCCCTCTCATTTTGACAGGAGTAGAGTGAAGTTTCTGGAGGCTTACATAATGTGTGATAATATTATTGCTCTGATGGCTTCTGGAAAGTGTGCTTGTATACTGTTTTTAAAATTTCTCAGTTTTAATCTTGATAAATACTGATAACTATGATGAATGTAGGCATTCTGGACTGCATTCTCAGTAAATAATTATATATAAATAGTTATTTAAATATAATAATTAATATTGTTATATTAATTATAATAATAAATAGAATAATATATGCCATATATATTTATATAGGTATATAAACTGTTACATAACTCAGCCTCACTAACTTTAAAAGTGTGAAGAGTTCTTGGACCAAAATGTTTGAAAACTGCTGCTCTAAACCATAAGGGGAAGGAAGTGCTCTTGCCTAAATCTAGAAGCTTCTGAACAGCTCTGTTAATAGAAATGTGTGAGAGTTCCCTCAGGAGATAGCTTGCTTTGTTCAAATGGGAAAAGTGTCAGGACTGGATGCTCTTGTGATCTTGGATATCTCAGTTAAGTCAACTGAAAAATGGAAGGGATGAATTCATAAGCCAGGATTCATTGAGAGTCTTCTAGGTCCTGGGCACTGGTTCCCAGACAGTGGGGGTACGTGTGTAAGCAGCTCTATCACTGCCATCTAGATGCTCACAGTCAAGTAGAGGGAACAAACCAATGAAGAGACAATGGTAATAGAGAATGGTAGTTGTATATGAAGGACTACAGAAATACAGAGGGGTACCTAATCCAGAAACAAGGACAGGGGTGAGCGCTTTAAACTGGGCCTTGAAGGACAGGTAAGAATGAGCCAGAAGAAGAGGCGAACAAGCACAGACATTAACATATGCAAGACCTGAAGCAGTGTTTTTTCAAATGGCTTGGACCGCATTAGTAGGTCATGAAATCAATTTAATGTGTCTTGAGCAGCATTTAAAAATTAAAATAGAATAGATGTCAGACTACACGTCATATAAGGTGGTAAATATTCTTTCATGAAACATTTTCCCCATTGTATGTATGTATTATGTATATGCATAGGGGAGGAAAAGACACTGTACTGGACTACAGTGTGAATATGTTGTTTTTTTTTTTAATATTCCCTAATCTTCTCTTTTCTAGGCTAAACAATTCCAGCTCCTTAAACTTTCCCTCAGGACTTTCATTAATTGATTTTTGTGTGCTTATCCATATCAATTTTTATATCTTTCTTTTTTTTTAATTTTAAATTGGAGGATATTGTTGGTTGAAATAAAAGCTTTTAGAAAACCACCAGTATAGAGGTATATGATGGAGCATTGTGTGTTCAAAAAACTACAAGCAGTAATTCAATATGGGTGTAATATGAGGTGCACAAAGTTAGAGCTACTGAAAAGATAAACAGGAATCAGATCATAGAGAGTTTTAATGACTTGCTATGGAGTTTGAATATTATCCTGAAGGCAATTAAGTACCATTAAAGAATTTCAGGAAAAAGGGCAACAAGATCAAGATGTATTGGTTGAATAAAAATCATTCTAGAAGCTATGAGAAAGATGGATTGAAGTGACAGTAATAAAATCTGATGCAAGGAGATCTCTTTTAATTTATTAATGCTGTTTAAAAAATTATGTGACTGTTCCTCATATAATATTCTATTCTAGTTTATAGATACATTATACATAAGACTATAAGCTACATGAAGGCAGAATCTTTTTTAAATGTTAGCATCCTCAAAACTGAGAACAGTAGTCCTGTGTATCAGATGCTCAATAAATCTTTACTGAATGAATGATAAATGTATCTTCTTATATCCCAAGAAGATATTAATTATTGGAGATTATTTTTAAAGTTCTTCTGCTTTTTACACTTTCTCCATTATCTCCCTTTTTTTCTTTTCCTTGCCATTTTATTTTTTATTATCTTGATCTTTCATGTTAGAGACTTTCCTAAATGTTTAGTGGTCTGTGTTCATTTATATTTGAAAGTAAGGATGACCTAGAGGGGTAGGATTGGGAGGTGGGAGGGAGATTCAAAAGGAAGGGGACCTATGTATACTTACGGCTGATTCATGGTGTTGTATAGCAGAAACGAACACAACATTGTAAACTAATTAAACTCCAATTTTTAAAAAAGTAAGGCATTCAAGTCAATCAGTCTAATGCTCCCTATAAGTGGTGGAAAGATAGTGATTGTTGAAGATCCAGTCATTTCATTCGGTGACCCCCCTACCCCACCCCCAGTTCTCTTGTGGGTATCACTTTCTCCTGCATTGGCAGGCAGGTTCTTTACCACTGTGCCACCTGGGAATCCCTTTGTGAATGTCACTTTCTTAATGGAGAATCTTCTCGTCTTCTGCCTTGGAAATATATAACCCTAGCTACCAGTATTCCAGGGGCCAAATGGGATAAAGCACTTGGGAGTTAAACTATTGAGTGGGTAAACTTCCACTTAATTCTTGTATGGAACCTGACCTTGGGCCCTGTTGGCCTCTTATCTTTGAGTCTAGAACCTTTGCTGTTTCAATTTCTCTAAAGATCAATTTTTTTCTTGTCTTGTTTCCAATGCTCAGATGATTAGATTAAATATGGCTACCTGGTTTGTGTCTTTTGATGTATGATTTTATTTTTAAAATCAGGTAAATTGAGGTATAATTTATATGCAATAAGATTTACCCCCTTTAGGTGCATAGTTCAATGAATTCTGATAAATGGATACCACCATCATAATTAAGACCCAGAACATTATTCTCAGTCTTTATGGTCAGTCCCTTCCCCCAGCCCCAGGCAACCACCAATCTATTCTCCGTTCCCATATTTTACTTGTTCTAGAATTTGTCTATGATTTTAGCAACAAGAATATATTAGAATAAAAAATAATATGGGATGATTAAATACATGAGGAGCAGTGTTACTTAATGCCCTATTAAGGACATCACAGCGTACTGGGTGTGAATCACTGTGCAACTTCTGTTATGTCTGTCCAGTTAGTTCTTGCTGATAAGCTGTATGGATTTCAGAGAGATTTAGGAATTTAGGAACTTAAAGGTGTACCTTGTGGGAGGATTTTAGATTCTCAGAATGTCAAAGTAAATAAATAGCTGTCTTTTGACCTGCCAGTTTCGGAGCTTCCCAGCCACACTCCGTAATTTCCTAGCCCCTTGAGGTTGTTTCAGTGTGGACAGGTTAGGCGTAGTGACCAGAATGATCGCACACTGAGTTTTCAACTATAAGGAAGAAGTCTAAACAAGCCAGAAGCAGAAGGACTTTATGAGCACTTTATTCCCACAGGGTAGCATTTAGTAACCCATTGGGATTAACTTGGAATGTGTTTCTCATAGGCATAGCAGATATCCCAGGCTATCTGTACCAAGGAGGTCTATTAAAAGTGTTACAAATGGATAACCAGTTCTGGGACAAGTCCCTTTTGATTTCAACAGCACCATGTATTTTTAGTTTTATCATAGTACTTTGTAAACTTTAATGATCTAAAGTAACTAATAACTTGAAATCTTAAAGGAAACTTCATTTGTCTCATTATCCGAATCATTTTGCAATCATTTAGGAAGTATGTTGGTTTATTCCCAGAAAATTTATCTTATCTGTCTGAAGACAATGTACTTACTCAGTATGCATACTGCTTTTCTTTATATTGTTCTTTTGTGTTAATCTCAGGAGGAAATTCATATTCTTAGGATGTTAGCACTAAGAGGAGCCTTAGAGGTCATATTGTTCATCTTCTTTCTGGTACAGGGAAGGTATCTGAGACTCAAAAAAGATGACTTCCTAAGGCCTCTGGGGGAAAAATTAATTTCAAGAGTTAATTTTTATGTGAGTATAACTACTTTTCTTAGTCATATAACATTTCTAAGCCTAAATTAACAAATACATCTGCCCTAAAGCCCAAACAACTAACCTATGTTTATTCCACCAGGCTATAAAGCATGTACTTTGTAGAATTTCTCCACTGAGGACATCGGTATACACACATTATCTGACCTGTAGTACAACCGCATCACCTTTATCATGGTTATAAAATCATCAAGCCTGACTCATCTAAAATATTCATTCAATGCTTAGCTGCACATAGTACTAAGATAGCCACTGTACTATGTTCATTAAAGAATGCTGGAGAGTACCTAGCATGCGTAGGCCTCAGTTTGATGAGTCTAAGTCTGAATATACATCATTTAGATTAAAAATTCACATAAGACACTAGATAATATACTCAACTTATACATATCCAGCAAGTACTCTATTTTAAGAATTTTAAACTTCAATTTGTTTGAGAATTTTGTGTTTTGACAGAATGTTCTTCTGATTAGATCAGCATTTCAGGAACTCCTGGATGAACTTAACTTTCACCTTGTGATAATTCTCCAATCTTTGGGGAAGATAAATCAGATTTAGGAAATGAACATTTACTATGTGTGTTTACCACTGGCTGCCTCACTAGGCAGCAGTCATTAAGTATAGTTCTATAAATCCTATTATTGAGATGACTTCCAAGATAGCAGCTGTAGTCATTACCATTGTTACCATGGCTACTGAGTATCACTGTATCCTGTCTGCTGAGGCATCACAGGCCTGCTGACAGCATTAGGAATTTTATTTCCTTGCTCTCCTCTTTCCTCTCATTTCTTGGAGAAGCGATTCCATTGGCTCCTCTTTTTGTGGTAGACAGTATGTTGGGTTGAGATTCTGTGCGAGGAAAAGAAACTTGACTCCTGTGTGTTAAGCACGATAGAAGTGTTTTTCCATCCTGTAAAAGAAGAACGTAGACAGGCAGCTCAAAGCTGATATGGCAGCTCCCAGGTATTATTAGGAACCCAGGCTGCTCTACCATTTTAACCTTGGTTTTTCATCTTTTAAAGTCACCTCATAGTTCTAATGGCTGTTGAGGCTTTGGTCTTTATATTCTCAGGTGAGGCCTGAAGAAGGGGAAAAAGCAGAAAGGCATAAAGAGGATTCCTTTCAGATAAGTCCGTTCATCTTCAGCATCATTCCCAGAAATTTCACATAATATTTCTGCTTATAAAAATTTAGTTAGCTGGTTCAGGCGGGTCTGACTGTTCATGACCCCATGGACTGCAGCACGCCAGGCTTCCCTGTTCATCACCAAGTCCCAGAGGCTATTCAAACTCATGTCCGTTGAGTCAGTGATGCCATCCAACCATCTCATTCTTTGCCGTCCCCTTCTCCTGCCTGCAATCTTTCCCAACTTAAGGGTCTTTTCTAATGAGTCCGTTCTTCGCATCAGGTGGCCAAAGGATTGGAGTTTTAGCTTCAGCATCAGTCCTTCAATGAATACTCAGGATTTATCTCCTTTAGGATGGACTGGTTGGATCTCCTTGCTGTCCAAGGGACTCTCAAGAGTCTTCTCCAACACCACAGTTCAAAAGCATCAATTCTTCTGCACTCAGCTTTCTTTATAATCCAACTCGCACATCCATACATGACTACTGGAAAAACTATAGCTTGGACTAGATGGACCTTTGTTGGCAAAGTAATGTCTCTGCTTTTGAATATGCTGTCTAGGTTGGTCATAGCTTTTCTTCCAAGGAGCAAGTGTCTTTTAATTTCATGGCTGAAGTCACCTTCTGCAGTGATTTGGGACTCCCCAAAATAAAGTCTGTCACTGTTTCCATTGTTTCCCCATCTCTTTGCCATGAAGTGATGGGACCAGATGTTATGATCTTGGTTTTCTGAATGTTGAGTTTGAAGCCAGCTTTTCCACTCTGCTCTTTCACTTTCATCAAGAGGCTCTTTAGTTCTCCTTCCTTTCTGCCATAAGGGTGGTATCATCCGCATATCTGAGGTTATTGATTTTTCTCCTGGCAATCTTGATCCAGCTTGTGTTTCATCCAGCCTGGCATTTCTCTTGATGTACTCTGCATATAATTTAAATAAGCAGGGTGACAATACACAGCCTTGATGTACTCCTTTCCCAATTTGGAACCAGTCTGTTGTTCCATGTCCAGTACTAACTGATGCTCCTTGACCTGCATACAGATTTCTCAGGAGGTAAGTCAGGTGGTCTGGTATTCCCATGTCTTTCAGAATTTTCCACAGTTTGTTGTGATCCACACAGTCAGAGGCTTTGGCATAGTGAATAAAGCAGACGTTGATGTTTTCCTGAAATTCTCCTGCTTTTTTGATGATGCAGCAGATGTTGGCAATTTGATCTCTGGTTCCTCTGCCTTTTCTAAATTCAGCTTAAACACCTGGAAGTTCACAGTTCACATACTGTTGAAGCCTGGCTTGGAGAATTTTGAGCATTACTTTACTAGTGTGTGAGATGAGTGCAATTGTGCAGTAGTTTGAATATTCTTTGGCATTGCCTTTCTTTGGGATTGGAATGAAAACTGACCTTTTCCAGTCCTGTGGCCACTGCCGAGTTTTCCAGATTTGCTGGCATATTGAGTGCAGCATCATCTTTTAGGATTTGAAATAGCTCAACTGGAATTCCATCACCTCCACTAGCTTTGTTCATAGTGATGCTTCCTAAGGCCCACTTCACATTCCAGGATGTCTGGCTCTAGGCCAGTGATTACCCCATTGTAATTATCTGGGACATGAAGATCTTTTTTGTATAGTTTTTCTGTGTATTCTCGCCACCTCTTCTTAATATCTTCTGCTTCGTTAGGTCCATACCATTTCTGTCCTTTATTGTGCCCATCTTTGCATGCAGTATTCCCTTGGTATCTATAATTTTCTTGAAGAGATCTCTAGTCTTTCCCATTCTGTTGTTTTCCTCTATTTCTTTGCACTGATCACTCAGGAATGCTTTCTTATCTCTCCTTGCTATTCTTTGGAACTGCATGTATCTTTCCTTTTCTCCTTTGCCTTTAGCTTCTCTTCTTTTCACAGCTCTTTGTAAGGCCTCCTCAGACAACCTTTTTGCATTTCTTTTTCTTGAGGATGGTCTTGATCACTGCCTCCTGTACAGTGTCACAAACCTACGTCCATAGTTCTTCAGGCATTCTGTCTAACAGATCTAATCCCATGAATCTATGGGTCACTTCCACTGTATAATCGTGAGGGATTTGATTTAGGTCATACCTGAATGGTCTAGTGGTTTTCCCTACTTTCTTCAATTTAAGTCTGAATTTGGCAATAAGGAGTTCATGATCTGAGCCACAGTCAGCTCCCGGTCTTGTTTTTGCTGACTGTATAGAGCTTCTCCATCTTTGGCTGCAAAGAATATAATCAATCTGATTTTGGTATTGACCATCTGGTGATGTCCATATGTAGAGTCTTCTCTTGTGTTATTGGAAGAGGGTATTTGGTATGACCAGTTTGTTCTCTTGGCAGAACTCTATTAGCCTTTGCCCTGCTTCATTCTGTATTCCAAGGCCAAATTTGCCTGTTATTCCAGGTATTTCTTTTCTTCCTACTTCTGCATTCCAGTCCCCTAAGATGAAAAGGACATCTTTTTGGGGTGTTAGTTCTAGAAGTTCTGGTAGGTCTTCATAGAACCGTTCAACTTCAGCTTCTTCAACATTACTGGTTAGGGCGTAGACTTGGATTACTGTGATATTGTATGGTTTGCCTTGGAAATGAACAGAGATTATTCTGTCACTTTTGAGACTGAATCCAAGTACTGCATTTCAGACTCTTGTTGACCATGATGGCTACTCCATTTCTTCTAAGGGATTCTGGCCCACAGTAGTAGATGTAATGTTCATCTGAGTTAAATTCACCCATTCCAGTCCATTTTAGTTCTCTGATTCCTAAAATGTCAATGTTCACTCTTGCCATTTCTTGTTTGACCACTTCCAATTTGCCTTGGTTCATGGACCTAACATTCCAGGTTCCTATGCAATATTGCTCTTTACAGCTTTGGACTTTACTTCCATCCACAGTCACATCCACAACTGAGTGCTGTTTTTTTCTTTGGGTCCATCTCTTCATTCTTTCTGAAGTTACTTCTCCACTGATCTCCAGTAGCATATTGGGCACCTACCAATCTGGGGAGTTCATCTTTCAGTGTCCTATCTTTTTGCCTTTTCAAACTGTTCATGGGGTTCTCAAGGCAAGAATAGTGAAATGGTTTGCTATTCCCTTCTCCTAAAAATTTAGGCATATGGATAAACCCAGCTCCAAGGGTGACTGGGAGATACAGTCTTTTATTCTGAGTAGCAATGTGCCCAGCTAAGCAAGGGAGACAGGTGGAAGGGCAGATGGATGTTGTAGTAACTAAGTATCTGCCACATACTATTTAGTAAGATACTCTATCTGTATTCTTGAAGGTTTTACTGTTTCAAGGTCAGGAGGGGCAGCCGTGAGGAGATACCCCTCCTCCAAGGTAAGGAGCAGCGGCTGCACTTTGCTGGAGCAGCTGTGAAGAGATACCCCACGTCCAAGGTAAGAGAAACCCAAGTAAGACAGTAGGTGTTGCAAGAGGACATCAGAGGGCAGACACACTGAAACCATACTCACAGAAAACTAGTCAGTCTAATCACACTAGGACCACAGCCTTGTCTAACTCAATGAAACTAAGCCATAACCTGTGGGGCCACCCAAGACGGGTGGGTCATGGTGGAGAGGTCTGACAGAATGTGGTCCACTGGAGAAGGGAATGGCAAACCACTTCAGTATTCTTGCCTTGAGAACCCCATGAGCAGTATGAAAAGGCAAAATGATAGGATACTGAAAGAGGAACTCCCCAGGTCAATAAGTGCCCAATATGCTACTGGAGATCAGTGGAGAAATAACTCCAGAAAGAATGAAGGGATGGAGCCAAAGCAAAAACAATACCCATTTGTGGATGTGACTGGTGATAGAAGCAAGGTCCAATGCTGTAAAGAGCAATATTGCATAGGAACCTGGAATGTTAGGTCCATGAATCAAGGCAAGTTGGAAGTGGTCAAACAGGAGATGGCAAGAGTGAATGTCGACATTCTAGGAATCAGCGAACTGAAATGGACTGGAATGGGTGAATTTAACTAACATGACCATTATATCTACTACTGCGGGCAGGAATCCCTTAGAAGAAATGGAGTAGCCATCATGGTCAACAAGAGTCTGAAATGCAGTACTTGGATTCAGTCTCAAAAGTGACAGAATAATCTCTGTTCATTTCCAAGGCAAACCATACAATATCACAGTAATCCAAGTCTACGCCCTAACCAGTAATGTTGAAGAAGCTGAAGTTGAACGGTTCTATGAAGACCTACCAGAACTTCTAGAACTAACACCCCAAAAAGATGTCCTTTTCATCTTAGGGGACTGGAATGCAGAAGTAGGAAGAAAAGAAATACCTGGAATAACAGGCAAATTTGGCCTTGGAATACAGAATGAAGCAGGGCAAAGGCTAATAGAGTTCTGCCAAGAGAACAAACTGGTCATACCAAATACCCTCTTCCAATAACACAAGAGAAGACTCTACATATGGACATCACCAGATGGTCAATACCAAAATCAGATTGATTATATTCTTTGCAACCAAAGATGGAGAAGCTCTATACAGTCAGCAAAAACAAGACCAGGAGCTGACTGTGGCTCAGATCATGAACTCCTTATTGCCAAATTCAGACTTAAATTGAAGAAAGTAGGGAAAACCACTAGACCATTCAGGTATGACCTAAATCAAATCCCTCATGATTATACAGTGGAAGTGAGAAATAGATTTAAAGGACTAGATCTGATAGATACAGTGCCTGATGAACTATGGACGTAGGTTCGTGACATGGTACAGGAGACAGGGATCAAGACCATCCCCATGGAAAAGAAATGCAAAAAAGCAAAATGGCTGTCTGGGGAGGCCTTACAAATAGCTGTGAAAAGAAGAGAAGCAGAAACCAAAGGAGAAAAGGAAAGATAAAAGCATCTGAATGCAGAATTCCAAAGAATAGCAAGGAGAGATAAGAAAGCCTTCCTCAGTGATCAGTGCAAAGAAGTAGAGGAAAACAACAGAATGGGAAAGACTAGAGATCTCTTCAAGACAATTAGAGATACCAAGGGAACATTTCATGCCAAGATGGGCACAATAAAGGACAGAAATGGTATGGACCTAACAGAAACAGAAGATATTAAGAAGAGGTGGCAAGAATACACAGAAAAACTATACAAAAAAGATCTTCATGACCCAGATAATCACGATGGTGTGATCACTGACCTGGAGCTAGACATCCTGGAATGTGAAGTCAAGTGGGCCTTAGAAAGCATCACTATGAACAAAGCTAGTGGAGGTGATGGAATTCCAGTTGAGCTATTCCAAATCCTGAAAGATGATGCTGTGAAAGTGCTGCACTCAATATGCCAGCAAATTTGGAAAACTCAGCAGTGGCCACAGGACTGGAAAAGGTCAGTTTTCATTCCAATCCCAAAGAAAGGCAATGCCGAAGAATGCTCAAACTACTGCACAATTGCACTCATCTCACACACTAGTAAAGTAATGCTCAAAATTCTCCAAGCCAGGCTTCAGCAATATGTGAACCGTGAAATTCCAGATGTTCAAGCTGGTTTTAGAAAAGGCAGAGGAACCAGAGATCAAACTGCCAACATCTGCTGGATCATGGAAAAAGCAAGAGAGTTCCAGAAAAACATCTATTTCTGCTTTATTGACTATAGCAAAGCCTTTGACTGTGTGGATCACAATAAACTGTGGAAAATTCTGAAAGAGATGGAAATACCAGACCACCTAACCTGCCTCTTGAGAAACCTGTATGCAGGTCAGGAAGCAACAGTTAGAACTGCACATGGAACAACAGATCAAAGGCTTTGGCATAGTCAATAAAGCAGAAATCCATGTTTTTCTGGAACTCTCTTGCTTTTTCGACGATCCAAAGGATGTTGGCAATTTGATCTCTGGTTCCTCTACTTTTTCTAAAACCAGCTTTAACATCCTGAAGTTCATGGTTCATGAATTGCTGAAGCCTGGCTTGCAGAATTTTGAGCATTACTTTACTGGCATGTGAAATGAGTGCAATTGTGGAGTAGTTTGAGCATTCTTTGGCATTTTCTTTTTTTGAGATTGAAATGAAAACTGACCTTTTCCAGTCCTGTGGCCACTGCTGAGTTTTCCAAATTTGCTGACATATTGAGTGTAGCACTTTCACAGCATCATCTTTTAGGATATGAAACAGCTCAACTGGAATTCCATCACCTCCACTACCTTAGAATGTACTTGCTGCTGCTGCTGCTAAGTCGCTTCAGTCGTGTCCGACTCTGTACGACTGCATAGACGGCAGCCCACCAGGCTCCCCCATCCCTGGGATTCTCCAGGCAAGAACACTGGAGTGAGCTGCCATTTTAATGACACTTAAATATGGTTAAAATGGTAAGCTTTGTATTATGAATATTTTACCACAATAAAAAATGCAAAAAAGAGAGAATGCATGAAGTAATACATAAATTTAAGTGGTAATAACAATAAACAATGCATAATGAGAAGTTGATAAATCAGCTCCAGGGATTAAGTTCAAAGTAGGCAGAGTCTGCTTCCTTCCTGGGTCCTTTATCCTACCACTTATACCTATCAATTATTATAAATTTATTCTCCCACTTCTTCACCCCCCTTCTTGTTTTTAGGCAGAGAAAATTATAAAGTGTAAAATAAATTGAATGCATTCAGCCTGGGGAAAAGACGATTTGGAGGAGGCCATGGCAGGTGTGTTTATATTTACAGGGCTGTCAGGTAGAGGAAAGAGGGGGCTTATTCTGTGTGTTCCAGAGTCAGAAATAGGATTTCATGGGAAGCAAATATTTCCTGCCTTTGAAAAAGGAATAACATTTTGAAATAAATGAAATAGTCTGTCAGTGGAGAATACTCCTTGGAATGGCAGAAATGGGCAGAGGGAGGCTGGGGATGTTGCAGAGGCGGTGGCTGCATTAGATAGGATGTTGGACCAGGTGGTCTCTGTATTAGCATCGCAGCAGGAAAAATGAACTTTCGGCTGGGATTTTGAAGACTGGTTAAGGAGGGATCTATTTTCACAGATATGAATAAGGTTGAGGGAGCCTGTTAGGGATGTTGAGGTACCCAACAACTAACAGTCACGGAAAGTCTTCACCATTAGGCCTGAAGTAGCAAAGGAAGGCAGTGCAGTTCAAAGGAGAGAAGTGTGTCTCTCTACTTACTATGTAAAGTGTTTAAGATTAGTGCCTAGCACATAAAAGTGCTATGTATAGATTTTTGTTATTATTATTAGGAACTATTAAATACTAGATAATACAGAAGATAATAAAGCAGAGGATGCAGAGCAAAGAGAATGGTGATTACGAGCATGATAGCAGTGGTAGGACTGAATCAGGAAGGCTGGCGAGCAGAATGGCTAATACTGGAGAACCACAAGTTCTGGGAAAAGGGAAGATACTAGCCACCAGCACCTCCTAGAATATCGGTCTTCAGGGAAAATCAAATGACCTTTCAGAAAGTGCACTGTAATGGCCTGTGTAATGATAAATATAAGGCTGAGCAAGTTAGAGTCCATTTTGCAGTAGTAAAATTATTAGTATGGATTCTAATAGTTGTGGATGATTTAAAGACAAAAAGCAGAAATAAATGATGCTTAAAAGAGTCAGAAACAAAGTATCCAAGAACTCAGGCTCTGGAATCAGACCAGTACAAGTTCACATCGGGCTCTGCATTTACTATTTTCCAACCTGGGGAGAAGGCAATGGCACCCCACTCCAGTACTCTTGCCTGGAAAATTCCATGGACGGAGGAGCCTGGTAGGCTGCAGTCCATGGGGTCACTAAGAGTCGGACACGACTGAGCAACTTCACTTTCACTTTTCACTTTCATGCATTGGAGAAGGAAATGGCAACCCACTCCAGTGTTCTTGCCTGGAGAATCCCAGGGATGGGGGAGCCTGGTGGGCTGCCGTCTATGGGGTCGCACAGAGTCAGACATGACTGAAGTGACTTCGCAGCAGCAGCAACCTGGGACCAGTTACTTCATCTTGTTGATGACCAGCTTCCTCCTTTGGAAAGTGGAAATAATAATACCTACCTCGTAGTTAAATTTTGAGTCTGAAATGAAATTACCTATGGTAATTGCTTAACACAATTCCCAGGACTTTCTAAAGCACCAGTGCATATTGTTGCTTTTGCTTACTGCTATTATTACAGAAAAAGAGAATGAATACCTGTGCAGAACTTGAAAAGGGTGAGTGCAGTAAAATATTGACACCTTCTTGCTTTTAGTTGCTCTGTAGGAGATCAGGGCTTGAGCTGTTGTTCAGTCATTAAGTCATGTCTGACTGCAGCACCATGGCCTGCAGCATGCCAGGCTTTCCTGTCCAGGGCTTATAAAGGACAGGTTTCGAGTATCTTTGCCTGTGCAGAGTCACCCTAAGGAGCAGTGTCCTGTGATGCACTCATTGAACCAGAGCATCTGCTCGTGATCAACAAAAAGCTCTTGTAGCACTCAATGAAAAATCAAAATATTTAATGATTAAATTTAGGACGTGAGTTATATTTAATTTTGAATGATTATTTTGACATTTCAAGCTAGCAGACAGCATTAATGGATACTGGTGGTGAATATTAATTGGAAAATTGATACTTCCAAAATTTTGTGATTTGTATTCAGCTAACTCCTTCCTGAGCACAATCTATTCCCTGAACAGTCTTATGGCGCTGATTTTTAAAACAAGTCTCTTTTGGTGACACCTGCTAATTTCTGCCCTCCGATTTATTTCCAGCAAATCACACTTCATAGATTAAAAGAGAATGAGAAAATGATGGAGGGACTTCCTTGGTGGTCCAGTGGTTAAGACTTCGCCTTCCAGTGAAGGGAGCAAGGAGGATCTGATCCCTGGTTGGGGAGCTGGGACCCCACATGCCTCCCAGCCAAAAAGCTAAAACATAAAACAGAAGCAATGTTGTAACAGATTCAATAAAGACTTTAAAAATGGTCCACATTTTGAAAATCCTTAAAAAAGAAAATGATGGAAATTTTCCTCTTCTCCCCTTACCCTGTAAAACATGTTGAGATTGAAATTTTTCACCTGGAACTTTTTTTTTTTTAACTTTACAATATTGTATTGGTTTTGCCATATATCAACATGAATCCACCACAGGTATACACGTGTTCCCCATCCTGAACCCTCCTCCCTCCTCCCTCCCCGTACCATCCCTCTGGGTCATCCCAGTGCACCAGCCCCAAGCATCTAGTATCGTGCATCGAACCTGGACTAGCGACTCATTTCATATATGATATTATACATGATTCAATGCCATTCTCCAAAATCATCCCACCCTCTCCCTCCCCCTCAGAGTCCAAAAGACTGTTCTATACATCAGTGTCTCTTTTGCTGTCTTGTATACAGGGTTATTGTTACCATCTTTCTAAATTCCGTATATATGCATTAGTATACTGTATTGGTGTTTTTCTTTCTGGCCTACTTCACTCTGTATAATAGGCTCCAGTTTCATCCACCTCGATTCGGCGCTTTCACCTGGAACTTTTTATAGTTACTACTCGTTTGTAAATTACTTACAGCACATAAATTAATAGATGAATGTCATTTTTCAAAAAATGACATGTTCTGTCTTCTTGTACCAGGAATAATAAATTGCTCTTTTCTTTTTAAAAAGAATTTTTCCTTGTTTATTTTGTTTTTGGTCGCGCTGCGTCTTTGTTGCTGTGCAGGCTTTTCTCTGGTTGTGGCAAGTGGGGCCTGCTTTCTCGTTGCTGCACTCGGGCTTCTCATTGCAGCAGCGTCCCCTGCTGCAGGGCACGGTCTCTAAGGTGCACAGGCTGCAGCAGTTGCTGTATGTAGAACAGCAGTTGCAGTTCCTGGCTCTAGAGCACAGGCTCAGTAGTTGCGACACAGCAGCTTAGTCGCTTCCTGGATCAGGGATCAAACCCGTGTCCCTTGCACTGGCTGGTGGATTCTTTACCAATGAGCCACCAGGGAAGCCCTATTCTTAAGTAGGTATTTTTGTAAAATTCATTGGAGAAAATCTCTATTTTTACTCATTATGTTCTCTGCTGCTGCTGCTAAGTCCCTTCAGTCGTGTCCGACTCTGTACGACCCCATAGACAGCAGCCCACCAGGCTCCTCTGTCCCTGGAGTGAGTTGCCATTTCCTTCTCTATATGTTATTAAAATAGAATTCTCATTAGTCTGGAATAATGGGAAAGAAGACTCATCTATTCAACATGGAGAAAAATTTAAATGTGCCTCTTCAATACTTCAAATACATCACTATCTGTATATAAATGAAAACCAAACTAGGAATAAACTATTAATACTTTAAAAATTCTGGTTCAAAGCAGTCATATATTACATTGAGGTGTGTAGTGTACCATAAACGAAATAGAACTTTTAACGTATAACAATTAATGATGGGATTCAGAGGACTGAGACTACATCCAAAGAATTAGTGATTATTTGAAGCTTTGGTTTATAACTGTTATTGGCTTTAGACCACTTATCCTCTTACTCTCAGGTATTTTGAGGTTTTTATTCTTTAGGTAGCTTGGTATTTAGTGCCAAAATACCTACAACTTTCAAAATAATAGGGGATACATTATGTTCAGCAATGTAAAAATGTCCTCTATATTTTTCCTTTTTACCTTTTAAATTTAGTAGTTTGTTTAGTACTTGGGTGTTAATCTATCATATTTTAGGGACCAAGAATAACTGAACAGGTAAAATAAAATCTTGCTATTATATTTGAAGACATTTATCTTTGATTCTTCTTTATTTTCTTTTTTTCTTTTCTCCCCAACTTGAGGAAAACTTACTTCTTTGTAGTTCAAGAAAAATTGCTAATTCATCTCAAGAGACAGCTACATATTATAAAATGCAGTGTTTCCCAAGTCACATCATTTGCTTAGCATCCCTTACCATTTGAGTAGAAAGATTCCTCTCCGGGGACCTTTGGCTGTCATATATCTCTTGCAAAGTAAGCAGGCGTCTCTCCTTAAGGAGAACTCACTGGCATGGAGTTTCTGGCCTCAATATGTGTGGCTTCTTGTCTGAATCCCCCACGCTGACTTCTCCTATTCTCCTCCTCCAGAGGTCATGGCCGACACAGCGTCCCCACTGTGCTGGGTCAGCAGGAACACAAGGTGACCATTTTCCTTCTTCATTATTTGCCTAAACTTAGAGAAAATAATATCACTATTGATTTCGCCCTTGGGTTTCCTCTAAAAACTGTGTTGCTATACAGTAATTATTTGTTTTCACACCATAGACATGTCTGAAAAATAAAGATGAATTCTCTGCTTCTCTGTTTGAGCAGGACACTGTTGAATAAATGAGCACGATACAGAATGGCTGATAAATTCTCCTTATTTCTCCAGGAGTCACATTGAGACTGTTTCAAGCATGTACAAGATCAAGCATCCATTAGACCCTTTCTATTTCTCGTAAGTTTTGTGTGGGTTTCCCTAGAACTTTAGAAGTGCTGTGTCCTCTTTCAAAAATTAAATTAAATTAACTAAATAGGGAAAGAAACAGTGCCTGCATTTTCTCGGGTTTCCCCCGAGGTTTCTTTTATCTGTTTAAACTAACCAGGGATTTTTCACATATTGACATAAGCATTCATTTGCTAATTTCTTGGACACTAAACTGTGTGGAGCCTTCCCCAGAATCTTGAATGAAGCTGTAACACTTGGGTCCTCAGGGCTGCATAAGTCCTGCATCATTCCCTGCACACATATGGTTTTTCCCTCTATCTCCTTAGATAAAAGTCAGTGCTGATCGCCTTAAGGAAAAGAATGAGTTAAATGGACCAATATTCTAGGCCTAGATGCAAAAAAGAAAAAACAGCCTTTTCAGAAGGCCCTTAGCACCTGCAGCAGCAAGGTCATTTGCACATACATAAATAAATAAATTAACAATGAATAAATAATTTAATCCTGGCCACACAATGCCACCTTGCAGATTTGATCCTTTGCAGCTCCCAGTGAATTTGTCCATTTCTAATTCTTTTTGATGAAGTCCTCAGATACTTGCTGACTGTCAGGCTCATTTTCGTATTGTTTTTGCTTGATTACTTCTGTATGACCTGAGGTCGCCCTTAAAATCCACATCTCCCGTGAAGACTCCAAAAGGCCTTCTTTCTAGCACCCTCCTAAACAAGGATGGAAAGTGCGTGTCGTTTCTCCACACAAAAGCATGGGAGGTTTTCCATCACTAGCCTCCTAAAGCAGCCCAAGCGCAAAGATAACTCATTAAGGGGTACCATGTTTTCGAGGCCTGTTTATCCATGCACTTGGGTGTGCCTGTGGCAGGTCTCCCAGGTCCTGGAGGAGTTGGACCACCTCCCCTCTGACCCTGCTAGGCATCCTATAGGTGATGGCACCGGCTCATGGTGCCTTCCCACCCAAACGTTTGCTGCAGGCTCTTTGATCTGAGGTCTTTCTGGTAAGAGCTTGGCCTTCATGGGAGGTGGAGAAAGAATGGGGAATTACTTGTTTCTTTTTTTTTTTAAGCTAGTTTACTTGTTTTTTAATTTAAGCTAATTACTAAAGTTTTAAGCTAGTTACTTGTTCTCTTTTTTCAAGCTGAATGTTGCCAGTGCGCACATTCAATTTAGGCTGTAAGCCCACCAGCAGGAGTGTCCTAATTCTTAAGTTTCTGTGATGCCCACATCTGGGCTGGGTCTGAACCTTGTGTTAGCTAAGCCTCCTCACACGGCACCACCGCTGCCCACTCGCTGGTCATTCTCCCCACTACCAAGAGGTCAGCTCCTTCAGTGGGGGAGGAAAAGGAGGTTGAGACCCTGTGTTGGCTGAATACAGTAGCCTGCAGTGAATGGGAACACCTTCCTCACTTGTTTTCACTGAAAAATGCACAGACTGTTAAAATCGGTTGTTCAATATCCTTCAAGAGTTCTGATAAAGTTTTCCATGATTTTTGACAAGTCGTATGGATTTTCAAAAATATATGTTTGTAATTTTTTTCTCCTTCCTTCTTCTGGACCATGGAATAAGAACTTGCCAAATTTT
Source organism: Bos indicus x Bos taurus (assembly GCF_003369695.1). NCBI lineage: Eukaryota > Metazoa > Chordata > Mammalia > Artiodactyla > Bovidae > Bos > Bos indicus x Bos taurus. Next base: position 15,380,251 of record NC_040102.1, on the reverse strand, counting down.
ATGGGGTCTTACACTTTTTACTTTTTAGTAAAGGTGAGTCTCTGGAGTATTTAAGGAAGATGCTAATGAAAATTGTAGTACCATATGAAAGTTTCAAAAAGTAGGCTCCAATACAACATGGAAATCTATTGCACAATTAAGTTTTATCATCTGCATATGATAAAATTTGGGGCATGGATTTTCATATATTTTAGTGCATTTTGGCAATTTTCCAGAAAGACAATTTACCTAGGCTGAACTATCAAAGCCCTCTAAGAATTTGGTTCCACTGTCTGAATCCTATTAGTAAAAAGGTAGTCTTGGTCTGAGATGAAGTCAGGATACCTTGTCCATGAAACCCTTTGGCTCAGGAATTTCTGGAAGGGGAACTCTCTGACCAGAGTCATACTTCCTCTGCTGATGGCCTTCCAGTTCAAGCAAACCTTCAGGCAGCAGGAACCAAAAGTCATGAATTACATCAGTCTGTGTCGTTTCTGAACCATTTAAAAAAAACAACCAAACAGCCTTTCATCCTCTGAAAGATCCATCGTTGTGGAATGGTAATGACAAAGGGAAATATAACTTCAAATGCTTGCATTACCAGTTTGTGTTCAATGGGCATGTTTCTCCCACATTATGCTGAGCGCTCTGAGGCACTGGGGCCCTTACAATTTCACATTACTAAAGAAAGACACAGGGTTTTATGAAACGATTATACCTTTCTTTTAAGGGGAGAGTTACCCAGTCTTTTTGATGAAAAATCTCTGTTGGATGTTTTCTGAGCTTTGTGAAAAGCAATTTATGAAAAGTCAGATGAATCTACACTCCCAGAAAGAAGACTGTAGCAGAGACCCCCAGAAATGGTAAAAGTGCTACAAACACGTCACGTGCTAAATCCTAATAGCACTTCTAGCTTTTCCTTATTTTGGAAGTTATAAAACATTTCAAATTTACAGAAACATAGAATGATATAGCAAGCACTTATTTACCTACTACTAGTGTTCTTGCCTGGAGAATCCCAGGGACGGGGGAGCCTGGTGGGCTGCCGTCGATGGGGTCGCACAGAGTCAGACACGACTGAAGTGACTTAGCAGCAGATTCAACAGACGTTAAAATTTTGCCATATTTGCTTCATCTCTTCAAAAAAAAAGTTACAGATGCAACTGAACCTCTCTTGGTCTCCCTTCCTATATCATATTCCCTTCTGAGCCTCCTCAAGATAATTCTAGTTTTTAAAGAAACCTTACTTCCATTCTCTTCTGTTTTTTACGAGAGTGTTCTTTTTTGGCTGCACTGGATTTTCGTTGCTGAGTGCAAGCTTTCTCTAGCTGCGGCTAGTAGAGGCCACTCTTGTTTGCGGTGTGCAGGCTTCTCCCTGCGGTGGCCTTCTCTTGTGGATCTTGGGCTCTAGGCATGCAGACTTCAGTAGCTGCAGCACACAGGCTCAGTAGTTGAGGCACGTGGGCCTAGTTGCTCTGCAGCACATGGGATCTTCCTGGGCCAGGGACTGAACCTGTGTCCCCTGCATCCACTGAGCCACCAGGGAAGTCCCCATTCTCTTTATTTTCATAATTCGCTAGACTCAAAGTATAATTTCAGTTTTGTAAATATACTGTGTATACACATGTACACAGAGCAGAGAGTGAAGAATGTAAGTGAAAAGGTCAACGGTTGATTTTTACCAAATGTGAGATTTTTCTTCCTTGTGCTGTTGACCTAAAACAAATGGACTTTCAGTTACTTACTCTCCAGCAAAAATGGGCTTATTTGGGATCAACAAAGAATTGCATTTCTAGGTCTGTAACCACGGTGAGCCAGGAGCAAGCCCCTGCACAGCAAGGAGAGGAGAAGAGGAGAAAAGTAAGTTGGAGTGAGGAATGGGACTATCATAAGCAAAAGAGTCTATTGGAGGAATTGAGAGGGCCAAGTATGGTGGCTCCTCATTGGCTGAGTTGTGACAGTCTCTTATTGGCTGAGCCCTTGTCAGGCAAGAAATGGAGTCTTTTTCCTATTGGCTCTGCTGCCTTCCTAGGGCATGAGAGCTCCCGCTTCTGGCCTCATGACTCTTTAATTGAGATTTCTGTTTATTAATTTTTACAGTGCGAGGTGGCACTAGTGGTAAAGCACCTGCCTGCCAATGCAGGAGACCTAAGAGATGCGAGTTTGATTCCTGGGTTGGGAAGATCTCCTGAAGGAGGGCATGGCAGTCCACTCCAGGATTCTTGCCTGGAGAATCCAGTGGATAAAAGACCTGGTAGGCTACAGTCTGTAGGGTCTCAAAGAGTCAGGCATGATTGAAGCAACTTAGCATGCATAGTACTTTAATTTTTACATGTTATCATAGGTCACATGTTTAAGTAATGACAAGTAATTATAAAGTAATAATTAGGTATCGTCCCTGTAGGTCAGACAGTAAAGAATCTGCCTGCAATGCAGGAGACCCAGGTTCAATCCCTGGGTTGGGAAGATCCTCTGAAGAAGGGCATGGCAATCTACTCCAGTATCCTTGCCTGGAGAATCCCATGGACAGAGGAACCTGGCAGGCCACAGTCCATGGGGTCACAAAGAGTTGGACACGACTGAGCGACTAATACTAATTAGGTAGTAAGTAATGATAAAATGTTATGAAATAATATCCTTTACTATTTCTAAAAATAAAAGTACTATATCATATGGAAAAGTATGTCAAGGCTCTTTCTAACTCCTAAGAACAGTCTTTTCTGTACCTACTCCTAACTTCTTGCTTCCTCAGCCAGAAGACATAAATCAGTATCAAAACTATCAGGCACAGATTTAAACCAACAAATAAATAATCAAACTAGTTTCTAGGAGATGATCATTATGAGATTCTATAAACCTCTTTTATCAACAAATATGATAAGTAGCTAAACCTGAGTCTGATGACAAAGGACAATATCCAGACATTTTAAAGAATAAGGCCAAGAGCAAATTGGAAGTTCTCAGAAAAATGTTAAGGAACTAGAACTGGAGGATAACTGATAAGAAAAATTCCAAGATCTGTGTCTGCAAGTGAAAGTGAAGTCACTCAGTCGTGCCCGACTCTTAGCGACCCCATGGACGGCAGCCCACCAGGCTTCTCCATCCATGGGATTTTCCAGGCAAGAGTACTGAAGTGGGGTGCCATTGCAGTGTCTGCAAGGAAGGTTTATTAGTGAGGACTGTTACAAGTGCTCAGAGAAGTCAGTCTTTGATACATGTACTTGATAAAATAGATGGCTGTTTCATTGAAGGAGAGGAGGAGGTCTGTTATAAGGAGCTTCTAGCCTACTGTCATCTTTGTATGAAGTTAAGAAAGGTGTCTGCCACCTCCTAGGGGGACAGAGCTCCATGTTAGAATACAGCATTTAGGCTTTGAGCCCTCACAGATCATTGTTTTCTGGTGCAGTGCCACTGTGTCCCGTCAGCAATCCTGAGGTCTAGCATCTTCTGGGCTCCTTCTCTGTCATTTCCTCTTTTCTTTGGTTCTTTGGAAATGGCCCCATACGGTGCTCTGGCTCCATACGGTGAAATATAGATCTGAGACTTGGGTGTGTTCTCTGGGGAAAGCAGGTTGATCTGTTCTTACAATCTGCTTTTTCCAGTTCAGTCTAGCTCACTCAAGCTCTGCTTTAGCAGTTAGGGTAGAATCTTATGCATTTTGGATGTGTTTATTTGCTCTGTTCCATCATTTTTGTTTACATCTTCCTCAGAATCCCTTGGAAACAAGGGTCTAAGGCAGGATTGCTGCTGCTGCTGCTGCTAAGTCGCTTCAGTCGTGTCTGACTGTGTGACCCCATAGACGGAAGCCCACCAGGCTCCCCTGTCCCTGGGATTCTCCAGGCAAGATTAGGGTTCTCTTATTTCTCATATCATATGTTAGTCACACCCCAGTATCTCAACATTTGTCACAGTCAGTGAAGACCTATTTAGACAAAACTTACATCAGGACCTTTTACTCAACAGAAGGAATACCTATCTCATTTACTCTTATAGTGAACAATAAAATGACCTTGTGGGGTAGAGTAAGGCAACGTCCTGGCCCATCCCTATGTGGGAAGAAAGATGGACGCCAAGTGAGGATAGACTCTGAGCTCCTTCTAGAAGCCAACACTTTCATCTGAACTTACAGGTCCTTTTCTGAATCTTATTTCCATAGTGATAGGAAGCAGTAAGCATGTCTGTGGACCAAAATCCTGCCTGACCAGTAGAGGATCACTCAGTATAGGCATCTTTCCTGTGTAGGGTAGTCAGCAGTGAGGGAATAAATAACTGGGATAACCACTGGGTGTAATATTTAACTGGTGGCTGGTATAGTCGGTATTTTAGCACATGAGAGGAGCCTGGAAGAGACCATCTTTATCAGAGATTTTATCAGTTACTGAGCCTTGTATTAGGAGAGAGCTATTTACCTGGTAAGTGTGGGACTTAGTAAACTTGTAAGTTTAAAGGCTATTGTTTCTTCTTATGAAAAGTCCTTATAGTATATATTGCTAAGTGAATTTCTGTCATCATGGGACTTTTTGTGTTGTTGTTCTGTGTTTCCTCAAGCTAACTATAATTTGAAGTTTATGTTGATGGCTTGTTAATGCTGAACATCAATTCCTGTCTTCCAGGCTAATGTTCAGAGGACAAAATGGAAAGTAGTACCAATGTCACTCCTGATTTCTCCCAAATAGGAAATACTCTTCTGTTCGTCACACCACTCCTGTCCTCATAGGGAGTGACTTCTTATTCCAACCCTAAAGCTCAGGATGGAACTCTTGGTTCCCCTTACTTTTCCCAATTAATAAGAGCTATATTGCATATATTCTTTCACTATTCTGGGGTTTACAGCCCAATGTTTTTTATACTCTTTAAAAAGTGAAGTCACTCAGTCACGTCTCACTCTTTTGCAACCCCATGAACTGTAGACCCCCAGGTTCCTCCATTCATGGGATTTTCCAGGCAAGAATACTGGAGCGGGTTGCCATTTCCTTCTCCAGGGGGATCTTTCTGACCCAGGGATCAAACTCAGGTCTCCCGCATTGCGGGCAGGTGCTTTACTGTCTGAGCCACCAGGAATCCCTAAATTAGTACTCTTTAAGCTATTCCCCAAAGAGAAGTTTGTCACTGAATATTAAAAAAAAAAATATATATATATATATATATTTAAAAATTTAAGCACAGTAGTTTTAAGCCAACTGTCTAAAACTTTGTTCTGACATATGAAAAAGTTGGTAAAGGGTCCAGAGCAGTTTGGGGTCTTAGGGACCCAGGGGTACATTGGGTTGTTAGGGAAAGTAAGGAGACCCTGAGAGCTGGGCTTGTAGATCTGGATTTGGATTAAGTGTTAGTTTGTATCGGTACTTTATTATACAATTGACTTTGGCTATTTCCACCTCTCATTAGAAGAATTTTATTATTATTTTCTGCTTCCTTTTCTCTTTCTTTGGGTTTCCCCTTGGTATTGTTCAGTTTATGCTTTAAATAGTGTTGTTTTTGGAGCGGGAGGGTAGCTGGTAATAGCGGCCTTAGAAATCTCATGAGCTCCCCCTGCTGTTTTGCAGCTGACAATATAAGCCCCTTTTAGCTTGAATTCTGAGAAACATGCGAGTAAAACCCTGTGGGTTTGCTTGATCTAAAAGGCAGGCTAATACTTGCTAACTCTCTTCCTGAAAGTTTACAAAATCAGAAAGGAAAGGAAGACTCTTCGAGTGTTTTATTTGTGCTAATACTTAAGCTAATGCAAGGGGGATGTACCCCTCCTTTGCTCTAAGAAGCCAGTCTATACCACTTTTGAAAAACTGCCAATGAAGAATGAAGAAGTACATCATGAAATTATTTAAGGTCTGACATGGACTGACTAAAATCTGGAAGGTGGACTTTTAGTCAGTCAAGTTTTGATCTGTAATGGTTTTGAAAAAAAATATGCTTTGATAATAATGAATTAACATAGTTTCTGTTTTTTTTCCCCCAAATACTTCCCAAAACTTTACATGTAGTTTGTCTTTAATTAGTATAAATTTTCATGTTAAATATAATTTAATATCACATAGAAATCACATTTATAAATATTTTCATAATTGTAGGGTATCATACGGCATCATTGGAGAAGGCAATGGCACCCCACTCCAGTACTCTTGCCTGGAAAATCCCGTGGATGGAGGAGCCTGATGGGCTGCTGTCCATGGGGTCGCTAAGAGTCGGACACGACTGAGCGACTTCACTTTCACTTTTCACTTTCATGCATTGGAGAAGGCAATGGCAACCCACTCCAGTGTTCTTGCCTGGAGAATCCCAGGGACGGGGGAGCCTGGTGGGCTGCTGTCTTTGGGGTCGCACAGAGTCAGACACAACTGAAGCGACTTAGCAGTAGCAGCATACAGCATCATATATTGAAAATATCAGAAGATATGCATTCATTAGATTACAAATATATATTGAAACAGCTACTAGTCACTATCCCCAGTGTAGGTGCAGAGGTTTCTGCCTTTGTGTAACATAGTCTATTAAGTAGACATTTATGAGAAAAAAAAACCATTCAGATAAATATATAGTTAAATGCTACTATTTGTTGGATATGACATCGAAAGCACAGACAACAACAACAAAAAAGAGATAAATTGGAGTTAATCAAAATTTAGAACTTTTGTGCCTGAAAGGATAGTCAACAGAGTGAAAAGACAGCCCAAGGAATGGAGGGAACCATTTGTAAACAGTATGTCTGATAAAAGATTAACAGCTAGAGTATATGAAGAACTCCTATAGCTCAACAACATAAAAGCCAAACAACCCAATTTAAAAATGGGTGAAGAACTTGAATAGATATTTCTCCAAAGATGTACAAATTGCCAATGGACACAGGAAATGATGCTCAGCATCACTAATCATTAGAGTAATGCAAATTAAAACCACAATGATACATTGCTTCACACTTATTAGTGTGATTTTGGAGCTTCCCTGGTGGCTCAGTCAGTAAAGAATCTGCCTGCAGTTCAGGAGACCCAGGTTTGATCCCTGGGTTGGAAAGATCCCCTGGAGAAGGAAATGGCAAACCACTCAGTATCCTTGCCTGGAAAATCCCATGGACAGAGGAGCCTGGTGGGCTACAGTCCATGGGGTCTCAAAGAGTCGAGCACAGCTGCGTGACTAACACTTCACTTTCATTAGGTTGATTATTATTTTTAAAAAAAGAATCTTCCCAAGTATTGGGAAGAATGGAAGCCTTGTGCATTGCTGATGGAAATGTGAAATGATACAGCCACCAAGGAAAGCAAAAGTAGTGTTATCAAATTACAGCAATTCCACTTTTAAGTACATACTCAAAAGAATTGGAAACAGGGACTTGAACAGATACTTGTATACTCAAATTCATAGCAGCATTATTCACAATAGCCAAAATATGGAAGCAAGCCAAGTATCAGATGAATGGATAAACCAAATGGTATATATGTGTAGTGGAATAATATTCAGCCTTGAAAACGAAGGATATTTCTGACACATGCTGCAACATAAATAAACCTTGAAGATATAATGCTAAATGAAGTGTCAGATCCAAAAGGACAAATTTTGACTGATTCTACTTACATGAGATGCTGAAAGAGTCAAATTCGTATAGTCAGGAAGTAAAATGGTAGTTTCTAAGCAGTGAGGTGAGGGGGAATGAGGAATTATTTTATGGGTACAAAGTTTCAGTAAGGGAAAATGAAAAAGTTCTGGAAATGGATGGTCAGTGGAGTTGCACAGCATTGCTAGTGTATTGAATGCCATAGAACTGTACACTTAAGAATGGTTAATTTGATAAACTTTGTATTTTACCACAATTTAAAATAAGTACCATAAGTAATTTGAAGGGAGAAAAGCAACAGGTTTCTACTACCAGATATTTAGTGGGTAAGTGAAGATGGTCCAGGATGGCACTGCTGAAGGCTGACAATGAAAGCGTGAAGCATGGGGAAGACTGTTTGAAGGCCTTACACCGAGGAGAGCTTGAGCGCTTTTGAGGAACTGAGGGAAGACCAGGGTGGTTGGCATGTAGAGGCCCGAGTGGAGAACAGAGGCAGTGAGGTTGGAGGGGTGGGCAAGAGTTGGTAACACAGAGACTTGCCAACTGTGGTGAGGAGTTTGGGTTTTACTGCAGGAATGAGAGGTTATAGAAGTAATGAATGGAGAAGGAAAATACAATCTAAATTCATTTTCAAAGCTCATGCAGATTGTTGTGTGGAAAGAGATTTTGAGGAGCCCGAAGTGTAGCCTGGGAGACCAGTTAGGAAACTGTGATAATATTGCAGCTGAGAAATAGTGGCTTGGACTATGAGAGTGTCAGAGAGGACATGGAGAAAGATGGAAGAATTTAAGATTTTGATGCCAGGTTGCATGTTTAGGCGACAAAGAGAGGAAAGTGCCTAGTTAAATGATATGTTGTTGCCATCTTAGGCATAAATGACTGTGTGGCTCAGTCTGATCTGAAAAACAATCTATTATTTCACCCTGGGAAAAATGAATTGCTAAGGTACTTTTAATTCTTCAAAGAATAATACTACAAAAATTTTGACTATTAGGATGCCTAGTCTAAGCTTTCCATTACCGTGATCAAACTTGTTTCTGATCAGCTGGATGATAGGATATGATGGTGACAGTGATGGGTAATTTATTGTGTTGTTTCAAATCCCTTAGGGACAAAGTGCCTTCAGAAGATAAAAGGTGACATAAAAACTACATTTCAGAATTTTAAATTAGGTCACTGGAAGAGTTGAAATTTTAAAGGCATTTTCCCCCATCAATATGATTGAAAATAATACTTGGGAAATAAATGAGGAAGAGGTTGGTGTATTTGAGTGCAGGAAGAGAGGTGGTCCCTCGATTCCAGGAAGCTTTGTAAGTGGGGTGTCAGCTAATAGGCTGGACTGGAAACTTCCAACCCAGTGGGCCAGGGAGGCTTCGGCCTGAAGCAGTGAGAGCTTTAGTCACTTTTCTCAGAAGAACTGATTAGCTCAGGGAGCAATTAGAGGCCAAAGGAGGGTGTGTGTAAACACAGGAGCATCTCCATGACTGGCAGCTGAGAGCAGAATGCAGTGGAGAGCCATGCAGAGAGCCAGAGCTGGGAACAGTTCTGAAGGGACTACCGGTGAAATGTGAGCCGTTTTTTAGAAGTGCTTATTTTTATCACAGGTCAAACCTGAGTCTAGTGTAGTTAGTCTCTGGATCCAGCTGCAGGAGAGAGAAGCCAGGAAGCCTGTGAGCTGCTCAGGAGTCCACTACCAGCAACATCCAGTCCCTGCAGAACTACAGCTCAGACAGCCTGGGCTTCCTGGCAGGGAAGAAAGTGGGAAGGATGGAGGGAGAAGCTGGAGCTTAAAAGAGATTTAAAAGGCATCAAATGTTTTTGAAGAAGCTAGACAAAAACTATATTGTCCAGGGATGCACATTTGGGTGGTAAAACGTTTTTTTTTTAAATCCAAAAAAGTGATTTCTGTAAAAGTCAGGATAATGGTTACTTATTTGGGGAGAAAGGGATTGTGATTGTGATGGAGCTACATGGAGATGGCAAAATTCTATTTCCGGATCTCTGTCATATTATTAATACAAGTGTGTTCACCTTAAATCACTAAAGTAATATTTTCTCTATGTAGTTTTCTGTATATTTAATTTTACAATAAAAAGATTTTTAAAACATGCTCAATTCTTATTAAACATGTTATTGTCTCTAATCTGTTCTCTAACATTCATAATCCTTTCATCATAATTTAGCAATGCAACTCATCAGACCTTCATTCTTGTGCATAGATAATTTACATTCCTGAAGTCATTGTTATTGATTTCCATGTCAAACATTGTCTTCAGAAAGATCAGTTCCAGTGGCTACCTACAAGCTATTACCTGCGGTGAGATCTTTGTGTTGCTTTCACTACTGTAGATTATACTTGTTTCAAGTTTGGAGATTGGTGTTTATTTAATGAAAATGCTATTGTTTTAATAGTAAGAGATTCTATTCTGTGTGACTCTATTCAATTTAACAAGAAAAGAGCTAATCTTAGAGCTTAGGTTACTCTGAGGAAGTATTACCATTTGTCTTTTATAGACATTTCTTGAGTCCCTATTCTGGGCTATCCTCCACTCGGTTATGGTGCTAAAAAAGGTGAGTATAACCTAGAGCTCTTTTAGAAGGTTCGGAAACAAGTAGGCCACTGAAAATGATGCAGCATTATGAATTGCAAAGAAACTTATACTGGCTTCAGCTCTTTATAAAGGAACCCTGTGTAAGTGCTACACACTCTGGTCTCTCTAGTTTTACTCCCCTTCAGTTCCTTCTCCACACTGAAACCAGAGCCGTCTTCCCTAAAAGGCACATCTGACCGAGTCTTAAAACAGTTCACTGGCCATATGGACCACTGTGAACTCTCCAAAGTTTCTCATTTTACTTCTGAGCTTCACACAGATGTTCTCTCTACCTGGAGCCCCCTTCCTTCCTTTTCACCCCCAATTCACCTGGTTAATTCCTACACTTCCTTCGGGCATCAGCTGAAATATTACCACTTGGGAGGCTCTGCTCTAGATCTCCCGCTGCCCCAGCACCCTGAGTGTTTCTCTCTAGCATTTATCATACTTTAATAACTGCTCACCTAATTTCTTTTCCATTAGACTGTGTAACTGCTGCCAGGACATCACTTGCCTTACTCCTTGTTTCCTCAGTCCCTGGCAGGTATAAGCACTTAATAGGTATTTGTCAAATAAATGATGGGGTTTTGCACAAGTGTAATCAGTAACACACAGAAGTGCCTAATGAGATTGGGATAGGGAGATGGGGTATCAGAAAAAGTTTTCATCTTAGAAGGGAAGGTGGAATTTTCTAGGTAAAGAAGGGAGATGAGGAGGCTGGGATGGTGGTGGAATGAGTTTCTAGAAGAAAGAGGAAGGAGCATATACAAAGGTAGAAGAGAGCCTGGCAAGTTTAGGAAATTACAAGCATTTTAGAAGATAGTTAAAAGAGGTCAGATAGAGGTTATTTAGACCCAGTAACCCTTACTAACCCTTGGAAAGACTTCCTTTACTGGAAGGAGGTTGTACAGAGAGTGGTGACATAACATCACACAAAGTGAACTATGTGCAGCCTTGCTGAAGAGAGACTCAGCTTCGTACAGTTTCTCATCTTAGGTGAGGTTATGTGAGGAATGCTTTCAGAAGAAGAAGTTTCAAGAATTTGATCCCTCTCACACTGCATTTGGCAGAAGGCAGGCTCTAAGGTGATTTTGACTGGCTCGGGCAACGAGCTGAACAAACGTGAGTGAAGAGTGCTGGGCGGACACGTGGCTACTGAAGGAGACAGGGTGAGTCGGATCTAGAGAGTAAGAAACTCCTGGTACATACTTCTATTTACACAAAAGACAATGTACCATCTTTTTAAAAAACGAACTTTTAAAGTATTCAGTTTGTGTGTATATGTGGAGTATCTTTTAAAGGATGTATAAAACTGATAATAGTGATTGCTGCCTAGGAAGGGCACTGAGGACTGGGGACAGAGGTGGAAGGGAGACTTTTGACTGCATATCCTTTTGTACTTCTAACATTTTGTACTATATAAATGTATTAACTGTTCAAAACTTATTTAAAAGTTAGTGTGTACATAGAAACATTTTAAGGAAACATCAAAAAATGTGCTTATATTGCATGGTGGGATTGTAGATAGATTTAAAAAAATACTTAAAAATAATTTTATTTATTCATTTCTGACTGTTGGGTCCTCGCTGTTGCTCAGGCTTTTCTCTAGTTGGGGTTGGGCGGGGGCTGCTCTCTAGTTGTGGCGAGTGGGCTTCTCATTGCGGTGGCTTCTCTTGCTGTGGAGCCTGGGCCCTGTGGCATGTAGAATTCAGTAGTTGTGACACGTGGGCCCAGTAACTGGGATTCCCGGACTCTAGAGCATTCACACGCTAGCAAAGTAATGCTCAACATTCTCCAAGCCAGGCTTCAACAGTACGTGAACCAAGAACTTCAGATTTTCAAGCTGGATTTAGAAAAGGCAGAGGAACCAGAGATCAAATCACCAACATCCATTGGATCATCGAAAAAGCAAGAGAGTTCCAGAAAAATGTCTATTTCTGTTTTTTTGACTATGCCAAAGCCTTTGACTGTGTGGATCACAATAAACTGTGGAAAATTCTGAAAGAGATGGGAATACCAGACCACCTGACCTGCCTCTTGTGAAATCTATATGCATGTCAAGAAGCAACAGTTAGAACTGGATGTGGAACAACAGACTGGTTCCAAATTGGGAAAGGAGTACGTCAAGGCTGTATATTGTCACCCTGCTTATTTAACTTATATGCAGAGTACATCATGAGAAATGCTGGGCTGGAGGAAGCATAAGCTGGAATCAAGATTGCCAGGAGAAATATCAACAACCTCAGATATGCAGATGATACCACACTTAGGGCAGAAAGCGAAGATGAGCTAAAGAGCCTCTTGATGAAAGTAAAAGAGGAGAGTGAAAAAGTTGGCTTAAAACTCAGTATTCAAAAAACTAAGATCATGGCAACTGGTCCCATCACTTCATGGCAAATGGATGGGGAAATAATGGAAATGGTGAGAGACTTCATTTTTCTGGGCTCCAAAATCACTGCAGATGGTGACTGCAGCCATGAAATTAAAAGATGCTTACTCCTTGGAAGAAAAGTTATGACCAACCTAGACAGCATATTAAAATGGTGAGTCACTTTTAATATACACTTTTAAATACAGCCAACAAAGGTCCGTCTAGTCAAGGCTATGGTTTTTCCAGTAGTCATGTATGGATGTGAGAGTTGGACTATAAAGAAAGCTGAGTGCAGAAGAATTGATGCTTTTGAACTGTGGTGTTGGTGAAGACTCGAGAGTCCCTTGGACTGTAAGGAGATCCAACCAGTCCATCCTAAAGGAGATCAGCCCTGAATATTCATTGGAAGGACTGATGCTGATGCTGATACTCCAATACTTTGGCCACCTAATGTGAAGAACTGACTCATTGGAAAAGACCCTGATGCTGGGAAAGATTGAAGGCAGGAGGAGAAGGGAATGACAGAGGATGAGATGGTTGCATGGCATCACCAACTCAATGGACATGAGTTTGAATGAACTCCAGGAGTTGGTGATAGACAGGGAGGCCTGGCATGCTGCAGTCCACAGGGTCACAAAGAATCGGACACGACTGAGCAACTGAACTGAGAGTACAGGCTCAACAGTTGTGGTGCATGAGCTTAGTTGCTCTGCGACACGTGAGATCTTCCTAGACCAGGGATTGAACCTGTGTCTCCCGCATTGACAAATGGATTTTTCACCACTGAGCCACCAGGGAAGCCCTATAGGTATTTTCTATCCTCTTTATACTTTGCGATGTGCTTCTGTTTTCTCTAATAAGCATGTATGATTTTGGTAATTAGCTTTTTAAAGTTACGTTTTTTTTTTTAAATCTGCATTTTAGAGACCATAAATTGGGACATCCAACTGTCCAGCTTTGAGGTCCTAGAGGACTATACAAGAAGAGAATTTTATCCAAGAAATGAGGAGTATTCCTAAACTTAGCTCTAAATCATACAGTTCCAAGAAAGTATGAAAATGTTAGTGACTGTGAGGGTTGTTTTATAGAAGAAAGGGCACTGAACTGCGAAGCAAACCTATTACAGCTCAAATCCTTGCTTTGCTGCAAAATTGTTACATGACTTTCGACAAATTCCAAATTAGACCTCATCTGAACATTGAGGGTGATATTTCCTACGGCAGAGGTGTTTGTGGAGAATAAATGGAGTAACTGTGTAAAAGTCCCTAACACTGGGCCAGGCAGGGGAGACATCAAGGAGCACCTTTGGGGTACTTAGCTCCTTCTTCATTTCCATTAGCCTGACTAAGCCCACCTCAAGCAGTGTGTTTGCAGCTTTAAGCCGAATCCCCTAGCGCTGTTCCCACCAGGTGTCTGCTCTGAAGTCTGTTCAGACCTTTTGGAGCTGTCACTGCACCTGATTCCCTAGCAAATTCCTTCCTAAAAAAAGATCTCTTTCTACCTTTCTTCGATTCTTGATGTCTTTTCTGATGCAGAAAAGATTAAGACTGGTTTAAAAAAAAAGGAGGGGGGCAATAAATTAACCAGATAAACTCTTATTTCAAGAATTAAATAGCAGTTTCAAAAGAAATTGATTAAGTTTATACAGCAGTTTCATGCAGATTTGAGTCATGCTAGCTAAGTTACTGGTTACAGACTATTGGCCAGTCTCTCCTGTTAATTATCCTATCCACCCTATGGGATGGGTACGATCATTCCATTTACTGATGGGAACTGAAGCCCAGAGCTGTTCAATAATTTTCAAGGCCATACGAACAAAGTGGCAGAACCAGGCCTCCAGTTTAGCTCCAGAGCCCATGTTCTCAATCACCTTGCCTCTTGATAATATTTAATGTCAAATAATGATATCATTTGATTGTAAAAGTCCAGGAAAAAGAAAAAGGCCAGAATATATATTTCATGTTCAGTTGATCCTGAACAACTTGGAGGTTAGGGGCGCTGACCCTCAATGCAGTTGAAAATCCACATCCAACTTTATAGTTGGCCCTTCATTTCTTCAGTCCACATCCTTGAATTCAGCTAGCTGCAGATCGGGTCGTACTGTACTATGTATTTATTGGGGGGAAAAATCAACATACAAGTGGATCTGCACAGTTCAAACCTGTGTTCAAGGGCCACCTGTAATTTTTTCAGTATTTTACACTTAGAATTTCTGGAGCCATTTCAGAGACAGGTTCGTATGAATGGGCATAATACTGCTGCAAAGATGCACTTCCCTTCACCTGAGAATGAAGATCAGCTTTTCATTAGAGAAGAGTCAGGTTCAGGGTACTGACCAGTCACCTAAGGGAAAAGGTATTCTGAACTTTGCTTTGCCTTTGAAATGCAGCACTCATGATAGCCCAATGTAAAAGAGAGCTCTGGACAGCTGAGGAATGAAAGAAGTCAGTGTGCCTGATGTTGAGTGTCGGGTAGTTAGTGTCAAGCAGTGAGGTCTGAGAAGTACACAGGGACCACAGTGGAAGGCCTGACGAGGAACTCGGACTTTTTCCTAAGAGTGAGGGCAGGCACTGAATAATTCTAAACGGGCGGTTTTAGATTTGTGTTTTCGGAAAACACTCTGGCTGGGATGCTGAAAATCAATTAGAAGAAAGCAGAAGTGGAGGCTGGGAGATTGGTTTGAAGTTGAAAAGGGTCATTGACAGCCTGGTGTTTGGCTGTGGCTGAAGGGATCATCAAAAAAGCAAGAGAGTTCCAGAAAAACATCTATTTCTGCTTTATTGACTATGCCAAAGCCTTTGACTGTGTGAATCACAATAAACTGTGGAAAATTCTGAAAGAGATGGGAATACCAGACCACCTGACTTGCCTCTTGAGAAATTTGTATGCGGATCAGGAAGCAACAGTTAGAACTGGACATGGAACAACAGACTGGTTCCAAATAGGAAAAGGAGGACGTCAAGGCTGTATATTGTCACCCTGCTTATTAACTTCTATGCAGAGTTCATCATGAGAAACACTGGGCTGGATGAAGCACAAGCTGGAATCAAGATTGCCAGGAGAAATATCAATAACCTCAGATATGCAGATGACACCACCCTTATGGCAGAAAGTGAAGAGGAACTCAAAAGCCTCTTGATGAAGGTGAAAGAGGAGAGTGAAAAAGTTGGCTTAAAACTCAACATTCAGAAAACAAAGATCATGGCATCTGGCCCCATCACTTCATGGCAAATAGATGGGGAAACAGTGGAAACAGTGTCAGACTTTATTTTCGGGGGCTCCAAAATCACTGCAGATGGTGACTGCAGCCATGAAATTAAAAGACGCTTACTCCTTGGAAGGAAAGTTATGACCAACCTAGATAGCATATTCAAAAGCAGAGACATTACTTTGCCAACAAAGGTCCATCTAGTCAAGGCTATGGTTTTTCCAGTGGTCATGTATGGATGTGAGAGTTGGACTGTGAGGAAAGCTGAGGGCCAAAGAATTGATGCTTTTGAACTGTGGTGTTGGAGAAGACTCTTGAGAGTCCCTTGGACTGCAAGGAGATCCAACCAGTCCATTCTGAAGGAGATCAGCCCTGGGATTTCTTTGGAAGGACTGATGCTAAAGGTGAAATTCCAGTAGTTTGGCCACCTCATGCAAAGAGTTGATTCATTGGAAAAGACTCTGATACTGGGACGGATTAGAGGCAGGAGGAGAAGGGGACGACAGAGGATGAGATGGCTGGATGGCATCACTGACTCGATGGACGTGAGTCTGAGTGAACTCTGGGAGTTGGTGATGGACAGGGAGGCCTGGCGTGCTGTGATTCATGGGGTTGCAAAGAGTCAGACATGACTGAGCAACTGAACTGAACTGAACTGAAGGAATGAAATGAATGGATCAAGAGATAGGAGGTAAAATTCACAAGGCTTGATGTCTGTTTGGATGTGTAGTTAGGAGAAGGGTGTGAAACTGGTCAAGGCGTAGTGGTGAGTGAAGGGGACACAGCTTGTGAGTCTACCTGGAGGAGAGGATAGATCCAGAAACAAGGCCTTAGTGGTGTCCCTTGCATTGCATGGCATGGTTTTGTCTAGATTCAGAGCCTCAAAAGAAACCTGGAGGATAACTGTATCCTACTCCATAAGAGAAAAAAACAGTTGGTGATCCGAGCAGAATGCGGGTGGTTTGAGAAAAAAAGGGGAGAAGCAGAGGGAGGAAGCATTTATGCTTTGATGTATTTAAACATTTGGGGAGGAAGAATTTATTTGTCCAATACTTTTCTCTACTCCAGGGTGACTAGAAGAGCCTACAGAGGGCTTTTTGCAAACTTGAGTGTTGATGGTAGGGCTGCCTTTCCTTCCCAGAATTCAGATCAGTTCTTAAGCTCTACAGCTTCCTCCTTAGTGAAGATGAGGTTTATCATGTCCTGTCAAAGTGTGACTGGGGGTTATATGGAAAAATAGACTACAGATTTGTTTTGGAAGAAGCTTGCAAACCATAGCAAATATCTGATGCCCGAAAAACCACCATCAGGTGCAACATAAACTCCGCCTATATTCTCTTTACCCACATCACTTGGTTCTTGTTGTCACAGAAGGTCATTTGATGCTTCTTGGAAATTACTGTTTCCTAAATTCCCTCATGTCCAAAGCATATTCAGCTTTTTGGTGTCTCTTTTGATAATACACATTTGAAAAGATTTGAAAGTGTTGTCTCACTGATAAATGTTCTCTTCATGATGAGAAAGATAGGAAAAAGGGAAACAGATAGCACAATGCTACTTTCAGTAGTTTCAGAACTTTTCCATTTTTTCTATAGTATTCTAAGAAATTCTTAGCTCAATTTCTCCCTCTGAAAAGAATGATACAGCAGTGAAAATCCTTCCCCTGTAGCCTCCCTTCACCACATATGTTTGGACCACCATCAGCCTAGGGCTCAGAGTCATGATAGATATTATTCAGTTATAATTTGACAGTATCTTCATTGCTCTTGTCTTTTCTACTGAGCTATTATGTAATTCAGGGATGGTTCAATTGCATCCTTATCTACGTCTTTACTGTACATCACAGTAGAAAGGGTTTGTGAAATCAGGACTTTTTCAAGCTTTTATTGCTTATGGCCAGAATATAAATTTGACTCCCTCCAATTTGACTTTTTCCAAACAGTTTCTCCAAGTACCCAGAAGTGACTCCCCCAGACTTCCTGCCAGTACTGCTAGACGGGTTACACCTGTTACTGTTGCTGCCATGTATGTGGCACACAATACATCGGAAAGTAGAGAGAGGCATTGTAGCTTGTAGTCCTAAGACTGTGTGCATCCTCTCCACGTGCGTGCATGCATGCTCAGTCGTGTCTCTCTGCAACCCCATGGACTGTGGCCCACCAGGTTCCTCTCCTGGGCTACCCCATATCGAAGTTTTTCTTCACTAACTACACTTTCCATTATATTTAGAAAGAATAACAAGGCTGGATCACAGATTTATATAGTCTGACATAAATATAAAATAGAAATCATATTAATGTAAAAAAATAAAGTTCTGTTCTTACTGGGTAGAAATGAAAGTGTTTTACTGTGGAAGATGTCCACTGATAAGCCTACGACAGAACAACCATAGAGGAGGCTTACTTTTGTTCCATCAAACATTGCAAAAAGGCTCCTCGCAATATTGTAGCAAGAAAGTTTCATCATATTTATAAAGCTTTAACTAATATTTTTATTGACTCATGCTTTTAAGCTAAATGTAATAAATGAGGCCAGGTGGGCACAGCAAAAATACTCAAATTCCCAGTTCCCTTGAGGTTCTTTTCCCTTGCACCATTTCTATATAGCTCAGCCCAGAGTTCCTGCCCAAGTCTCCCACCCCATGGTGTGGTTTGGGCAACTTTCCTGTTATCTCCCACACCTCCAATCAACATAATGCTATCTGCTGCCTCTCTTCTGCTTTGCTGCAGCTCTTCCCACTGTACAGAGGATTTGCTAGTGATAATAATGGGACAGATTTGCAGACCTTCATAAAGATTGCTTCTTATCTTCCAAGTGATCCGGAAACAATCGAGTCCCTCAAGCTCTAACTTAGCCATTCTCTTCCATGGTCTGCTGCTTTCTCTGGTCCCAGTTCATCCCTTCCACACTCACTTGTGGACACAGCAGCCACCTGTGTGCCCACTCCTAAGCCTGCACTGCTTGCTGCACACAGGCGTATATGTGTATCTGCCTTCCTGACTGCACACATATAGGCACCCAGGTTCTGCGGTTTTAGAGCATACAATAAATAAAAGTCTTTTTTTCCCCCTCCTACCTGTGCTCATTTAGGATGTAGATATAGGTGTCAGGTGGAGGAAAAACATGTCCATTTTGTGACTGATTAGAGGATGTGACATCCATGTGTGAAGAGTGGGCTTGCAGCACTTCACCTTAGAATTAAACTAACCCATCAAAAGCATCAGAAGAGCTCAAAATCTACCAGCCAGCTCAGATGGGAATGCTTGCTTGCTTCCTCTGGGCAGGTTGGCGCCCAAAGAGAAAGGAGCTGAGGTGAGGTACCTGGATCCACGTCTGAACTCTCCAATGGGCTAGCTGAAGAATGTGAAAGGACCGCCGAGAGGTGTTGAGAGTGTTACCCCAGTAATACCTTTCCATGTGGGACACACACACACAGGGAGATCATTCTTACACCAGACCATAGGTACATGGACAATCAGATATGGGGAGCTGAGCAATCAGAAAACTGCAGAGGATGAGAAATAAGGGTCACGTGAGAAAGCGAGTGAGAGTGAGGGGTCCGGACCCAGGGAGCTAAGAGTCTGCAGCTGTACTTTCACCTGCATCAGGGGGTGAGTCTGGAGCCAGGAGTGGAGCAAACAGGTGACAAATATGGTGGATAAAAGCCTGGAATAGGGAAAAATGGGGGGAATGCTGAGAAGAACATAAAGTTGCCAAAGTAAGTGTATTTAAGGAATACTGAATCAGTTTATTTATTTACTCCACAATCCAGAAAAGAATCCATAACAGCCAGTGTGTTTACATTAATAGTCATTAGAATGTGTACTTTGAGAGAGAATACAGAAGTGTGTGTAAAAAGCTGTCACAAAGTAACATAAAGCCAGATTTCTGTATTGGAAAGAATGTAAGAGATAGTGTTCCAATGTTATTAGGGGCTCTGACAACCAGTCACGGGCCTCCCCGGTGGCTCAGATGGTTAAGAATCTGCCTGCAATGCAGGAGAACAGCGTTCAGTCAAAACTCAGAATAGGGCTCAGAGCCTTCAGATGGACTATGGAATGGAAGTTGAGCCCCACCCCCACTTGCCCTAAATGAAGAATGTTACTCTTGTATCAGAATAAGCCTTGGGGTTTAAGAGCCCTGGGATTCAAGATTTTTTTTGTGATTTGCCTTGAGGTTTTATTTTTTAGTTTGAGGTGGTCCCAAGATCTGACTCTTTGGAGAAGGGAGAGAGAAACAGCCAATTGTCATAATAGCTAGCATTTAGTGAACATTCACTGTGGGCCACACACTCTGTCGAGGGCTTGGAGTATACCAATTCATGTAGTCCTCTTAGCAATCCTATGAGGCTATACGCACATTTAATATCTCTATTTTTATAGATGAGGAAACAGATGCAGAGAGACTTAGCAGTTTGCTCAGAAGTGTAAGCAGCAGAGCTGGGATGCAAACCCAGGTAGTCTGAACAACTAATGGTGCAAACAGGAGAGTGGAATAGACTCAGCCCTGTCTTGGATCTGGCCTGTGTGAAAGGGGCAGAGCTCTTATCAGGCTAATTTTGAATTCAGATCCTGGCTTGAGCCTTTGGGAAGAGTTGACTGCCTTAATCAAGCAGGCCAAGCATGTCATTTGCTGCCAGAGCACAAGGTAGAATTTCTAGTCAAAGGCAGGGACATTGCCCTGTCTGATAGAGTGTGTGTAGATTGTTCGAGAGATTTCTGGGTGGATGTATGAGTACTTTCTGGTCTCTGCTGAAGCACAGAGGGGCCTTTGGGCCAGAAACAAAAGGCCTAGGGGAGGTGTAGAATCCAAGAGCTTCAGCACTAGGATGTTGTTACTGAGTCCAAGCTCACTGCACGATAGGCCAGTTAACCGAGAAATGGGGTGTTGAGGCAAGGAATATGACTATATTCGGCCAGCAGAGGAAGAAAATGGCAGACTAATGTCTCAAAATAACCATCTTACTGGGATCTGAATGCCAGGTTCTTTTATAGATCAGAGGAGAGGGTGAGGAAGTAAAGTAAAAAAGGCCATTAATCTTGCAAATATCTCCTGGAATGGCCTGCTCCAGGGATGGACTGTGTTAATTTCTTCCTTCCTGTAGCCATCCACAGGTAGACTGGGTCCTGAAAAAAGGCATTTTGGTTTAACATTCAGGCAGAGGGGCAGGGCTCCCCAAGGCAGGGCATTATGTGTGGACAGTATCCTTTTAGTGAACAAAAGCAGTGGGAAGCAGAGGTTAAAGTATAAGAGACAGATCCAAGATGGAGTCAGTTCTTCCCTGTAACAGTATCATTCCACACATATTTATTGCGCTCCTACTACCTGCCCCATCTCGCCTTACTTTTCTTGGTGTGTTACTCTGTGTGATACCCATTACCATGTTCCTAGGCATCCCGTGCCTTTGTGGGGTCAGGTGAGCACTTGCATGGCTGCTCTTCCACCTTTCTTGCCTGGTCTCTAGCAGGCCAGACTGCTGGGCCCCCACTGGTACTCGGCCGTGTTTGTTCAATAATGCTTGGAAGCACAAGTGAGCTCTGTATTACTGCCCTTTCTACTGGGGTGGCTGGAGGGCCTCAAAGGGCCTAGTTGTAGCCCTACAGAGCCCCAGGGACTGACCCAAAGCACCAGCACAGCTTTGTTCCTCAAGCCTCTGGAGAAAACCTTTGATTTCATGGGGATGATTATTTTTATTCTTGCCCACTCAAGGATGAAGCCCAAGAAACAAGAGGTTGCCCCTTTCAGAAGCATCACAATGGGTCACCTCCAGCCAAACTCACTGTTTTTTGTTTTTTGTTATTTCTGGGTTTGGTTGAGTCTCTTGGAAACCATTACTATACAACTTACTTAAAAGAAAGAGTGGAGGGATTGGGTATAAGAGACTCAGACAGAGGGGGGAGTAGGCGGGGGGTTTGGGACAGAGGCTGGAAGTAATGTGTCATCACAGAAAGTACAGGAAGAACACATTAAAGTCACAATCTGATTTAAATCGATTCCATTTTGTAGTGACATTTTTAATCTTTTGCAAAGTTTGACTTTTGGCCAAGCCTAGAGAATTGGAACTTTGGATGAAGGTTTCAGAAAAAGACACCACATACACACACACACACACAGAAAGGGAGAGGGAGAGAAAGGGGAGGGAGACTTTTATCCTAAAGTCATTGTAAATCCAAAGCAGGGTTTTATCCTCCACAGTTAAATGAGAAAGGAAAAAAAATCAAGAATACCAACATTTGAGGTACAAAGACTGTCATGGGCCAGTGGAAGTTTGCAAAATTATATGTAAATGACCGAAGTTTTTTACTGTGGTGGCCTGTGCTTTCCCAAAGCTAATCCCAAAGAGAAAATCTACTTAGCAAAAGAAAGTTTTGTCTAATTTGGTTAACAGTTGAGAAGTGACAAAAATACTGAATCTATTAATAATTTATATTTCCAGGGTAACACTATATCTTCAGTGCTTCACTACCAAAGGGAATTCAGATTGGCTTAATGCTCAGAGAAAAAAGCCTGAAAGGCCTTCTTCATATTCTGTATCCAGCGCTGATAAAAACGGGTGTAAGACATGTGTTCCAATAATAGGCACCATGCATTCTCCCATTGCTGCATAATTTGTTTTCACCCCATATTGCTCAATGCATATTTGTTACCCAAATGGCCTCCTGGTCTTACACTGACTTTTGTTTCATAAGGGAAGAGATACTAGTTTGCATCTTACATTTTCTAGGTAAGCATTATACTGACATGCAGTGCAAGAACGCCTGACTTGAAGGACCTTATCTAATGTTCATAGATTCTTCCTGCCCCCAAAATGTAGGTATTTAAGTTTCACTTTATGGACAACATAATGAAGTGGTTGTGTGTGTGTGTGTGTGTGTGTGTGTGTGTGTGAGAGTGTGTGTGTGTGTTGGTCCTCCTGTCTCTGTGTAATCAAGTTTGATGGTTTATAAATTGTGGTCATCCTGTTCCATGACCTTAGTAAACAGTCTAGGTCAGAGTTCCCTTAAACCCTCTCCACAGAAATGGAATAAGTTAATTATTGTAGTCCAGCTAATCTGAGCTATGACAGATCATCCTAGTTTAGCTAAATGGCCTCAGGAAGCAGGAAAACCTGCTACATAATTTCGAGTTATTTATTTACAGGGCATCACAAGGAATGGGAACAAAAAAGAAAGAAAAAAAATCAGTGGAGGAAAATTTTTAAATTCTCACAAACACGACTTTAATGGGTTAAATACCTTGTACATCTTACCTGTTAACCTAAAACAACAATGAGGCTCATTTTGCTCTTTGGGTCCTAGAAAAACCTAATTTCAGTTTGCTCCTATTGTAAATGTACCGCTGTTTTGTGGGGAAGGCAGATCCAACTGTCAGTGAAAACTACAAGCCCCTTAAAGATCGCTAGCCAACTCTTCCCTAAACCCCAAACGTTCCTATCTTCTGGGTGGAGCAAGAAAGTTTAAATCCTCCTCCCCCGGGAAAAGGCGGAGAAGCCTTTCTCACCAGGAACCCAGCATCTCAGTCCCGTCCCAGTGGCTGGATGTAGGTATGGGCAGAGCGAACAATCCTTTAGGGGAGCGCGTCTCCCCACCCAGTCGCTGCCAGCCTCTCACCAGGTCGCCTAGCGCCCCGAAGCTGAGTTGATCTGTGCGCTAAGGGCAACTTCAGCTTTCTGAGCCCTCAGGCGCTCAGAAAGACAGTTGTCTGTCCGAAGATGAACTTCATCGGATGTTGTTTTTAAGCCGCATTCGGAAGCCACCTCCTTCCTCTATATATTTTTAACCAGACAGGTGGAGGCTGTAAACCTAGTCGCTGCATCCCACAGGCCCGGGTTTCCCCGCGCTCCCCGTCAGCAGGCAGCTGGTGCGCGCGCCCGTGCGCGCGAGTCCGGGGCCTTCGGATTAGGGAAGCGCGCCCAGGTGGGAGCTGGAGAAAGTTTGCCACAGCCAGCTTGGAGAGGGTCCTTCAATTTGTATTTTTTGAGAGCCGTGGGCCCTGGGCCTCCCATCCGCCCTTCTCCCAGGCAAATACCCAAGGTGCGCGTGAGGAGGAGGCAGGTCTGGAGCCCGGGTGGAACCGCGAAGCCAGCCTGGAAGCGCCTCCTCCACTTGGCCTCCCCGCCTCCTCCGTCCCTGCGCGGCGACCCATCCCTTTCCCCACCCAAATAACTGAGGTCGTCACCTCAGCCAGCATCGGCCTTGTGCCTGAGATCCCTCGGAGGGGATGGGTTTTAGAAGAGCAAAGGTAACAAGGAATCCGTCTCTCTGGGACTTTCAGAAAGCCTTTATTGCCAGGGGGGAGGTCCTTCAGAAGACGAATTCGCTTTTGACCTTCCCCCACTCAGCTTTTTTTTTTTTCCCAGCACAATGTTTACACTTGTACAATATACAGTATTTCTCCCAAGCAGTGCCCAGAGCGCAGAGCAGTCTGCGGATTTGTCGGCGTCAGAGCACCGGGGGGTGCTGGGGCGCGTGCAGGTTTAGGGCGCTGGGGTGCGCGTGGCCGATGAGGTTCAGGTAGTGGCGGTCCAGGCCCTGCCCGGGCGCCAGGAAGGCGCTGTGCTGCGGCGCGGGGCTCGGGAGCGGCACGGGCGCGCTGGGCAGGTAGGGCAGCGCGGGGCTGCGGGACGCGCCGTGCGGCCAGGCGAAGGGTCCCGGCGCCGCGCCCTGCGGGAACACGGACGCCTCACCCGGGCTGTGGCCCGCGAATTCGGGCCCCGCTGGGTGCAGCTGGTAAGAGAAATCCGGCTCGGGGAGCGAACCCAGTGGCTGGAAGGCGGGCTCGGTGCCCAAGCGGGCCTTGGACTGCAAGAAGGCGAGGATGCGCGCGTACTTGGTGTCTTTCGTCTCCATCCGCTCCACGGTGGTGAGGTAATGCACTAGGTTCTTCATGCACTCGTGGTAGCCATAGTGGAAGTAGTTGGCAAACTCTGCTAGCAACTCTGCTGGAGGGGCAAGGAAAACGGAGAAAGGGAAAACTGTGAGTGGCCCCTTCCTGACCCGGAGCCTAAGGCAGGTGCCAAGCCCCTCCCATCACGTTTTCTGGCCGGTTTCCATTCGAGGCCCGCCCCTCTCTTTCCAGCCTGGAGACTGGAAAAAACGCAAGCCAGCGACCTCCATTTCCTTAGGCGTCTGACCTCACTCCTCCCCACCTGAGAGGAGGCCTCAGAACCTGTATCCCCAGACCCCTGTTCTCCAGTCCCCCTTAGCTTTCTCAGGACTCGGGGCCCCGTCCCTGCAGCATCCAGAGAGGAGACCTTGAGAGACCGATTTACTCCCGCTGCCACCCTCAGGGCTCTGTGTGGTGCACACTCCCTGCCCACCTTTTTCCCTTCCCCGGGGAAAATCGGCGGAGTGCAGGGCTCTCAGGTACTGCACGGTCATCTCGAGGATCTCTGCCTTCTCCAGCTTCCCGGAACTCTGGAAAAGGACGAAAAGTCTCCTGGAAGCGGCCCAGACGGTGCGGGCTAACCTGGGTAGGCTGGGTGCACCGTTTTAACCCGAGGGGACCATCCAGCCGAACAGGGGGCGCCACTGTGGATCTGCGCCAGGGCCGCCTGGGGCTCAACTCAGCGCTCAGGGCCCCGGGCAGGAAGCCCGCACCTACGGCCCTCTCCAGCTCCAGACTCCCGGCATCAGAGGATCCCCAGCGCCAGCACCGTTTTCTCAGCTGCCAACATTACCTGCTTCGCCAGGGCCATGGGCACCGTCTTGCCCAGCTCGTTCAAACAGCGGTTAATCCGGTCTCTTCTCCGCTTTTCTATCACTTTGTGGGAAACGGGGGTTCTCTGAGAACAGAGGTTTGTCCGTTTAGGATGTCTTTGCCCAGAGAATCATCAAAGGCACGGCTGGCACAGCCGTCTGCCACTCCTCAGTGCTGCCCAGGGAGTCGCCCCAGGCCCCTGTCCCCCCACTGGGTCACTGAGCTCTGTCCTCTCGCACCTGTGCTGATGCACTCCGCTTCTAACCTCTGCGGGGTCACACCAGGGCCATGGGGAGGTGGCCACCAGCTTCCAGATGTGGCCTCCACCCCGACGGTGGAGTCCCCTCTAGCTATCCTCATTCCCTTCCCAAACCACTCAGGATTCCTCTCCAGGAGAAGTCCTGTGTGACCACGTCCCGGCTCGTCGGTCCAGCCAGGTGGTGGCTCTGGGAGTTAGACACCCCCACCCAGAAGGCGCAAGAGCCATCTGGACTCAGCCGACTCACTTTGCGTTCCTTGAGCTTGTCTGACATTCTGATCAATACGCGTCGTCGGGAGAGGCGGTGGCGCGAGGCACCCGTCCGCTTTTCCCCTCGTGTGCCTCCTCGAGTGTTCCAGGTAGACTGTAGCCTCCCAACTACGAGGGTCTGCCTTATAAAGCGGTCATCTAGGGCTCCAAGTGCATTCACGACTTGAATTATTCCATAGGATTAGGGGAGCTGCGTTTGGGGGATGCATGCATTCAAGATCAGTTTTGTTTTTTGTTTTTTTTTTTTTTAAGTTAAGAGAAAAAAAAAATTAGCAGCCGAGGGGGGAGAGTTGGGGGCAGATCAGCTTTGTTAATCCACGTGGCCCTTCAAAGGACACGTGACCGGCGGGGGGAATAATATTTGCATGGCAACAGCCCGGGTGGGAAAGAGGCGGTAAACCGCGCCGGCGGGTGAGCGAGCGCAGGGGCGCAGCGGCTGTGGGCACCGGGGGGCGAGGAACCTCACAAAACAGTGTCGCCTCCTTTAGTCCCACCGCTGAGTCTCACACGATTGCCTGTTTACAAATCCCAGCAAGCCCACAGTCCCAGCGCCGAGTGCGTTTTAAAGCCTGTCCAGAGTCATTAAAGTAATTAAGTAAGCCTTTAATAGGCTGTTCCGCCGGGTTCAAGGGAGAGCTCTTGGAGACGGAGGCGCCCCGTTTGTTCCCAGGCTTTTCTCACACGACTTGGTGACACGTCCACCTCCCCCCTTTTTGTTTACCCCGCTTTATTTGTCCGGACATCCCGGCAGGTGTGGGGCTGCCGCTGGCACACGAGGCCCTCGCCTCGCCTCACCCCTCCCGCCGGTCTTTGGCACGCGACGCTCCCCCCACTGCCTGACCACATCGCTGCCTTTCTTTTCTCCTCCCTCTGGCTCTCTCCTCGCGGGGGGAAGAGGCTCAATTTGTAGCCTATTATCCTATACGGAAAATGTCCGTTGAAAAGTATGAATAGTTTCATTGGGCTAAATTTTAATAATGCCAGAGGGTGGGGGAGGAAAGACAGGCAGGCGTGTGTGTGTGTGTGTGTGTGTGTGTGTGTGTGTATGTGTATGTGCGTGTGTGTGTGTGTGTGTGTGTGAGGGGGGTGGTGGGAGGATTGGGGGCAACACGGGGAAGAGTGGGCTGAGAAGAAAAGGGGGAATGCAGCTGGCCCCGGCGAGCATTATGCGACGTCACCTGCGAGAGGGGGCGCCTACAGACCCCTATTCATTTGCCTAATTTTGGTCAATTTAACAAACTTCAGGAGAAATTATTGTGGCTTTGTCAGGGAGGGTGAAGCCTTCTGATCGAATTAACAGCATGTTTTGATCCGGTAAATGTCATTAGAAAGGGAGAAACAATCGCGCTTAGAGGGCTCTAAGTAATGCGCCCAAGTGGAGACGCCAAAGCGCACGGCTCACAAAGGGAGCAAGTCGCTGCCACAGGGAACTTTTGTACCCGCCCATCGCCCAAGTTTTGACACAAAAAGGCATTATTTCATACTTGAATACGTTTAATCCAACGATTGTCTATTTTCTGCAAACATATTTTCACAGCATTGTTAACTTTTTATGTCCCCCTTTCGCGGGCGCCTTTTCTTAACGTTTGGGGGCGGGAGAGCGCAGACACTTTGGGCATCAATATTTGTCACTGAAAAGGGCTCCGTGAAGTTAGGGAAGTTGATCTCTTTTTTATGGTTTTAGAGAGCGAATATATCGGGGGAGGAGGAGGGAGGGAAGGCACAGACCGAAACGAGGGAGGAAATTTGCTGGACGGGCCCGTGGGGAAGGAGGGGGGTGGCGGTGGCTGGGAACTCGCTCCGCCTGCGCCTCTGCGGGCAGCCGGGCCCAGCAGCCGGGGGCCTCCTCCCCCGCCGCCAGACCCGGCTCACACGAGCTGCCTAGGAACCCACCCGCACTCTGGGGGCTCCCGGCTTGAGGGCCGTGGGTGGTGTGGGGGGTGAGCTTTGTTGCAGATGGAAACTATAAAAATGGTTTTTGTTTTATGACCTGCTCTAGAGCCAGCGAGCTCTCCCTTTTTTTCCCTAATCTGGTCCAGTTGAGAACAACTGAGACCTCTCCTTACATATCTTTCCCTCCCTTTCTGCTCCCCACCTTTCTGCCTAAGTTCTCTCTAGACTGTGACAGGGCCGGGCTCTCCCTTTGGGTGTCGTTAGTCCTCAGCAGAGGTGGCTGGGGAGGGGGGGGAGCCCTGCTCTCCAGTGGCACCTGGGGAGCCCCTAGGGCGCAGAGGCTGGTCTGGGGAGCTGCGCCTCCAGGAAGCCAGCAGCCCACCTGCTGCAGCCTGGAAGGTGTGGGGCTGGGTTTTTACGGAGCACCCCAAGGGTGTCCCTCTCCGTCTTGCTTTCAATCTCCTCATGACGTTTCTTTTCTACTTCAGGACAGATTGGACACGACCAGTACCCTCCCGCAGGTTGCTCAGCCGCACCAGTGCCCTCGCAGGGGTTGTCGATTTCACTATATTCAGCGGCACACAAAGGGATTAAACACGAACCCTTATCATCCAAATTAACTAACGTGAATGGGTAAAAGGGAGCGCGCACACTTCTCACCCCCACCCCCTTTTTAAGCCAACAGACTAGGAGTTGATCCTCTTACTGCTGGTGTTAACCGCCAGCTGCAGGCACCTTCCACGGGCCAAATTTCATTCTTTGCAAACTGGTTAATTTCTCGTCTTTGCATGGAAGCCAGGGTCCAGAGCTTGCCGAGGGCTGCAGGTTCTCTTGTCTGGGTTCGGGGGCCCAAGTGAAGGTGGGTAGGTGAGTGGAAGTGGGATGGAAAGGGGGCCCTCCTTAGCAGGTCCTCGCGGCTGCAGTCCTTTCTGGAAGACTGAGAAGCCCTCCTTTCATTCAAGTGAGGGAAAGGGTATGTTTTATTTTTTGGCTTTACTCACCCTGCCAGAAGCAGGGTGCTGGGACCCTCATAGTCACCTTCCCTTTACTCCTCCTCCCCAGGATGGTGATAAAGTAAGTGTCCCCTGATGATGACATAGTTTCCCCTCAAAATGAGAGTGGAATAATGAGAGCTATGGTCCTTGGAGCCAAAGAGTTACTCAGTTTCCAGCTCCACCACCTACCACCTGGGTGAGACTTTGGGCTGTGCACTGAATCTTGCCATGCCTCAGTTTCCTCTTAGGTGAATTGGAAATAATTACTGTATCTACTAGGTCACAAGGTGGTCACTGGGATGAAGGATGTAAATATAGGCAAGACACCTAAAAGAAGGCTTCCTTACTCGATTCATGCTTTTACTTTGCCTGGAAATCACTTCTGCAGTGGTTCTCACATAGTGGTGTTTTGTGGGGTTTGTGCTGTTGTGTGATATTCTCATTCATTTCATCATCTCTAAGAAATGCTTAGAGATGAGAAATGTTTCTCATCACTAAGAAAGCTTCACTTTCCCTGTAAAAGCCCCAGTAATTTTACCTGAGGTTTGTTAAGTCGACCAAAGTTAGGCAAATGATGGGGGGCTTTAGATGCCCCCCCTCAGGTGACATCTGCTAGTGCTTGATGGCCAGCTTTGTGTCCCAGGGATGTGAGGCTGAAAGAGGCTCCCAGCTCAGAAGCCCCTCAACTAAACAGCATGGTCATTTCAAGTAAGTTAAACATGAGCATCAAAATCAAAGCAAAGCTAGGAAGTAAGACTGCTTAGAAATTAGACGATGCTAATTCTATATTAGTCTGTGCTTAGACTCCTGGCCTGAAGACCTTTGTCAGAGAATACAGCAATCATAAATAGAAAATGTTTATTATTGTTAATATTATTATTATTAGCTACATAGATTTGACACATGGCTTCCAAACACTGAAAAATGGATCATTTTTTGTTTCTTTCCAGCTCTAGAAACTGCAGATTTGCAAGCTTGGGAAGGGGAATGGTTACTGAATGGAAAGAAAAAAAAATCTAGTGGGTGTTTGGAAATGTCAGCTGAATTGCTCTAAGACTGTTCTGGGTGATATCACATCTCTCTCTCCTGTCTTAATCCATAGATTTGTAGATTCATTAGTGGGACTGGGGATTTTATCAAGTGGGGAAAGATGAAAAGTCTTGTCAGAGAGTGGAGAAAACACAACGGCAGCTGACTCTCCTGTACTTCTTCTTTTTAAAAAATTTATTTATTTATTTTGCTACTACTGCTAAGTCATTTCAGTCGTGTCCGACTCTGTGTGACCCCATAGATGGCAGCCCACCAGGCTCCCCCGTCCCTGGGATTCTCCAGGCAAGAACACTGGAGTGGGTTGCCATTTCTTTCTCCAATACATGAAAGTGAAAAGTGAAAGTGAAGTCGCTCAGTCGTGTCCGACTTTTAGCGACCCCATGGACTGCAGCCCACCAGGCTTCTCTGTCCATGGGATTTTCCAGGCAAGAGTACTGGAGTGGAGTGCCATTGCCTTCTCCGTTATTTATTTTAATTGGAGGATAATTACAATATTGTGTTGGTTTTTGCCATACACCAGTATGAATCAGCCATAGGGATACATGTGTACCTGCCATCCTGAATCTCCCTCCCACTTCCCTCCCCAAGCTATCAGAGCACTGGCTTTGGGTGCCCTGCCTCATACATCAAGCTCACACTGGTTATCTACTTTACATATGGTGATATGTATGTTTCAATGCTATTCTCTCAAATCATCCCACCCTCTCCTTCCCCCACTGAATCCAAAAGTCTGTTCTTTATGTCTGTGTTGCCTTGGCTACCCTGTAGGATCGTCAGTACCATCTTTCTCGATTCTGTATATATGCATTAATATACAGTATTTGTTTTTCTCTTTCTGACTTACTTCACTCTGTGTGATAGGCTCTAGGTTCATCCGCCTCTTTAGAACTGACTCAAATACATTCCTTTTTACTGCTGAGTAATATTCCACTGTGTATATGTATCACAACTTCCTTATCCATTCATCTGCCAATGGACATCGAGGTTGCTTCCATGTCCTAGCTGTTGTAAATAGTATTGCATTGAACATTGGGGTACATGTGTCTTTTTCAATTCTGGTTTCCTTGGGGTACATGTCCAGTAGTGGGATTGCTGGGTCCTATGGTGGTTTTATTCCTAGTTTTTAAAGCAATCTCCATACTGTTCTCCAAAGTGTCTCCTGTACTTCCGAAGTCTCAGGAGGCTAAGGGCTGAAGGACAAACCCACCTTGGGCTCTATTTCTGAAGTGAGTAGGCTCTCAGAATGTGGAACCACAGGCTGTTCTCCGAAAGAAACCCAGAAGAGCATCAAGTCCCACACCCATTTTCCCACCGAAGAACCTGGGGTGCCACAAGAGGCCCTGGGAACGGCCATGGTGCACAGCAAGCTTGTGTAGATTTGCTGTGTGACTCCAGGGTCCACGGCCTCAGTTTTCTCCTCTGTTCCCGTGAGGAGAGTCCCGGCAGGGATGCTGTGATTCAGGACTGGCAGACCCCTTGTCGGGCGCCTGCTGCCTCCAGCTGGTGCGACCACTATCAGAGGCATCAGCTCTGTCCTCGGGCCTCTGTCCACGTGCTCCTGTTTCTCCCAGGTCAAGTGATAACAGCATGTTGTGGGCCCCGATGCGAGTCAGAAGCCGGGGGCACCACACAGAGAGGGACATGGTTCAGGGGCGTGTTCTCTAGTAAAGAAGGAAAGGCCTGTGCTGTGTAAGACCTGGTGCAGTAGCCTCAACACAGCAGTCAATCTTCGTGCCCAGCAGCACACCTCCTATTGGGTGGGTGACTTCTCTGGACTTTTCCTTATTCAGCATTCCTAATTCTTCTCTTCTCTGTAATCATGAGTAGTAATCTCATCTCAGAAGGACACCAACAGGAAGTATGTGGCAGGGGCTTGTCAGAGCAGCCAGGTGACCAGTTGGAGAGGCGGGGGTGATGGGAATGGGAATAACAAGTGGTCTCTTCAACCATAAGGACATACACTGAACTGTCGGCTTTTATCTGAACCCTAATTTAAAGGAGACCAGAGACGTGGGAAAACTGTTGTTCCTAATAGAGTCATTACCTGGACTTCGGTCTTTATCTCCTTGGTTTTTACCTTGACACAATTTAGTTCTTTGCTTTCTAGCTCTATTTTTAGATACAGTACCTGGCAGTTTTTGCTGAATAAGGTAGCAGCTCTGAAACCACAGTGAGACATCAGCCCCCTAGTCTATCCAGTGGCTTAAATGCTTTCAACTTCTCTGTCCTTAAGGGAGGTCTTGAAGCATTACACACATGCCTCTAGATGCCTTCAGAAGTTGGTTTTACTGTGTTTTAAGTAAAAAGGAAGTTCTCTAATCACTTGCTGATCACATGTGGTCCTCAGACCAACAGAGTAGTAGTCACCTGGGAGTGCATTAGAAATGCAGAACCTCAGGCCCCTCCCCTGACCAGCAGAATCCAAATCTGCATTTGAACAAGATCCCCAGTTGATTTCTGTGGACTTCAGAAGCACCACTCAGCTGAAGTTGGAGGCTACCATTTGGTTCCCCTGGTGGCTCAGATGATAAAGAATCTGCCTACAATTCGTGAGACCCAGGTTCGATCCCTGGGTTGGGAAGATCCCCTGGAGAAGGAACTGGCAACCCACTCCAGTATTCTTGCCTGGAGAATTACATGGACAGAGGAGCCTGGAGGGCTAGAGTCCATGGGGTCATGAGGAGTCAGACACAACTAAGCGACTAATACCACACACATTTGGTGTTTAACCGCTGAAGGCTACCAGCAAATCCCAGGTAGGAACAGATCCCCTAGAATGATAACAGCAGAGGAAGAGGGGACTTTCAGGCTGTCCTAACTGCACAGATGGAAAGGCTTCCTATGAACCAGGGAGCTTTGCAGCACTGCTTATTCAAAGTATTCTCTGGGTGTTTACAATATTTTCCTTAGTCTGCTATGTGCAATGATTTATTTCCTGCGTGTCTCTCTAGAATTGGCCAGTTGTGGATGCTCAATGTAGTTTTGATGAAGGAAGGAAAACTGGGAGAGGAGCTTCGGGGAATATTTCGGCAGTTTGTCACAGGGCCCCATAGGGTCATAGTTTACCATTTATTTTTGGACTTTTAGAAGAACCAACTAGGGGAAGTGTAAATACAGCTATTGAGTGAGAACACTCTTAGGGAGATTGCTGGAGAGAAGGAATTGTTTTCCATATTTCGATATTAACATCACTTAGAAAGTTTATTAAAGATATTGTAGTGGTTTAGTCGCCAAGTTGTGTCCAACTCTTGTGACCCCTTGGACCGAAGCATGCTAGGCTCTTCTGTCCATGGGATTTCCCAGGCAAGAATACTGGAGTGAGTTCCTATCTCCTTCTCCAGGGGATATTCCCAACCCAGGGATTGAACCCAGGTCTCCTGCATTGCAGGCAGATTCTTTACTGACTGAGCTATGACAGCTCTCTGTTAAAGATAAATAAAAGATAAAAATTTCAAAAAGATTAAAGATACTGTGAATAGTGTCAATTGTGGGCTTCGATTTTTCCAGGCAACTGGCTTTTCTCTTGGGGCTGATAATTCCAGCTTTTTGCTCTGTGTTGACTTGAGCAACACTCAGAAGTCATCACAGGGAGCTTCAGCTTAGTATATGAAGGGGAGTTCTTTTCTGTAGCTTAAAGATTTCATCTGCTTACAGGGCAACTTTGCACACAAAATTAAGAGGTATATGTTGCTGACAATCAGAAATTATTGTAGATTTCAGCAAGTAACATAGAAGTGTGGGTGAAGATAGATTCAGAAAGAGGAGAAAATTACAGGAGTGTTAACAGATTCTGTCGTGGGGGCAATAATCTGCCTCCACCCCATCGCCTCCTCATTCATCCACTGCTACAATCAGCGTTTACTGTGCACTTGGCACAGTGCGGGCCAACCCAGGAGTCACTGAGAATAAACACAGAACTTTTGGAGAAGTTCTCACAAGTGAAAAGAAGAGCCCGACTAAGGGGAGAGCTCCTGAGGGCAGATCCCATCCCTCATTTGCCTGTTCGTTGGTCCACTTCTCTGAATCTCCACCTTACTGCTTGTGGTTACTGTTCAGCTTGTTTCTTTATGCTAATCGTACCAATTCGGCATTAATTTGAGGAGTTATAAATGCCCTCCTTTTTAAAACGTCATTGCCGCCGAGACCATTAAGGGTCTCTCATTAGCGTGAATTGACGTAACTGGATTTTGATTTCTAACACCAAACTAAAGGAGGCTGTCAAGAAAACAAATTTTGAATGAGATGGAGGTGATTTAGGAAGAGATGGAGGTGATTTAGGAAGAGCGGATGTGTTAGTTTTCTGCTGCCACAAACTTGGGGATTTAAACCAACAGAGATTTATTCTCTCAAAATCTGGAGGTTGGAAGTCTGAAATTAGCAGTACTGGGCAGGACCACACTCCCTCTGGAGGGGCTAGAGGAGAATCTGTTTCTTACCTTTTCAGCTTCATGGCTGCCTGCAGCCCTTGGCTTGTGGTCACATGACTACAGTCCCCACCGCTGTGGTCACTTTGATGTTTCCTCTTCTCTGTGTCAAATCTCCTTTTGCTCCTCTCTTATAAAAGGATGCTTATGTGTCCTTAGCGCATTCCTGACTTAAGCATTGCCCCCTTATCAATCTAACCCACAAAAAAACAGCCAGATAAACATTTAAAAATGTAATTATGAATTCTGTTCTTGTCACTCATGTACAAAACCTAGCATGATCCTTCAGGTTTGTGTAAATATTTATTTTCTGTTTACTAGATTAATTTAATTTGGACAGTTAGATATACAGCAGCTTAAATAGAGGACTGATGTTCTTCCAGACTCAAAATTAACCAGAGAAAGAATAGGACAATACTGTGTAGCTACCAGAATATGTCCGATCAATAGTGGGTCATTCGTTCCCATTTATATTATATGTATGTTATTTGTTTGATTGGAGAAGGCAATGGCACCCCACTCCAGTACTCTTGCTTGGAAAATCCCATGGACGGAGGAGCCTGGTAGGCTGCAGTCCACGGGGTCGAGAAGAGTCAGACACGACTAAGCGACTTCACTTTCACTTTTCACTTTCATGCATTGGAAAAGGAAATGGCAACCCACCGATTTATATCGTATGTATGGTGGAAAGATTGCAACTATACCTAGATCTAATCAATAAAAACAGAACCTTCAAAAAAAAAAGAGAGATGCTTATGGTTACATTTAAGGCCTATCTGGATAATCTCCCCATCTCAAAATGCTTAATGTAATCAAATCTGCAAGTCCCTTTTTTGGCCTTTATACACTTGTAGGTTCCAGGAATTAGGACATGGGTGCATTTTGGGGGCCGAAGCCTCCCGTACCTGGTGAAGTGCCATGGTGGGATCTGAGACAGCATCTGTGCGCTGACGCTCTGAGAACGAGGCCACCATAGGGCAGAGACATGCGCGTAGGAGGTGGGGGGACAAGCTGAAGAAACACATGTTCTGTTTCCAGACATGTCAGAACTATCCTTCTCCTCCCTCTCTTTTCCCTTCCCATTTCTCCTTCTTCCTGTTTGTCCTTTCTTAGCCCTCATGCACCACAGCACCCCTTGCTCCCAGGCCTCAGAATGGAAGCTGCTGTGATACATTTATGCTGCGTTATGAGCTAGATCTGCCAAGTTTACTAAACTCCGACCCTCACTACTGTTTACACACACACATGTACACACACAGCGGCCTTGTCTCACAAGCGTGTAGTTCAGACCCAGTCTTTTCTCTGCTGTTCTCCAATATACGCTTCTAGTTGCCCACTGGTCTTTTGAAAATGCCATGCTCATGTTCATCAAATCGATCTGGATACAAATTCTGTTTACAAATGGCCCTGGGCAAGTTGCTGTGCCTTAGTTTCCATGTCTATAGAGCAGAGATGATGGTATCTGCCTCCTAGGCCTATTGAGATGACTCAGTGAGGGAATGTTTGTGAAGTTCCTGGTGTGATGTTCAGACTGTAGGAGGTACACAGGGGCTGAGATTCGCATGCATTGATCTGGTCGAGCACCTGGTCTATTCCTGAAAGTGTTGGATCCTCAGTGTTACAATGGGAAACAGAACCCAGATGCTGCCTTTCCGGAGTTTCTCAAGTGAGACAGACAGAGGAAGGAAATCAGATATAAGCAGGCAGCAGTGAGGTGATGGTAGGAGGAAATCAGAGAGGACTTCCTGGAGGAGATGATGTATGAACTGCATCTCGAAAGTGAGTGGATTAGTTTCCTCTTGCTGCCTTAGCAAATTGCCACAGACCTAGTAGTAGCTTAAAAAAATGGAAATTTACTGTCTCCCAGTTTTGGTGACTAGAAGTCCAAAATACAGGTGTTGGCAAAGCCATGTGCCCTCTAAAGGCGCTAGGGGAGGTTTCCTTCCTTGTCTCCTCCAGCTTTTGGTGGCCTCAGCACGTCTTGGTTTGTGGCAGCATGACTCCAATCTCTGCCTCCACGTGCCTTCACAAGGCTGTCTCTGTGTCTCTCCTCCCCCTTTTATAAGGACGTTTGTCATTGGACTTAGGGCCCAGCTGAGTAATCCAGAAGGGTCTTATCTTGAGATCCTTAATTGCATGTGCAAAGACCCTTTTCCCACATAAGGTCACATTCACAGGTTCCACATGGACATAAGCTTTCAGGAGATTATCATCCAACCCACCACAGTGAGTGAGACCTAGCCAAGTGAAGACAGGTGGGAGGGAGGTCCTCAGGGAAGGGATTGGGACAAGGAAGGACATGAGGGCATGAAATGGCATCTGGTTTTGAGGAACCACAACACAGTCTAGATCATGAAGTATGAGAAGTATGGTGGAGGGTGAGTGACGAGGCAGTCATGGGTTGAGGGGACAAATCTGATACCCAGGAATTAAACATTTTTTGTATCACAGTGGTTCAGATAAAGATGCTGAAGTCCTGCACAGGGGTTAGAGCTCAGCGGGACTTGTGTGAGAGAGAAAACCCACAGGTTGGGGAAGGATTAAGCACAGTGGGAGAAAAACAGAGAAGAAAATTGCTGGGTTTCTGCTTTGAGAATGGACTATGTGGTGACCCCATTCATTGTGGTCAATTAACATTAAGGAGGAATAGAAGATAATTTGTGGGGGGTGAAGATATGTGTATAGGCCAGGGCATGTGGGAGAAGATGATTAGTTTAAGTTGGGACATATCGATTTTAAAGTTCATGTGGATATCCTATAAATGGATGTCCAGAGACAGTTGAGATAGGAAAGTGACAGAGATAAAAACGGTACATTGGCCTGCAGGGACAGATAGACCGTGGCCATGGATGAAATGACTTAAGAAGAGCTTAAAGGAGGGACTTTCCTGCGGTCCAGTGGTAAAGGATCTACCTTGCAATGCAGGAGACACGGGTTTGATTCCCTAGTCTGGGAAGATTCCACCTGCCTCCGAGCAGCCAAGCCCATGCGCCACAACTTTTGAGCCTGCGCACCTAGAGCCCATGCTTTGCCATAGGAGAAGCCACCACAATGAGAAGCCCGTGCACTGCAACTAGAGAGTAACCTGCTTGCTGCAATGACAGAAAGCTGGTGTGCAGCAATAAAGGCCCAGTGCAGCCAAAATAAATAATTTGTTTTACAAAAAGGGCTTAGAAGAGAAGGGCCAGTAGGGTGGCAAGTACAGAATCTTGGGAGAAGCTGATGGGTGAGGAGTGGGTGACAGACAAGAACTAGGAAGGGGTTGTCAGAAGAGAAGGAGAGCTCTGAGGCTCCTGGGATTCCTAGAAGCAAAGGTGTGGATGATTCTAGACAGAGGGGATGCTCACCAGGATCTGACGGAGGAGAGATGCAGAAAATGTCTGTAGGACTCGAAAGGTCCATTGGGATTGAATATGGAGGTTGTCAGGCTTCCCGGTTGGCACTCCCGGTGAAGAACTTTCCTGGCTAACGCAGAAGATATAGGAGATGCAGGATCGATTCCTAGGTCAGGAAGATCCCCTGGAGAAGGAAATGGCAACCCACTCCAGTATTCTTGTCTGAAAAATCCCATGGACATAGGAGCCTGGCGGGCTACAGTCCATGGAGTCACACAGAGTCAGACATGACTAAAGCAACTTAGCATGCATGCACATGTGGAGGTCATCATCAAACTCTACAAGCCCCAGAAGAATGGTAGCAGCAGCCAGGGAGCTCAGACTCGCTTTCTTTGACCTGGACAGTAGGGATATGAGTGCTACTCAATGATTAGTTCAGACTGCAGACTAGAAAAGATAGTCCTCCCAGGACACCACCAGCTGGAGTTAAATGAGGTGTATCTTTTAGCAGAGGTCTGTAGACGACTCAGGTCTGGGGCCTTGCAGGGGGCCGATGGCAGTGCTGTCCTGCTCTTGGTTCTCCCAGGCTAGTGACAATACAGGTCAACATACAGGCAGCGTCCCTTACCTCTCAGGCACTGAACTCCTCCCAGCTCTCAGTGTTTTGCAGATTTGTGTTCCCTGAATTCCCTCAACAATAAGATGGGTATTACGTTCATTTTATATATAAAAAAATCAAGGCTTGGGGAATTCAAGGACGCTTGACTGAAGTCCCATCACCACGAGGTGACTGAGCTGGACACAAACAGGCAGATCCCGCTTCACCAGGGCCCTCTCCTGCCGGATACCTGGCCTTGCTCTAGCCTTGATCCTGTTGGGATCAGAAGTCATGGAAGAGACTTACAAGGCCCAAGGAGCTCTACTCACCTTTTAGGGGCCAAATATAGCTGCTGCTTCACAAAGCAGGGGAGCAATTTTCAGTATTCCAGGTGTTCCCCTCTCAGGGCCCCCAGAGGTACACGCTCCCCATAAGTCATCAGGTTTCTGAACTCAGCTCTCACTTTTGCTCCCTGCATTTCTGATACTCCAATTGTAAAGCAATGGCTTCCAGACTCTTACACATCAGCAGTCTTTGGACAACGCACATTCCTGGGTCTCATTCCAGACTTATTTTAAAAAATCCTTGTGGATGTGGTCCTCGAATCTGTATCTTTTAAAAAAACAACCAACCACCCCCTCTACACACAAATTCAATTAGTTTGATGCACTGGTTCACTGGTCCACGGTCTGGCAGTTATTAGACGCATTGCTGAACAATGGCTTGTCAATAATGCAAAGTTATGTTGTGGCTATCTGTGGATTTTGGATTTTAGCAGATGAATGGGTTAGTGAGCATAGGTTTTAAAAAGTCTTTTATGTCATTGGTTCTGATCTATTTATTCATAAGACAATCTGTGGCCTATTTTCTCTGTATTAGGATGTCTTGACTCCCTCATCATCTTATCGGCTTAAGTACAGTCTGTGGATTCACTTTAAAATGTGCCTGGTTCTCAAGGCTCATGTTGAGAAAAAATGAAAGATGTTAGCATTATAGATCTGGAAGCAGAGTAACCTGTGCAGAAACTCTCCGGGATTCGGGCAGGTTTAGTGGATGGCGCTAGCAGTAAAGAACCCGTCTGCCGGTGCTGGAGACATAAGAGACGTAGGTTCAATCCCTGCATCAGGAAGATCCCCTGGAGGAGGGCATGGCAACCCGCTCCAGTATTCTTGCCTGGAGAATCCTACGGACAGAGGAGCCTGCCGGGCTACCCTGCTTGGGGTCTCAAAGAGTGGGACACTGAAGCGACTGTAGCACTCACGCAGCAGCGGCCGATCAAGGGTTGGTTGGTGCCCTCTAGTGGTTGGAACTTTTCAACAACTTCTAAGACAAGGGCTGATCCACTTGAGAGGCTTCTTCAAAAAGAAACTAAATTCACCCTTCCACTTGCTGTTTAAAGATCAGCTGTGTCTTGCCAGAGAACCTCACCTCTCTGGCTGCAGTATTTTAATAAGCCAATTGGAAGACTGGACAAAAATTATCAGGGAACAGGAATCAGCATGTCCAGAGGGCTGCCCAGGAGACGAGTCGTACGTGAAGTCCAGGCAAGGGGGCACACAGGTGTGTCTCCTCTGAGAGATCTCTGTGAGCTCTCTGAGCCTGGAACCTTGGCTTATTCATCTCCGTGTCCCTAACATTTGGCGCAGTGCCTGGCATGGAGAAAGTACTCAATAAATATTTGTTGGAAGGAGGGAGGACAAAGGAAGGAAGGTGGACTAGCTTATGGTGGCTCAGAGGGTAAAGCATGTGCCTGCAATGTGGGAGACCTGGGTTCTATTCCTGGGTCGGAAAGATCCCCTGGAGAAGGGAATGGCAATCCACTCCGGTTCTCTTGCCTGGAAAATCCCATGGACAGAGAAGCCTGGTAGGCTACAGTCCATGGGGTCACAAAGAGTTGGACACGACTGAGTGACTTCACTATGTTTGCTCAGAGATGGCAGGTCCAGGTTAAGAATTGGAAAGTAGGGCTTGGTAATGTAGCCTTTCTCTCAGGAACCTGACCAAGATAGCTGGAGGTCTCATGCTGCCCTCTGAGGACTAGTGAACACATGGGTTCTGACACCCAAGGCTTAGAACCCTCCTGAATTCTTTGACTCCCCAGATAAGTGGGTGTTCCTTCTGTTTACGAGTTGGGCAGGGATCAATGTAACAGGGTTTCTGTGAGGTGTAGGTTGTAGGAGGTGAGTTCTCCAACACAGGGCCTTTTATTCCTTCCCTGCCCATACCCACGTGAAGGTTTTGGCACAGTTAATGGAAAGAACTCTGGTCACCAGGAGAGCTGGTCCTGGTTCACTGAGGTTTGACCTTAACAAGTTCTTTCTCTGTGGCTTCCTTTCCTGCCAACTGGGAGGCTCTCCAGGGACCAGTGTGATCACAGCCAGGGCCTTTTCTGTGCCAGTGAACTCCTTGTATATTTCTGTAGCTGATGGGACCCCCAACATGCCCGGGGAAAAACCACTGGGGGAATGATACAAAAGAAAGTTTAAAAAGGGTAGGGCTATGGGACTAACATTCAAAGAAAAGCAAAGGAGAGAGACAAAGAAAAAGAAAGAAGAAAACAAACCTAATATTAGCAGATTTCATTCCAAAAATATCTACCAAGCATCTGTTTTTAACTGTGTGATGATTAATTTTTATGTGTCAACTTGACTAGGCCACGGCATCCAGATACCAGGTCATAAACCAGGCCAGAGGTTGCTGTGAAGTTATTTTTTATTGCACTCATCTCACATGCTAGTAAAGTAATGCTCAAAATTCTCCAAGCCAGGCCTCAGCAGTATGTGAACCGTGAACTTCCTGATGTTCAAGCTGGTTTTAGAAAAGGCAGAGGAACCAGAGATCAAATTGCCAACATCTGCTGGATCATGGAAAAAGCAAGAGAGTTCCAGAAAAACATCTATTTCTGCTTTATTGACTATGCTAAAGCCTTTGACTGTGTGGATCATAATAAACTGTGGAAAATTCTGAAAGAGATGGGAATACCAGACCACCTGACCTGCCTCTTGAGAAATTTGTATGCAGGTCAGGAAACAACAGTTAGAACTGGACATGGAACAACAGACTGGTTCCAAATAGGAAAAGGAGTACATCAAGGCTGTATATTGTCACCCTGCTTATTTAACTTACATGCAGAGTACATCATGAGAAACGCTGGACTGGAAGAAACACAAGCTGGAATCAAGATTGCTGGGAGAAATATCAATAACCTCAGATATGCAGATGACACCACCCTTATGGCAGAAAGTGAAGAGGAACTAAAAAGCCTCTTCGTGAAAGTGGAGAGTGAAAAAGTTGGCTTAAAGCTCAACATTCAGAAAGCAAAGATCATGTCATCTGGTCCCATCACTTCATGAGAAATAGATAGGGAAACAGTGGAAACAGTGTCAGACTTTATTTTTGGGGGCTCCAAAAATCACTGCAGATGGTGACTGCAGCCATAAAATTAAAAGACGCTTACTCCTTGGAAGGAAAGTTATGACCAACCTAGATAGCATATTTGAAAAGTAGAGACATTACTTTGCCAACAAAGGTCCGTCTAGTCAAGGCTATGGTTTTTCCTGTGGTCATGTATGGATGTGAGAGTTGGACTGTGAAGAAGGCTGAGTGCCGAAGAATTGATGCTTTTGAACTGTGGTGTTGGAGAAGACTCTTGAGAGTCCCTTGGACTGCAAGGAGATCCAACCAGTCCATTCTGAAGGAGATCAGTCCTGGGATGTCTTTGGAAGGAATGATGCTGAGGCTGAAATTCCAGTACTTTGGCCACCTCATGTGAAGAGTCGACTCATTGGAAAAGACTCTGATGCTGGGAGGGATTGGGGGCAAGAGGAGAAGGGGACGACAGAGGATGAGATGGCTGGATGGAATCACTGACTCGATGGATGTGAGTCTCAGTCAACTCTGGAAGTTGGTGATAGACAGGGAGGCCTGGCGTGCTGCGATTCTTGGGGTCGCAAAGAGTCGGACACGACTAAGTGACTGATCTGATCTGAACATTAACTTAATAGACTTTGAGTAAAGCAGATTATCCTCTATGATGTGAGTGGGCCTCATCGAATCAGTTGACGGCTTTAAGAGAAAAAAGACTGAGGTCCCTGAGGAAGAGGAAAGCCAGCCCCAGACTGCCTTTGGGCGTGAGCTGCAACATCACCTCTTCCCTGGACCCACCCTGCAGACTGTGGGCTTGTCAGCCACAATGATTGCGTTAACTAATTCCATAAAATTAAAAAAAATTTTCTGTCTTCCTCTGACTTTCTCACTTTCTTATATACATTATACACACACACACACACACACACACACAAATGCACACATCCCCTATTGATTCTGTATCTCTGGAGAACCCTGGGTAGTATCCCTGGCATTGTATTTGCTGCTGGATAGAGTGGTCAACCGACCCGAGAGACTTGGCCACCTATGTCTCTTACACTAAGAGATGAGAGGTTTCATGGTGGAGACACAGGGGTGGGGTGTTGGAGAGCAGGGTGTGGTCAGAAAGGACCGTGAGGAAGAAGCTGGCTTTTTGCTGCACCTTGGATGATGACTCACGCTGGCTGGAGGCCCACGTGCAGGAGTGATTCAGGAGTTGTGTGAGGAGGGCATGGTGGTGTGAGAGAGCTGACGGGGAAGGTGTGCAAGGCCCAAGAAATCCCTTCACCTGTACTCCCCTTTGACCAGCAGCTACTTTTCTGTTTGGTTGTCACTTCCTCAGGGCAGCCCTTCTGGCTTTCCTGTTTGGTTGAAACCTCCTAATAAGTGGTTCCATAGGATCATGTGCTTGTGACACAATCAGGTAGTTATTTAACACCTATCTGAGAGATTATTCAATAAAAAATCTGTAATCTGAGTGTTTGACAGATTGGAGGAGCTTGCAACAGGTATCAGGCTATTGCTGAAACCCATGAAAGAAGTTACGGGGGGCAGGGGTGGTGGCTGTGGGGATGTT
This sequence comes from Bos indicus x Bos taurus, assembly GCF_003369695.1. Lineage (NCBI taxonomy): Eukaryota > Metazoa > Chordata > Mammalia > Artiodactyla > Bovidae > Bos > Bos indicus x Bos taurus. Next base: position 15,337,091 of record NC_040102.1, on the reverse strand, counting down.
GGGAATGGATGGACTAAAGAGATGTCAAGGAGCAGGGTCTGTTCCCTTCAGGGTTTTTATAGCCCATCTCTTTCTTGTTTATCATGATTTCCCAAGAATTTAGTGGGGTTTCTGGAACACAGTATGTACTTAATCATGTTGGTTAAAGAATGAAAGAATGCCTAAGGGTCCTCTGCCTGGCATACAGGGGATCCTTCATGAGTATTTGTCTGTAGGGGTGGACAAGTGTGTTGCATCTCTGGTGTCGTATCTCAACCAAGAGTCCTAGCTGCTGGAACATTGCTTTGAGCGTTGAGCCAGCACGCTGCCTTCCATATCTTGCAGTCAGTTCTAAGGCTGCTGCATGAGCCAGCGTATTGCATGGACACAAGTGATGTCATTCTGTTCATTAGAGGTTTGGGAGGTTCCTTGTTGTCCTTCCTATTAAACAGAAAGCCACGCTTTCTTTGGGAATGTGGCTGAGACTATGCCTTTCCTCAGATGTGGTCCTGCAGTTGACTCCTGCAGCTCACTGGTCTGCAGTATGGGCCAGGAATGGTGTTAGGTGCTGTACACATCTTATTTTATTTCATACTTGAAATCCTTCCCAGTGTTATGATCTTCATTTTCTAAAGGAGGAAACTTAAGACCAGGGGGCTGATGATTTTGTCACAGTCACCCAGTAGAGAGGTGGAGAGGGGAAGGGCACCCTATAGGCCTGGCATCCTCCTGTCTGTGCCACTGGCTGTCTGCCCAGCAGAGTCCCTTGGAGTGCCTTGATCTCACTGCCCAAGTGATTATATTAGCACCTGGGGGCAGGGGCCAGGTTTTAGGGTTTTTCAAAGCTTCTAGGTGTTTGCAGGGGAAGTGCCACGGTTGGGCAGAACTGCTCCTCAGCCTCTGCCGGGCCATCTCCCTTCTCCAGATTTCCCGCCACATCCTCCATGTGTGTGTCCCAGACTTGGGACTTTCAATACAGCTCTCTGTTCTCTCCCCAAATTCGTACCTCCTCTCAAGGACTCGGTTTTAGAATCCCTTCCCCGAAGGAACATGGAAATCCTGAGTCTCCACTGACTCTTGCTTTGCTCTTACTCCCTCTCATAGTCACTGAGTTTAGTGGATTCCCTCTTGACACCTCTTCAGAAGGTCTTCCCTCCCCCCACCACCCTATCCTTGCAGCCACCACCGTTGTCACCCACTTTCTCTCATGAGCTTCAGCGACAGCTAACCTCTCACCTGCCACCAGCGAGCTCCTCCAATCCATTCTACATGTATTGTTGCTTGGTTGATCTTGCTGCTGCTGCTGCTAAGTCGCTTTAGTAGTGTCCGACTCTGTGCGACCCCAGAGACGGCAGCCCACCAGGCTCCCCCGTCCCTGGGATTCTCCAGGCATAAACACTGGAGTGGCTTGCCATTTCCTTCTCCAGTGCATGAAAATGAAAAGTGAAAGTGAAGTCGCTCAGTCGTGTCTGACTCCTAGCGACCCCATGGACTGCAGCCTACCAGGCTCCTCCGTCCATGGGATTTTCCAGGCAAGAGTACTGGAGTCGGGTGCCATTGCCTTCTCTGTTGGTTGATCTTACTCAGATGCTAAAAAGCCTTCAGTTGCTTTCCACTGGCTTTGCATCCTATCTCTTCAGTATGTCAAGTCTTGACCAAAGACGCAGGCCTTCTGCTTTGTTAAGGAGCCAGCTGTCCCGTTTTAAAGTACTTGTGGCTTTTCCTCAGAGCGCTAAGCACCCTTGAGCTGACCTGCCTCTGGACAGGCAGTTTCTTATGCTTACAATGCTCCCTTTCCCTGGAAGAAGTGGATGTATCCTTCCCCACCCTGTTCAGAGGTACCTTCTTCCAGGAGCCTCCCTAGATTATGTCTGCCCCAGACTGGTTTAGGTACTTTTTCTGTGTGCCACAATTATAGCACTTTATGTTGTATTTTCCTATTTGGTTGTCTGTCTGCCCCACTAGACTGAGGGGTTAGACTTAAAGTTAGCCTTTATCTGACTCATATTTGAACCTCCAGCCCCAAGCATGTAGCCCAGCATGGCACAGTCACTCAGCATGTCTTTGCCAAATGAGATTATACAAAGCCTGGACCCGTACACCAGGTTTCCAGAACATAATGCCAGAGAGTTTGGTATGGGCAGTAAGTAGGGTGCTTTGGGAACAGGAAAAGGCTGGGAACTATCAAAAGAGAATCTAGTATCCTGGGTGAGAAACTGCAAACCTAGAATAAGAGCTTTGGATATAAAAACAAGAATGAAGTTGTGATTCTAAGAGACGCAGGAAAGGGAAAGCAAAACTTGTGACCACGTATTATTTTTTGGTAAAGGCTGGGACATTTTTAGAGAACATCCTGCATGCATTCAGGAAGCTTCTACGCACAACATGATATTGCGGGAATGTGGTTATAGATTCTTGGACTGTTTTTACTGAGGAGTTAAAGTTCTGTATCTGAAACTTCAGTGACACTGCTGTAGAAGGTATTTATTATACTGTGGCCAACAAGGCCTCCTATACTGGGGGGAAATCTCCACATTATGAATTCTCCTATCAAGAGTAGAAACCAGAATTCAATGTCTCAGTTTCCCTTGAAATCAGGGCATGGGAGTTGACCTGGACTGCTCCAGTCAGACTTTGTTCCTGGCTCCGTGGCCCCGTGTACTAATCTCTGCCTCTCCTGGAACTACTATAAGCCAGCCAATAACCTTTCCTGTTTAAACGCTTTAGTGGATTTGGTTGCTTGCAATTAAAAAACGTGACTGCTAAGACTGCTAACATACAATAAAAGTCCTAAGATGTTTAGAAGAATGGTGTGATCAAAATTGAAATTGAAGGTATGATCAAAATTGAAATAGTGTAACAAGCAAATAAAAAGAAAGAAGAGAGCTCATTCTTACTATCAGACAAGATGGAATTCAGCACCCCTTCAAAAAAAAATCCCATTAAGTAAGGGTACTTTGTAATGCTAATAGGTATAATTACAAGAAGCTATAATAGTAATGGGGATTTTTGCACTGGATAACATAGCAACTCCATTCATAAAGCAAATTACAAGCAATATAAGAAGGCTGCTTTTACTACTTCTAGTCCATGACACTAAGTAAGATAAATGTAACTTCTAGCTATCGATAGAACTCTGTCCTAGAACTAGAGAATGTACCTTCTTCACAAGTGCCTATGTAATACTTGTGAATTCCAGATATTCCAAGAGTGTAAATAGTGCATAGAATATTCAGTGATCATCATGCAATAAGACCAGATCTTAATAATAAAGCCAGAAACAAAATGTTCCTTCCACTAGGAAATTAAAAATCTCTCAGTTTCCATGCTGAAATATTTGCAGAGGAAATGATAAGATGTCTGGAATTTGGGGTAAGGTGAGCCCAGATTTATCATATATTGATAATTATTGGGGGTAGGTGATGAGTACCTAGTAATTCATTATACTAGTCTCTGTATTTTGTGTATGTTTTGAATTTTCTGTTAAATTTTTTTTAAATCCCTTTATTAAATATTTTGATATGAAGAAGATATGGAAATAAAAGTCATGAAATTTCTAGAAAACAGCAATAATGAAACAGATATCTATAGAATACAGATAAAGCTGAGTTCATGGGAAAGTTTATAAAGTACTTAAATCATTCCAAAAAGAGAGAAAGAAGTGAATTATGTATCCAACTCAAAAAAACATTTTGAGGACAATAAAATAAGCCAAGGAAAAGCAGAAGGAAGAAATGAAACAGATAAAAAGCAGAAATTAATGAATTAGAAAATAAAAAATGGTCGTGCCAAATCCTAAAACTGCTTCTTTGGTAAAATGTAAGTGATTAGAATCAATCTAAGAATAATCAAAATAACCTAATAATAATCAAAATAATCTAATTTTTGATTGGAATCACAGAATAATCTTTAGAATAAAATCATTCAAACCAATTTGGTCACAAGCTTGTTGAAAATAATCATAATCTTTTTACTCAGAAGACATTTGCAGTTGAGCAATTGGACCATAAGCTTAATTACGTAAGTGCTATTTGCAAAGGCAGATCTGATTCAGCACTCAGGCAGAAAAGTATTTGCGGAGCAATTTTGAAAAGATGAAATGAAGCAGTTGTATCATAACTGATTTTCACAGATAATCTCTGCCTAAAATTGAAATGTGCTGTGTGGAGAGCATTTTCTTCATGATGATTACCTTGGCCTGGGTGACATTTGCTCCTGGTTTCAGCCAGCACTTCTCCAGTCAGTGTCACAACCAGATGCAAGCAGGGATTAGAGTCTTCTCCACATTCAGAGTCCACAGCCATCTCAAATGCTTTTCTGAACAAAGTTCTAGCCAGAAATCGAACCAGTTAATTTTGGCCTCTCATTCCCTTCGTCTCCAACCACCTCCACCCCTTCGTTGGCCCTTCTTTCTCCCCTGTCCTTCCTCAGGAGAAGTCAGGTCCTCGGGAGAAGTCGCTGCGACCCTATTCTTTGTCCTCCGCGTCTTCCATTCCGCCCTGTCGGTGCTAAGTCGAGTCCTCCCCGCCCAGCCCCGGTCTGAGGAGACCCCTTCCGGGCGAGTTGCTCGTTCGCTCACATCCCACGGCTTGCCAACCTCAGGGCCGTGAGCCACATTGGCTTAACTCTGCAGTTCTGTTTCCACATCACCAGAGACGCGATCGCATAAACACAACTACTATACTCTGGGAACTGAGAGAGGCCCTGGGGCACAGTAATGAACCGAGTAGCCGGGGTCCCTTCTCACGCAGCCTGCACCTGCCGCCAGAGAACCGCCATCACAGGATGACTTTCCCTCAGTCTTCTGAGGCCAATGCTGTGAAGAGAAGCACCACCACCCATCCCTGACCACGAGTTCGTGTCTCCTCCACATTCTCCAGGCTGGTGAGCCCCTTCTCGTCTTTGCATCTATTCCTTTCCAGCCCAGACTCCGTGATGCATCATCTCAACCCCCCTGTATCCACTCTCTCAACAGCCTTGTCCCTCTTCTTTGGCAGATCAGCAAGTGTGACGTCAGTTCAGCTTTTATATCTTCCTCCTTAAACCCGGGACCCGGGTAATGCTGAATAAATCCAAAATCACCACTCCCCTTTGATGGCCTCCAACCCTAACTGGGCCCTCAAGCCTGCTTAGCAAAGCTACCCTCGTTCCCCAGCCCTTCGTCAGCCCGGACTCGCTCTACAGGGTCTTGGCGCCATCTGACACGCTGGTCTCTGGAGACGTCTGGTGTCTTACTTCACAAAGAAAATGGTGACCGCTCACGGGAACTCCTCCCCTGCCACACACTACCCTCTCCCTCTCTACACACCCAAATTCTATTCATTCTTCCTTCCTCTCCACACCTCTCCGACAAGGAGTCCCTTCTTCTCTCAGAGGTGAATTTCTCCTTTTTTTCAAGCCTTCCTGCCTCGGCCCTCTCTCCCTGTTATGCCAACCTCCCAAGAGGGTCCAGAAAGGTCTTTCTGTCCCACAAATCAGATAGCGTTGCTTTCCTCTACAGAATTTGCCAGCGCTCCACACTGACTCTAGGACAAAGGCCAAAGGCCTTTCGGAGGCACCCAAGGCCTTCACAGAGGTTCCTGCTGGGTGGCGCCCAGTCTCTCTGTCTGAGCTCCCTTGTGCCTTCTGAGACACACCCAGGAGATGCTTGGCATTCCTCTCTCACTGTCCTGTAATCATACCTCCAACATGGTAGTTATCTCTACTGAGCTGCACGTCCGACAGTAAAAGCCTTGACAGCAGATACCACATCTGTTCCCATTCCTCTCCGGGTTTCTAAGGCAGTGCTTGGCACCTAGCTACTGCTCAGTAGGTATTGGCTGGGATTATCTTGAACCCTAACCCCCTTAATAGCTGTCCCCTCTTTTTCTGTTGCAAACACAGCTTCCGTGTCAGTGTCGCAGAGTGGCTGTCTCATATCACAGATCTGTGCCTCTCTCTTCTCCTCTGTCACCTACCTTTCTTTCCTCTGGTGTCTTTGTTGAGAGAAAACTCTCCTCTCTCATGTCCTGTCTTGAGTTTTCCTTCATTTTCTGTCCTCTTGACACCTACTTGTGAAAGTGGCTCTGAAACCCTCTGGCCGGACCCCAGCTCTCGTGATGGGTCAGAAAATGAATCTGACTCCAGGACAGTGATGCTTTCCGCCCTGGCTCTGTCCTTCTCACTGGCTTTTACCTCAGCTGTTGTTTTCCAGTTCCAACTCTTATGCTATTTCCTTTGCCAGTCTTGGTTTCAAGTTCCTTCTTCGGACATTTAGTTACCGGGAAGAGAAGGGGGAAGGACATATTTATGCTAAAAATGAAATTATGATGAAATCATGGTGTCCTTCCTGTCAGTGGCGTGGCATCCACAGGGAAATGGTGGGATGTCCCTCCGGCCCATTCCTCTTTTGCCCTCATACCTGGTCTTCTCTCCAGACCTCTGTGCCCTCTTGCATACCTCACCCCGCCCCGCCCAAGTTTCCACCAGCCTCTTACTTTCGATCTCCACTGGTTAGTGGCAGATTTTTTGATTCCTAAATTGGGATGCTTGACAAAGGAGATTTTCTTTTTTTTTTCTTTTTAAAAAAGATTTATTTATTTTACTTTTTGGCTGTGCTGGGTCTTTGTTATTGCATACAAGCTTTCTCTAGTTGTGGCGAGCAAGGGCTGCTCTCTAGCTGTGGTGCATGGGCTTTTCAGTGCAAAGGCCTCTCTTGTTGCTGAGCTCAGGCTCTAAAGCATGTGGGCTCAGGAGTAGTGGCTCACAGGCTTAGTTGCTCCACAGCATATGGGATCTTCCCAGATGAGGGATCGAACCAGTGTGCCTTTCATTGCAAGGCGGATTCTTAACCACTGGGCCACCAGGGAAGCCCAGAGATTTTCTTATTTGTGGATTTATTTGCTTGATAAGCCTTAAGAAGTGTTACAATTGTGTTGCATTTAAGTGATCTCTGTGCCAATTTTATTGAGAAGTTTCACTAAATTGGAATTGTTGTAGAAAATATAGACTGAAAGGTTGCTGAGACAAATGAAGCTATTGCAGAAAAATAAGAGAATTAGAAAAGGGGGGGAATTATATACTCTATTTTAGCCAGGTGTTTCAGTAAGAGACTTTACAGAGCTTAATTTAACCCAAACTGCTTTAATTTAACTAAAACATCCCTGGTGGTCTGGTGGCTAAGACTGTGTGCTCCCAATGCAGAGGGCACAGGTTTGATTCCTGGTCAGGGAACTAGATTCTGCATGCTGCAGATCCCACATGCCACGATGAAGACCAAAGACCTGGCATGCAGCAACTGCAACCTGAGGAAGCCAAAGAAATAAATGATGGATATTAAAACAAAACCTACTTTTGTATTAGTCAAGTGCATCGGTCTGTATGATTTATCACTTAAAAATATTTTCAAATACATTATAAGAAAGAGAAATGACAAGGGATATGAGAGAGGAATACCTAACATAACTGTCTTTGACCATAAATGCCTGGGCAGTGAGGGCAAAGACGCTGTTAAAATTGTGTCCTCCCAAATGATGTCATCTAACCCCTGAGTCCTGACGTTATTTGGAAGCAAGGTCACTGCAATGTAATGAGTTAACATGACTTCAGGCTGGTGGGCCCTTCATTATGACTACTGTCCTTATAAGAAGATTGTGTGAAGACATAGAGAGGATGATGTATAGCAGCAGAGGTGGAGATTGGAGTCACACCGCCACAGGCCCAAGATCACCCAGGACAGTGGGTAAGACAAGGAAGGCAGGGAGAAAGGCGTAGAGGAGATTAGAGCACAGCCTTGCTGACACCTCGAAGGTGGACTTCTAGCCTCCAGAACTCAGAGAGTTAACTTCTGCTGTGGGCTTCCCAGGTGCCTCAGTGGTAAAGAATCCGCTTGCCAATGCAGGAGATACAGGATATGCCGGTCCAACCCCTGGATCAGGAAAATCCCCTGGAGAAGGAAATGGCAACCCACTCCAGTGTTCTTGCCTGGAGAATCCCATGGACAGAGGAGCCTGGAGGGCCACAGTCCACGGGGGGTCACAAAGAGTCAGACATGACTTGGCAGCTAGTCAGCAGCAGCCAGGAATAGCCACATTTTACTATTTTATATAGTATTTTTAATTCTCTTTTCACAGATGAGGAAACTGGAGCAGAGATGTTTAAGCAGCTTGCTGCAGTCATGTAGCAGTAAAGAGAAGAGCCTGGATTTTCAAACGCAGGCAGTCTGGCTCTGTAATCTCTGTTAGTTGCTGTTTAGTGGCTGCAAGAATTTCACCTGAGACTCCTACAGGTCTGTGTGAGGCGGGAAAGGTCTGCCAGTGCTTCAGAAACCAAGTCCCAGGCTAAGAGATTTAAATTGTGCAACTCAACACCCACATTCTGAAGGGGGGGCCCTGGTCCCAGACCTGGGGACCTGGGGTCCCTAGTGTCTGTGCAGCCTGGAGGGCTGCATGGATTGGTCCTCCTGAAGGAGAGGCAGGAAGGAGACTGCAGTGCCGTGTCCTGAGAACCTCTGCTGTGACATCCCGGCTCTTGGTCGCTCTTGGTTTCACTTTCGGTGATGTGCTTATATCTGGTCATGCGATCACTTCTGGTGATGGGGGTCTGCCATACTGTTCACACTCCACTTCAAACCACTCTAAGTGGCATTGCTGACCTGCTCGGCCCTTGTGTAATCCATCTTGGGCCTCTGTTCCTGGGCTTGCTGAGCGGTCACAGAGGGTCACCTCAGACACCATGGCTCCCAACTCCAGCCCCAGCTTCGGGAACTCACAAGAACACAGAAGCCTGCAGCCACGGGGTCACAGAGCTGGGTTTTCGCTCATTCACCCTAGTTCAATGTTGCCCAGTAGCCTACGTCCTACAGACGAAGTAGCAGCTAAGCCAGAGACACCCTTCAGAGACCTGTAAGAAATGCATTCTGACTCGACGTTTTTGATGGTTTCAGGTGAAATAACCTTCCAGGGCTTCAGGTTTGCTGGTGAAGTGTTATGTTATGAAACATCAGTGCAGGTTATGCGAGAGTGATGATGTGATCAAGAAGTGTTCCAGAACGTACGAGGGAAAATGCACCCTGGCAATGTTGAAATGTTTAATAAGCAAGTACGTCCTGTTCCTGGGTGGCTCTAACTAGCTCGACTCAGATTTTATCCAATGGCTAAGTTGTGATCTGCCAAAGAAAACCGCCAGTTGGTTTTCCTTGGCACCATCACAGGTGAGGCGTGGTGCTGCCTGCCAGTCCTGCCTGCATCTCAAAACAAAGACAGACCAATGAACCCATGGGACACACAGGTGTTCTTATCTCTGAACAGGGAAGCCCCACCCCTTCCTTGTGACTCTGTGTAGAGGGCAATGCTCGGAGGAGACCTCTGGGTGGCTGCTGGTGGCGTGGGGTGACTGAGTCTCACACCTGAGCCTGTCACACCACTGGTACGCTGTGGCCTCATCCAGGTGGCACAGACTTCTCAGAGGGAGCTGGGAGGTTCTCATCGCCTGGATGCATTAATTTTCTCTTACTACTGTAACAGATCACCACAAGCTTAGTGGACTGAAACAACACAGACTCATTCTCTATAGCTCTGGAGGTCAGAAGTCTGAAATCATTTTCACCAAGCTAATGTCAAGGTCTGGTCCTCCTGAAGACTCCAGGGGACAATCTGTCTCCTCACCTTTTTCAGCTTCTAGTTGCTGTTGTTCAGTCCCGTCTGACTCCCTGCAAAACCCCATGGACTGCAGCACGCCAGGCTTCCCTGTCCTTCACCATCTCCCCAAGCTTGCTCAAACTCATGTCCATCGAGTTGCTGATGCCATCCAACCATCTCGTCCTCTGTCATCTCCTTCTCCTCCTGCCTTCAATCTTTCCCAGCATCAGGGTTTTTTTCTAATGAGTCAGCTCTTCGAATCAGTCCTGCAGCTTCAGCATCAGTCCTGCTAATGAATACTCAGGATTGATTTCCTTTAGGATTGACTAGTTTGATCTCCTTGCAGTCCAAGAGACTCTCAACAGTCTTCTCCAACACCACAGTTCAAAAAAAGTGTTGAAAAAAAATTAGAAAAGCATCAATTCTTTGGCATTCAGCCTCCTTTATGGTCTAACTCTCACATACACATATGACTACTGGAAAAACCATAGCTTTGACTAGACGGACCTTTGTTGGCAAAATAATGTCTCTGCTTTTTAAAATGCTGTCTAAGTTGGTCATAGCTTTTCTTCCAAGGAGCAAGTGTCTTTTAATTTCATGGCTGTAGTCACCATCTGCAGTGATTTTGGAGCCCAAGAAAATAAAGTCTGTCACTGTTTCCATTGTTTCTCCATCTCTTTGCCATGAAGTAATGGCACTGGATACCATGGTCTTTGTTTTTTGAATATTGCGTTTTAAACCAGCTTTTTCACTCTCCTCTTTCACTTTCATCAAGAGGCTCTTTTTTTCCTCTTTGCTTCCTGCTGTAAGGGTGGTGCCATCTACATATCTGAGGTTATTGATATTTCTCCCAGCAATCTTGATTCCAGCTTGTGCTTCATCCAGCCCAGCATTTTGCATGATGTGCTCTGCATTTAAGTTAAATAAGCACGGTGACGATACACAGCCTTGATGTACTCCTTTCCCAGTTTGGAACCAGTTCGTTGTTCCATGTTCAGTTCTAACTGTTGCTTCCTGACCTGCATACAGATTTCTAAGGAGGCAGGTCAGGTGGTCTGGTATTCCCATCTCTTGAAGAATGTTTCACAGTTTGTTGTGATCCACACAGTCAATGGTTTTATTGTAGTCAATGAAACAGAAGGAGGTGTTTTTCTGGAACTCTCTTGTTTTTTCTATGATTCAGTGGATTGGCAGTTTGATCTCTGGTTCCTCTGCCTTTTCTAAATCCAACTTGAACATCTGGAAGTTCTCACTTCACGTACTGTTGAAACCTAGCTTGGAGAATTTTGAGCATTACTTTGCTAGTGTGTGAGATGAGTACAATTGTGCAGTAGTTTGAACATTCTTTGGCATTGCCTTTCTTTGGGATTGGAATGAAAACTGACCTTTTCCAGGCCTGTGGCCACCGCTGAGTTTTCCAAATTGCTGGCATATTGAGTGCACCGTCATCTTTTAGGATTTGAAATAGCTCAACTGGATTTCCGTCACCTCCACTAGCTTTGTTCGTAGTGTTGCTTCCTAAGGCCCTCTTGACTTCAGCTTCTAGGGGCCACTGTATTTCTGGACTTGGGTCCCCTTCCTCTGACCTCACTCACTGCCATTAAAGTGCCTTGTCCTCTTGCGTAGTCAGATCTCCCTCTGCTTTCCTCTTACAAGGATACTTGTGACCCTACAGGTAGGGTGCACCCAGATATCCTAGACATCAATTTTGGCATCCAATCTGGAGCTCAGTCAGGGAGAGTCCCAGAGTGGAGGGGTGTCCCCTGACATGATCAGATGCTCTGAGGTTTTTCTCCACACAGGCTTCTTTCGAGAGCATGGAGAGTTGGTGAATTTCTTTAGAGGCTAGATTGCCTGAGACCCTTGCCTGGAAAGGCCGAGCCCCAGTCATGCCTTGTCTCCTACCCCAGCAGTTATTCATAGAACTCTGAGATGGGAGTAGAGGCAGGAGAGGGACTGCCCTAGCAGCTGTTGAGGCCCTCTTTGCCTTGAGAATGTTCTTCTTTTCCTCCTGCCTGGACTTCCCTGGACTTGCTACCCCAAGGAATTATTTTGAGGAAGAGAAAAAATAGCGTCTGACACTGTGACACCTGTGCCAGACTCTGGCTAAGTCCCCTGGCCTGCACTCCAACGCTGCATCCACCTTGTCCCTCTGATGGACTTTTGTTTCCATCTGGGGAACACTCAATTCTCATCTTGAGATTTTCCGTTTTGGAAATCCCATCTGCAAGGTGCCACTCTGAATAAAGTTATGGATAAATGGGGCTTGGAAGTGGCCACTTTGAGCTGTGTGCTGTTTTTTTCTGGGAAAGCCTTCTGTCTTCTGGCAAGGGCTCTGCTTTGTTTTCAGTTCGTGCGTGAGTGTTTCTTGATCAAATATGGAAAGTGCTCCTTTAATTTCATCTGATAGCCCCTCTTCCCCGACTTCCCGCCAAGGGAAAACTAAGGCAGACTGGTCAACCTATAGCTATAAACCTATGACCAAGAAGAAGGAGTGAGAGTCTGTTATAATCTTGACTGGCTGACGCACATTATTGAAAATGAGGAAGGGTGGTCTTTGAATGGTATTCTCCATCTAGAGCTGTTTTGTCACAGGGATAGAAAGACTGGGAATTCTTTCCACTCCATGTGGGCCAGCCACTCTGGGCTCCCTGAGAACCAACTCTGGGTTTCTTGTCTTTCAAGAACTGAGCCAATCTGTTTGGAGGCCTCTGTCTGGAAGTGGAATTTCTAGACTATTCCTCCTCTGATTCTGTGTCGCCATAGCTTGTCTGTTGTGTGTGTGTGTGTGTGTGTTTAGCCACACTGCAAGGCATATGGAATCTTAGTTTCTCAACCAGGGATCAAACCCATGCCCCCTGAAGTAGAAGGGCAGGTTCTTAACCACTGGACCACCAGGAAGGTCCCTTGTCTTTTGTGGTTTTGTCTGTATTGTTTTGGGGTGAGCCATCCTGGCTTGCGCAGAGTGGGAAAACTCTATGCACTCATTGTGAGCCACCTTGAGTGTGCTGTGGGGGAGAGAGAATGAAATCTTTGGGCTACACCCTGTGTGATCTTTGTGAGACCACGATTGCTGTTTGTATGTGTGTGCGTATGAGTACTTGCACTGACCATTGAGACATCTTTGTTGAATAACAGGGATTTGCTTTCTTCCTCCATAGTTTTCTTGGGATACTGCTTTTGATAACAGCTTGTTAAGTTTCTTTACCTTTCAAGTGATCTATTCTATATTTGCCTTCAGTTCAGTTCAGTTCAGTTCAGTGGCTCAGTCGTGTCCGACTCTTTGTGACCCCATGAATCATAGCACACCAGGCCTCCCTGTCCATCACCATCTCCCAGAGTTCACTCAAACTCATGTCCATTGAGTCGGTGATGCCATCCAGCCATCTCATCCTCTGTAGTCCCCTTTTCCTCCTGCCCCCAATCCCTCCCAGCATCAGAGTCTTATCCAATGAGTCAACTCTTTGCATGAGGTGGCCAAAGTACTGGAGTTTCAGCTTTAGCATCATTCCTTCCAAAGAAATCCCAGGGCTGATCTCCTTCAGAATGGACTGGTTGGATCTCCTTGCAGTCCAAGGGACTCTCAAGAGTCTTCTCCAACACCACAGTTCAAAAGCATCAATTCTTTGGCACTCAGCCTTCTTCACAGTCCAACTCTCACATCCATACATGACCACTGGAAAAACCATAGCCTTGACTAGACAAACCTTTGTTGGCAAAGTAATATCTCTGCTTTTGAATATGCTATCTAGGTTGGTCATAATTTTCCTTCCAAGGAGTAAGCGTCTTTTAATTTCATGCCTGCAGTCACCATCTGCAGTGATTTTGGAGACCCCCCAAAATAAAGTCTGACACTGTTTCCCCATCTATTTCCCATGAAGTGATGGGACCAGATGCCATGATCTTCATTTTCTGAATGTTGAGCTTTAAGCCAACTTTTGCACTCTCCACTTTCACTTTCATCAAGAGGCTTTTTAGTTCCTCTTTACTTTCTGCCATAAGGGTGGTGTCATCTGCATATCTGAGGTTATTGATATTTCTCCCAGCAATCTTGATTCCAGCTTGTGCTTCTTCCAACCCAGCGTTTCTCATGATGTAGTCTGCATAGAAGTTAAATAAACAGGGTGACAATATACAGCCTTGACGTACTCCTTTTCCTATTTGGAACCAGTCTGTTGTTCCATGTCCAGTTCTAACTGTTGCTTCCTGACCTGCATACAGGTTTCTCAAGAGGCAGGTCAGGTAGTCTGATATTCCCATCTCTTTCAGAATTTTCCACAGTTTATTGTGATCCACATAGTCAAAGGCTTTGGCATAGTCAATAAAGCAGAAGTAGATGTTTTTCTGGAACTCTCTTGCTTTTTTGATGATCCAGTGGATGTTGGCAATTTGTTCTCTGGTTCCTCTGCCTTTTCTAAAACCAGCATGAACATCTGGAGGTTCACATACTGCTGAAGCCTGGCTTGGAGAATTTTGAGCATTAAATGTATCACTGTTTGCTTTGGGTCTACTGCTAAAAGCACATGTCCAATGCATGTGTGACAGCTGGATACAAATGAACAAATGTATGGTCTGTAAAACATTTCCTCATTAACATAGTTCTGAGCTTGTTTTTGAGACCTGATTGGTTCTCCTCTATTGTGGATTAACTGGGCAGATATAAAGGAAGTCTCCTGGCAAGATGACATTTGAGTGGAGACTTGAAGGAGGAGGTGTGAGTCAGGTAGTTTATGGCAGGCTGTCATTCCAGGCAGAGGAACAGCTGAGGCCGGAGGGTGACTGCTGAATTCAGTCAGGATGGAGGCCATCAGCTTGGTTGGAAAAGAGTCGAGGGGGAAGAGAAAGAGAGCTGAGGCTGGTCACGTTGATGTCTTTTCAATATGCAAAACCTCAGGGAAAACATTCAGTGGTAATTAATTTTCAAGTTCAAAAACAGTATTAGAAAAGCTTTAGATGGAATGTTTTGTTACTTGGTTCAGGATTCTGGAGGATGGGGTCTTTGTCCTTGATCAAATTCTGTATCCAGGAAACAAATAGCTTCCTAAGAGTTGTCTGTTCCCTCTTCTGGGGACCACCTCTGTCTCCTGCTCTCTCGAGGACGTCTGGGGGGCTGCTTGCAATTAATGCGTGCACAAAGTAAAGCCTTCTAACACATGCCATAGCTTGACATAGTATTATATGACTTTTGTGAACGTTAATGTGGAAACCAGACTCTCTACCATTGGATGTGTAGGGTTATGTATACCACACGTTTCTGGCTATTCAGGTCAGCTTTTCTTCGCAGTGGACTGTTTTGACTGTGCAACCAACTAGCTTTGTCATCTTGATCCAGCCACTTAAGTCAGTCTGAATTTGTTGGTCTGAAAGTAGGTGAGAATGGATTAGATAATGTGTAAATTCCCTTTCCATCTGAAAAGCCTGCGCTCTACCTTCTCTTAGCAAACAACATTCCCTTTCCCCAGTTTATCTCCGAGGATCTCAGAGGTCAAACCAGCCATAACCACCCCCCACCCGCTTAGGCCTATGTGTGAGACATGAATAATTCATTAGCAAGCTTGTAAAATAGTGGCACCCCACTCCAGTACTCTTGCCTGGAAAATCCCATGGAGGGAGGAGCCTGGTGGACTGCCGTCCGTGGGGTCGCTAAGAGTCAGACACGACTGAGCGACTTCACTTTCACTTTTCACTTTCATGCATTGGAGAAGGAAATGGCAACCCACTCCAGTGTTCTTGCCTGGAGAATCCCAGGGACGGGGAGCCTGGTGGGCTGCCGTCTATGGGGTCACACAGAGTCGGACACGACTGAAGCAACTTAGCAGCAGTAGCAGCAGCAGCAAAATAGAAGTGGAGGACCCTTTGGCCCTTTCCCCCATTCCCCACATGACTAGTGCTCAGGAACCAGAAAGTTACCAAGGACAGATTCTAATTTTCTTCCACCTTCAGCCTCTACCCACAAGAGGTCTAAATAATGATCCACTCTATGATTATGTATCATACAGTTAAGTATTTAAAGCTGGAAAGAGACTTAAAGATCCTTTAGTTCAACCTCTTCACTTGACAGCCAAGGAAACAGGCTCAGAGAGGTCAGTGACTTGCCCTCGATGGGCGTGCTCGGTGGGACAGAGCAGGGACCAGAATCTGTCCCCCAAACCCTGGCAAGGAGCTGTCACTCTCGTTCCCTCTGTTTTTGCTCACTCTTCCTGCCCCCAAATTACAAGGTGCCTGAAAATACTTTGGTGAGGGATTGTGACAAAGAACTTTGAAAGTAAGAGTTTTCTTTTGTTTTGTTTTAAAACATATGGACCCAATGCAGTGGAAAGGATGACCAATGACAATTTCCTTAGAAATGCCAGATTTTTAAAATGTGGTGAGCCTCCGATTGGTAGCATTCCATCTTAAGTGATACAATTTACAGATACTAGGAAAAGGAAAGATTCAAAAGAATATTCTTAACCTCAAAGGGTGCAAAGTTTCACTTATGCATCGTGGTGGCTATAGTTAATAATTTCTGTTTTGTATACTTGAAATCTGCTAAGAGAGAAGATATAAATTGTTTTCACTATATACACAGTGAATATAGTGTATTCACTACATTCACCACCCTCCTGACCCCCTCACCACCACCACCCTCCCTAAAAAAAGCCCCAAAGAAAATGGTAGCGATGAGGAAAATGACAAATTTCCTATGGGAGAACAATCAAATTAAGAAAGAAAACAGAGAAAAAAAAGTCTTTGTGGCAGGCCTTTCCCAATGTTTATTGTTCATCTATATTATACATTAACCAGACCTCAAAGCAGGGAGATGAAGTTAACCTTTGAGAAAAAGTTGGCCTCTTTCTTCAGACACCAGCACTGTAATTCTATGATTAATGTATTCTTTTTCATCTCATACAAGGGATGGCATTCACCAAAGACTTGTCTATACATGCATAATTGAAAAAAAAATCTTTGATGAACTATGTACACAATGCCAACCTGTCAATAAGATACACAATTTCTTTGTCTCAAAATTGCACAAATGTGCTAATACCTGGTCAGCACAGCAGTTCTCAGAGCGTCTGAGACTCTTGTTTCCCAGGTTGCAGTCTTCAGTTTGGCTCAAATAAAATTCTCTTTTCTCTCATCTTGAATGTTTGTTGAATTTTTTTTTTTTTTTTTTTGGTCAACAGTAGCTATAGGGAGACAATGGATAAATTAATTAGCTTGCTTGGGTGATCATTCCATGATGTATATGTTTCAAAGGATCAAGTGGTACACTTTAAACATATTCAATGTTTGTATGTCAGTCATACCTCAGCAAAGCTGTTAAAAAAAAAGACTATAGTAAGTCCCCTATATACAAACCTTCAGGTTGTAGACTTTCAAAGATGCCAATGTGCTTTTGTGTGCCTAATCACGTAAGTTAGTCCCTGTGTCTGGCATACACTGTCACATGCATGCATTCTCTACAAGTGGTTGGGCTTTTGTGTATCTTACTGCACAGTACTATATAAAGTCCAGTAGTACAGTATCTTTATTTGGAGCCCAGGATGTCTGGAAGCAAGGGTAAGAAGCAGTGGTGATGTAACTGGTACTGCTAAGAAGCGCCAAGTGGTAATGATGGAAACAAAAGTAAAAATAATTGAGAGAGAGGAGTGAGGCAAAAAGATGGTAGACATTGCTCATTCTTATACCATGAATTGTTCAACCACTGGTATGATTCTAAAGAACAAAGGTAAGGACACCCCTGGTGGTACAGTGGTTGGGAATCCACCTGCCAATGCAGAGGCCGTGGGTTTGATCCCTGATATACGAGGAGTCCACATGCTGAGGGGCAGCTAAGCCCATGCACCACAACTACTGAGCCCAAGCTCTAGAGCCTGTGAGCCAGAGCTACTGAAACCCGTGCACCTGGAGCCTGTGCTTTGTGGCAAGAGAAGCCACTCTACTGCAGTAAGAAGTCTGTGCACCACAGTGAGAGTAGCCCCTGCTCGCTGCAACTAGAGAAAGCCTGCACACACCAGTGAAAACCCAGCATGACCAACATTAACTTTTTAAGAATATAAAGAACAAGGACAAGATCCAGGAACATGTGAAGTCTGCTGTGCTGATGACGTCGACAATAATACTGAAGAAGTGTGGGAAAGTGATGGAGGAGCTGGAGAAACTTCTCAGTGTGTGGATGCGGAATCACAGCATCAGCATCCTATTCAGCCTAATGCTGAGTCAACAGAAAGCTAAAAGCCTTTATGAAGACTTAAAAAAGAAACGCACTTAAGAATCAGAGGGCACATCTTTTAACGCCAATCAAGGCTGGTTTCATTGGTTCAAGATCAGAGCCAACTTTCACAATGTAAAAATAAGTGGAGAAGCAGCGAGTGCAGATGGGGTAGCTGCCTGGGAATTTCCTCCACCACTTGGAGAAATTATTGATGAAGGCAGGTTTTTAATATGGATGAGATAGGACTGTACTGGAAGAGGATGCCAGACTGAAGTTACATCAGTAAGGAGGAAAAATTGATTGATGCCAGGCTGTAAAGCAGCAAGTGAAAGCGAAAGTCACTCAATCATGTCCAATCCTTTGAGACCCCATGGACTATGGCCCATGGAATTAGGCTTATTCTGTTGTTTGGTGGCAATACTTTCAGTAATATGAAGCTGAAACTTCCCTTAGTTTATCATTCACAGAACCCAAAAACCCTTAGAAACACAGCCAGGGGCTCTCTTCCTGCTGAGTAGAATGACAACCCCAAACCTGAGTTACACAGGCCATTGTCTAGGACTGGTTTTCCCACCACTTTATCCCAGAGGTAGAGAAATATTGCTTGGAGAAGGACATCCCATTCAATATTCTTTTGCTGCTTGACAGTACTCCAGGCTACCCCGCATTCATGGATGACTTTCATCCCAATGTCAAAGTAATGCCTCTGCCATTGACTACTACACACTCATACAACCTATGGACCAGGGAGTGATAGTGGCTTTCAAGAAGTTTTCTTTATGGGACTTCCCTGGTGGTCCAGTGGTTAAGGCTCCATACTCCCAATGCAGGGGGCCCATGTTTAATCCTGGTCAGGGAACTAGATCCCACATACCTCAACTGAAGAGTTTGCATGCAACAGCTCAAAGGGCCCACATGCCACAGTGAAGACTGAAGATCCCAAGTGCTGCAACTAAGACCTGGTACAGTCAAATAAATATATAAAAATAATACATATTTAAAAAGGAGTATTATTTATGCCACACTTTTTGTCAGGCATAAAGGCCAGGGACAAATCAGGAGCAACCTCAAGACAATTTCAGAAGGACTCTAAGATCTACAAGGCCATAAAAAACATTGACTCTGCTAGGTGTAAGGTCACAGCCGTCACCACGAATGGCGTTTGAAAGAACCTTTGCCTGCAGTTTGTTCGTGACTTTCGTGGATTTGAGAAGGTGGGTGAGGAGTCCAAGGAGGTCTTCAGCAACTGAGTGACCCTCAGCAAGAAGCTGGAGCTGGATCTGCAAGAGGACAATTCACTGAACTCCTTGCTGTGCACAAGAGGAGCTTACTAACAAAGACCTATGGAATTGGAGGCGCAGAGAAAGGATGAAGAGAGACAAGAGGAAGAAGTAACTGAAGAAACCAAGAGACTCATGACGCAGGAAACGGCAAGGAGGTTTTCTTCATTTGAGGAGGCACTGTTAGTTTTGAGGCATAGGACCTGAATGTAGAATGGCAAGGGAAGTTTGTAGCAGCTGTTCAGAAGGCATTCCAGTTTTACCATGTTATCTAAGATGAGGAAGAAGAGCTAGTACCCAGACATTCCACTTGAGCTAAAAGATGGTGCTAAAATCCTGAAAGATGATGCTGTGAAAGTGCTGCACTCAATATGCCAGCAAATTTGGAAAACTCAGCAGTGGCCACAGGATTGGAAAAGGTCAGTTTTCATTCCAATCCCAAAGAAAGCCAATGCCAAAGAATGTTCAAACTATTGCACAATTGCACTCATTTCACATGCTAGTAAGTAATGCTCAACATTCTCCAAGTCAGGCTTGAACAGTACGTGAACCATGAACTTCCAGATGTTCAAGCCAGATTTAGAAAAGGCAGAGGAACCAGATCAAATTGCCAACTTCTATTGGATCATTGAAAAATCAAGAGAGTTCCAGAAAAACATCTCAGTTCAGTTCAGTTCAGTTCAGTCGTTCAGTCATGTCTGACTCTTTGTGACCCCATGAACCGCAGCACGCCAGGCCTCCTTGTCCATCACCAACTCCCAGAGTTTACCCAAACTCATGTCCATTGAGTCAGTGATGCCATCGAACCATCTCATCCTCTGTCGTCCCCTTCTCTTCCTGTCTTCAATCTTTCCCAACATCAGGGTCTTTTCAAATGAGTCAGTCCTTCACATCAGGTGGCCAAAATACTGGAGTTTCAGCTTTAGCATCAGTCTTTCCAATGAACATCCAGGACCAATTTCCTTTAGGATGGACTGGTTGGATTTCCTTGCAGTTCAAGGGACTCTCAAGAGTCTTCTCCAACACCATAGTTCAAAAGCATCAATTCTTCAGCGCTCAGCTTTCTTTATAGTCCAACTCTCACATCCATACAGGACTACTGGAAAAACCATAGCCTTGACTAGTGGACCTTTGTTGACAAAGTGATGTCTCTGCTTTTTAATATGCTGTCTAGGTTGGTCATAACTTTCCTTCCAAGGAGTAAGTGTCTTTTAATTTCATGGCTGCAGTCACCATCTGCAGTGATTTTGGAGCCCCAAAACATCTACTTCTGCTTTATTGACTATGCCAAAGCCTTTGACTGTGTGGATCACAACAAACTGTGGAAAATTCTAAAAGAGATGGGAATACCAGACCACTTGACCTGCCTCTTGAGAAATCTGCATGCAGGTCAAGAAGCAGCAGTTAGAACTGGATGTGGAACAACAGACTAGTTCCAAATCGGGAAAGGAGTACATCAAGGCTGTATATTGTCACCCTGCTTATTTAACTTATATGCAGAGTATATCATGAAAAATGCTGGACTGGATGAAGCACAAGCTGGAATCAAGACTGCCAGGAGAAATATCAATAACCTCAGATATGCAGATGACACCACCCTTGTGGCAGAAAGTGAAGAACTAAAGAGCCTCTTGATGAAAGTGAAAGTGGAGAGTGAAAAAGTTGGCTTAAAGCTCAACATTTAGGAAACTAAGATCATGGCAATGTTCCCATCACATCATGGCAAACAGATGGAGAAACAGTGGAAACAGTGACAGACTTTATTTTCTTGGGTTCCAAAATCACTGCAGATGGTGACTGCAGCCATGAAATTAAAAGATGCTTGCTCCTTGGAACAACAGTTATGACCAACCTAGACAGCATATTAAAAAGCAGAGACATTACTTTGCCAACAAAGGTCCATCTAGTCAAAACTATGGTGTTTCCAATAGTCATGTATGGATGTGAGAGTTGGACTATAAAGAAAGCTGAGCGCAGAAGAATTCATGCTTTTGATTGGACTATAAAGAAAGCTGAGCGCAGAAGAATTCATGCTTTTGAACTGTGGCATTGGAGTAGACTCTTGAGAGTCCCTTGGACAACAAGGATATCCAACCAGTCCATCCTTCAGGAAATCAATCCTGAGTATTCATTGGAAGGACTGATGCTGAAGTTGAAACTCCAATACTTTGGCTGCCTGATGCAAAGAACTGACTGATTGGAAAAGACCCTGATGCTGGAAAAGATTGAAGGCAGAAAGAGAAGGGTACAACGGAGGATGAGATGGTTGGATGGCACCACTGACTTAATGGACATGAGTTTGAGTAAACTCCGGGAGTTGGTGATGGACAGGGAGGCCTGGCGTGCTGCAGTCCATGGGATCTGAAGAGTCAGACACGACTGAGCAACTGAACTGAACTGAACTAAACCCAGACATCACTGGGTTGTTTTTGTTTGCTTGTTTGTTTGTTTTAAAGAGAGGAGATAAAGTTGAATTCAGCAAGGAACCAGAAACTGTGCCGTCCACATCAAGCAAGAGTGAAATTGCAGCTTGCCCTCCGTCTCCTATTGATGAGCATCCTTCAGATCTATCACCGCCCACCTCCTCTCCCTCCTCCAGTTAGTAATTCTTCTTGCCTGTTCACTTGATGCCAGCCCCTGTATGCCAGCTGTTGTTCTACCATACTTTTCAAGGTATTGTTCTGTAAGATTAAAAATGTTTTATTTTTTGTGTTTGTTTATGTATTATTTGTGTGAAAAGTATTATAAACCTATTACAGTACAGTACTGAATAGCCTATTGTATTAGTTGGGTACCTAGGCTAACTTTGTTGGACTTAGGAAGGTACCCTCACAATGGAACACTTTGTATGTAGTGAAGAAGTGAAGTGTAAGTCGCTCAGTGGTATCTGAGTCTCTGGGACCCCATGGACTGGGGCTCGCCAGGCTCCTCTGTCCATGGGATTCTCCAGGCAAGAATCCTGGATTGGGTTGCCATTTCCTTCTCCAGGAGATCTTCCCTACTCAGGGATCGAACCTAGGTCTCCTGCATTGCAGGCAGACGCTTTACTGTCTGAGCCACCAGGGAAGTTATCTCTTTTATGTAGGGGACTTAAGTGTATTCTTGGGGCTTCCTGTATAGCTCAGTAGGTAAAGCATCTGCCCGCAGTACAGGAGACTTGGGTTCAGTGCCTGGGTTGGGAAGTGGCAGAAGAAAATGGCACTGGATAAGGAAGTGGCAGCCCACTCCAATTTTCTTGCCTGGAGAATCCCATGGACAGAGGAGCCTGGCGGGCTTCAGTTCAAGGGATCCCAAGAGTGGGACACGACTTCGTGCTGTCTTTCTTTAACGGTATTTTTAACCCCTCATTGTTGTAGTTCACTCTCTCACCGCTAGGTGTCACCCTGGTAGCAAATTGTATCTAGAGCGCTGCTTCCTTGCACTTTTTTGGAATAAAGGTAAAGGGCTGAACAAATCTGATGCTTTCCTGTCTCATGAGGAGAGGCAGAAAGAGGGGGAGGGAAAGACTGAAGTAGCTTTGTGTTCTGGCAGAACCATCTATTAATACAGAGAAGAGTTATCATCGAGGGGTCTGACTGTCATTGGAATCAGCAGATTAAATGTGAAAGGAACCCTGTCAAAACCTAATTTCCACCACGCGAAAATGAATGTGGCCAAGAATAGATATGGAGCAGGATTAACTGCAGGATGGCCCCTGGAGAGAGGGCGAGTGGACACACATCTTGTAAGGAGCTGCTCTAGACCCACACTTGTCAGCGGAAGGCCTCTGCAGATGATGGACAGAAACAGACCATATGTGTCTTTTTAAAGGATGGTCTTCTACCTAAACAGGCTTCTCAGGTTGCACTAGTGGTTAAAAAAAAAAAACAAAACCCACCTGCCAATGCAGGGGATGTGAGAGATGCAGGTTTGATCCCTGGGTCGGGAAGATCCCCTGGAGGAGGAAATGGCAATCCACTCCAGTATTCTTGCCTGGAGAATCCCATGGACAGAGGGGCCTGGTGGGCTACAGTTCATGGGGTCACAAAGAGTTGGACAGGACTGAGCATACGTGCTCACAGGAGAGCTGCAGCCCCTGCTACCAAGCCACAGTTAATCCCAGGTCAGCTGGCTGGATCACTGAGGTCCTGGATATCTCTCAGGATGCACTTGGTCATTACAGAAGAAGCTCAAGATGGAAAGAAACAACTGCATTCAACCAGTCAGAATGCCACTGCAGGAGAAACCATCTCCCTGCATTTTCCAACCCAGCCAGCATCCTTCTCCTTCCCACAGCCACCCCTAAGCTCTAGCAAGTTCCTCAAGGACACCTGGCTGGAGCAGGATCCACACCACCACTCTCAGAGAGGAAAGGATGCGTTCTGGAGCCGCTGCTTCGACAGTGCAATAGCTCAGTCCAGGCTTTGGGCATGTGGCTCAGCCTCCCCGAGGCTCCTGTGCTGAAGCGTTTGGTTTCCTGAAAAATGTGTTACTGCATCTGTCTTCACAGCACTGTAGTGAGGATGCGCTGATGCAGTGTGAGAAGTGTCTGGTGCAGAATCTGACCTCTAGTATAAATGCTTAATCAGTGATGTCTAGTGTTAAGGGCCTCTTTGGACAAGTAGCCTCTTGTTCTACCTACCCTTGCACCTCTTCAGTGGTTAGAATAACTTTTCTAAACCCCTGTCTTAGCCATAATGGAGCTGCTCAAGTCTGCACGGATAAGAACTGATACTATCAAGTCAGGCCAGGTATATGGTTTCCACTCTGTGCTAGACAGCACTCCCCATCTCTGGAACTCAGAGTTTAGTGGGACATGCATACACACACTCACACACACATGAAGACAAACTTATTTAAGAGGTGTAGCTGCTAGGGAGTTTCATAGGTTAAAGTTAAGTTGCTCAGTTGTGTCCAACTCTTTGCAACCCCATGGACTGTAGCCCACCAGACTCCTCTGTCCATGGGATTCTCCAGGCAAGAATACTAGAGTGGGTTGCCATTTCCTTCTCCAGGGGATCTTCCTGACCCAGGGATCGAACCCAGGTCTCCCACATTGCAGGCAGACGCTTTAACCTCTAAGAGTCTCAAAGAAGGATCAAGTGTACCAGATGGATAAGGGGCGTGTGTGAGGCAGAGGGAAGAGGAGGTGTGAGTGTGCACACCTGAAGCACAGCTAAAGGAAGCTGAGAGTTGAGAGTCTGGGGGATGGCGGGAGAAAGGACCCTCAGGTTAGTCTGGAGGGCAGTCACTGAAAGGCTTTGTTTACCCCTCTGGAGAGTTTGATCTTTTGAAAGCTTTTAAGCAAATTGACGTCAGGAAGACTGACTCTTAGACAAAAGGGAGGGTGGAAGGGTTGGAGCCTGGAGGCAGGGAGGCTGGCTGCAGGATTTCTGCAGTGAGCCGGCAGGGAGAAGGAAGCCTGAAATGGAGGGAGGTGCAGCTGAGTGGTGTTTCTGACTCAGCATCCTTGGGCTTGGATGCCAGTTGGCAGAGGATGAAGGGGAGGAAAGAGGAGGGTTGACTCTGAGCTACCAGCTTGGGGGACCGCACAGGTGCTTCTGAGGGAGATGAGAGGTCCTACTTGAGGCAAGTGACCCAGGATTGCTTGTGGACAACCCAGGTGGGGTGTCCAGGGAAGTGTGGTAACAGCGAAGTGGAGCTTAGGCTCTGTACAAGCTATGGGGATTCCTGGGGGCTGCAGAGCAGCTGAAGCTCTCGTAGGATTCTGATCTTGTGCCTAGGGCCTGGGGGCTGATGGCGCCCACCGTGGGGAGGCGGCTGGGAGCTGGGCAGGGAGGTGCCTGTGGGGGTACTTCATGCTGATATGGCTAAGGGACGCCTTTTAAACCAGATCGTCCGTGTGCGTCTGTCTGTGTTTCCCTTTCAGCAGAGCCCGGCTCCGGTGGGGTTGAAGGAGAACATTGTGTGCACCGCTGCTGGTCTTCCCATGCTTTCCCCTCTCTCCACACAGCCCTCTGACACACCTGGGTGTGGGTGGCATCAGGACTCAGGAGGCTATTCCAGGGACAGGGTCAGTTTTCAAAGATAACGGTTGACACTTGGAATAAAATATAGAAGAGAGAGAGATCATTAAAAAAGATAATCAAGTTTCCCCTCCCAAAGATAGCCATGCGTGAGCCAGGCTTCTAGAGAGGCAAGTCCCAGCAGTGAATGAGGCAGAAGCCCAGACAGGTAGAAGACAGCTAGCCTAAGGGGGCTGGAGGCAGATGTGGGTGAATAGAGGATGGTACCCGAAGGCCTGGCATCCAAGCTGCCCAGGCATCAAGCGCCCAGTCCCTGGAGGGCTGTGGCAAGCAGGGCAGGCACCCAGGAGCAAGGGGGAGAGAATCAAGGGAGGGGACACAGCCAGGTACTCCAACTCCAGTACCAGGAGCAGATGGGACCCTGGGTCCTGACCCTGGAGTACGAGCCAGAGAGTAATCAGGCCTCGGCCCTGTGGTCAGGCTGACTGGACACTGGCCACCACTGCTCCTGCAGTCAGGGGTCAGTTGTGTTCTAGACTTGTGCAGGCCAACACGGTAGCTGCTAGCCTCAGGTGGCTATTTAAATTTAGTTTTTAATTAACTGTGCTTACACTGTGCATACACTTTGATCCAGTGATTCTGCTTCTGGAAATTTATCCAAATGATGTACTCATAGATATTCAGAAAGAGACGTGTAAAAGGGACTTACTGCATGACACTATTACCTTTGGGGAAGGAGGGTCATATTTATTGGGGGTATCATTTATTTATTTATTGGGGGGAATTCCCTGGTGGCTAAGATGGTAAAGCATCTGCCCACAATACAGGAGACCCGGGTTCAATCCCTGGGTTGGGAAGGTCCCCTGGAGAAGGAAATGGCAACCCACTCCAGTACTCTTGCCTAGAAAATTCCATGGATGGAGGGGCCTGGTGGGCTACAGTCCATGGGGTCTCAAAGAGTCAGACAAGACTGAGCGACTTCACTTTCCATCATTTACATACCATAAAATTTACTCTTACTAAGTGTATAGCTGGCTGAACTATGTCAATGTATATAGTGGTGTAAACACTGCTGCTAAGGTGCTTCAGTCGTGTCCGACTCTGTGTGACCCCATAGACGGCAGCCCACCAGGCTCCCCTGTCCCTGGGATTCTCCAGGCAAGAACACTGGAGTGGGTTGCCATTTCCTTCTCCAAACTAGTGCTATCAACTATTTTTCCATCTTTCCAAGAAGTTCACTTGGGCTGCCCTTTGTCATCATCAGGTCCCTACTGCAAGCCCCCGTCCCTGGCAACCACTGATGGGCTTTTCATCCTATAGTTTTATCTTTCCATCAAGGTTGACTACGTGGAATCCCACACGCGTGTAGCCTTTTCTGTCTGGCTACTTCCCCTTAGCAGAGTGTTTCTGACGTGTATCCACAGTTTTGTGTCCATCGGTGGTTTGTCCCTTTGTTGCTGAGTCGCATCCCACCGTGTGGATGTACCAGAGCTTGTCGTTGTGCATTTGGGCTGCTTGTAATGTTTGGCACTGGGAATAGAGCTGCTGCAAGCACACACACACAAGTCTTTGCATGGACAGCAGGGCATTATTCGTGCAGCAAGCTTTCAGAAATAACCTCAGTGTCTAACATCTAACACCTAATACTCCTTAGAGTGAAAGGACAAAGTGCAGCCACCGAAACCATGTTTTCAAAGGATGGTTTATAGTATGGAAATACTTCACTTGTTTAGTATAAAAATAACAGAACACGAGATCTGTTTTCAGGATGATTATCTCCGGCTCACAGAGGACTTTTTGTTTTGTTCTTTGTTTTACATTTCTCTGTTGGACTCTCTGAGATTTTAAGAATGGGAAGAATGAGATTTACTGTAAGGAACTGTGGGGCAACGAGGAAGACAGGAATCCAGTCTGCACGGGAGACTGGAATGGGGGCCACGTGGGGAAGATGGAGGCAGTCACCCATCCAGAGCTCTGCAGAGGTGCTGGCCTGCTTCCTCAGGCCTCCTTCCTCCCCTCCCTGTCCGTGTTTCTCATCCTTCCTGTCAGCCAGTCCAGACTCCCATTGCATGACTTCCGTGTGCCAGGCCCTGTTTCTCTCCAGGCACAATGCAGACGTGGCCCCTTCCTTCATGAAGCTAGGAGGCCTTAGTGTCTTTCTGCCTCCTCCTACCACCAGCTACACTCTGTTTCCCTTTATTCTCCTCTGTGCCTCTTGTTCGTGCACGAGTCCTGCTTCTTCCACCCTTTGCTTCCTTCCTTCTCTCTGCATGTCCTTAGACTAACGCTCCTCCTACCTACCCACTTTCCGCTCCCGTATGCCTCACATTGACTCCCCAAGAGAGGACGTGATGGGCTCAGTGAGTCACAGTGGAACTAGGGTAAGATTTTTGGAGGAGTCCACCCCATAGATCCTAGCCAGCCAGGGTTTGGCTACCCTTGAGTCAGGTATCTACCCTGGTCCAGCCAGCTGTGGCTGGTCTTGGGGGTCGGGGGTCAGAGCCACAGGGCACATGGCATGGCCAGCCATGGGTAAGGAACTCCTAGGAATGGCTGTGAATGTGGCAGGCCCCCAAAATACAACACAGTGTTGCCCAATATAATCTGTACACTTTATATATTTGTTAAAATAGGTGCCTGTTACTTTTTAAATTGAAGGAGAGGGAGAGTCAAAAATAATTTCATATAGAAAGAAAAATATTTTCTAAGAAGGATAATGTTCTGGTGTATCCCAACTGATTATATGTGAGCAGAGGTTAAGTCATCCACATTGGCTGCCAGTCAAGGAGCAGAGGGCAATACCTGAGTGAATGGACTTAGTGAACTTGGTCTAGAAAGAGATAGAGAGATATATATAGAGAGATAGAGACAGAGATAGAAAGAGAGGAGCCCGAGGTAGGATGAAGTGAGGGCTGGAGCATAAATTTACTTCTGTGTTCCTCTTTTGCCTGAGGTAGCCCTGAAGGCTTGAATCCTGGGGAAAATGTGGTTTCACTGTCCCTAACAGAGGCCATATCAACTTGATTTGCTATTAAAAACAAAACAATAAAAAAGCTTTCTATGGAGACTTACACCTCATATCTCCCCTGACCACAAAGGATCCTTTTGCTTGAAAGGATCAACCTCTGTTATTTTTCATTCTTATCACTGTCTAAACATGACTTTTCATGGCAGCAATCAATGAATGTGTGTGTCTTTGTTCTTTTTATTCCTGTGTGTTTTCCCTGTGTTGACACGATCGTATATTTATTGTTTTAATGGCTCTATATTCTTTCTGATGAATATATGACAGTACCCCAAAGGTTAGGCATTCGGATTGTTTATAGTGGTTTTTTTTGCTATTATGAAAAATATACCTTGAAATAATTACAAATTTGACTTTTTTTTTTTGCCAGTAGTAACAACTATCTTTATTCTTCTCAAGACCAATTTTATATTATGTTTTGTTTCCTATTTACAAAACATGTTCATTGTAGATGTTTTAGAAAAAAATATAAACATATATTTTAAATATTTATAAAATATAAGCTTATATAAAAGCTTATATAAAAATATAAGCTGCTTGGGGTGTTTATGACCTACAAGGGATGTAATCACAGACTCCCCTTTTATTTTTCTAGTTAAAGGAGGCCTTGCTGACAGCGGTTGGTCCTCCCTGCTCCTCAGTTCCCTAGTAATCCCAGGAGTCCAGAAGACTCAGTTCATATTCCACAAGCAAGCTGAAAAAGATGCGGGAGCATCTAGACAGCCTTCCAGATCCTGGGTGACCGGCTGGCCTTGTTCTCTTACCAGCCACAGTGCCCTTCTAGAAGACTGGTGTGCCTCTTGGGTACTTGATTGCCACATAAGCAACAGTGATGATTACAATTGGATTTCTAAGACTAATATCGTTTTATTTTTTCTTAAGCTTATGCTCATACACTTAACCATTGCTTCCAAAAGAGGGTGCTAAGTCTGGAAGAGACCCCCCACCCCAGCCACAATCTCAAAACAAACAACAAATCTCTAGTGGTTTACCTTCTGGGCTGAACCCCGTCGCTAGTAGGGAAAGACGTGGATGGGAGCACTCCACTTGGAAAGTGTCCACAGGGACAAGAAGAATTTCTCCAAATCCCATAATGCTGTCAGGTAATCGGGGTGACCCCTCGTGCCTTCAGAGTCTCAAGCCTGGGAGGGTGGGTCTGGCTCCGTCGTGTCCTGAGGCAGCTAAGGAGAAGGTGCCCTTGACAAGGTGTTCCTGGGGTGGCTTCTCCACTTTGGGCTCTGGTACAGGGCCCTCACGCCAGTGCCTGACGGGAAGGCTAATTCTCAGCTGAGGCATGACCAGCCGTGAGGCCCTCATGACCTGGAGGCCAAGTTTCTTCGCACTAGAAATTCATCTCCTGCACTTCGCATGTACCTAGCTGTTTCTGCCAGGACCAAGCCAGTGCCAGGGCTTAGTTTGGCACTTTCTTCTCAGTGACCTGGAAGGACTTTCCCCCAGCCCCCAGCCCCTCCCTGTCCTGGGGCATGACTGCTCCTTGCCTGCAGGACAAGGTAGGCCCCTCTTCTCTAGACTGTGGTTCTAAGAGGAGACTACTCATTATGTTTTAACTTCTGTTTATTATTTATTTAGTTATTTTGCTGCTCCGGGTCTTAGTGGTGGCATTCGGATGTGGTGTGTGGAATCTACTTCCCTGAACAGGGATCAAACCTGAGCCCCTGCAGTGGGAGGAGGGCTGAGTCTTTAGCCACAGTGCCACCAGGGAAGCCCCAAGCCTACACTTTCTGCGAAGTGAAACCAACCAAAGATAGCTACTGTACACTTAACACAATATTATAAATCAACTGTATTTCAATTAAACAAAACAAAACTTTGGGCCTAAACAGGGCTGTTCCCAGCTGTGAGATCATAGTGCCTGTGATTGGCTCATGTCTGTGGTCCCGTGCGGCTTCGGTTTCAGAAAGAAAAAAACAAATACCATATATATTAAGGCATATATGTGGAATCTAGAAAAGTGCTACAGACAAATCTATTAGCAGAGCAGGAATAGAGATGCAGAGGCAGAGAAGGGACCTGGGGACACAGTGGGTTAAGCAGTTATTTATAATGTTGTGTTAATTTCTGCTGTACAGCTGCATGACTCAAGTACACAATATATACCTTCTTTTTTATATTTTTTCCCATTATGGTTTATCCCAGGAAGTTGGATACAGTTCCCTGTACTATCCAGTAGGACTTTGTTGTTCATCCATTCTAAATGTGATAGCTTTCATTTACCAGCCCTTCACCCCCAGTCCATCCCTCACCTTCTCCTCCCCGCTTGTCAACCACAAGTCTGCTCTCCATGTCTATGAGCCTGTTTCTGTTTTGTAGATAGGTTCATTCATGCCATATTTTAGTTTCCACATATAAGTGATATCATGCGGGCTTTGCCTCTCTCCTTCTGACTTACTTCACTGAGTATGATAATCTCCAGTTGCATCCATGTTGCTGCAAATGGCATCATTCTTCTTTATGGCTGAGGAGTATTCCACTGTATATATGTGCCACACCTCCTTTATCCATCCATCTGTCGATGGACATTTAGGTCGTTTTCATGTCTCGGGTGTCATGAACTGTGCTGCTGTGAACTTAGAGGTGCATGTGTTTTTTGAATTACAATTTTGTTCGATAAATGCCCAGGAATGAGATTGCTGGATTAGATGGTAATTTTATTTTTAGCTCTCTGAGGAATTGCCATGCTGTTTCCTGTAGTGGCTGCACAGGGTCCAAAGTTTTGAAGGCAAGTGCTATGCCTCACTCTCTGCCTGTTCCCACAGGTCCCACTTCCCCAGGCAAGGGCCCCACTGCTCTGTTTATACTGATGGGTATTGTACTGTCCTAGGAATGCTAGGAGAGGACAGATGAGCAAGAAAGAGGAGAACCAGGAGCTTATTCCTCTTGATCCTCCCTCTGGGTCCTGCATGCCCTGACCTGGGAGCTTCCTGCTGTCTGGCATTCTCTGAGTTTTAGATATCCTTTGTTAGGTACATTGATTCCTCAGACCTACTGGGAAATACTTTGTATCTTTATAATGTCCATTCATCTGCCTTTCCTCTCCTCCTTCACAGTCTGTGTTTTAGGAAATGTAGGCTTATTTGTGTTCAGTTGCTCAGTTATGTCGGACTCTTTGCGACCCCATGGACTGCAGCATGCCAGGCTTCCCTGTCCTTCACTACCTCCCTGCTGCTGCTGCTGCTGCTGCTGCTAAGTCGCTTCAGTCGTGTCCGACTCTGTGTGATCCCATAGACAGCAGCCCACCAGGCTCTGCCGTCCCTGGGATTCTCCAGGCAAGAACACTGGAGTGGGTTGCCATTTCCTTCTCCTTTGCGTGAAGGTGAAAAGTGAAAGTGAAGTCGCTCAGTCGTGTCCGACTCCTAGCGACCCCATGGACTGCAGCCTACCAGGCTCCTCCGTCCATGGGATTTTCCAGGCAAGAGTACTGGAGTGGGGGGCCATTGCCTAAGTTTGCTTAAACTCATGTCCATTGAGTCGAGGATGCCATTCAACTATCTCATCCTTTGTCACCGCCTTTTCCTTTTCCTCCTTTTGGACTTCCCTGGTGGCTCAGAAGGTAAAGTGTCTGTCTACAATGCAGGAGACCCGGGTTCGATCCCTGGGTTGGGACGATCCCCTGGAGGAGGAAATGGCAATCCACTCCAGGACTATTGCCTGGAAAATCCCATGGACAGAGGAGCCTGGTAGGCTACAGTCCATGAGGTCATAAAGAGTTGGACACGACTGAGCAACTTTACTTACTTTTCCTCCTGCACTCAATCTTTCCCAGCATCAGGATCTTTTCTTACTATTGATGTTTTTAGAGAATCGAGTATCATTTTAAAAGCACCCTACTATGTTCCATGTTTTGTGGCAAAATGAAGGTTTAAAATAAAACAAAGATTCTCTTTTATACAACACTATGTATAAGGCAAGAAGAATACTTCATTTGGGACTTTTAGCTTTAAGCCACAGAAAGTAACTCTGGTTTATTTTTAGCAGTAAGGGACTTTCTGAAAGAGGGTACTGAGTGCTTGATAGAATTAACAGGCGGGCTGGAGAGTTAGGCTTGGAGACGAAACAGCCAGGGACACCTGCTGAAATCGCACCTGGAACCTGTGATGGCCACTGGGAGGAACGCTGCTGGAGGGTGCTTCCAGAGCTTGCGCACCATCAGTACGGATGCTGCCTCGTGCCTGTTTGTTCACCTCACTAGCTTCTAGTGGAAGGCTGAGGCTGGGACCCTCTGATGGGCAGAGACTAGGTCATTGCCTGACCTTCTAGGGAGTCTGGGGAAGTGAGTCTCTGGCATTTCCTTCCTTTGTCCTGTAAGGCAAACTTTTGCCTCAATAAAGGGTTGGAGGGGTTCTGAAATGCAAATGCTTAGATGCTGGGCAGCCAAGCAGAAAAATAGCTAATTTCCTTACAAATTTCTCAGAAAGTTGGGACAGCAGACAATCATACTAGTAGTAGTAGTAGACAAAATCTATCAACTTAGGTCCAGGTTAGATCAGCACTCAGTTTTTCTTGCTTAAGAGAATCCTAGCCTGAGAGAACCTGTCATGACCACTGTAGAGTAATTCAGCAACGTCTTGGAATTCTCTTTTCCTTTGGTGAGTGTGTTGAACTCCAGAGCTCCACTGTGGCCTACTGAGGGCTGATGAGGGGTTTGGCATTCCCAGCCAGACGGGAGTGTGTTGACTACACCTTTCCAGGGCAGGGCTTGTAAACCACACTGGCAAATTCTCCTTGTGATATTTCCTTGCAGCATGAAAAGTCGTTCTTTGTCCTTCCTCATGTGTAAACTCCCTTTAGAGTCTCTGTAATTAAAGAGCATAAAGAGAAAATAGAAGCTGTTCAACAGTGAGTATTTCCCAGGTTTCTAGGTGGGTCGTCCATCCAGGAAGATTTCCACCTGGGACTTCCCCAGAATAGGCAGTTCCAGCCAAAGCTGACACTGGATCCACCTTCCCAAACCTTTCCATTAAAATGCTCCTGAAGGCTGAAAGCCAGAGAACACATAATCCAAAAGGGAAGTAGAGTGTAGCCAGAGGGAAGGCTAAAATTTCTTTGAATTTAAGTTTGCACCGCTAAACTTAAATCATGCAGGTTTTGATAGCTCACTAGAGTATAAACTAAAAAGCTCTCCCCATGTGTAAACAGGTGCTAGCCTGAGCAGGAAAAATTTGTTATTCTTGGAAACTGTTGCATGCCTTTCAGTCCAGGCATGCTCACGGGAGAGCTGGGGTCTGCCCGGGGGCCTGGTCTCCGTGTCACCTCCCACCCAAGAGAGAGAAGAGGACAAGAACTGGTCTAGACTGGCACAGTGCAGCACGAGCTAATTCTTTTCTCTTTTTAAATTGTGGTAAAATATGAAAATATATAATATATTTATATATATATTATATAAATATATATATTATATATTATATTTTTATAATATATAATATAAAAATGACTATTTCAATCATTTTTTAAAGTGTGGCATTAAGTAGCTTCACATTACCGTGCAACCATCCCCTTCATCCAGAACAACTTTATCATCTCTAAGTGAAACTCTTGTGCCTGTTACATCTTAACTCCTCAGCCCCCTCCCCCAACCCCTGGTAGCCTGATTCCACCTACTCTCTGTCTCTAGAAACCTGACCATTCTAGGTACCTCATATGTGGACAATATTTGTCCCCTTGGACTGATTCTTGATGGCACCAGAAACTGAATGGGCTGGATTCTGTGAAATGCACTGTTCATTACTGACTCCTATTGGCCAGCGGTGATCAGATCTTGTGGGCAGGAATGGATGTTTTCTTCTGAACAAATGGGTGCTTCTACTGTTTATTGTTTAGTCGCTAAACCATGTCTGACTCTTTTGTGCCCCCATGGACCCCATGCAACCCACCAGGCTCCCCTGTCCATGGGATTTTCCAGACAAGACTACTGCAGCGGGTTGCCATTTCCTTCTCCCGGGGATCTTCCCCACCCAGGGATCGAACCTATGTCTCTTGCTTGTCAGATGGATTCTTTACCACTGAGCCACCTGGGAAGCCCTGCTCCTACTGTTAGTAATCCTGAAAAAAGTTTAATCCCAGAATAGGAAAAGAGGGTGACTGAGACTGGGGTAAGTGGATTTCTTTTCCCCCTCTGGGTCTTGATGGCCAGATGTGGAGCTTCCTGAAGACTTTCATTGGTGGGCTGTGGGCGGTGGGTGGTGTGTGGCACCCTGTGCCCAAGGAAGCCTACTGAGGGCAGAATGGTGACCATGCAGGTGACCAAGCCTGTAGGGGAGAATGCTAAGCCCTTCCAGGGCAGGCATGTCACCTCGTTACGGCCCTTCAGTTACTCCAAGGCTCTAGCAATACCTGGTCCACAGTCAGCACACCATCTCAGTTGAGCTGTGGGGAGTGAGAGGGGACTGTCCTTCCCATGAGGCTGAGTGTGGGTGGCAGTGGTGGCCACTAGCTAAGGACAGCTGGGCCCAAAGGGGCAGATATCTCTCAGAGCTGCAGAAGAGGTCAAAGGCGCCATCATGGCAATAACTTGGAGAAGGGAGCAGGCAGCAAAAGCAGAGTAACATATGCTAGAGTATGTGAGGAAATTCTTAGAAGTTCCAGCAAGCAACCTGCTGTGAGTACATAGCATGGTGATTTGATATTTTTTGTTGTTGTTTAGTGACTAAGTCATGTCAGTCTCTTTGTGACCCCATGGACTGTAGCCCACCAGGCTCCTGTAGCCAGGGGATTCTCCAGGCAAGAATACTGGAGTGGGTTGCCATTTCCTTCTCCAGGGGATCTTCCTGACCCAGGGATGGAACTGCGTCTCTTGTGTCCCGTGCATTACCAAGTGGATTCTTTACTGCTAAGCCACCAGGGAAGCCCCATTTGGTATTAAAAGAGATTATAATTTCTTTTTTAGACTTGGGCATCGGAGACCAAAGGTACCAAGTGAAGTACATTTGACTTAATCTGACAATGGGATTAAAAGTTCCTTTCCATGAACCAAAGCTGAAGCTCATGGAAGACGAACAGTTTGTGGCCCTCTACCCACCCACCTCGAGTACTCCAGTTGGAGACCCAGAGCTCTGGACTGAAATAGATTTAAGGGACTAGATGACAGAATGTGGTCCACTGGAGAAGGGATGTCTGGCTCTAAGTAGGTGGTGAATATTAAATCTATATAATGGAAGATAAAACTGTAGAAACTAGGTTTCACTCTCCACAGAATCTGAAGGGTTTGAAGGTAAGATGCGCACAAGGAGTTCATAGCTTCAAGATTCTCCACGGTGCAATTACAGAGAGATTTCCAATTCTGAGTTGTGAAGTCCTAAAGATAATACTTAATAATAGCCTTCTTCCTACTATTCTTTATTATCCAAACCGTGTTCCCAGCTATCAGCTTCTTTCTCCCTTTATCCTATGCCTGTGGGAGAGGTTGATATAAGCTATTATTCTTCTTTTATGAGTAAAGAAATTAAATTTCAGAGAGACTGAATGATATGCCCAAGGCTCTAAAATTAGTCTGTGGCTAAGGCAAGGTGAGAGCTTATGTCCCCTGCTTTTCCTCCAGAGTTGTGCGTTTCCTTCTAAAGCTGTATTTATTTATCTTTTCCTTCCAGCTTTATTCAGATGTAATTCACATACAGCATTGGGTAAGTTTAAGGTGAATAACATAACAACTTGACTTGCATACATCTTGAAGTGATTACCACAATAAATTCAGTGAACATCCATCATCTCATATAAGATTAAACAAAAAGAAAAAAATTTTTCCTTGTTATGAGAACTCTTAGGGTTTACTCTCAACAATTTTTGTATATAACATATAGCAGTGTTGAATTGGTAGCACAATGGTATAGAATTCACCTGCCAGTGCAGGAGACAGGAGATGTGGGTTTGATTCCTGGGTCGGGAAGATCCCCTAGAGGAGGAAATGGCAACCCACTCTAGTGTTCTTGTCTGGGAAATCCCGTGGACAGAGGAGCCTGGTGGGCTACAGTCTGTGGGGTCACAAAGAGTCCAACACGACTGAGCACACACTCACTCAATGTTGATTACATTTACCATTTGTAGATTATGTCCCTGCTCTTCCTCCAAGGTTGTCCTTCTCCTTTGACACCAACACATATCAAACCTTTCTAGATGTGAATGTCTTTGCCAACCTCATCAACAACCTCAAAATCTTTATAAAGCCCACTGGTGTTCTGGTTTCCATCTGTGTTCCGAATCAACACACCTGAGTGCTGTCTCAGAACCACCTTCCAAGAAGCGTCTCTAACCACTTCAGCCCAGGCTGATCCTCATCTTTGAAAAACTTACACTGCACTTAGAATCAGCACCACAATGCAGAGCATGTACATACTTTCTGGATTGTTTGCTGCTTGCTTGCCAATATCAGGGAGAGTTTGCTGAAGAATAGGCAGCCAGCTGCATCCCATACTTCTTTGGTGTCATCTGTGGCCTCTAAAAACAGGCCAGGACAATTATCTAATACAACTTGCTGAGTGATGTTTGGACACTGTGGTGTACATGTGCTGGGTGATAGATCATCTTTGAGCAGGATGGCTCCACTGCTCGTTCCAACCCTTCTCTATCCCTTCATTTCTCTTTCTATACAGTAGTTATCACTACTGCTGGATGGTACTATTTATCTATTTATTTATGTGTTTTTGGTTGTCTCCCCAGTGAGAGTGTAAAATCTAAGAGAGCAAAGCCCTTCTTACTTCTCCAACTCCTAAAACATGTTGTGGTAGGTGCTCGATAAATGTTTGTTGAATAAATAAATGAAGGTCTAAATTGATGCACCGTTTGGGGTGGTCACCAGCCCTCTTGCATCAGAATCACTCAAGATGTTTGTTAGAAATGTAGGTTCTTGGCCTTATCTCAGAAAAAACAAATTAGAATCTCTGGAGATGGGATCCTGGACATAGCAATGTTGGTTTTCATGTACATTGAAGTT
This sequence comes from Bos indicus x Bos taurus, assembly GCF_003369695.1. NCBI lineage: Eukaryota > Metazoa > Chordata > Mammalia > Artiodactyla > Bovidae > Bos > Bos indicus x Bos taurus. Next base: position 15,300,080 of record NC_040102.1, on the reverse strand, counting down.
GAGAACCAGCACTCATTTTTTCGATGAGAAAAACTGAGCCTCTGAGGTATCAAGGGATTTGTTCAAGGTCACCATATAGATTATACCCAAGCTGTTAGTAGAACTCAGACTTCACACTCTCAATCCAGAGCTCTAACCACACCAGGCTCCCTAATTTATAGAAACCATAACTTTTGCAGAATGATCACTCTATCATTTATATGATGTCGTTTGACATCAGCCAGGCTTTTGTCCTCCAGGTTTGAGATTGGAAAAGTCCACTGGGAATCAGACCAGCCCAAGAACTAAGTCTTAAGAGATTCTGATTATGAGTTTCCCAATGAAACAATTGAGCCAGATCACCCTAGGGTGATGTTCATTGCTCATAAACCCCTACTATGCATCACTCTTATGAGCATCTGTTCAAAATTTATCTCACGTAAGGAGAACCCTCATGTGAGAGATTAAGACCAAGACAAACGAGCATAAAGAAGCAACATGAAAACAGTGGAGACATTTCTAAAAGGAGGCTTTAAAGAAACCATCAGTGATGGTTAGTATATTCAGCAATACAAAAAAAGATATTTCAACCTTGATTCAGTAGCTAAAAGATATAAAACAGGAACTTTTGAAGAAAAAGGTGCTTTAAACATTCAGAAGCATGATAATAGAAATTTTATAAATTGAAAGGTAAAACTGAAGAACTCTTCGAAAATGTAGAGCAAAAACCCAAAAGTGATATGAAAGAGAAAATGTAAAAAACAGAGGATTCATCCAGGAAGTTTCGTTATTTGTATAATAAGAGATTGAGAAAGAGAGAACCGAGAAAGTGGAGTGGAAGAAATCATTAACAAAATAATCCCAAACAAATGTTCAGGTTAGAGTGGTGAGATGTGTCCAGGGTGAGATGCAGGAAGAAAAGCAGACACAAACCAGGGTGTGTGATAGTTAAACTTTAGAACTCCTGGGATAAAGGGAGGATCTTGGGATGATTAAAGGATAGACAGGTCAGATTAAAATGTCATTAGGTTTCTCAGCAGTAATACCACAGGCTAGAAGAAAATAAAGCAATGCCTTCAAAACTCTGAAGAAAAAGGATTCCTACCTTAGAATTCTATATGTAGGCACAGCATCATTTATGTATGAAGTTTGAATAAGGATGTTTTTAGAAAGGCAATGTTTCAAAACTTGTGTATCCCACATGTCTTTGGTTTCTAAAGGAAAGCTTCTAAAGGATACATTTTGCCAAAGCAAGGGAATAAACCAAGAAAGAAGACACAAGATCCAGGAACAGGAGATTCATCAAGAGTGAAATGAGGGGAACCCCCAGGAGGGTGGTAAAGGAAAATCCCTGAATAGTGGTTCCATCCTAGTTGTTGGAAATAGACAGTCCAGACGGGCGCCTATCAGAGAGCCTAAGAGATATTTCTTCAAGAAGGTCAAATCAGTGAAATATGTGTTGCTCCCAATGTCTTGAGAGCATAGATGTTTGTGTAATTCAGTAAGACTTTGTGTTTGAATTTGTGATAAGCACTAATCACCATCATTATCATAATGAAATTATTATCCAGGGGAAAGTTATTTAGGATAGGAAAAGCCAGTGTAGTTTGCTACAGGACTTTGCTCAGAGTAGCATTTATGTGATCATAAAGATATAAACACTGAATAAAGATCTAACAAAAACTATGCTATAACTGTTGCAAAGATAAGGAAGGGGATGGGAAGGGGGTGCGTGTGTTTCATGGGGGTCTGGGGAGAAGAGAGAGCCAAATCCCTACCTAGCTTGAAAAGTGCTAAGTCAGTCAGATCAGATTAGTCGCTCAGTCATGTCCGACTCTTTGCGACCCCATGAATCACAGCACGCCAGGCCTCCCTGTCCATCACCAACTCCCAGAGTTCACTGAGACTCATGTCCATCGAGTCAGTGATGCCATCCAGCCATCTCATCCTCTGTCGTCCCCTTCTCCTCCTGCCCCCAATCCCTCCCAGCATCAGAGTCTTTTCCAATGAGTCAACTCTTCGCATGAGGTGGCCAAGTACTGGAGTTTCAGCTTCAGCATCATTCCTTCCAAAGAAATCCCAGGGCTGATCTCCTTCAGAACGGACTGGTTGGATCTCCTTGCAGTCCAAGGGACTCTCAAGAGTTTTCTCCAACACCACAGTTCAAAAGCATCAATTTTTCGGCACTCAGCCTTCTTCACAGTCCAACTTTCACATCCATACATGACCACAGGAAAAACCATAGCCTTGACTAGACGGACCTTTGTTGGCAAAGTACTGTCTCTGCTTTTGAATAGGCTATCTAGGTTGGTCATAACTTTCCTTCCAAGGAGTAAGCGTCTTTTAATATTATGGCTGCAGTCACCATCTGCAGTGATTTTGGAGCCCAGAAAAATAACGTCTGACACTGTTTCCACTGTTTCCCCATCTATTTGCCATGAAGTGATGGGACTGGATGCCAGGATCTTCGTTTTCTGAAAGTTGAGCTTTAAGCCAACTTTTTCATTCTCCACTTTCAATTTCATCTCAAGAGGATTTTGAGTTCCTCTTTACTTTCTGCCATAAGGGTGGTGTCATCTGCATATCTGAGGTTATTGATATTTCTCCCGGCAATCTTGATTCCAGCTTGTGCTTCTTTCAGTCCAGCGTTTCTCATGATGTAGTCTGCATATAAGTTAAATAAACAGGGTGACAATATACAGCCTTGACGAACTCCTTTTCCTATTTGGAACCAGTCTGTTGTTCTATGTCCAGTTCTAACTGTTGCTTCCTGACCTGCATACAAATTTCTCAAGAGGCAGATCAGGTGGTCTGGTATTCCCATCTCTTGAAGAATTTTCCACAGTTTATTGTGACCCACACAGTCAAAGGCTTTAGCATAGTCAATAAAGCAGAAATAGATGCTTTTCTGGAACTCTCTTGCTTTTTCCATGATCCAGCGGATGTTGGCAATTTGATCTCTGGTTCTAAGTCAATAGCTGATGCTTAAAAGTGAAAAATCAAGGAAACTGTGCAGGAGGGAAAATAACTTTTCCTCTACTTTTCTGAGTTCTTAGCTAAGACCTCTGTAATAAAAGACTGATGAACGAGAGAAAAACAGACATTTATTAACATGTGTACCTCATGTATGCCTAGGGCTTCCGAGGCAGCTCAGTTGGTAAAGAATCTGCCTACCAGTGCACCACAAGAGGTGTGGGTTTGATCCCTGGGTTGGGAAAATCCCCTGCAGTCGCAAATGGCAACCCACTCCAGTATTCTTGCCTGGGAAGTCCCATGGACAGAGGGGGTCACAGAGAGTTGGAAACGACTTAGCAGCAGCAGCAGCAGCAGCATTGTGTATGCCTGGAAGACATTCAGGGAAACTGAGAAACTCCCCAAGATGCCTTAAAATTCAAACTTATCTGCCATCTTCACAGGAAAAGGAGAAGGGAGGGATGTTGGCCCCTTCAGGGAGAAGAAATGATTTTTAGGATGGTGAATGGACCTTTACCAGAGTAGACAGGAGGTGTGATAGCTTGTGATGATAGTTATGTGTCTGGGTGTGGTGACAACTTGTAGTCTCCTCTCAGGTGACAAGAGTCCCTCTTTCTTGACTGATGAAACTCCTGGAGAGGGGATCCATGACCACTGGCTTCTTTTGGAGGTTCCTTTAGGCAGATAGGGAGAGCTCAGAGAAAGCTGCTCCCTGCATTGCTGTTTCCCCAGTGTCTAGAGCTCCAAGCAGCAAATATACCAAAGCCACATATTTTAGGATGTCTTACAGGCTACGCTTCAAGAACAGTAAGTGAGCATTTTCTTTAGCAACAAAGAAATTCTTTGTTGCTAAAGAATTCTTTAGATCAATACCAAAAGCATCAACTCAGACACCTGAGGATTGTTCTTCTGGAGAAGGGGTAGTGGGGGAACTACTGTTTGTCAAAACACTGTAGAACTATTTTACTCTTTAAAATTCACGCTGGTATTACTTTAATACAACGTTTAAACATATAAATAAACGTCAAAAGGCCCACATAGCCTGCTTCTCTGAACTAATAAAGGAAACTAAGGGGTAAATATTCTAAAGCACAATTCCAACCAACATCATATGAGACATCTTGAACTCAGGGCCAGAAAGTTCCATTTTTAAATGTGAAGAGATGCTCAGCCCTGATGTGATAGATGCAGAGAGCGTGGGAAGCAGCACCTGCTCAGAGGTTGGAGAAGGCACAACCAGAGTGGCAATTCCATTTCCTCTGATGATTGAACACCAGCTGCAATTTCAATTTTTAATGTTTTTATGCCATGATGCTGAGAAGGAAATCTTGAGAACTACAGAAAGATGATTGGACGTCGAAAGATTAGCTGGTTTTTCTTAAAAGCAGTTTAGACTTCAGTCTTTACACTGTCTGATGTGGAACCAAGCCAAAAATAACATGAAGAAAATATGAGCACAAGAGTGGCGACTTGAAATTCAAAGTTGTTGACCAGTCGGTCACCTGTCCTATTGATTGAACTCTGGTTGCCTGTCCTCTAGCCTTATCCTGTTGTTGATACACTCAGGTGAGAAAGCATTCAACAGAAATGAAAGAATGAGTAAATAAACCTGGTGGGAGAAACTCACAGGGATGGGGTGCAAGGGAGAGCAAACACATTACATTTCAGATCCCAGTGAGTCCAAAGAATTAACTGCTAAATAACAGAATGTACACCCGAGCCTCTGGGAGAGCCAACTGAAAACGTTTTCAAAGAAACAGGGAATGAAGTCAGATAATACAATTAATCCCCAAGCTTGCTTTCTTCCTTTCTTTCTTATTTTCTTCCCTCCTTCTTTCCATTCTGTTTTTTTCTTTTTTCCCCCAAATCCTATTTTGGTTTCAGGTTAGCTTTCCCATACCCTGTTCAGGCTTCAATGTCATGGTGTAATCAAGCTTTGGTAACCACCAGCTGTAATTGGAGCTGGCTGGCCAATAAAACAAAAGCCATCAAAACTACTCATCTGTATTGCTAAAATCTAAAACAATGAAGAGATTAAAAGCAAAGATAACCCTTTACTTAATTACACAATCTAGAGGGAATGATTTTCGCCTTTGGGTATTGTCTTTAATTTGTGAAAACCAAATGTATAATTTATGCAAAAGCCATCACAATAGTTTCTTGGAATAGAAACTATAATTTTCTGTGTTTTACGGACAATCTATTTTTTAATATTTATTTTGAAATTTACAAATAGTGAAAAATTTTTTGATGTATAGTTCCATAAGTTTTAACACATGTATAGATTCATGTGACCCCACAACAATCAGGATACAAAACAGCCCCATCATCCCAGACTCCCCCTTGCTGCTTTTCATGTAATCCCTGGAAAATCACTAATCTGTTCTCTGCTCCTTAACTTGTGCCTTTTCCAGAATGTCATAAAATGAAATCCTTCAGAATGCACGCAGCTTTTTTGCCTTGCTTCCTTTGTTTAGCGTAATGTATTTGAGATCTATCCAAATTATTGTGTATCATATGTGTGTGTGGGTGGCTGCATGGGTGTATATACTTGTGTATGTAAAGTTTCTGTTTTGAAATAGAATCACAGGAAGTTGCGAATATAGTGCTAAGGGGTTCCCTGTGACCTCGACCAGTTTCTCCCAATGGCTCCATCCTACGTAACTATAGTACAAGAAGCAGGACATCGGCACTGATACGACGTTTGCCATTTTATCACACGCACCGAGACCTGTAAGCACCACCTCAGAGAACTATCCCAGCCCCACCTTTCCCTATCCATGGCAACAACTAATCTATTCTCCATCTCTCCAATTTTGTCATTTCAAGAAGGTACATAAATTGAGTCATACAGTAAGTCAGAAAGAGAAAAACAAACATATTATAGAAAAATGATACAGATGAACCTACTTGCAGGACAGGGATAGAGATGCAGATGTAGAAAATGGACTTGTGGACACAGCAGTGACGTATATACACAGCTGCTGCTAAGTCACTTCAGTCGTGTCTGACTCTGTGCGACCCCATAGACGGCAGCCCATCAGGCTCCCCAGGTCCCTCGGATTCTCCAGGGAAGAACACTGGAGTGGGTTGCCATTTCCTTCTCCAATGCATGAAAATGAAAAGTGAAAGTGAAGTCGCTCAGTCGTGTCCGACCCTCAGCGACCCCATGGACTGCAGCCTACCAGGCTTCTCTGTCCATGGGATTTTCCAGGCAAGAGTACTGGAGTGGGGTGCCATTGCCTTCTCCGGTATATACACTACCGTGTGTAAAATAGCTAGCTAGCAGGAAGTTGCAGGATAGCACGGGGAGCTCAGCTCAGTGCCGTGAGGGGTGGGTTGGGGACAGTGGGAGAAAGGCTCAAGAGAGAGCGGGTACATGTGTATGTTGTATGAAAATAGCTGATTCACCATTGCTGTACAACAGAAACTAGCACAACATTTTAAAGCAAAATATACTCCAGTTTGGAGAAGGCAATGGCAACCCACTCCAGTATTCCTGACTGGAGAATCCCATGGACAGAGGAGCCTGGCGGGCTGCAGTGCATGGGGTCGCAAAAGAGTCGGACATGACTGAAGCGACTAAACAGCAACAACATACTCCAATTAAAAAATAAATTAAATCATATAGTATATGACCTTTGGAGATTAGTCTCCCCCCCCCCCTTCCTCAGCACAAAGCCCTGGAGAAGTTGTATTTATCAAAAGTTAATTCAGTTTGATTACTAGGGTATATTCTATTGTATGAATTCATGAGAGTTTGGTAGGGTATTTATGAGAGCTTGTTTGATATTTATGAGAGTTTATTTAAACATTCACCTGTTGATAAGACGTTTGGATTATTTCCAATGTTGGGCAATTATGAATCAAGCTTCTATAAATATTTGCATACAGATTTTTATGTAAGCATAAGTTTTTCTTTCTCTTGGGTAATATCCAGGAATGAAGCACAGTAAGCGAATGTTGATCCTTAAAAGACACCGCTAGGTTGTTTTCCAGTGAGGCTGCACCATTTTCATTCCCATCAGCAACGTATCAGGGTTCCAATTAGTTCCTCCTCATTCCTGCCAGCACTTGGTATTTTTTATTGTGGTTATCAGCCATTCTAATAGATGTGAAATGGTATCTCATTGCTTTATTTTGCATTTTCCAGGATAGATTTTGAATTTGAAAAAAAAGAAAGCCCAGTTTGAAGGAATATTACTTTCATTTCCCTACTTTATATATTTGTATTATCACTCGGGCTTCCCAGGTAGCACTAGTGGTAAAGAACCTGACTGCCAATGCGGCAGACATAAGAGACACAGGTTATTTAATTTTAAGAGAACTGAGAATGCTTGACATTTTGAGGAATTCTCAGAGGAATCTATTTGTTAAAAAGGAATCAACAGGGTTTAGAGGAAAGAGCACAGGAACAGGAATTTGAAAGTCTTCTTCCGGAAACAGTCAGTTCTACCTGGTCCTTACTGTGTAGCCCTGAGCAAGCCTCTGAAACCTCATTAAGGCTGTGTCTCCTCCTCTGCTAGAAGAGGGTTTGGACTCACTTCGGTCACATCTCCTGGCATGTCATCCACAGAACACAGAATCTATAGGGTTAAGATGAATGGAAGAAGAGATGGTTCTGTATTCAAATTAACATGGGAAACACCGAGTTAGAATTCAAGAGGGTTCACTGACGGAGGACTTTCCAAGTCTTTAATTTGCTAACATATATTTTCAATCCCAGTGAGAGGGCTGTCATATGCTGTGTCTTCACTTGAGCGCAGGACTCTTTCATTGAGTAATATATGAATGTATGTTCCTCTTTGTTTTTCCTTGAATGCACTTTGGGAAGTGCTCCAGACTGAAGTATTATTAATGTCCCTTCCAAATCTAACTTGTCAATGTTTCGAGTCTTTTTGTAAAAAATTCAAATACCTCCTGGTGTATTTGTTTGGAAAGTTTGCATTTCACATGTCAAGTTTTATACAGACCAGCTCCATGGTACTATTCGGTGACATAATCATAGCAACAATAACAATAAGCTTGTTTCTCGGGCTTTTGTATTTAAGGTCAGGCTGGTTTAAACCCATATAGAAATCAAGCAGTTCTCAGAACTTGGCAGGGTAGGGAGAGCTGTGAAAGATGGAGGTGCAGGTGAAGAGCAGGCTTGGAGAAGGACCCGGATGTGAGCAGTCACAGCCTGAGTGTCCAGAGTGAGGCCAGAGCCATACAGAAGATCAGAGGGTCAAAGGTATTGTCTGCTGGGCAACCAGGAGTTCAGCAAACACCTAGCCAGATTAATGCAAGGTCATGGGTAACAGGAAAGACAAGGAGTAAGGAACAAAAAAATTAGTCGGTGCCCGAGGGCACATGGGTCATTCTCCAGGAAAGCTATCACTAAGAAGGAGCTTTTAATACTGAAGCTATCTCATCAGCTAAGAAGCCCCATTACCTGCTGGGACAGCAGCCAAGACCTCGGAGAGGCTCCCCGGCCTACAGGCCCTGGCGGGTAGGTATGAGTTTCTGGGGAGCTGGGGCCAGGCTCAGAGATGGTGACTCTAGAAGAGCACTTGGGGGGTTTGCACAGAGCAGCAGGAAACCTCCCTTACCTCTCTCCAGCTCTGTCCACTCCGGATCACCCACTGGAAAGTTTGTCTCCCTCTGTGAGCCCCAAGAGTTTTTAGAATGAAGAGATTAATTGACCAGAAATAAAAGCTTGAGGCAATTCACTACAGTGAAAATTTACATGGATTAAGAGTCAAGAGGCCAAGTTCAGCTCTTTGACCTGAGCTGTGGACTTTGGTTTCCTCACTTGTGAGTCAAAGTTTTCTTCCAGCTCACAAGTACCAAGGTTCCAGTTTGGGAGGGGAAAGCCACACTCCATCCTGATGAGGAGGTGAAAGGGGCCTCCCCTCTCCTAGTCCGCGGTGGCTGTCCTCACCCACATCCGGGAACAGCACACTCATGACACTGTTCACAGGCTTGTTCTTGGGGAGACGGGTGCAGCTGCCAGCTTCACAGGGGAGAAACCTCAGCCTGGAGCCGAGAGGGGCCAGACCCAGGAGGACAGTCTGAAGTCAGGCAGCCGTGTGTCCTGTTGGTCAGCGCAGGACTCAGGGCAAACGGGGGCCCAGTCAGGAGACACCAGACAGAAACAGAAAGCCCTGTGTGGTGAGAAACCAAGACCACACGTGCCCCCACCACTCTCACCTCACTGCAGGGGACAAATGACTTGGGGTGGAGCCTTCCTTCCAGAGGGCTCAGACAGAGGAACTTGCCGATAATTGGAAGGAGGGAAGTGTGTTTTGAAATTAAAATGGGCACAGTAGGTACAAGTCACAGCTAATTTGAGGAATGTACCTCCCTCCTGTGAAACTAAATGCCACTGTCAGAAGCAGGCAGTTCTGGTAATGAGGTAAACTTGGGCAACCAGCAGCACTGGCTGTGGGTGGAGAGATGGGTTTGGACAAAGTCTTCCACAGGCTCCCCACTCTGCCCTCTCCTCTTACAGAACTGAGCTCCTTCCCAGCCTCCTGGAAGCCTGCAGAAGCCAAGACAGAAGCACACTGGTGGCTGGCCACAACTCCAGGCTCCTGAGTTTGCCAGACTCCAAAGAGACTGGGGCTCCCTTAGCATTAGGGGAGAGGCTGGGTTTCCCCAGAGAAGGTTCTGGTCCCTGGCCTGGATACGTGTAGGGGCACAGAACTTGTAGGGGCACAGAAGCAGTGTGGCACCCCAGGGAGAAATGTCTTAAGAAGAAACCACAGTGTCTTTAAAAATGCTCATACTGAATATTACTACAGACTCCTCTATAGGCCAGAGACCTTCCCAGGAGCAAGGCGGTGCCCCCCTCAGTCAGCGGAGTCTATAGCACTCCCACCACTTGTGTTGAAGGTGATGGGGTACATTCAAATAATCATGCGAGTGCCCTAGTTTCCAGCCCCAATTCTTTGTGACTTTGTGTATGGGTATGTTTCCTAATGTCAAAAGCAACTAGAACTTCAACACCTTACTTAAAAATAGAATTATCTGTGCATCTCTGTGAGTCTTCCCTCATGGGTCTTTTCTACTTTCTCCTCTCACGGCGTTTGGTGACTTACTCTGTAAAGGTTGTTAACTTTATTACTTAACACATGCCAAGTTAAGGCTCCCAACAAAATAAACTTCTAGTGTATTAGTAAGTAGATGATTGTAAATTCTTATTATTTCCTGGTGGAGCCTGAAAAGTAGTCAGAACAGAGTCTAGGGATTATTCTCTTCTTGACTTTCAGGTAATGCATGCAAGAAAGTCCCCACTGAGTTTTTTCCCGTCATTCATCTCCCTTTATCCAAAGAGGAAAAGAGACATCCCCCTGGCAAAAGTCTTGTCCAAGGTGACTTTGAAAGGTTGTTAGGAAGCTCCTCTGGTTCCCCAGCATTCCTGTTGGAAAATAAGCCATCTCCCCTGTTAAGTCATGATGTTAATGACAATGGCATCAGCTATTGTCATTAACAATAGCTGGGGTGGAAAACAGAGGCTTCAGGGCAGAGTGCTGGAAGCGCAGACCACCTCTTCTTTCTCCTTGAATTTCCTTTTAACTGTCATCATTCTTGGAAGCATGGAGTTCAAGAGAAGTTTAGAGGTTTCCCCAACTCTCTGGTTTTAGATTTAGAGGTTTTAGAAGTTTCTCAGCTCTCTGGATTTGGATAAGATTAAATCAAACTGGCTGAACCAGCCTGGTTTTATCAGTCTCCAAAGAATAAAGGATTCCATCGCCACCCAGAGGGACCTGAACTCCAGACTCTGTTGTTTTGGTTAACTCTCTTTCAAGGCTTGTCTTTCTGGTAAACAAACAATTCTGAGTGTTCCTCAAATCTGCTTTTAATCTGGTGTTTTCTATGGCTATCAGGTGGAATTTACCTCTAAATGAAAGTCTTCACCTTGCATTGAAGTTGTAGACTTAAAAATTCACAATCTAATTCACAATCTAAAAGTTGAGAGTTTTGCTCTATTTGGTGAAAAATTTTAGAACTTCAAGCCCAGGAAGCAGCATTTCAAATAACCCTGAGAGAACTGTCCCAAGGAGGGGTGGAGAGCCAGATTACATAGAAGTTGTGCAACAAAGAACAGGTAGTCTGAATGTCAAAAGATTATTTTTAATGAAAGGAAAACCAGATACCTCAATTTAAGGAATTTATCACTTGTCTCTGTATGTGTGTGTGCTCTGCCACATCCGACTCTTTATGACCCCATGGACTGTAGTCTTCCAGGCTCCTCTGTCCATGAAATTTTCCAGGCAAGAATACTGGAGTGGGTTGCCATTTCCTACTCCAGGGCATCTTCCTGACCCAGGGATCAAACCCACATCTCTTGTATCTCCTGCATTAGCAGGAGGATTCTTTATCACTGCACTATCTGGGAAGCCCCTTTCTTTGTATCGGAAGATGCCAGAATCTGGGGTCTCTGATATCATTCCTTTCAGAGGAATATGCGCTGCAAGTATCTGGGGCCAGTACCCTTTGTTTTCACATCCGGAGTTTACTCAGGGCACACCATAGGGAGTGGCTAAAGTCTGATGGCTGCTAAATGGCAGGAATTCTTTCCTTCCTGAGTTCTCTCAGGGCTCACCAGCTCATTCTGGAGCGCTGCAATTGCTCATGACTGTGACATCCTTGTTTACTGATATGGCAGGAAACATTTCATTTCTCAAAGTCTACAGAGTTTTGTTTTGTTTTATAAAGTGATAGTTGCACCATCTTTGAGGACCATTTGATCTATTGATCTTCTCTTATTCATGTTACAGATTTTTATCTTTCTTCTTAAGGGAGGACCCAAAACCATGGGAGATATAACCAGAAGAAGAGTTCTGCCTGAGAAGTGGAGAAATAGGAATATTTTTTCTCAGTGACTAAAGCAAAAACAGCAAATTCCACATTTCGTGGGTCCAGGGTCACAGGGTGCTGGGAGGTTGGTGTGGTTCTGCCATTACCAAGAGTATAATCTTCTTCCTGGTTCTCAGTCTCCTCCTCCATACAGAGTCCTTCCACATCCCAGCAGTCCCCAGGGAGGCCAGGAGAGGCCCACAGCTGTCCCAACCCTGAGTCACCCTGAGGGCAGGACAACTTCCTGGGGAAGCCCTCCAGCCAGGGTCCCTGCCTGCCAAACAGGCTCGTTTCAGAGAGGGTCCCACTGCCCACCTTCACCTCATGCAAGTCTGGGTGTTCGAGTCCTGCTGAGCTCCCAGCTCATCCATTGTGCCAGTCAGTGTTCTGAGCAGCTGTCTTCAAGATGGATGAGAGCTGACTCTAGTTTAAGGAACTGAAATGAGTCATCGAGTCAAAGAATAGGATACAAATGACCCTTCTGTAGCAACATGATTAAAAATAGGCAGGGGAACTTTCTTAACTCTTGAGACATTAATGGATGTAGATATAAAAATAATAGACCTGACTTCCCTCATCTTCCCATTGGTGACGTGTGTGGGCAGACAGGGCTACTTTTTGCCACTTCAACAGACAGAATATGGCCTGTGCATGGGACAGGAGCATGTCTAGGTTTGCCGTGGCCCCAGAGCAAGGCTGAGGCATATTTGTATGGTACTGATGCACTGCCTACCTCACTTACCCAAGTCTGAGTGTGCTTTCTTCTTTGGGTTTCGTGGCTGGATTTTTGTATGAACAACAAGTGTGCATGCAAGAATTCTCCCTTTCAGCATGCACCCTCTAGGTCAAGGGACAGCAAACTTTCTATAAAGAACCAGATAGTATATATTTTAGGCTTTGTGGGCCATACATTTTCTGTAGCACCTGTTCAGCTCTGCTGGTGTAGTGCATGGGGAAGCAACCACATGTAGCGTGCAAACAAATGGGCTTGGCCGTGGTTCCAGGAAATGTTTATTTGCAAAAACAGGTGGGCCTGCATGCTACAGGTTGGCCACCCCTGCTCTGGAGTCAAAGAGGTAAGGAAATGCACTTTCCTGAGCGTGCTTTCCTTCACTCTTTTCAGGTGATGCCTGAGAATTATGTATTTGTTAGTTTGTGTATCCAAGGACTTCCCTGGTCGTCCAGTTATTAGGGGCTCTGTGCTTCCACTGTGGGGTTGGGGCATGGGTTTGATCCCTGGTTGGGGAAATAGAATCCCCCGTGCCATGCAACAGAGCTAAAACCCCCCAAAATTCATGCCTCAATTTAGCAAACGCTTATTAGACAGCCCACTGCTATGCCAGACTCCATTGTGTGAGTTTTGGATACAATGGAGAATAACGTGTATGGAGCTCCCTGCCTCAAAGAACTCAGATTGTAGCAAAGAGGGGCATCCTCTGGGGTGTGACGGGAGAGAAGGGTTTGAGGAGGATGATAGTGGTGGGGATGAGGTCGGGGAGATAATGGAAACTGGTCTTAATGCCCTATCTATCAATTCAGTTCAGTCAGTCAGTCATGTCTGACTCTCTGCGACCCCATGGACTGCAGCATGCCAGCATCACCAACTCCCGGCGTCTACTCGAGCCCATGTCCATCGAGTCGGTAATGCCATCCAACCTGCTCATCCTCTGTCGTCCCCTTCTCCTCCCACCTTCGATCTTTCCCAGCATCAGGGTCTTTTCCAATGAATCAGTTCTTCACATCAGGTGGCCAAAGTATTGGAGTTTCAGCTTCGCATAAGTCCTTCCAATTTAGCTTTTCCTCTGTGTGAAATAAGGAACCACTGGAGAATTTTGAACAGAGAAGCAACATGATCTAACTTAAACGTGTTGAAAATACATGTAAACTGTGTTGATGAGAAACTAAAGGATGGCTGCAGGGATACCTACCAGGAGGCTGTAACAGTCCCCCTGAAGCGAGAATTTGAGAGCCTGAACCAGAGCATCACAGGAAAGGTGGCAAGAGCTGTTTAGATACATAGTATATTTTGAAGGTAGACCCAACATGATTTCCTAAGGTCTGCACCCTGTGTATGAGATAAAGGAGTCAAGAATGTTTTGGGCAGTTGAAACATAGAGTTGCCACTAACTGGGATGGGGAATTCTCAGGGTGGAAGCAGTGTTAAACTTGTGAACTTTGATATTTCTCTTTGACATCTGAGTAGATGCGTCTCAGCTTACCCTTTAGAAGAAGTCTGAGCTGGAGATATACATTTGAGTGTTGTCAGGGTAGGAAAACGCACAGTATTTAAAGCTATGGATTGATGAAATCACCAAGGAAATGAGAATTTAGAGAAGAAAGGAGAACAAAGACCCTTCCTTGGGCAGTCAGGCATTGAGAAATGGGGGAAAGGAGGAGGAAACTTGAATTCAGGATGCCAAATGACCTCACCACACTTGTCAGGACCATAATCTTTAAAAATTCTTGCTTTTTCATTCTATATCCAAGGAACTGCTCTGACTCTTTTGACTTATTTGTATTTCTCAAGTGGATTCAAGCAGGCTAGTGTTAGTAGTCTTATTATGTAGGGTTGTTGTTTTTTTGTTTTTTTCCTAAGTAAAGAAAATAGTTTGCTTGAGAATTTTTCAGACCACATTACAGATTCACCTAATTCAAGATTGTTTCAGCAGCCTGCTGCGCACATATGCCTCCCTTTCTTTGTGCTCTGTGTCCAGTGTCTCAAGTGGTATGTAACTGGTTTACTCTTTGCAAAATATAGTCTAAGCGAGCTCCTGGATTGCCTCTACCTAGTAAGTAAACGGAGAAGGCAATGGCACCCCACTTCAGTACTCTTGCCTGGAAAATCCCATGGACGGAGGAGCCTGGTAGGCTGCAGACCATGGGGTCGAGAAGAGTCGGACACGACTGATCGACTTCACTTTCACTTTTCCCTTTCATGCATTGGAGAAGGAAATGGCAACCCACTCCAGTGTTCTTGCCTGGAGAATCCCAGGGACGGGGGAGCCTGGTGGGCCGCCGTCTATGTGGTCGCACAGAGTCAGACACGACTGAAGCGACTTAGCAGCAGTAAGTAAACCTCAGGTACTTAATCCCTATGAATCAATCCCTGCTTTTTAGTTCCTAATTCTGATATTCAGAGAATGGTAGGTTGTTCAAGATCTAAGAGAATCTCTATCATCTTGTGCTTGGCTTAAATTGCAAAAATAACTTTGGGAGTTTCTTGTTTTGTATTTTACTTGAAAAATGTGGTTAACATCATTTTTTTTTTTAATTTTTCTAATTTTATTTTATTTTTAAATTTTACATAATTGGATTAGTTTTGCCAAATATCAAAATGAATCCACCACAGGTATACACGTGTTCCCCATCCTGAACCCTCCTCCCTCCTCCCTCCCCATACCATCCCTCTGGGTCGTCCCAGTGCACTAGCCCCAAGCATCCAGTATCGTGCATCGAACCTGGACTGGCAACTCGTTTCTTACATGATATTTTACATGTTTCAATGCCATTCTCCCAAATCTTCCCACCCTCTCCCTCTCCCACAGAGTCCATAAGACTGTTCTATACATCAGTGTCTCTTTTGCTGTCTCGTACACCGGGTTATTGTTACCATCTTTCTAAATTCCATATATATGCGTTAGTATACTGTATTTATGTTTTTCCTTCTGGCTTACTTCACTCTGTATAATAGGCTCCAGTTTCATCCACCTCATTAGAACTGATTCAAATGTATTCTTTTTAATGGCTGAGTAATACTCCATTGTGTATATGTACCACAGCTTTCTTATCCATTCATCTGCTGATGGACATCTAGGTTGCTTCCATGTCCTGGCTATTATAAACAGTGCTGCAATGAACATTGGGGTACACGTGTCTCTTTCCCTTCTGGTTTCCTCAGTGTGTATGCCCAGCAGTGGGATTGCTGGATCATAAGGCAGTTCTATTTCCAGTTTTTTAAGGAATCTCCACACTGTTCTCCATAGTGGCTGTACTAGTTTGCATTCCCACCAACAGTGTAAGAGGGTTCCCTTTTCTCCACACCCTCTCCAGCATTTATTATTTGTAGACTTTTGGATCGCAGCCATTCTTACTGGTGTGAAATGGTACCTCATAGTGGTTTTGATTTGCATTTCTCTGATAATGAGTGATGTTGAGCATCTTTTCATGTGTTTGTTAGCCATCTGTATGTCTTCTTTGGAGAAATGTCTATTTAGTTCTTTGGCCCATTTTTTGATTGGGTCGTTTATTTTTCTGGAGTTGAGCTGTAGGAGTTGCTTGTATATTTTTGAGATTAGTTGTTTGTCGGTTGCTTCATTTGCTATTATTTTCTCCCATTCTGAAGGCTGTCTAACACCATTCACAAAAATAAACTCAAAATGGATTAAAGATCTAAACGTAAGACCGGAAACTATAAAACTCCTAGAGGAGAACATAGGCAAAACACTCTCCGACATACATCACAGCAGGATCCTCTATGACCCACCTCCCAGAATATTGGAAATAAAAGCAAAAATAAACAAATGGGACCTAATTAACCTTAAAAGCTTCTGAACATCATTTTTAAAGTGAACAATCTTAAAGGTTTTTTTTTTTTTTTTTTAATCTGTGGAATGCATCCAATATTACAAAGGACTTGTGAAGCTTGTAACAATTCCCATCTTATTGTTGATGGATCTGAGGTTCAGATGAGAACGTCATGCAGTAAGAGGAGGCCTGGTTTCATCCTTAGCTCAGTGCTCTTATCACAATGATACACCTTTTTCTAGAAGCATCATGACAGATTAAGGGCTCAGGCTAACAAAGTAGCCAGATTGCCGTCTTAGCAAAGCCTGTGTCCTGACTCTTCCGGTTTTTTGTTTTCTTTGACCCCATTTCAAGTAGGACTAATATGCAGAACATTAATTGGACAACTCTATGGTTGGTATAGGGCTTCCCAGGTAGCACTGTATGGTAAAGAAACTGCCTGCCAATGCAGAGACACAGGAGTCTTGTGTCTGATCCTTGGATCGGGAAGATCCCCTAGAGAAGGAAATGGCAACCCACTCCAGTGTTCTTGCCTGGAAAATTCCGTGGACAGAGGACTCTAGCGGGCTACAGTCCATGGGGCCACAGAGTCTGACACAACTGAGTGACTAAGCACACCATGATTGGTATAGTTGAAGAAACACCCAAATTTGGTGTTTTGAGCCTTTGGGCAAGTCAGATGCAAAATGTGATACAGCTTGGGCTGTCTTGAAAACCAGAGCTGTGAATCACTTTTAGGGTGGGAAAGCGTGGGCTCTGCCATCCCTCTGTGCCCTGTTTATTGATCTAGCCTCTAGGCTATCACTTAGTTTGCAAGGTGGAAATTATCTCTTCAACCTACACCTACTGTGCGCTTATGTAAAAAGTCAGATAATAAGCTACAGACACAAATTCAGTATTCACAGGAAAGGCTGGGAACGTTTCACAGAGGACTGCTGGTTGCCTTGGCAACCTGACAGCCCCCTAGGACAAGGCTCCAAACAGACAGGAGGCGGACACCAAGGCCAAGGTCTGTAGGAAGATGGCTTTGTGTGCTTACGCTCTCTGACAGCATTTATCTCTGAAACACGAAAGCCCTGAGGCCTATGCTCAGGAAGGCAGCCTGACAGTCAACAGGAGACCAAGACTGATCTGATGTGATCTGCCTGAGAAGAAGAACACGTCTTCTTGTTTTCCCTTACACGGCTCCACCATTCCGATGACTCCAGAATAAAAGTAGCAAATGGAGGCATAGCTCGTGTCCAGTTAGTGTACTACCATCCTGAAAAGTATGATTTAGAAAATGGAAGGTGATCCTTTTTTAACATTTAAAGAAGTATTTAATTCATTTATTTATTTGACTGTGCCGGGGTTTAGCTGGGGCATGCGGGATCTTAGGTTGTGATGTGTGAACTCTTAATTGCAGCATGTGGGATGTAGTTCCTCGACCAGGGATGGAACCCAGGCCCGCTGCATAGGGAACACAGTCTTAGCCCCTGAGCCACCAGGGACGTCCCAGGAGATCAGAATTTACCTATTCACATGATGGCTTTCCTTCAATAGGGGAGAGCAAGGGCACGACTGTTGCCTAAAATATTAGTGGTGCTGAGTGTGTTCATTTTTAGAAAGTACCTTTGTGGACATTTGCTAAACGTACTAGACAAAATCAATCTGATTAGCTTTGGGGAGGGGTCACGCTTCAAGTCTGTTAGTTCTTGACTGGAAAATGAACTGTATATTGATATGTCACTCCCTGTTGCCCAACACATTCTGGTGGTTCACGAAATCTTTGATGCATGTTGTTAATAATCCACTTCCATCACTGGATTGCCCCCAAATCAAATCCACCTTTAAAGACTCACCAGCACCAGTAAGTCAAAAGGACATTCAGCAGAGTCTAGCTGGGTTTCCAAAAAGGCACTCCCAGAAAGCTGGGAACGTTGGATTTCCCAGGTGGGTAAAGAATCCATCTGCCAGTCAGGAGATATGGGTTTGATCCCTGATCTGGGAAGCTCCCCTGGAGAAGGAAATGGCAACGCAGCCCAGTATTCTTGCCTGAAAAATCCCTAAAGACAGAGGAGCCTGGTGGGCTACAGTCCATGGGGTCACAAAGAGTTGGACATGACTGAGTGACTAAGCAACAACAACAGAAAGCTGTGAGCAAGGATGATAGCCCTGGAGCATTTACATGGTATCCTCATGAGACTCCTTTGAAGGAGGCAATAATCAGTTGGTGTTCACTTGAAAGGGGACAATAGTGATTTACAATGTTGTATTAATTTCTGGTGAACAGCAAAGTGATTCATTTATACATGTGTGTATGTATGTGTGTGTGTGTGTGTATATATATATATATATACACACACATTCTTTTTTATATGTTTTGCATTATGATTTATCATAGTTCCCTGTGCTATACAGTAGCACCTTGTTGTGTATCCATTCTATATATGCTAGCTTGCATTGGTGCAGTGGTTTTAAATCACTACACTTTGCCCATGAAAGATGGGGTTTGTGTTCTCTTGAAAGTGAGCAGTCTTATGACTTCTTTGACTAATAGGATTCAACGAAAGTGACACTGTGTGTGTGTGTCTTAATCGTCCAGTCATGTCCAACTCTTTGCAACCCTATGGACTGTAGCTTTCCAGGCTCCTCTGTCCATGGAATTCTCCAGGCAAGAATACTGGAGTGGATAGCCATTCCCTTCTCCATGGAATCTTCCCAACCCTGGGGTTGAACCTGGGTCTCCCGCATTGAGGGCAGATTCGTTACCATCTGAGCCCCACCAGGGAAGCCCCAAAAGTGATACTATATGACTACTAAGGCCAGGTCACAAAGGCTCATGCTGCTTCTAACTTGTTAGCTGGATATTCATTTTTGGAGCCTTGAGATGCCACCTAAGGAAGCATGAATACCTTGATTCCACCCTGTTGTGGGGAAGCTCAATATACATGGAGAGGTCAAATGTAGATGCAGGAGTCAACAGCCCAGGCTTTGAGGCATTCCAGCTCAGGCATCAGACCTATGAATGAAGACATCTTCAGACGATTCTAGCGCCCAGCTGTTCAAGCTGCTCTCGGCTATTTGAGTCTCCCCAGCTGAGGCCTGAGACATTGTGGAGCAGAGACAGGCAGTCCCCACCACACTCTGTCTAAATTCCAGACCCAGAGAACTTGTGAGCATAACAAAATAGTGTGCTGCTAACTTTAGGATGGCTTGTGTAAAACGGTAGGTAGCTAGAGCACTTGGCTTGACAAACACTGAACAGTTATAAGTAAGTCATATTATTTTAAAAGCCTACCTCTCCTTATCTGTTCTAGATAAACTGAACAAAGATTATAAAGAATAGTTTTTACCATTATTGTACCAGATAGTGAATCTAAGTTTTAGATCTCACGGTATTGGTGTCTCCTGTTAAACCTGCCACGATTGAGGGGTGGGTCTTTCTGGGCCTTTGTTTCCTCGTCTGTAAGATGAGCAATAGGTAATCTCCAGTGATTTCATGATTCTAAGGTTTCAGGCATGAACTGGATGCAAAAAGTATTATTCCCACACCAATGTTGATAGGAGCATTATTCACACTAACCAAACAAAAGAAAAGAAAATGTGACATAGACATACAACAGAATAGTATTCAGCCTGAAAAAGGAGTGTGTACTGACATAGGTACAACGTGGATGAATCTTGAAAACATTACCTTTAGTGAAATAAGCTAGAAAGAGAAGGAGAATATTATATGACTCCACTTAAATGAGATACCTAGAATAGGCAATTCATAGACACAGAAAGTATTGCGTTGGTCAAAGAGTGTGTTTAAGGTTTTTGTAAGATATTATGGAAAAACCTGAACGAACTTTTTGGGCCGCCCAATAGAGTGGAGGTTATGAGGGGCTGAGAGGAGAGGGGACAGGGGAGTTAGTCTTTATTGGGTACGGAGTTTCAGCATGGGAGGATGAAACAGTTCTGAACACGGAGAGTAGTGGTGGTTAAGCAATACTGACATGGACTTAACACACTGAATTATACATTGAAACATGGTCCAAATGCGAATTTCTATGTTGTGTGTATTTCACGACAGTAAAAACATTAAAAAAAAAAAGTTTATTCCCATAAACTTTGGTGCTGAAGCCCTAAATCTCTCATCTCTATGAAGAATGAAGATGTGTGCTCCTGCTCACCTTCATATAGTTATCTCGGGGGGTTGGAAATGTTCTCAGTCTTCTCCGTGGTCCCAGGAAGCAACCCAGGCCTTCATCTCATCAACAGAGATTTCTGGATGCTAAAAAGAGCATCCACATCACCCTCACTTGACAAGTGAGGAAGAGGAAATAAACCTCAAGGAACCACCTTCTGTGGGAATAAAAGTAATCCAGCTAGACACCTTAGAGTTATAAATAAATTACATTTGGCCTTCTTCCATTCAGAATAATAAGTCTGCTTTTCTCTAAAAGTCCTGTTTTTAACTTGCTTGTAGTTTTTCTGTTCATCTCTAGGCCAAGGAGGTTATAGAACCCAGAACAGGACTTTAGAGAGATTATTCTCTTGAAGCTCTAATTTGAAATTTCCTTCTCAACACAGTCACCCAAGCAGCCACTATGAATTCACTAGAGTTGGCGTGAAAGATGGAATCTATTTGCTGTTCCTGTTACAACGTGCTTTACGGTGACATGGTGGCAGGGGCACTGAACTTGAAGTCCAGTGGCCTGAATTTAAATCTAGATTCTGCCTTGACCTAGGGCAGGCATTAAACCTCTCTGTTCTTCAATTTGCTTCATTCATAAATAAAGCAATTGGAGGAGATGGATGCTAAAATGCCCGTTAGCATCTGTGACTCTGTAATTACCTGGTTATACATTTATTTTTGTTTGTGCTTTGAAAATTAGGAAGTGACCTATATACCTGAAAGTTATGCATCCATCACTTCTACTGTGTTTTCCATGCGAAGATGGAAACTTGCCTGGGTTGGTGGGTAGTCTCACTGTAGTGGATGCTTTGCTGCGTTCCCCAATCTTCACTCCAGACTGAAGGGCTTGTTCCACCAGCAGGGGGACTGGTGCCTGTAGACTGCTCTCCGGTGTCAGCCCCTCTCAGGCTCTTGCTCTTGACTAAACCCCACATTGCCAGATGCATCCTGCCTTCCTGGGTGCAGCCTGTGCCCAGTGCCTGACTCATGTGGGTTACAGAGGCCTCCACCCCAACTCGGGACAACCCGGGAAAGGTTTGACGAGGTTCAGAACTCCTTGCAGGGTTGGCTGAGGCCTTTGAAGAAACTAAATCACAAACTGCCATTTCCCTCTGACCAGACTTTCTTCCTTGTCTTCCCTCACCTGAGTCGAATCGCAACCGAATCACTTTGTTGTACACCAAAAACTAACCCTATATTATAAATCAACTATATATCAATTAAAAATAAATTAATTTTAAAAGCAAAATAAGTTACCCTAGAGTTAGGAACCTAGGGAACAGCAGAGCAGCCCTACTTCTGGTGGTGGTGGTTTAGTTACTCAGTCTTGTCCAACTGTTGCAACCCCACGGACTGTAGCCCATCAGGCTCCTCTGTCCATGGGATTCTCCAGGCAAGAATGCTGGAGTGGGTTGCCATTTCCTTCTCCAGGGGACCTTCCCGACCCAGGAGTCAAACCCTGGTCCCTTGCATTGCAGGCAGATGCTTTACCAACTGAGCTAGAAGTGCTACCTCTAGCCCCTGCCCAATTCTGAAGACAGGAATCCCATTGGCCTCCTGCAGGTGGAGAGAACAGGGCAGCCCCTGAGGACGGAGGCAGACAGGAGAGGTCTCTCTCCACACACCTGCTTTGTCATCTGCGGTTCCTACCTGGGTCGGGAAGATCCTCTGGAGAAGAGCATGGCAACCCATTCCAGTATTCTTGCCTGGAGAATTCTGTGGACAAAATAGCCTGGTGGGCTGCAGTCCATGGAGTCGCAAAGAGTCGGACACAACTGAGCGACTAACACACACACGCACACAAACACACACCTGTGTTGGGGCAGTGCCAAGCCTGGGACCATGAGCGTTCCCGTTGAGCCCTGTGCTGCCTGGACACTCTCTCCCAGCCTATCTACCCGTGCTGTTGTTCTCTGCCATTCTCAGAGACCATCAGCTGCAGAGAGGGATTTTCTGTTCTGAGAGGGGATACACCTGATGATCCCCACATCCCAGGGGAGCCCATCAGAGTGGCTGTGTGGCTGATGTCTCGGGTAGTGACAGCAGACAAGGTTGTAACTTCAGCCCCACTCCCACCACACTCAGCGTCTTAGGGAAACTGCAGACCTCATTTTGCCTCCGTTTTCTCATCAATCCATTGAGAATGATAACGTTTGTCTTGCCTTCATAGAAAGCAGTTGTGAAAAACAAATGTGATCATCATTATAATAGCATTGCTTGGAGGTTACAAGTGTACTATCCAAAACCTATTTTTACATCTTCTGGAAGCAGAGGTGGAGAATTGAGATCGCTGTTTGTTAATTCTGAATTTTAAAAATATCTCATATCCTTTTATTTCTTATCACAGATGACTCAGAACTTAACCGTTTTGCTAAACGGCTTCATGTTTTTCTTCCTTGTTTGAGGTTTTGTTGTGGATCTGTATTAGCTTAATAGTTATCTAATTCCCAGTCCAAAGATCTCAGATTAAAGGTCAATCAAATATGTTCAGCTTGCAAATAGAATGGATTTTGACTCCCATAATGTTGTGGTTGTTTTTTAAACTTGAATTAGCTGACAACACAAATCCAGGTTTCCAGCTTTGTTGAAAAAATATCAGAAGACCCGCCTTCTTTCCCATGTTTCAGTGATGGCTGGTGCAGAATAGCAGCTGCTCCTTAGACAGGTCATGTGAGCTCTGGTTTCCCACAGTCTCCACCGTTCCCTATTGCCAGTCCTGACTGATGCCCCCAAATGCACATTTTCCTAGCTGATGTGAATTGGTGGAGACCTTGGTGCTCTGAACTGTTCAGGTTGACTGAGGAACTGGAATTTTTGAGTCTAGAGGATCGATAGGCTGTTTGCAGCCTTTACAACTCAGATCTGAGACATCCTCAGATACACCTGGATGCACTGGTTGTTTCTATTGGTTAATGGTGCCCTAGGAAAGTTATGACCAACCTAGATAGCATATTCAAAAGCAGAGACATTACTTTGCCAACAAAGGTCCGTCTAGTCAAGGCTATGGTTTTTCCTGTGGTCATGTATGGATGTGAGAATTGGACTGTGAAGAAGGCTGAGCGTCGAAGAATTGATGCTTTTGAACTGTGGTGTTGGAGAAGACTCTTGAGAGTCCCTTGGACTGCAAGGAGATCCAACCAGTCCATTCTGAAGGAGATCAGCCCTGGGATTTCTTTGGAAGGAATGATGCTAAAGCTGAAACTCCAATACTTTGGCCACCTCATGCGAAGAGTTGACTCATTGGAAAAGACTCTGATGCTGGGAGGGATTGGGAGCAGGAGGAGAAGGGGACGACAGAGGATGAGATGGCTGGATGGCATCACTGACTCGATGGACGTGAGTCTGGGTGAACTCCGGGAGTTGGTGATGGACAGGGAGGCCTGGCGTGCTGCGATTCATGGGGTCGCAAAGAGTCGGACACGACTGAGCGACTGAGCACAGCACGTCTGATATTTATAATTATATCACTGGTCTTTTTGTCGCATTTCTTTCTTCTGCAGTCTATCTGCTTTACTGGAACACAGTCAATCTTCCAACACAATATATATAATCAGCTCTCTCCTTCACTTAGAAATCCTTACTGGTTCCTGCTTCCTGCAGGATAAAGTCCGAGCTCCTTCTTAAAAACCCTCCCCCTCCCCGTCCCCTTCTCCCGTCTAACCTTAACCCGCTGCTCTGCCCCACCCCCCACCCCCCCACCACACTCCTCCCTTTTTTCCGAGTGCACCCTGGCCTGTCCCCACAGACTGGCCTCTGCATTATCCATCTCCTCAACTGGTACTTCGTTACCCACTCATCTCAAATCTTAAAATTTCAAAGACCAGTACATTTTTTAAAAAGTGTGAATATTGTGTGTTATTTTTATTTGGGTCAAATAAGAGATGCTTGAAGTCATAATGGTATAGAAGCCAATGGCACCCCATTCCAGTACTCTTGCCTGGAAAATCCCATGGACGGAGGAGCCTGGAAGGCTGCAGTCTGTGGGGTCGCTGAGGGTCAGACACGTCTGAGTGACTTCACTTTCACTTTTCACTTTCATGCATCAGAGAAGGAACTGGCAACCCACTCCAGTGTTCTTGCCTGGAGAATCGCAGGGACGGGGGTGCCTGGTGGGCTGCAGTCTATGGGGTCACACAGAATCGGACACGACTGAAGTGACTTAACAGCATTACCATCTTGGTTTCATAAGAAAAAGAAAAACTGTCACATTTCAAAGGTAGGGAGAAACCTCATCTCAAACCAAAATTTCTTTAAATTGAGTATATCTAGCTTTTGGAAACAATTACCCTTTTTTTTCTTATTTTCCTCAGACCAGTGAAAAAATTAATCACCAGCATCTGTCCAGGGTTTGCTTTTGAAACCCACTTCCCTGCTCATCTTTTTCTTTCTAGAAAATTCCCACCCACCCTTC
The DNA here is from genome assembly GCF_003369695.1 of Bos indicus x Bos taurus. Classification (NCBI taxonomy): domain Eukaryota; kingdom Metazoa; phylum Chordata; class Mammalia; order Artiodactyla; family Bovidae; genus Bos; species Bos indicus x Bos taurus. Next base: position 15,275,187 of record NC_040102.1, on the reverse strand, counting down.
AAGATCGAGTTTGAAGGCTGCTTCTTAAGTCTTTCCTGACTCCCCAGGTCAGAGGTAGCCCCGTCCTCTTGTTTACATCGTTTTACAGTGTAAAATACATGGATTTTTAATGGCAGCTTCTTTGGCCTGTGGAAGAGGGCTTTAACACCACAAATCACTAAAGCCCCTTAAAGCCTTCTGAAACATAACCCCCTTCTCCCAAATTCCCATTCCCTATGGCAGCTATGCTCCCTCAGTCTCTCTTCCTCTTTTAATAATTTACTAAAAATAATTGTTAAAAGTGGTAAATTTGACATCTTATGTTAATTTTAGGTATACAACATAATGACAATATGTATATATATTGTGAAATAACCACCACAATGTCTAATTAACATCCATCACCATACATAGGTATACTTTTTTTCCTGTGATGAGAAATGTTAAGATCTACTCTTAGCAACTTTCAAATGTGCACTATATATTATTAACTATTGTTACCATGCTGCACTTTGCATTCCTGTCTCTTATTTATTTTATAACTGGAAGTTTATACTTTTGACCATCTTCATCCACTTCACCTACCCCTGCCTCTGGCAACCATCAGTCTGTTCTCTATGTATGAGCTGTTGTTTTTTTTCCCCTAAATATCACATATAAGTGATATCATATGGATCTGGCCCCTCAAATTTCACTTCACAAATGCCCTCAAGGTCCATCCTCTGTCCACATTGCTGCAAATGGCAGGATTTCATCCTTTTTCTAATGGGTGACCTCAGTCAGTCTCTCTCTTAAAATTTCTCCAGCCTTTCTAGGTCCACTCCTCCATCTCTATTACCTAAAGCGGCACTGGAACAGACTTCAGGAAAGCCTAAATCTGTCTTCAGCCCAGAGATAAACCACTGTGCCTTAAGCATTCCTTTAATCCAGCTTGCCACCCATCCATCTACTTAAAGTCTTGTGGCCTCAAGTAAACTGGTAAACAGCACAGAAAGAAGTCACCTTTGTGTGCTGTGCCTCATGAGCGCACACACACACATGCACACACATATATACAATTAAAAAAAATAAAACAATGAATGAATGAGTGAATTACAGTGCTATAGCCAGTATTGATACAGCAGATGCCACTCTTCGGTTCTTAGGGACATCTCTGCCACCTTCTCCCATTTAACACAACATTTTCTGTTCCTATGAACTATCTCCTTCTTCTCTAGAATGAGGAATAAAGCATTTTAAGACACCAGGACACCAACATCTGGCAATCCAGGCATGATGGGAGGCATGCTGCAATACAGATAAAAGCCACACTCTCTCCTATGTGCACTCAGTCACTCAGTAGTGTCCGACTTTGCAACCCCATGGACTTTTTGCTAGCTCACCAGGCTCCTCTGTCCATGGGATTCTCCAGGCAAGAATACTGGAGTAGATGGCCATTTCCTCCTCCAGGGGATCTTCCCGACCCAGGGACTTAACCCGTATCTCCTGTATTGACAGGCAGATTCTTTACTACTGAGCCACCAGGGAAGCCCTACTCTCACCCGAGCCCCCATCAAAGGCAGGGACTTGTAATGGTGGAGCAGAATGGACATGAATGTGCTTGTGAATGTGTTCCACGCGCACCAGCTGAAATTGGCTGCATTTGGTACTTGTTCCTGTGACCCCTTTGGCCAACTTCCCGGCCCTGGCTGTCAGTTCAGTTTGAGAAGTCAGAGAGCAGAGGCTCCATGCTGGCATGGGTATGAGGACAAATTAACACAATAACTGTACCCTGGAGTTCCTAGAAACTGCCCTGTGGCTCAGCCAGGCCGGCTGTGGGAAGGGTCTCATGCCAGCTACACAGATTGGCCAACGAGCAATGAAATTCTGGGATGAAATCATGCCCTCTGTGCTCTTTCTGCTCTTGCAACACGTGGGCACTCTTGGTTCCCTGGAGGCTCCTTTACTACGTCCCTTATCTGTCTGGGGAGAGGGCTGCCCAAGCCATGCTTGTGGCACTGTGGCTAGATCAGTTGGGAGCAGAAAATGTGTGGCATATTCTAAGGTTTCTGTTCATTTGATCCTTCCTTGGGTGTCTTGCTGCTTACTGGCAATGCTTACACAGACGGCCGTCTGTTTTCAAGGTGCTTGAGAAAAGAAGTACACTTACCCCCTTTTAAGAAATACATTATTTCTCCCCTTGGTTTTGTGTTCAAATGCACATCATGTCATCTTTCAAAAGAAATGGCATGATAACCTGATGATGAAAACATGGAGGGCAAATGATGTCTTGTGAAGATAGCACTCAGGTGGCAGTGACCTGGGTGATAGAAATGAATATGTTAAAAGAGGCCTTTCTCCCTGCAGCAGAGTCTAGATCAGATCTTTCATATACCTTATTGCTATTATTGTGTTTCGCTTTTATTTGTATGTATAAGGGAGCATCCACAGAGCAGAAGGATGTTTATTTAGTTTTTATCAAGGTCACCCAGTTCAAAATTTAGCCCCTGAAAGATGCAATATCCTTTTTCCAGCTTCTCTGAGGGTTAGAGAAAGGGCTTCCCTGGTGGCTCAGATGGTAAAGAATCCACCTGCAGTCCCTGGGTTGGGAAGAAATCCTAGAGGAGGGCGTAGCAACCCGCTCCAGTATTCTAGCCTGGAGAATCCCCAGGACAGAGGAGCCTGGCGAGCTACAGTCCATGGAATTGCAAAGAGTAGGACACGACTGAGCAACTAAGCATGCGCACACTGAAGATAAGGCAAAGTGTGGTGATAAAGAAAGACACAGGCGTTTCACAAATAACCATGCTGTCCCTCTGTGGCCCTGATTGTCTCACAGCCCTGGGTGTCCCTGGTGAGGCCTGCCTCCTCCTGACTCTTGAGCTGCTCACATGATCCAGCCACCCATGACTTCTGGCGACCCTGGATGTCTGTTCTCCTGTAACCTGCCCTGACTCTGCTGACTTGCAGCTGCTTCAGCCTGTGGGAGGGTCCCTTCCACCTCTCCAAACTAGCCTTTTTAGCAGGTTCCTTATCCCAGTGACTTGAACTCCCAGGAATATCATCCTTTGGTTTAGTTAATTCTTTACAAGTAATCTCCTTCCTGGGGTGCCTGGGCCCCACTTTAGGGATGAGTCAGGGCACATCACCCACAACCCTGAGAGACTCAGAGCCCCAGGCCCATCCTGCTGCTGACTCTGGCTCTCTCACCCCTCCTTCCCCAGCTGTGCGGAGTTAGTCTTCTGGGGAGTCGGTGCAGACCTCGTGTCTGTCAGGCCCTACAAAGCCCATCCAACTTTGCTGCACATGCTCTGGGATCCCAGCTTTGGACAGGATACAAGTTCCTTCCCATGGAGCCTCTGACAGATCAAGACTGTGGCTGGATGGTCTCTCAAGTATCCTTTGACATCCCTTGATTTTAAGGAGCTTGGCTTGTCCCCGGCAACTGGACTGTCTCTGCATCTCCCCCACATCAGCATATCTGAGGCTTTGGCGCAATCAAAACTCTGTTGCCAGAGTTTCTCTGTTCGTGTGACAGAAGAAACTGCCACCTTTTACACGAAATGGCCCTGGAGTCCTGAGACCCTCCTAGGGGAGGAAAGAGCAGACGTTACAGGGAAATAAGGTCTTTTGTGATTCCAACAAGAGATTCCTCAGAAGAACATCAGAAACCCAGCTCTTTTCCACTGAAGGATGAAGACCACTGGCTTCAAGAGCAGAGCGAGGGCTTTACTAACTGAGGAGCTCCTCAGAATGGGTTCAACTCTGCTGTGTCCAGGAAGAAGAATCACTTGTCTCTAAGAGGTGTATTTGTCTTACTAGAACAGCCAGAACCCCACCAGGCCTGCAGCCCACCTGGCGCCCTGAGTGTGGAGAAGCACCCACAGCGAGGGTGCACCCTGTGGGCAGGCGTGGAGTTGTTCAGAGGATGGGATGAATTTTTAAACAGTGACACTGGCAGCAGTGGGGGCTATGTTGGAATGAAGGGCACATGGGGGTGCAAACAGGATAAGACAGCCAGGTTTGCAGGGGGTGGAAGGGCCCTGGGCATCCCCCAGGAGTGACTAGGTCACTGGGGCCACGAGGAGGACTGTCTGTAGGTAGAACCTGAGCACTCACTCTCTTATATTGTAATTCCTTTTTTTTGGTAATAAAATATATGTAACATAAAATTTGCCATTTTAACCCTTTTTAAGTGTAAGATTCGGTGGCATTAAGTATCTTCACATTGCTGTGCAGCCATCACTGCTGCCTACTGTGTTTCCAAAGCATTTCATCATCCCAAGAGAAATATTGTACCCATTAAACAGCAACTCCCCTTCCCCCAACCCCTGGGAACCACTGTTCTCCTGTCTGTCTGAACTTGCCTATTTCGGGGATCTCACACAAACGGAATCATGCAGTATTTGTCCTTTTGTGTCTAGTTTCTTTCTCTTGGGGCTTCCCTAGTAGCTCAGTTGGTAAAGAATCTGCCTGCAGTGCAAGAGACCCGGGTTCGATCCCTGGGTCAGGAGATCCCCTGGATAAGGGAATGACAACCCCCTCCAGTACTCTTGCCTGGAGAATCCCATGGACAGAGGACCTGGTGGGCTACAGTCCATGGGATCAGACACGACTGTGCAACTAACTTCCCTTTCCTTTCTTTCCCTTAGTGTAATGTCTTCAAGGTTCATGTCTGTTGTAGCCTGTATCATAACTTCCAATCCTCTTGAAGGCTGAATAATATTCCATTGTGTGTATATGCCGCATTTGGTTTACCCATTCATCTGTCGATGGACATCTGAGTTGTTTGCACCTTTGGCTGTTGTAAATAGAGCTGCTATAAACATCGGTGAGTCCTTGCGATTCATTTTTACGCTTGCTCTCACCTTGCAGTCTGGCGTGCTACTCTGGGGGAGATGAAAAGGATCAGGTGGCAAAGGGGAGGTCGTAGGCCTCTATCCTCACCTAGAACTTCGGCCCAGTTTCCAGCGGGAGGGACCCCAGCGTGGGTCCCCACACGGCAACATGGGCAATGGTGGAAGCCGGCGGTGGCAGAGGGGCATCCAGCAGGGACGCTTGCGGGAGGGAAAGTGTGGCCGATTTCCAACTACTTCTTTACATAGAGAACGCTGTGTGGGACTTTCTGTCCCCACTGGATGCCACCAGGGGAGGGGATGGGGGCCCATCCCACATCTATTTGGTGACTGCATTTATAGTACATATTCTGGAAGGATATGAACCAAAATGTTTGCAGTGCCTATTTTGGAGGATGGAGTTATTGGTGATATTTACTTTCATACTAGACAAAAACAGAACTATTTTTATTCTTAAAAAATGAATGCCATGTTGACTTACTCAGATTAAAAAAATATCAAAATATTCCATTTTAGTGCTCACTTTCAAAATGCATTGTCAACAGTCCAGTTCAACTGTTGCTTCTTCTAGTTCTGTCTAGCAGGAGGTTGTTCCATATCAGAATTGTCACCAATTTTATTGTTTCTTTTAAATGTTGATCTTAAGAGACTGAATTTGTGGCATTAATTGAGCATCCATTGTATGCATAGTGTGCTGTGTTAGGAAACTAAAAATAAGACAGATAAATATTTATACTCTTGAATTGTAATAAATCTATGTAACATACATAAGAATATAAGCTCTAAAATCATATTTCTACCAATCTCAATGCATGCATGCACACTCAGCCACTTCGGTCATGTCCAACTCTATGCAACGCTATGGACTGTAGCCCGCCAGGCTCCCCTGTCCATGGGATTCTCCAGGCAAGAATACTGGAGTGGGTTGCCATGCCCTCCTCCAGGGGATCTTCCCAACCTGGGGATTGAACTCATGTCTCTTATGTCTCCTGCTTTAGCAGGTGGGTTCTTTACCACTGGCACTACTTGGGCAGCCCAGTAGAACTGCTTTTGTCATATGCTGTGTGTATTTGGAAGGTAGAAAGCTTTATGCACACCCACAGGGCCAGTGTAGTTAGGCTGCAGTTTTAGGGAATCCAGATGGCCCTGCTGCTCCTTCTAATCCCTGCAGCCCTGGGGACCACTGCCCCAGAGAGGACAGGAGCACATTGTCACCTCAGATGCTTCCGTGGCAGGAACTTGGGTGGGTAAAGCAGGCGGGGTATATGTGGTGACTGTGTGATTGATCTTCCACATACAAACACTCTGAAAGGTGAAGAAGAGAGCTATTAGTAACTGTGCAGGGATGACTGGCATCAACTGGACCATGCAGGCAAATCAGGATATTATGCTCCCCGCTGGATGGAAGGCACATGGAATGAGGGACCTCCTGCTCCAGCTAGAGCTGGTCCTTATCTGGAGGCAGGGAGGTACAGCAGTCCTTAAAATAGGCTCAGACCAAACGCACAGCCACTGATTTACGACATTTGAGAGCAGATCCATCCTTAGCAGTCCCCTCGAGGAGATCAGAGCAGGGTGTCCAGGCACGCACCTCCTTTTAGATACACCACAGCAGCTCAACCAGTGACACACTCAACCAGTGACACACATACACACAACTCTCCCTTCTGTTACACTTCACACTGAGCTCAACTGATTGGAGAAATCATGGTCCATTCATATTAGCCTTTACTGATACTGTCCTTAAAGAGTTTTTTCAGTAAGATGGACAAAAATCGCATGATTATAATGTTGAATCCAAAAAGGACTACAGGAAAACATATGAATCCCAATTATGGGATATATATATGCACACACACATATATATGTACATATATTCATATATATAACAAAGCAGGAAAGATTTATATAAAAGTGCAATTTGCCCCTGGGAGATGGGTGAGGAATGATTTTTGTTTTCTAAATTTTCCATGAGTTCTTTTTTCTTTTTTAAACAGTAAGTATGTATTGCAAAGAGCTTCCTAGGTGGCTCAGATAGTAAAGAATCTGCCTACAATGCAGAAGACACAGGTTTGATCCCTGGGTTGGGAAAATCCCCTGAAGAAAAGAATGGCTACTCAGTCCAGTATTCTTGCCTGGAGAATCCCCACGGACAGAGGAACCTGGCAGGCTACAATCCATGGGGTCACAAAGAGTCGGACACGACTGAGAGACTTACATGTCCACATCATATATCGCAAAATTGGGGAAAAGCACTTTATATATGTGTGTTAAAGCTGAATATATATGTAGGCTGGTGTCTACTGACACTGTTTCCTCATGTGGTCTGTCGAGCGCCAGTCCATCTGGCCAGAGAATCCCACATCATCTTTTTACACTCGCCCCTAGATGGTACCCTATGTCAGGATCATGCAGGGCCCATGGGAGAGCCGAAAAGGATCCTCAGAAAATATCTGCTCCCTGAATTTTCTGCCCAACCTGGTACCAGCAAGGTGAAAGGGTAGAATCTTGTTAAATATTAGCAGGAGTGACTGTGTACGTATTTGTGGTGAAAATTTTAACCTATTCTTACACAGTATTTAAAAATGGGCTTTCCTGTGTGCAATCTGTTTTATCAATATCTCCTCTCTGCCCCACCCCACCCCAAGAAAGGAAGGTTGTTGTTGTTTGTTGGTGAAGCTGGATCCCATTGCCTGGCCATGAAAGGGGACCTAATCAAGACTCCTGTCCCTCGTGTTCCACAGGCAAGGGGGTGGGTCGGAGGGCTGTCAACACAAGTCTAGGAACAGAGCCCTACTTTCTCTGTTTTGCTACTGAATCTTCAGATTAAAAAATGCCACAGAAGCTGGCAAAGTTGCTGTGTTTTCCTCTTTGGATTCAATAGCAGAGTATTGTATCTTCATGTGCAGTTTGTACTTCATTAGAAAGGCTTGGAGATGGCATAACAGCATTCATATTCTTAGGTTAGATTTCACTTATGAGTCTGTATTTATAATTTGGAGTTTACCAAATTTATACTTTGATAAAAATTTTTAAATGAAGGAAAGAAATCAGTGAAGTGAAGTGAAAGTAGTTAAGTCACGTCTGACTCTCTGCAAACCCATGGACTATATGGTCCATGGAATTCTCCAGGCCAGAATACTGGAGTGGGTAGCCTTTCCCTTCTCCAGGGGATCTTCCCAACCCAGGAATCAAATCCAGATCTCCCACATTGCAGGCAGATTCTTTACCAGCTGAGCCGTAAGGGAAGCCCAAGAATACTGGAGTGGGTAGCCTATATCCCTTCTCCAGGGGATCTTTCCGACCCAGGAATTGAACCGGGGTCTCCTGCATTGCAGGTGGATTCTTTACCAACTTGAGCCACCAGGGAAGCCCAGGAAATCAGAGCAAAGGGAAAGTAAAAGTAGAGGAGGAAGAGACTGTATGGGAAATTCACACACAGGACACCTACGATGTGGTCATGCTGAATTACCAAGATTGGGTGGGAGGCTCGTCTGGCAGTCCAGAGGTTAAGACTCAGCCTTCCAATGCAGGAGGTCCCACATGCTACAGAGTGTGGCCAAAAATTGAAAAAAAAAAAAAAGTTTGGGTGGGACACTCAGCCACTGAGGCCCTAATGGTTAAAGACAATCTCAACTAGAAGAGCTGCCTTATAACTGATTCAGTGAAGAGAGGACTATGAAGCAGTCTTCTTTATGGTTCTGATCATTTTATAGCACTATCAACAGGGAGCTGTTAACATGTGAAATATGGTGGTAAGGATGGCAGAGATAAAAGACGGAAAAGAGACTTAAGACCTGAGTCACCTCCTGCAGAAAAGATGTCCACCTACCAGGAATTTATAGTAAACATTTGGGAGTTTGTGTGTTACAATAGTTAACCTGCCCTAATACACCCAAGAGGAGAAAATGTTATCGATTCATGTCATTGCCTTTTTATATGTTTGAGTCCCTTCTCTTAAGCCTTAAGTTCCTTTGGAACACACCCGTATTTTTTTTAATTAAAATTTTTTTTTCTATTCCCTGAGAGTCCAGCATAGAGCCGTGCACACAATGAGTCTTCAGTACATGCCGAATGATAGATTCAACAAGCTCCTAATGGGCTGAAACTGAGCCTTTGCCGTTTGTTTCCAGTAGTACTTGAGACAGGATTATGTGCTATCTGTGTTCATGCTCAGTTGCTCAGCCCTGTCTGATTCTTTGCAACCCCGTGGACTATAGCTGCCAGGCTCCTCTGCCCACGGAATTTTCTAGGCAAAAATAGTGGAGCAGGTTGCCATTTCCTCCTCCAGAGGATCTTTCCAACTTAGGGATGGAATCCACATCTCTTGCATCTCCTGCATTGGCAGGTGGATTCTTTACCACTGAGTCACCTGGAAAGCTATTAATCACTTTTAAGTAATGATCTTACTATTAAGAGACTTGAGACCCTATATTCTCATAAAGACTAGAGATCTAGAGGAAAGAGATAAAATGTATATGCCCCAAAATCCATTTGGAATTTATCTTTTTAAACCCTGCAGTTATTGAATGTAATGGAAGCTTCAGTAGGACTTTAACAGGCCTGTGAGTCAGGAGTCTTGAAGTCTCTTGGCTCAGCTCCACTACAAACTGTAACCTTCAGTTTCCTTGCCTGTAAGAGGAAAAGTGTTCCCCAAGTGAAATTCTATAGATTAAAGGAACACTGGCTGCCATTCAGTTACCCATTTGTGTCTATATGTCTGTATATTCTCCACAGGATGTTGATGCACAATCAGGTTTGTGAACCACTGGACAAGGTGATCTTAACCTGAGTCTATCTTTTATAACATGGCAACACAAATTCACATTCCTGACCTAAGGTTGTAGAAGTTAGAACTGCCAAGAGATAGAGGACTGAATTAATCCATCTCTTTGGGAAAAAGAAATGAACAGTAATAACTGAAATGCACCTTTAGCTAATTCAAAGATGAAATGGAAAAATAAACATGTTTAAAAATGATATGATAGAAGAAATATTTTCTTTGACAGGATATTAGAGAATTCGTCAAGAATTATTAGACAGGAAAGTCAAAGGTTCCATTGTAGGAACTTGATAAATATTTGTTGATTGACCAGTTGATGTGCTAATTCAAGCAGAGAAGGAATTTTGTTGCTGTTACAAAGCCAGAGTTTCTAATTGCTCATTCAGGGGGAAGATAAAAAACAAAACTTTGTGTTGCCCTCAGCAACCTACAGGCTTCCCAGGTAGCTCAGAGGTCAAGAATCAGCCTGCCAGGACAGGAGACTCAGGCGACTCTGGTTCGATCTCTGGGTGGGAAAGACCCCCTGGAGGAGCAAATGGCAACCCACTCCAGTATTCTTGCCTGGAGAGTCCCATGGACAGAGGAGCACGGGGGCCTGCAGTGCATGGGGTGGCAAGGAGTCCGACAGGACTGAGCACACAGGCAAGCAATTTAAACTATCTATGAATCGGACACGACTGAGCGACTTCCCTTTCACTTTTCACTTTCATGCATTGGAGAAAGAAATGGCAACCCACTCCAGTATTCTTGCCTGGAGAATCCCAGGGACGAGGAAGCCTGGTGGGCTGCTGTCTCAGGGGTTGCACAGAGTCGGACAGGACTGAAGTGACTTAGCAGCAGCAGCAGCAGCATGCCATTCATTCCAACAAGCAACAAAGAGGATTTAATGTATCCTTTAGCAAAGGAAGCTGGAACTCCCACTCAAGCTTCTCTCAGGCACATATTCTTAGTTACTCTTAGTTATTAAGAAATATTACATGATCTATACCCTGTACTTGCTTCCCTCGTGGCTCAGACGGTAAGGTAAGGAATCTGCCTGCAATGCAGGTGACCTGGGTTCAATCCCTGGGTTGGGAAGATCCCCTGGAGAAGGAAATGGCTACCCACTTTATTATTCTGGCCTGGAGAATTCCATGGACAGAGGAGCCTGGTGGGCTACAGTCCATGGGGTTGTAAAGAGGCGGACATGACTGAGTGACTTTCACATACCCTGTACTTGACAAAGTAGGTTTAAATTCTGAGTTCCCTCCAAGAATCTGAGGCAGAACACCTTACCCTTTAGGGGTAGCTTCATTCCCTGGCCCAGAAGAGAAGCCCGAATGATGAAGGCAGAGCTTTTCAAAACAGAAAGGATCCAAGGTCCTTTCAAAAGTGTAGCAATCAGAAGAACTATTGATTCTGAAATTGAGCAATTTCCAGTGGAACCAAAGAATTGTCATATTATAGTAATTAGAGTACGTCTTCTTTTCAGCACATTCCAAATTATTTTCCATTCAAATATATTCAAAATATATTTCGTATTCAGCATGTCCTTCTTCAGACAGTATCCCCCAATTAGCCTGCGTCTCCCTTCCCCTAGCCAATTGTTCCCACCTGTATTCTATTTGGAGGGCTTAGCAGTCACTTGAATGTTCTTTGCTCCAAGTTGCTCTCCTTGAAACAATGCACTCAAATTTCATATAAATTTGAATGATGCAAATTTAAAACCATGCTGTGTAAAATAGTACTAAAATATCATGGAAAGGGTACCATTTGAAATAGTGAAAATTCTTTCCAGTTCTTATGATGGATCCAGAATGCCATAACAGATCCAGAGCACCAACTTGGGGAAGTTCACACCGAGTTTAGTCCCTTATCCGGTGGCCACCTCATGATACCAGTAAACAGAACCCCCCATGACCCTTGTCTTTGTGAATCAAGCACAGAGGGTTTCTTGTGTGTGATTTTGGTGATTGTAGTGATATTATTCTAACATTCATTGTTTTGATAGTCGGACATCTTTTCTACCCTGTGATAGTGCCATCTAAATTCATATAAAGTACCCTCGGTGAACATGTGCTGTAAATTACTACATTCAGTTCAGTTCAGTCACTCCGTCGTGTCTGACCCTTTGTGACCCCATGAACTGCAGCACGCCAGGCCTCTCTGTCCATCACCAACTCCCGGAGTCCACCCAAACCCATGTTCATTGAGTCAGTGATGCCATCCAACCAACTCATCCTGTCATCCCCTTCTCCTCCTGCCCTCAATCTTTCCCAGCATCAGGGTCTTTTCACATGAGTCAACTCTTCACATCAGGTGGCCAAAGTATTGGAGTTTCAGCTTCAACATCCGGGTGTTCCAATGAACACCCAGGACTGATCTCCTTTAGGATGGACTATGAAATGAAGTTAAATGCAAGGATTAGGGAAGACATTGGCTATGATCCACAGTTAATCCACTGTTAATCTGGGAGAAAGGCTGCAAAATAAAAGCGCTATTGCCAAGACTTTTTTAAAAAGCATCATTAAAGCAAAAATATGTTACTATTTGTGTATGAGTACATATTCTCCACACCAATTTTGTGATTATAACTATAAGAAAATTATGCTTGAATTAGGCAAGTTTTGAATGATGTAGTTCTTCAGGAATGCAGTTGTCTTTAAAGCATTTTCCTGTGAATATAGATTATACTCCTCCTAGATTACAACCCTTTAAGAGGAAGCAGAAACCATGTGCTATTTGCATAGTCCACACTCCAACTGCCTAACAGTAACCATGGTAACGTTGTTTTAGAAGCTGTCTGTTTATAAAGCAAATTGTCTCCATTTGCCCTCATTCAAGGTGAGTTTTCTTATTCTCCCCATTTTACCAGAACCCAGGGGTGTAGATTCCTTGATTTGCTCACTCAGCAAGAGATGGTAGGTAAAGGACCTGTCACTTTGAAATGGGACCCTAGGGGCATCCGGATGGACTTCGAACATTTGCCTCACCTGATTCCTCCCTCTGTACACAGGCGTGTTCTAGCAACACAGAGGGTGAGACCCTCTCTCTGTTGGTTCACAAACTGGGCACTGTCCTCAAAGGACAAGAATAGACTGAAGAAAGAGGCAGACACTCCAGATTCGGGGGGTGGAAGATTTAACAGGCAAGGGAACTGACATAGGGGGCTTGTCTTGGGCCCTGCAAGACAGTAGGTCTCCACACCCACCACCAGATCTTAGGAGTTTATAGAGACCTTCGCCGGGCTCAGCACGTATGTCATCCAGGTGGTCTCAACCACTATCACTATCTCAATGTTGTGTCAGCTTCTGGGAGCAGGGATGCAAGCTGATGCTCGTTCTAAGGACAGGGACCTGGTGAGGAGCCTCCAGTCGCCCAAGGCCAGGTCTCGGGTCCACTGGCAGTCATTTTCCCTCTAAGACCACCTCCCACAGGCCCCTGCGTCCTTCCTGTGTTAGCTGTGACCGTGGGCCTGTTTCCATCCCCTGGAGAATCTCTTAGTTCAGGCAGCAGTTTTCTCTGGGGTCAGCTTGCCATGAGCACTGCTGTTCAGTATCTGAAGTGTGTCTCTAAGATGGTGAGGAGGGCTGGGGCTCAAGCACATCAGAGCAGAACTGTCAGAGCTTTGGGTCCCAGCGAGGGCAGCAGAGAGCGACCGGGGACTGTGTTGTTTCCAATCAGAGCTAGTTAGGAGATCTCGGGACAGGCCCTCTCTGGGCCTTGATTTCCTCACATGCAAAATAAGAGTAACAGTTGTCCAAACTACCTTCAAGACTGCTGTGGACGAGGGGGGTGTTTTCTTCTTACATAAGCCACCTAGGGCGTGACAGACCCATGGGCATGTGTCCCCCCACGTGGGAAGCCTTCCCAATGTGGCAACACGTCCACCTTCCAGCCCTCCACCCTCTCCCTAGTGGGCATGGGCAGGATTTTGCTGTTGTTGTTTATTTTGAAAAAATAAACTCAGCTTTTCAAATTCAGAGAACAAATAACAGATATGATAGCTGGCCAAAGGAACAGAAGTACATGTTTATAAGCAAACCTACTTTGTTCATTTATACGGATGTGAAATTATGTCATCTCCTTCTGGTCTACAAATGAAAATCTGTAAAATTATTCAGGTGTTAAGAAGTAAAATCAGTTCCAAGTGTTTTATTTTGAAAATGCCCAGAATAGATCACTTAGATGCATTCTTGATGAATCCTATCTCCTAGAGCTCTGCCGCACCAAGGATCTGGGAGAGATCTTGTCCTGATCAGATAGAAAGCATCTTGTGGAGGTAACATAGTGGAGCAGGAGGGGCCTGAAAAGGCCTGAAGCTCCCACATGCACAGCCCTGGGGAGGGGTCTGGACCAAAGATTCTCCTCTTCCAGACCCCGACCACGCAGCATCTTGCCCTTGGAGGCCAGCCTCTCTTTCCCCAGTCTGTCTCTAGTGTGCCTGGATTTCACCTGAGTTCACAGATTTGTGGGAAGTGGTTGCACAATGGGACTTGCTCCAGGAAAGGAGACCAGTGGGTTCTACTGTGAGAACAGTACATTCTGCCTTGTGACTGACTGATCCAGCTACCTGGAGGGCCAAGTTAAAGATCAGCCTTAGTATCAATTTTCTAGGTTCCAATTTTCTATATCTGTTTCATGTTGCATGGAAGAAACCAATACAACATTATAAGCAATTATCCTTCAATTAAAAATAAAAATTAAAAAAAAATGAGTCTCAGTCAAGACCTGGGTGGAGCAAAGAGTAATGAGCACCCATCCCTCTAACTGTATCACTTCTCCTGGGCCTCATGCTCCCTTAAGTATGGCCGTGGCTGGCAGCCTATGGCAACTGAGCTTCTGTTTTATTTTAAACACACCAGAACTGGGCATAAAGCAAGGGTGTTATGTTAGAGTTCTTCATAGAAAAAGAATATATGCAGATAGATAAAGAAATTTGTTCTAGAAATTGACCTGTGTGGTTATGGAGGCTGAGAATTGGGAGTTAGTTGGTCCAAAGGTCCAAGAATTAGGAGCACCAGCATCCAAGGGCAGGCGATGATGCCCCCGCTCAATCAGAGACAGCAAATACACCCTTCCTGGCTTGGGTGGTGATTGTTCTACTCAGGCCTCAACAGAGTGGTTAATGCCCGTTGGTGAGGGAAATTTTCCTTATTCAGACTACCTATTCAAATGCTAGTCTTCTCTGGAAACACACTTGCACAAGACACACACTTCTGTCACAACCAGAAACATGTTTTGCCAGCCATCTGGGCATCCCTAAGCCCAGTCAGACTGACACAGAAGTTAACCATGGCAATGTGCATTTGCCCATTGAGAGCAAAGGCCTTTCATCTTATTCATGGTATAAATTAATTGTGCAAATGAGGAATTAACAAAATCCGCAAATTGCAGAGGATCCAGGGGAGTTCTAAACACTGCCCCAATGCCTCCTCTACTTTAGCACTTTAATCATTACCATTTTGAGTTTGAGGAGGGAGGTCTGGGAGACCACGTGATTTGCCTGGGGCTACTTAGCCAATTAGTAGAACAGCCTGGACTAGAACCTTTTCTCTGAACTCGCCGGTCTTGGGGCATGACTTGTAGGACCTGGTTACCTGTCAGGTGGGGAAAAGATGAGGATCAGAACCTGGGACTAGTTGTCCCTACCTGAATGGGACAGGCACCTGGAACACACACGGAGAGGCCTTGGCTAAGAGCAGGGCCAGTCTGGGAAACAGAATGAGGTCTCCAAAGGCTGTGGCTACAGAAAGAGGTAGTATAACTAGCTGACAGCTGTTGGCACCCAAGAAGCTGGGAGCAGGTGCTGTTGGGAGACCTTGCAGGCAGGTGGTATTTGGTGCTCTGGTGGCAAGCAGCAGGACCTAGGCATGTTGCCCATTTCCAAGAACAGGTTTCCTGTCCCTGGGAGGGTCTCTGAGAGTTAGAAACTCAACCCCATAAGGATTGAAGTGCTTGGCAAGACCCGTACATGGGTATTTATACAGCCACATTGTACATGGATATTCAAGTTTAAGAAATAGGGTAGGAACCCAACAATCAAGTACAAAATGGAGTCCATTTTGGGGGGTAAAGCAGGAGCACAGCAAACAAGCCAGGAAAAGGTGTTAGGGCCTTGGGCTGAATCCCCTAAACTCTGGATAGGATTGACCCCGGAGGCCAGACTGAGACTAAGTCTGCAAATTTGGGATGTTTAAAGGGGGTGGAAAAGACCCTGATGCTGGGAGGGATTGGGGGCAGGAGAAGAAGGGGATGATAGAGGAAGAGATGGCTGGATGGCATCACCAACACAATGGACATGAGTTTGAGTGAACTCCGGGAGATGGTGATGGACAGGGAGGCCTGGCGTGCTACGGTTCATGGGGTCGCGAAGAGTTGGACACGACTGAGCGACTGAACTGAACTGAACTGAAAGGGGGTGGTGCTAAGATAAGTTCTGCTGATTAGGCAGAACTTAACACTGACCTTGAGCCCAATGCCCCTTTGTACTAATTATTTATCTGTTAGGAGTTCTGCAGAGCTGGAGACTTTTCACCTTTTACCTAAAAAACAAATGAAAGGAAGGGTAAAGGAATATGACATTCCAATTAGCTCTTGCCAGTTTGGGGAAAGCAGCTGTACTTACAAAGATTTGGCAGTTGCATATTGGAGAAGTGGGGAGCCTGGTGGGCTGCCGTCTATGGGGTCGCACAGAGTTGGACACGACTGAAGTGACTTAGCAGCAGCATATTGGAGAACTCGAGCAAAGGAAAGCCACAGCCCTCCAAGAGTCTCCCACGGCTAGGCTTTGAGTTCTTCATGCTGACAGCTGATGATTGCTCAGTCATGCCCATCTCTTTGAGACCCCATGGACTGTAACCCTCCAGGCTCCTCTGTCCATGGAATTCTCCAGGGCAAGAATACTGGACTGGATTGCCATTTCCTTCTCCAAGGGATCTTCCCAACCCAGGGGTTGAAACTGGGTGTCTGCTGCATTGGCAGGCAGATTCTTTACCACTATCGTCACAGAAAATGGGCACTTTACCAATGTAACATGTCATCCTTTGTAAAAAGCAGCGCATAAAATATAGGATCTGTCAATGAGGTGGATGGTCACTGATGCTTGTCCTTCGGGAAGAAGGGTTGAGGCAGGATGTCTGAGGCAAGATAGAGGTGGGCAAGAACACTGGTCTTGGAGTTGGAAAACATGGGTTCTGAGCAGAGCTTTGCCCTGGCGATTGCTCTGGGCTGTGTCCTCATCTCCCACCCGAGGACTGGATGCCTTGGAGTTGGATGAGGAGCGCATGCCATCAAGTGCCCTGAAGGAAGTTGTGGAGAATCCTTCTCCTGGAATTTCAGTTTATAGTCCCTTCATTCTTTCTCTGCCATTCCAAGACTCCTGGCTGGGTGAGAAGAGAGGACTCCACTTGATGGGGCCTCTGTAGACTGACCTCGGAAGTCCAGTGTTCCACAGGAGCTTGGTGGCTGGTCCTCCTAGCAACGACTCCCCTAGTGTGTGATTGCACTCTCTCTGAGAGCAGGGGAGAGAGGCTGAGTCCTCTCACTCCCCATGCGGCTGAGATGATTTGCATCACGCTTTTACAAACTCTCAGGGGAAGAGGAGGCTGAGGTTCCCAGGGAGGCCACATAACTCCTTCGTGACTCCCCTCTACCAATGCTCCCTCATCCCTAGTTTTCCCAGGGACACATCCATTATCCATGTCTGTGGGGCAGGTAACTCGTCCTGGACTCACTCCTGAGAGTCTTCTGGACCTTGCCCCTTGGAATTGGCCAAAGTCAGGAGGCAAGGGACTGAACATCCTAGAACTGGCGTGGTCAGCCCAGGAATCAGAGAAGGGCCCCGGGGGCCCTATCACAGCATATGGCGCTCACTTCCTGGGCACGATGTCTATGTCTGGCACTGTGCTATCTGCGATCTTTACATACCAAAGAGGGTGTCACTGTGGAGGTAAACTGAGAATGGTAGAAATTAAGCCGCTGCTCACTGTTGCCAGCTGCTGCTGCTGCTGCTGCTGCTAAGTCACTTCAGTCATGTCTGACTCTGTGCGACCCCATAGACGGCAGCCCACCAGGCTCCCCCATCCCTGGGATTCTCCAGGCGAGAACACTGGAGTGGGTTGCCATTTCCTTCTCCACTGTTGCCAGCTAGCAGGGGGCAAAGCAGAATCCAAGCCCAGGTCAGCTAGAGAGCAAAGCCCTGCTATCTATATGATACCACAAAAGCTCCTTCTCAGAGATGTGCGAATTACCTGGATTCGGCGGGTAGGGCTGTGCACGAGCCAGAGAGTCAAAGGCTCACAGCCCACAAGAGCAAGACCAGTGTCCAACAGTGATCACTGAGACCCTTCCCTCCCCTTTGCTTTACTCCTTCCCTTCCTCCCTCCTGTTCCTTTACTGGTGGCAGAGACCCCCAGAGAGGTGGGGGGAGCTTCAGCTGGGTCTGAAGGTGCTCCCGGAGACCAAGGCTCTGCAAACCAAACCAGGGAACTAGAGCTGTGAATTCAGTCCCACAAGGACATGTCGAACATGTACCACGGGTGCTGGATGTGGACAGCTAGCATCTTCATCAGGGAGCAGGACTTTCAACCCCACATCAGGGCTGTGTCTGACTGGAGGCCAGAAGGAGGGCACCAGGCGGCAAGGGCTCAGTTGGCAGCTGAGAGCAGAGGCGAGCAGTGAGGATGCAGGGAAAGGCTCTCGAGAGATGCAGGGCCCCCACTGCAGCCTGTGCAGCGTCTGGCTTAGAGGGGTGTTTGCTGAATGAATAGAAATCTAAAGGGTGGTTTGAATTCAGGCAGAAAGAAATGAATTGGTGGCCCATATGGTAAAGCGTCTGCCTGCAATGCGGGAGACCTAGGTTCGATCCCTGGGTCGGGAAGATTCCCCCAGAGAAGGAAATGGCAAACCACTCTCGTACTCTTGCCTGGAAAATTCCATGGATGGAGGAGCCTGGTAGGCTACAGGCAAACCACTCCACCTTCTGGGCCTCCACACCATCACCTGTAAAGTGAACTTTTGGGAATGAATTCTGTCTACAGCTCCAACCAGTTCTCCATGTTCTACTGTTCTACGGCATTCTCAAAGAAACATCAGCAGAAGGCAAGAGGAAGAGAACATTTGATGAAATGGTGACCTTGAAAACATTTTCAAAGTAACACTAAATTTTCAGAACACAATTGAGCAGTTTTAAAAACATTGTCCATTTCCAGTAGCTGGTTTTTCCTCAGCATTTATTTCCAGCCTAGCCTGATGTCATCAATAAAATGAACAGGCGAGTCAGTGCCATCATGGTAACTCCTAAATTAAGCTAGCTGTACCCTCTAAAGTTCCATTTCAAAGCAGAAGTGAAAAAAAATCATGGAAAGGAAGAGGCCCCAAAGAAGATCATTCTGGGTCTGTGAGAGAATAGATTTGTACCAAGGGGCCTGAAATACAACGTAATTGGCAAGCTTCTTGTCAACTCTGCTACTTTCGTCCTGGCAGAATTATATGTCCGTTGTGTATACTGCTATAAATAATTATCGGTTTTGCAAAAATTACATCCAGGCAGAAGAGCGAATGTCATGTGGATCTACATCTCAGAAATATCCAGATTCGGAAACAGGATTAACTGCCTCTGAAACCTGCCGCCGCCTGCAATCACTTGAATGTTCCAGCAACACAAGCGCAAGCACTCCCCTCCCCTCCCCTCGGAAAATGGGAGTGGGGGAGGGGAGATTGTGCCAAGTTGGTCTGGACCAGACACAGCTGCTGTCTAGCCAGAAATGGGGACTTTTAGAGGTTATCTAGGCCACCTCCAACTCAACTCAAGCAATTAGAGTCCAATGGGATGAAAAGACTTTTTCGCTGACTCATTCAACATATCCTTATCCCAGGGGCTAGACCCTAGAGATACAAAACAGGCATTGTTTCTGCTTTACAAAGCTTACAATTTCACACAAAATATCTGGAAATTATAATAAGATCTGGGAAGGAAACAGAAACGAACAAGGACATTTAACTTTGATAAGTGATCATTGAAAATGTGAAATTGAGACCTGGCAGAAGGGGAAGAGCTGTCCAGGTGAAGACAGAGCAAGGCCACTCTAGGCAGAGAGAACAGCCTGTTCTAAGGTCCTGAGATGGGAAAGTTAAATGTCTGCTATTGAACTAAAAGGAAATACCGAGATACAAATCTTCACGTTGGACAGAGAATTATGGATCTAGAAGAACCATAGAGAAAAATTTGCCAAACACCATTATTTTATGTTTTCTAAAGTTTCAGTTCAGCTCAGTTCAGTCGCTCAGTCGTGTCCGACTCTTTGCGACCCCATGAATCGCAGCATGCCAGGCCTCCCTGTCCATCACCAACTCCTGGAGTTCACTCAAACTCATGTCCATCGAGTCGGTGATGCCATCCAGCCATCTCATCCTCTGTCATCCCCTTCTCCTCCTGCCCCCAATCCCTCCCAGCATCAGGGTCTTTTCCAATGAGTCAACTCTTTGCATGAGGTGGCCAAAGTATTGGAGTTTCAGCTTTAGCATCAGTCCTTCCAATGAACACCCAGGACTGATCTCCTTTAGACCTTCCCTAAAATCTCAGAGGCCAGTGGAAGAGGGGAACTAAGATCCAGAATTCTGAACTATTCTGTTACCAAACTCTCATTAACAAAGTTGAGCAACTGAGTTTGTTTCATTCTCATTCTTCCAAAATAGCAGTAGCCCAGTGTGTCATACTGCAAGTGAATTGCACGTATAAAAGTGATATGAGGTCATTTCATGTGATTGCATTCATTTATCTGTTCTTCTTTTTGACACTCCACACGGCATGTGGGATCTTAGCTCCCTGACCAGGGATCGAACCCAAATCCCCTGCATTGGAAGCTCAGAGTCTTAACCCCAGGACCACCAGAGAAATCCCCATTCATCCATTCTTCCTTTCACTCACTTTTAACTGCTCAGTGATCTCCTCAGGGAAACCCGTGAATCCACAGCATAGCTACTTTTCTGGCAAGTGTACTTCACCATGCTGTTCTTATCTTCTATGTAATTGTCTGGAGGTCAGTGAGAAGGTCAGGATCTATCCCAAGCACCAGAGACTCCCCATCACTCACTTAGCCCAGCACATAAAAGTGCTCAAGACTATTTACTGAAAGCTGAATGAGTGACTGACTGGATAGATGAACTACTCTCTCTTCTGGAGATTTCATCTGTGAGAACATAGTTCTGTATCCATTCATGCTTCTGTCTTATCTTCAAACACTGCCAATAAGGAGCCGATAGGTTATTAAATGTTCATCCACCATTCAGTTCAGTTCAGTCAGTCGCTCAGTCGTGTCCGACTCTTTGCGACGCAGCACGGGAAGCCTCCTTGTCCATCACCAACTCCCGGAATCCACCCAAACGCATGTCCCTTGAGTCAGTGATACCATCCAACCATCTCATCCTCTGTCGTCTCCTTCTCCTCCTGCCCTCAATCTTTCCCAGCATCAGGGTCTTTTCAAATGAGTCAGCTCTTCACATTAGGTGGCCAAAGTACTGGAGTTTCAGCTTCAACATCAGTCCTTCCAATGAACCCAGGACTGATCTCCTTTAGGACGGACTGGTTGGATCTCCTTGCTGTCCAAGGGACTCTCAAGAGTCTTCTCCAACACCACAGTTCAAAAGCATCAATTCCTCGGTGCTCAGCTTTCTTCACAGTCCAACTCTCACATCCATATATGATCACTGGAAAAACATTAGCCTTGACTAGACAGACCTTTGTTGACAAAACAATGTCTCTGCATTATAATATGCAGTCTAGGTTGGTTATAACTTTCCTTCCAAGGAGTAATATCTTTTAATTTCATGGCTGCAGTCATCATCTGCAGTGATTTTGGAGCCCCCAAAAATAAAGTCTGACACTGTTTCAACAGTTTCCCCATCTATTTCCCATCAAGTGATGGGACCAGATGCCATGATCTTAGTTTTCTGAATGTTGAGCTTTAAGCCAACTTTTTCACTCTCCTTTTTGACTTTCATCAAGAGGCTCTTTAGTTCTTCATCACTTTCTGCCTTAAAGGTGGTGTCATCTGCATATCTGAGGTTATTGATATTTCTCCCGGCAATCTTGATTGCAGCTTGTGCTTCTTCCAGCCCAGCATTTCAGATGATGTACTCTGCATATAAGTTTAATAAGCAGGGTGACAACATACAGCCTTGACGTACTCCTTTTCCTATTTGGAACCAGTCTGTTGTTCCATGTCCAGTTCTAACTGTTGCTTCCTGATCTGCATACAGGTTTCTCAAGAGGCAGGTCAGGTGGTCTGGTATTCCCATCTCTTGAAGAATTTTCCACAGTTTATTGTGATCCACACAGTCAAAGGCTTTGGCATAGTCAATAAAGCAGAAATAGATGTTTTTCTGGAACTCTCTTGTTTTTCGATGATCCAGCAGATGTTGGCAATTTGATTTCTGGTTCCTCTGCCTTTCTAAAACCAGCTTGAACATCTGGAAGTTCACGGTTCACGTATTGCTGAAGCCTGGCTTGGAGAATTTTGAGCATTACTTTACTAGCATGTGAGATGAGTGCAATTGTGTGGTAGTTTGAGCATTCTTTGGCATTGCCTTTCTTTGGGACTGGAATGAAAACTGACCTTTTCCAGCCCTGTGGCCACTGCTGAGTTTTCCAAATTTGCTGACATATTGAGTGCAGCACTTTCACAGCATCATCTTTCAGGATTTGAAATAGCTCAACTGGAATTCCATCACCTCCACTAGCTTTGTTTGTAGTGATGCTTCCTAAGGCCCACTTCACTTCACATTCCAGGATGTCTGGCTCTAGGTGAGTGATCACACCATCGTGATTATCTTTGTTATGAAGATCTTTTTGTACAGTTCTTCTGTGTATTCTTGCCACCTCTTCTTAATATCTTCTGTTTCTGTTAGGTCCATACCATTTCTGTCCTTTATTGAGCCCATCTTTGCATGAAATCTTCCCTTGGTATCTCTAATTTTCTTGAAGAGATCTCTAGTCTTTTCCATTCTATTGTTTTCCTCTATTTCTTTGCACTGATCACTGAGGGAGACCTTCTTATCTCTCTTTGCTTTTCTTTGAAACTCTACATTCAAATAGGTATATCTTTTCTTTTCTCCTTTGCTTTTCACTTCTCTTGTTTTCACAGCTATTTGTATGGCCTCCTCAGACAGCCATTTTGCTTTTTTGCATTTCTTTTTCTTGGGGATGGTCTTGATTCCTGTCTCCTGTACAATGTCATGAACCACCGTCCATAGTTTATCAGGCACTCTATCAGATCTAGTCCCTTAAATCTATTTCTCATTTCCACTGTATAGTCATCAGGGATTTTATTTAGGTCATACCTGAATGGTCTAGTGGTTTTCCCCACTTTCTTCAATTTAAGTCTGAATTTGGCAATAAGGAGTTCATGATCTGAGCCACAGTCAGCTCCCGGTCTTGTTTTTGCTAACTGTATAGAGCTTTTCCATCTTTGGCTGCAAAGACTATAATCAATCTGATTTCGGTGTTGACCATCTGGTGATGTCCATGTGTAGAGTCTTCTCTTGTGTTGTTGGAAGAAGGTGTTTGCTATGACCAGTGCGTTCTCTTGGCAGAATGCTATTAGCCTTTGCCCTGCTTCATTCTGTACTCCAAGGCCAAATTTGCCTGTTATTCCAGGAGTTTCTTGACTTCCTACTTTTGCATTCCAGTCCCCTAAAGGACATCTATTTTGGGAATTAGTTCTAGAAGGTCTTGTAGATCTTCATAGAACCGTTCAACTTCAGCTTCTTCAGCATTACTGGTCGGGGCATAGACTTGGATTACCGTGATATTGAATGGTTTGCCTTGAAAATGAACAGAGATCATTCTGTTGTTTTTGAGATTGCATCCAAGTACTGCATTTCAGACTCTTTTGTTCACTATGGTGGCTACTCCATTTCTTCTAAGGGATTCCTGCCCACAGTAGTAGATATAATGGTCATCTGAGTTAAATTCATCCATTCCAGTCCATCTTAGTTTGCTGATTCCTAGAATGTTGACGTTCACTCTTGCCATCTCCTGTTTGACCACTTCCATCTTGAGAGTCCCTTGGACTGCAAGGAGATCCAACCAGTCCATTCTGAAGGAGATCAGCTCTGGGATTTCTTTGGAGGGAATGATGCTGAAGCTGAGACTCCAGTACTTTGGCCATCTCATGCGAAGAGTTGACTCATTGGAAAAGACTCTGATGCTGAGAGGGACTGGGGTCAGGAGGAGAAGGGGATGACAGAGGATGAGATGGCTGGATGGCATCACTGACTCGATGGAGGTGAGTCTGAGTGAACTCCGGGAGTTGGTGATGGACAGGGAGGCCTGGCGTGCTGCGATTCATGGGGTCGCAAAGAGTCAGACACGACTGAGTGACTGAACTGAACTGAACTGAACTTGCCTTGATTCATGGACCTAACATTCCAGGTTCCTATGTAATATTGCTCTTTACAGCATCAAACCTTGCTTCTATCACCAGTCTCATCCACAACTGGGTGTTGTTTTTTCTTTGGCTCCATCCCTTCATTCTTTCTGGATTTACTTCTCCACTAATCTCCAGTAGCATATTGGGCACCTACCGACCTGGGGAGTTCCTCTTTCAGTGTCCTATCTTTTTGCCTTTTCATACTGTTCATGGGGTTCTCAAGGCAAGAATACTGAAGTGGTTTGCCATTCCCTTCTCCAGTGGACCACATTTTGTCGGACCTTTCCACCATGACCAGCCCGTCTTGGGTGGCCCCACATGGCATGGCTTAGTTTCATTGAGTTAGACAAGGCTGTGGTCCTTGTGATCAGATTGGTTAGTTTTCTGTGATTGTGGTTTATCTATCTGCCCTCTGATGCCCTCTCTCAGCACCTACCGTCTTACTTGGGTTTCTCTTACCTTGGACGTGGGGTAGCTCCTCTTGGCCACTCCTGCACCATCGCAGCTGTCACAGCCACCATTAAAGACCACTAAAATCCAGTAGCAAAGTTTACAATGACCATGATATTCATAAATATTTTCTCAATTGTATTTCTGGTTGTTTCTAATAGGTAATACACATGCATGATTTCAAAGTCAAAGCAGTGTAACAAGCTGACTTCATGAAGTGTCATTCCCAGTTACTCTGTCCCCCAAGCCCCATTTCCATGCTCTAGGTAGAGATTGGTTTGTCTAGGACAGTCCCAAGCTGTACCTATTATCTTGGTACAAGTGTTAATAGTGACCTCTTTCACTCTCAAAAATATCCCATCTAGGCAGAAAAAATAATTTGGTTATCCTAGCTGTTGTTAATCACTTTCACTACTTCCTTCAAGCTTTTCTTAATACAAAATCAAACAAATAAGAAATATATGACTTATTTAACCATTCTGCTACTGATGGCCAGTTGGCTTATTTCCTGTTGTTTGCTATTACAATCCATGTGGTAAGGCCATATCATTTACATATGTGGAGTTGTGTCTATAGGAAAGTACTTCAAAGCAGGATTGCTGGGTTAAATGGCACATGAATTTGTAATTTTGACAGAAATTGCCAAATTCCCCTCCACTGGGGTTGTGACCATCTGCAATCCTAAAATAAGGTATGAGAAATCCTTTATAGCCTTGCTCTCAAAATCACAGATTATATGACTTGATCCAAAATTAGCAACTGTGACCTAGAGGGGAACACTGTTGGTTAATCCCTTCCCCAGAACCCGACTTGGCTCCCTGGACCTACCAAAGAAATAGTTCAGTTCAGTTCAGTCGCTCAGTCGTATCTGACTCTTTGTGACCCCCATGGACTGCAGCACGCCAGGCTTCCCTGTCCATCACCAACTCCCGGAGTTTACTCAAACTCATGTGCATTGAGTCAGTGATGGCATCCAACCATCTCATCCTCTGCCATCCCCTTCTCCTGCCTTCAATCTTTCCCAGCATCAGGGTCTTTTCCAATGAGTCAGTTCTTCACATCAGGTGCCCAAAGTATTGGAGTTTCAGCTTCAGCATCAGTTCTTCTAACGAATATTCAGGACTGATTTCCTTTAGGATTGACTGGTTTGATCTCCTTGCAGTCCAAGGGACTCTCAAGAGTCTTCTCTAGCACCACAGTTCAAAAGCATCAATTCTTCAGTGCTCAGCCTTCTTTATAGTCCAACTCTCACATCCATATATGACTATTGGAAAAACCATAGCTTTGATTAGATGGACCTTTGTGGGCAAAGTAATGTCTCTGCTTTTTAATATGTTTTCTAGTTTTGTCATAGCTTTTCCTCTAAGGAGCAAGCATCTTTTAATTTCATGGCTGCAGTCACCATCTGCACTGATTTTGGAGCCCAAAATAAAGTCTGTCACGTTTCCACTGTTTCACCCATTTGACATGAAGTGATGGGACTGGATGCCATGATCTTAGTTTTCTGAATGTTGAGTTTTAAGCCAACTTTTTCACTCTCCTCTTTCACTTTCATCAAGAGGCTCTTTAGTTCTTCTTCACTTTCTGCCATAAGGGTAGTGTCATCTGCATATCTGAGGTTATTTATATTTCTCCTGCCAATCTTAATTCCAGCTCGTGCTTCAACCAGCCTGGCATTTCACATGATACACTCTGCATAGAAATTAAACAAGCAGAGTGACAATACACAGCCTTGACGTACTCCTTTCCTAATTTGGAATCAGTCTGTTGTTCCATGTCCAGTTCTAACTGTTGCTTCTTGACCTGCATACAGGTCTCTCAAGAGGCAGGTCAGGTGGTCTGGTATTCCCATCTCTTAAAGAATTTTCCACAGTTTTTTGTGATCCACACAGTCAAAGGCTTTGGTGTAGTAAATAAAGCAGAAGTACATGTTTTTCTGGAACTCTCTTGCTTTTTTGGTGATCCAAAGAAATGCTAGGATATTAATATTTTGTTCCAATAAAGAAATGTAAGTTAAAAAAAATGTTTATTTTTTTTAGCCGATGAAAGCCGATCAAAGGCTTTCATCGATACTAGGAACTTTTGGTATTTTCCTATCTTTTATTCCTAATAATTGATTGTTTTTCTCTTAAATCTCCTAACAATATGATTCAAACTAGTGGTTTTTTTAGTCAGATGCATACTGATTTCTAAGAACTATGAAGATTTTTCTGTCAATAAATAGGAATATGTTGAGTGTGCAGTAATTCGGGGCATAGTACTTACATATCATCACAGTTTTCAAACCTTTGGGTCAATGCAGAAAGTTGAGTTAATTGCCCATATCCTACTGTTAGAGTGGCTTTGCTAGAATAAGGAAAATGAACCCAATTGGAAGCTGAAAATCAAGCTCATCATTGAAGAGTTCCTCAAACTGTGGCCCTTGGGTCACCTACTTCTGAGTCACCTGGAGTGCTTATTCAAAGGGTAGATTCCTGGACTGGCTTTCTCTACTGAGTTTCTCTATAACAGGCTTCTCACATCATTGTTCTAATCATTTACACTATTGTGCATAATTATCAACCAAAAGCCATGTACAGGACACCAGATCAGTGCTCTGTAGAAATCTCCTAGCTCCCTTCACCCTGATTTTTATCTTATTTATTTTGGCTGTACCACCCAGCTTGCAGGATCTTGTTCCCTGACTAGGGATCAAACCTGTGGCCCCTGCAGTGGAAACATTGTATTTTAACCACTGGGTTGCCAGGGATTTTCCACACCCTGATTTTTAGAGAAATTTTGACTTTTGTTTTTTCCATTGTCTCATGATTTTTAAAAAGTATTTTGTTATGGAAAAATTTCAAATATAGGTGAAAGGTTAGTACACTGACCTTCATGTATCCATGATCATTTTTAGTAATTATCAACTCATAGCAGATTTTGTTTCATCTCTGTCCCTACCAATGGCCCCCCATCTCTAGAAGTCTTTATTGTTATTCAGTCGCTCAGTTGTGTCCGACTCTTTATGACCCCATGGACTGCAGCATTCGAGGCTTTCCTGTCCTCCATCATCCCGGAGCTTGCTCAAATTCATGTCTATTGAGTCAGTGATGCCATCCAACCATCTCATCCTCTGTTATCCCCTTCTCCTCCTGCCTTCAATCTTTCCCAGAATCAGGTCTTTCCCAATGAGTTGACTCATTGCATCAGACAGCCAAAGTATTGGAGCTCCAGCATCGGTCCTTCCTATGAATATTCAGGGTTTCCTTTAGAATGGACTGGTTGGATCTCCTTGCAATTCAAGGGACTCTGAAGAGTCTTCTCCAACACCACAGTTCAAAAACATCAATTCTTCAGCGCTCAGCCTTCTTTATGGTCCAACTTTCACATCTGTACAGGACTACTGGAAAAACCATAGCTTTGACTAGACGGACCTTTGTTGGCAAAGTAATACCTCTGCTTTTTAACATGTTGTCTAGGTTTGTCATAGCTTTTCTTCCAAGGAGCAAGCGTCTTTTAATTTCATGGCTGCAGTCACCATCTGTGGTGATTTTGGAGCCCAAGAAAATAATATCTGTTACTATTTCCATTGTTTCCCCATTCACTTGCCAGGAAGTGGTGGGACCAGATGCCATGATCTTAGGTTTTTGAATGTTGAGTTTTAAGCCAGCTTTTTCACTCTCCTCTTTCACCTTCATTAAGAGGTTCTTTAGTTCCTCTATGCTTTCTGCCAGAAGGGTGGTGTCATCTGCATATCTTAGGTTATTGATATTTCTCCCAGCATATTTCATCTATGAATATATTTTTGTACATAACGAGAGCTCCTCCTGCTCCCATAGGGGAGCAGCCGATAGGAGTGGGGGCTGGAGAGGCCCCAGGTTGGGGGAGGAAGTGCACTGAAGGGAGGATGATGGAGCAGGGTGTCTGGTGGATCTCCTCTAGGCGGGCTGTTACCCTGCTGTGAGGAGTCTATCTGAGGTACATTCTGAGGTCCCCAGGCTCTAAAAGGAAGTCCTGTCCTGTCTCCTGAAGGGGCTGTTCCTGCTGGGCTGATAGGGGTCAGACATGAGGGCACTCACTGAGGCCACGCACTGGGCTGGGGAGAAGCCATCCTGAGGTAGACTCCACTGAGCACTGGTGGCTAAGTGCATTTTTGCTATAAGCGAAGTGCTTTTGTTGCAGCTTGAATATTATGCCATACCTCTCCCACACTTCAATAGGTTTGGTTTCTGTATTTCATCAGCATTTTGTCTTCACTCCATTGCCTTGTATTCACTTTTATGCAGTCCTTAATATCCTACCTGAATTGGAAGTGGATTTTTCTCCCCTTTTAAAGAAAAAGATGAAAGTGGAAAAGTTAAGTCACTCAGTAGTGTCCGACTCTTTGCGACCCCGTGGACTATAGCCCACCAGGCTCCTCTGTCCATGGGATTATCCAGGCAAGAATACTGGAGTGGGTTGCCATTTCCTTCTCCAGGGGATCTTCCTGACCCAGGATCGAACCCAGGTCTCCCACGTTGCAGGCAGAGGCTTTAACCTCTGAGCCACCAGGAAAGCTCTTGCCCTAGGCAATATAATAATCTCTGTTCCTTTAGAGAAGACCCAAGAACTTCATTGACTGTATGATAGAATGCCATTTTCTGCTTTCGGAGCCATGATCGACTCTAACTTGTAGTCCTCTAAAACCCCAAAGCCTTCATCCCACTGTGCTACTGACCGAGGCAGGGAAACCACAGCCTGCACCTCTCATGTCAGTAACACAAACGGCAAGAATGAACCACAAACCCAGACCACAGGTGCTGCAGAAGACGACCTTTTCATCAATCTCAGAGTTATACAATTTCCTATGAAATCCTGAGAGGGGACATGTGAAGACTAGGCTCTTGATTGACCTTTGTCCCCCAAAGCAAAGAGCTTCTTGCTGTTGGAACTGCTTTTCACATCCTGCTTTCTACAGGGTTGTTTTTTCAATCCAACTCATTCCCAACAGCAAAAACCTTTCATCATTAGATAAAGTCTGTTTAAATGAGAGATATTTCTTCATCCTTAAGACACCATTCTGCAATCTTGTGAAAGGCCATGATTTTGACGCAAGATGAACACTTGGGACACAGTCTCCGGTTTCTCAGCCAAGTCGGCACTTCGCTATGTAAGCACTTTACTGCTCAGGGCACTTAGTAGAACCTTGGAAGCCTGTTGGGCAAAACCAGCTGCTGTACAAGGCATCCTGGAACAAAGAAAAGGCACTTTATTCTGTTTTCTTTCTTGCATCTTTAACAGCTTGGTAAATAGCACCTTAATAAAAGTCTGAAAAATGTAAGCAAAAAATGTAAAAATAGAACAGTTAGCTACCTTTTCACCCATATAATTGACAAATATTTCAAAAAATCATAATGCCCTAAGTCAGCAATAGTGTGGAAAAGGAGGTCACTGGTAATGGGAATTTAAGCTGGAATAACCCTTCTGAAGAGTCATTTGGCAATATCTATCAAAACCCCTTTCAGACACATGTCCTTTAAACTACTAATCTCCTTCCCAAGAAAATAATCAAACTGAGTTTGAAACTGTCTGCAACAGATGTTTATGATTGGAGAAAATTTATTGTCTAAGAACGAGGATTGGGTTGAATTGTTATAAATTTGTAAAATGGAAATCTCTGAATGTCTAAAAAATTGAGGTATAGCTGTATTTTTTGGCATGGAAATATTCCACAGTACATTTTTTCTTTTGCATATATTTCTGGTCTGTTTTATCCCCTCTCTTTGCAATGGTGGCTGCTACCATCAGCAATGTGTGTGCGTCTGTCTGTCTGTGTTAGTTGCTCAGTTGTGTCCGACTCTTTGCGACCCCGTGGACTGTATCTCGCCAGGTTCCTCTGTCCATGGGATTCTCCAGGCAAGAGTACTGGATTGGGTAGCCACTCCCTTCTCCAGAGGATCTTCCCAACCCTGGGATTGAATCTGGGTCTCCTGCATTGCAGGCAGATTCTTTTCAGTCTGAACCACCAGAGAAGCCCACCATCAGCAATAACTAACATAAATAAACAATCAAGTACTCTTCCATTGAAATCTAAATAGACATTAGAATTCTGGAAGGATGTGAGTATTGTTACAGTTTCATTAAAATAGTATAAGGAAACCTACTGGTTCCTTTAATGAAATCAAGCTCAGAGGTCATCCAAGAGGCCAGGCCTTCTTTTGGGAGAAAGTAACTAAATAGTGTAGTCACAACTCTTCTCAGATAATCACCTTCCATCATCATCCTTGGAGGAGACCATAGATGGAATATTTTCTTATCCCATAATTTTCTCAAAAAGATCTTGATGGAAAAATAAAATTAGTGCAGCTGGAAAATTAGAAATAAAGAGACAAAATGCTAATTTAATATTGAGATAGGTAAAAATGAAGAGGGCTTTCATTATTTAAAGGCCTTTAAATCTAAAAGGTATGTTTCTAGACATTGATTTCAAAGGGACCAAAATGGAGAGCAACCATCAAGGTGGGTGGAGAAAAATGGTTAACAACGGTTAGAAATTTGGTCTGAATTCTCCCCAAACAATGCAAAGTTTATTTATAAATTTACAGATTTATTCATTAAACATTTATCAAGTGTCTATTGTGTGGAAGCTCAGATATACAAAGATGAGCAGGCTGTCTCTTCTCCTCAAATAGCTCCCAGTCAGGCTGCCCTGGATTTGCTAGGGAATTAGATTATGTTCTAGTTCTGTTCTATACAGGCGAGCCCCCTTCTGCATAACCATCCGTGACCCATGCCATTCATATTTTCACATTGTTAAATAACTAACTGGTTGTTTCAGAGTCACACATATCTCCATACTTTGAGGTGTCCTGGGGCTCAGTCTTGGTCCCTCTTCTTTGTATATATTCTTTCCCTAGGTGATCTCATCTAGTCTCATGGCTTTAAGTGGGTAAAAATCCGCCTGCAATGCAGGAGACACAGGAGATGCAGGTTTGATCCTTGGGTCAGGAAGATCCCCTGGAGGAGGAAATGACAACTGACTCCAGTATC